>NC_142501.1:131705902-132314556 GCF_057876585.1 Rhinolophus sinicus
CAGACTTAGGGGGCCTGGTGAAGGGGACACTTGAAGACAGAGAATTTAATTTTAACACTGGAAATGGGTTTGTCACATAGTTAATCCAACAGGCAAAAAGTAGTGTGCATCTCAGAGTCCAACACCTGATAGTAAAGTATCATCTTATGGCAATTCCAAGTCTTCCCAAGCCCATTTTAGGCTGGCTTCTGCAGGGAGCGATTTCAGCTGTGGAATTCACCATATAGCAGTCTCTGAAAGTGGCGTTTATGCAACCAGAATTGGTTGAGCATTGAAGTCTGTGTGTCTCACCATATAAGTAAGTAGAAGACAAAACCTGTTCCTGAAGGACTTTAAGATACGTGGAAAGCTCCCTGCAACCAATCCAAATAATAATGGCTCATGATATCAGCTTGGTGTCTGGGTCCAAGATTCAACTGCTGCTTTCAGTTTATACATCAGATTGAACAAAGGCATCTACAAATAACAGGCATTGTTGCCCAATTGTACATTATCTACTAGAGATAAGATTGAAGAATATAAAAATGAATTGATTGAACACTGGAGCAAAACAAACAAAACATTTACTGAGCTTTTTCTGTGGGCCAAACCCTGTGCTAAGCCCTGGCTCTGCATAGGTGAATCGAGCTGGGGCTGTGTCTTCAAGGCCCTGCAGGACATTCTCTGCCACCAACGAGTTTGTTATCCAGAGAGAAGGACTGAAAATATGAGGAAAATTATTAAGTAAAAATAGAAGCTAAGCTATGGGTACTAAATGAACATTTCATGAGTAGTCTTAATATTGATGAACGATGTCTCTAGGTCTTGGTAAATCCTCCAGATTTAGAAATACACTTCATCAAATGTATTTTCTCTAGTTTCTAAAATTCAATAAAATATAATTGAAAAATATAGCAGTCTCATTTGAAACTTAAAACCATGTAAGTGCAGAACTAAGAACTATATGACAATATTAAAATTAATCCCACAACTAAAATGAACTCTTTATTATGTTATGTGTATAGATATGTAAGAGCAATATTTATAAACTTATCTAAATCTGGAAGAGAGGAAGTTGTGGGTAGTAATTGACTTTTTGGTAGTAACTGACTACGTGATAAATAAAGCACAATAAAATCAACATTATTAGGGGTCATCTAGTTTTACTAAGTTTAGTTATGCCTCAATCAAATCACAAATTTCTGTGAACTGTAGATCTCCTAAATACTTCATAAAATAACTAAGCAATGAATGGTAAATTTCCATTTGCCTGGGAGCCTCAGTGCTTAAGGAATTCAAAGGAGAATGGAACAAGTAATAGAGCATTTGGTGAAGCCTTTGCCAGGAAGGATGGAGTTGGGCTAAGGCTTAAAGGACTTACAAGAGCAAAAAAAGGACTTTCCAGTATGGGATACAGTGTGGGCAACGGTGTTCCACTTCCTTACTGAATCATAAGTCTGATTTTGGCCAGTACTTGGAAATAATGTTGGACTGTGGTCAAGTTAGTACGGACAGGTAGGGTTTTGACATACCTCACATCTGTTTTAGACACCAAGAAATTTTAAGTACCAAAAAAGGAAATGATAATATCTAAGCTAAGTACTATGAAACATTTCTATGGACCATAAATGAAACAAAAATGTGAAGTGGTGACTAAGGTCAAAGCCATGGGTGGGATGGAGTTCAGGTTAGGCAGCAGGCAGTGGCAGCTGGGAGTTAAAATCCTGTAGGGTAAAAGAGACAAAAAAAAAAAAAAAAAAAAAAAAGAAAGAAAGAAAGAAAAAAGTTGTAATGGGATGGAGACCAAAACTAGGGGCTGAGGTGGGGCTCTCTATACCCTCAAAAGGATGTTATAAATAATTGTTATCAAATATGCCTGGAGGCTACAGATTTTGGCAATTGGAAATCCAGGGAGGTAGAAGAATAGAGGTGTAGTCTCAGGAGTAGGTACTGAATCATCTGTTCACTGGGTTTGTTGCTCCATCTGTGATATCTCTCTTTTCCCCAAAGTACCAGGGCCCCAAATGACCTTTATAAGGTCTGGTTTTGCACTTGGAACCCAAGGAACAGGTAGAGGCAGCTGCAAAATTGTTGAACCAAGAAGGGTGAGGATGTGGAGAAAAGCAAGAGAGAAAAAGAGAGAGAGAAAAAATCAATGGAACAAGATAAACCAGCAAAACAAAATTCTAAATCACATGGAAAAAACTAATGCTAAGAAGGGCAGTAGACAAAAATACAATCAGGACAAGAAATGAGTGGACGAAATCTGGACAAAGATCAACGTTTAGGTTGTTTAAAGAGATACAGGAAAACACATGGCCATAAAATATAATTATGAAACAAAAGGAGGTAGAAATAGAAGTGGAGTATATAGGTATGAAAAAGAACCTATTCTAAAATTTTGGAGTTGAGAAATATAGTAATTGAAAGAAAAATGGAAATCTACAAATACAGGATAAATTCAATACTGTGGAAGAGCATATCATAGATTGTGATGATATTGTGTGTGTGTGTGTGTGTGTGTGTGTGTGTCTGTGTGTATGTGTGGAGAGAGAGAGAGAGAGAGAGAGAGACATGAAAAAGAGGTTAAAAGACATGGAGGATAGTTTAAGAGTTCCAGCATATATATAATGAGAGTTCCAGAAGAGACTGGAGTAAATGGGCGGGGAAAAGAGAATGGCATGAGTACTTAGATTGAAGTGCATTGTGTTTGTCTAGAAAGAGAAATAAAACAAATCTGTACTTATTCACTTCATAATAAACTTGCGGATATCAAAGATAAAGAGTAAATTATAAAGCTCAGAAAAAAGAAAAGATAGATGACCCAGAACTGAACAGCACATAAACAAATAGCTAAAGGAAAATAATTATCAACATGATTTTTAAAAACAGCTCTATATTATTCAAGAGTGAGATCAAAATAAAAACATTTAAAAACACATTAAAAACTAAGAACTTTAATAAAGAGGATAATGAAAAACAAGGAAGAAGAAATGCAATGGGTAAGTTAAAAGCAATTGACACAGAATTTGATTAAAAGACTTTACATTTATATTTTTAACCATAAAATAATTTTTTAAATTGTGAAACAGAATCTAAACGAGAACCATGACATAGGGAGTGGCACTCATTCTCCAGTGGGTTGTTAAACCATACTAAAATGGCTTTCATTGTCAAGAGGAGTATTGAAGTATTGAAAGATAAAATACATGCTAAAAAATTAATGGTTGTCACTAAAAAAATGGAAACAAGCTACAATTATGACAGCAGTTGGAGAAAAACAAACATACAAACAAAAATATAGAAATATTCCATCACTGGAAAAGGCAAAGGTGTAAAAAAATTTAAGGAAAAGAATGATAACAGATGGTAAAACTTAGTCCAATTAAATGGTTAATCTCAATAAATAAAAATAAATTAAACTCATTTATTGAAAGAGAGATAATTAGGTTGAACAATATAATAAAAATGCAGGTGTATGTTGTTTAAAAGAGAGAATTTAAAACCACACAGAAAGATGAAGATGAAGAGAAGTGAAAATATATGCCACGCAAATATTAAAAGAGATTTAGTTTGGTGATATTAATCAGACAAATTAGAATTTAAGGCAGAAACATTAATAGGGGCAAAAAATGAACATTACATTGTATTTGAAAGAACAAAGGAGTCAGACACAATCACACACCTGTATACACCTAAAAAAACAGATAAAAAGCAAAGAGTGATGGAAATCAGGCCAGGTGGGACCAGCTAGTGTTACACCTTTGAATTCAGAAAGAGAGTTTGCCTTTGGTGTAATAGATAAAATGAAGCCATGAAGCATCCTTGAACACAAGATGTTCTGAGAGCAGGGATTACGTAGTTAATCTGAGGATCTAAGCAATACAGGCAGGGGTAAGGAAACACTAGGTGCAGTGGTTCCCCCCTACCAGACAGGTGTGACAAATTAGGAGAAAGTTGATGAGACACTACTCTAAGGGATGAAAAGATTAAAAAAAAAAAAAGAGGAGCGGTCTAAAATCAGTGACTGACTAGACATCAGGGATAAGGAAGGAAGACTAATCCAAAGTTCTTAGCAAACAAGAATGGTGGTACGAGGTGGGAGAAAAGCTAGGATAGTGAGAACATGAGCCAGCTTTGGGGGAAAGTTGATATAGTTTTTGATTTATTGAATTTTGAATAATTTCCCTGAAATTATCATTCATTTGACATGGGAAACTGGTCAGCTGTTTTATGCTGGGAGACTTGGAAAACCAGTCTGATTGATTGATCTTTTGCTGCCTTCTCCTCATATCTATGGGGTGCCCCTAATGCTCTAGAAGAGCAGAAATTCTTACCCACCTTCACTTAAAGAATGAGTAGTGCAAAGATTGGTCAGTAAAGAAAGGGGGTCAGGGATGAATTTCCAATAGCCTAAGGTGTTCTATAGAGAAGATTCTAGCATCTGTGAGAGTGAGGGTGGGAAGATGGCTATAGCGCGTGTTGGCCCATCCACCTGAAGAAAGGTGGTTAGTAGCTCAGTTCATGGCTACACTGTCTCCCATTGTAATCTGAAGCCATGATTATAGGATTTTTTGTTTTGTTCTAAATATTTTCTGTGACCAAAATTTACTATTTTTTTCCTTAGTTTGTCCATGTCAGAAGTGATAGTGTTGGATAGATGAAAAATACTGTTTCCTCAAAAGTTCAGTCATGTGATTGAGATTCTGTGCAAGTTCCTAAAAGTCTAAGAGATGCATGAGCTCAGCCTAGATGGCCACTGTCCACAAGGAAGAGGGAGGGAGAGGAACCGCTCCTATAACATTAGCAGAGAATGATGGGGGTGGGGAAGTCAGGGAGTTGTGAGAGCCACAGAGAAAAATCAGGGCTTGCAAAGAATGTCATGGAAGAGTGCAGACCCACAGAATGTGTGGTGCTACTAGGAGCACAATTAGCTACTAGTAAAAGTCAGGGGCGAGATGTACACAGAACCTCATGAGGGGAATTGCTGCTTAAAGGAAAAAGGAGAACTAACAAGGATGGGAAAAGATATGGTTTAAGAGATTGACGTTTCTGGTGTGGGCAGAATTAATCAGTTAATTCCTCTAAAGTTTTAGTGGCAGAAACTGGCTGACTGTGAAGGAAAAGCAGATCTGTGAAACGTCAACGAGAAGGAAGAGGGCAGATCACGAGACAGCTGAAAGCGGATTCGTCATCAGATTGAGGTTTCAAGAAGTCAGTGATTGCCCACACGGGTGCACCGGTGGTGTGAACTTTCATTATTAACACTCTGGCTGTGGGGACAGAGCCAGGAGTGCAGTTTCCAGGCTCTCGCCCTCACGTGGAAAGGTGCTGGCTCAGGTAGTAAATGGCCATCAACTGCGATTGGATGGCCATCAGCTGTGGCTAGTTGGCCGCCAGCTGTAACCAGTGAGCCATTGGCCACTAATATAACTGCTGTGGCTACGCTAGCAGCAAAATGGGGGGCTAGCAAGAAGATGGTGGCTGAGCCAGCAAGAGCGGATTGCAGTTAGCAAATGAGGCTGGTTGGCAGAAAAGCGGACAGCAGGTCGCACGTCGTGTGAATCCAGCCTCCAGTGAGACTATAGTGGTATGACTCCCCTATCCATGGCTCCATGGGTGTTCCTTTTAGGCCTCACCATATCCTGCGTTCTTATGTGGGGAGCGGGAGCAGAGACCCAGCAGGCCGTCCCATGTGACACTGGCCATGACTGACAAACATTTCAGTTGTGATTCAGATTCCAGAGTTGAGAGTACAGAGTAAGCTTTAGCAATGGAACAGTTTTTGACTTATTCTGGAGAGTAAGATGAGCACTGACTCGGCAGCAATGATGATAAGTAGGCCAAGGCTGAAAGTGGTTAGCAAGTTATTGAGCGGTCACATTTACGAAAGGTGAGATGGTTGGACAGAAGCAAGGCTCTGTGGTAGAATATTAAACGGATGTGAGAATGAAATTGTGGGTTTATATGACAAAGGGAAGCTGGACTAAATCTTTGTTTTGAAATTATTTTCTGGAGAGAAGGGGGAAAATACCTGCAAGTTGGTTGCACAGCTGCACACCCAAACTGTGTATAGTCAGAGAATGTTTTATTATTTATATTTGTTCAGACACCAGGCCCAGTGGTACCCCTAGGGAAGTTGTGACCTCATGTGGCATGGAAAGCTATATTTACTTCTGTTGACCAGAGTCAGGAAAGAATAGGCATTTGAGAGAGGAACTCGAGACAAGAGGGACAACTAAAAGTGATCTTTCTGAAGCATGACCTCGCTTCCTCAGGATCGCCAAACTCCAAAAAGTATACATCCATCAAAGATTATTAAAATGTATTAACATATATGAATGATTTCTAGATATCAAAACTATAATGGGGGAGTTTAAATCATGCCCTATATGTCTGAAAAATAACAAAAATGCATATTAGTTACTCAGAAAATGATAGTACACAAGCAGTCCTAGTTCCCAAGGGATCACACAAGCTTCTGACCATCCACCCCTGCTTTCAGAAAAACTGTGGAAATGCAAGTGCCACATTCATCCCAGGAGGTAACGCTGATCCCAATAGCAGAAGCAATTTGAATCTAAGTGGTCCAGGCAGGATCTGGGGAGCTGGGTTACAAATCCTGCAACACCCTTCCAATACAGAGGAAAATGGAGAGAAAACTGGCATTACACTTACAGATCTTTCTTGAAGCCTGAAGGATAGGGAAAACAGTCAGTCACATATGCATTGAAGAGACTAGAACAGGAATCAACGAGGTAGGCAGGAGTTTAACCCATTAGACAGAAGCTCAGGATGGGACTGGAGAAATGTATGGGAAACGTAGTATCAGTGAACTATGTAACAGCAAGGAACTTGTCTGGGAATAGAATAAAGAATGAGTAACATATGAATGGAAGGAGGATGTGAAATATATAGTGCCGGTGGGAACCTTCTTGTTGAGCTTTCCAGTGCTCATATGCCTATGAGTCTTTGCAAAGAAAAGGAATTAGGCTTTTAATTTGTGGTGAATGAACCCAGATTCCCCTGGAAACTTTCTTCATATTAGAGGGTTTTGAGGCTAGGGGAATGCTGGAAACATCCCTGTGGTCAGGAATAACTCAAACATCTAGTCCCAGCTTTTTCTTTCAAGAATTAAGGGCTCATTAATCAACACAAGATGGGTGCAAAGCTTCGATTGTCTGCAATGAAGATATATGAGAGGGGGAAAAAAAGCATATCACAGGGGCCTGGAATGAAAAGGAAAAGTTGATTTTAGGGACAGATGTGGTTCCATGTATTATTACTTGGCACCTGATATAAGAAGAAACATGTGATAGATTTCTACTCATAAAAAATTGATACCAGGGGGATGTCTATGAGAGGGGAGGAAGCAAATCTCATGGAAAAACTAGAAGAAAATACCAGTGTAAATGTCAGCCAGGTAGCCAGTGCATTGAAGGCAATATTAGGGGCGTAAGAAATGTGCCCTTTCTGCAGATGTCTGTTTGTTTTGTACTTTATGGGTAATGGAACTTCTTGAGCATTTTTGTTTAGAGTCACAAATTTTGAAAATCCTGCCTCCCAACCCCCTCCAAAAGGCATTGATATTACAAGATTAAATAAGTAAATGTCTTTATTAGACCTTCCTGTGCTAAAGCTTTCGTTTAGTTTTGAATAACCACATAGGATGGCCCAAACAACTGGGCCAATTTTGTTTAAGTTCAAAGGCAGGTGAAGAATGAGAACAATGTAAGATTCTAAAATAAAACAAAGGCAATAAAGAATATGAGCACTGGAAAGCAATTTAGGGAGTAGCAGTGCCAGCCTTCAGAATGACACACAGGAGGCCCCAAACTGTATAATAAAAGAAAGCAAGCTAGCAGATGGCTTAGTCAGCTCAGCAGTAACTGTGGGCAGAACTGAGTTCCTGAGCAAGTACTTCTGATGATTAGCAAATATCTCTTGTCCACATAAAGGTTCCTGAGCTTATGATAGCCATTTCCAAATAGCTGTACTGCTGGCTATCAAGAAGCATTTAGTGTAATGAAGGGAGAGGTGACACCTCACATAAGTGCATACAGATGCATGTTGTGAGTGCAGGGCCAGAAATGGCTTATTTACTGAGTATGAATCGAAAGAAGACATGTGATAGGGAAAGCCATCTCGCTTCCAACCTCTCAAGCATATAAGTATATTGGTTGCTATTTAAGTTTGTACATACGTAAAAATAGATAGATGGTAGGTAGGTAGGTAGGTAGGTAGGTAGGTAGGTAGGTAGGTAGGTAGATAGATAGACAGATAGATATGGATGAATAGGTACCGACATACATATGACATATAATGAATTTTTTGTTTAATAAATAGTCATTAACATTCTAACATCAACTGAATGAACGGGACACCTGTAGACGAATATGGGTCTGAATCCTTTGCACTCATCAGCTAACTGGCAAAAGATTCCCTAAGAGGAAAAAACCAGGAACACATTTCAGGTCAGTACGGGATAGGGTGCTTGTAGATAAAGGAGTGGGGAGATACATCAATTCTGCGTGTGTACCTTTGGATAACTGAAAAAGAGGGTTATTGAAGAAGATGGAGTTTCTATAAAATAGATCATGTATGTGTGTAACTACTGGTGTCTAAAGTCAGTTAAAAAACTCCACGATGTACAAGGAAGTACATTTCTTCTTGAAAATGAAGACAATGAAAATGAAAAGCAATAAATACTATAGAAGAGGGAACTGTTAGAATGCTAGGTGTGTTAGATCAAAATTGGGAAAGCATATTTATTACCAAAAGCATACAGATAATAGCAGTAGACCTAGCCCTGCATTGCATTGTACCCAGATAGCATCTAAGAAAGAGAATGTCATATTCCCTGACCTATCAGGTGCAAGCGCCCCGACTCTGTGCAGTGGGCTCCAAACCCTGCATCTGCACTGCTGTATTAGTGCTGTAGAGCGTATCTCAGTTCACAATCAACCTTGGCATATTGCATTTACACCACATGGAGAAATAAAATGTATTTCTAATTGACTTTCTAATAAGTACTAATTAGTCCAGGCCTTTGTGATCCATAAAGAGATAAGGAGTGAGCTTGCATCCTTCTATCAAAATGTTAAAGCTGCAGCTGACAAAGAGTCATGCTGTTTTCTCTGCCTGTCTTTGGGAAGAAATTGAAATTACCTCAATGAAAAATCTCATTTAGATTTTGCTAATATACATTAGAATCTGAGGTGAAACAGAGAAAGCAATTGTGATAGGGTCCCCAGGAGTGGTCTGAGGGGACCAACTTGGAGCAACATTAGGACAATCACTGCTTCTTCTAGGTAGTAACATTTAAGCTGAGCAGGAGTTGTGACAGTTGTACAGCATCTGCCATTTCCAGACATCTTTGTACTGAAGGACTCTAAAGGTGATGCCTAAGAGTTGAAAGTCCAAGGAAGAAAGTTAATACATTAATTATTATGGATGAACGGGTTTAGTTGGACTGGAGGAAATATGGGTCTTCCTAGCTATAGAACTCAAAAGGATCTTCCAGCTGAAAGTTATTGCAAACACCACAGAGGAGGCATCTGGGGCCAAGAGAAAGATTTCAGAAAGCAGGCTGCTGGGTGCTCTGTCCTTGTGCTTATGTTAGGCACCAATCCAACTCCACCAAAGTTAGACAAATCATTCCCAAGGTCTCAAGAACCTTCTCCATTAAGTGAGCCATGGGGACACTCTCATGGTTTTCAGTGCGTGAAAACTCCCTGGGAAGCAGCTGAGACAGTCTTTCTCTTGCTTCTGCTTTTACCTAAGTCTTAGGAAATATCCCATGTTATTCCCATGGTGGTTTCCACAACACAGCATTTCCTCAAGGCTATTCTAGGGTTGTCCCACTTCCCATTTCCTCTGCAAGGTCATGAAGTGTTCTTAAAGAAATAGTAACAAAGATGCCTTGTGCACTGCTTGTTGGATTTAAAACAAGAAGTGTCTAGAAATCATTTGCGATGTAGTAACGGAATATAATACATCCTTGTTATTTGTAACCACACTGTTCTGGAAGGGGATCAGTACATGGGATGTGTATAACATAGTGCTCAAGCGTTAGTCAAGTGTGTTAAAATGAAATAAATCTGGAAGGTAAAGAGTGCTGTAATAGGGTGTCTGTAAGAGCTAATGGCAGAGCAGGAATGAAACAGTGAGTGGCAGAAGATGAGATAAAGAGGGTCAAGCAAATGTCATGAAATACTTTTATATTGAAAATGAAAAATCAGTCTGGAAATCTAAGAGAAAAAACACACAGAGATGAATGGACTGCATGGGGGAGGGGGCTGAGAAAATAAAACATTTTGATAGCAAAATTTTAGATTCCTAGGGAATGAGAAGAGATAAGCAGGCGCATTAGGAGGGTAGAAAGTCAGGGTTGTATACAGGTTGAGCAGGAAATTATTTCAGCCTAAACTAAAGTCAGAGTGGAAGTGAGAAAGAAAGCTCTCAATTTGTAAGATTTCTGTTCAGGAAGTGGAGCAAAGGTCCCAAGGGAATGAATGTGGCCAGAGGAGGAAATGGAGGAATAATAGATGATTACAAGCCCCTGAGTTTGGGAAGCAGGGAGGTGTTATTGACAGTCAAGAAAGGAAAAAAAGGTGTCTTAAAAAGGAAACAAACAGGGTTCATTTTTAGGTTGGTTATTTGATGTATGAGGAGAAATATTTAAAAGTTAAGAGTTGAAGGAGGTTGTGTCTGGGAAAGAGAGGGCAGAGGCCATAGCCCAGGGGATGACTCCACTTACTCCACAAATGTAGAAGAAACGTCTTCAGGGCCAAATTTAGCAGGAGGTGAAAACATGAAGAACATGAGCATGATGGCCTGAGAGTTTGTGAGATGGCTTCGTTATCCAGATTTTATTGTTTTCCATGCATCTACATCTATGTATCTTTCAGTGCATATGTCTGAATCATGAAACTTATAGAATCTGTTTTTTGTTTGTTTGTTTTTAGATTGAAAGAATGATTGGTGATTATGGTAAAGAGAGGATGGAGCTATGGGGAAAGGTCTTGGATAAAGCAAAGGATAAAAGTCAGAATTCTTATGTATCAAAGTGAATGAAGCTTTATAAATAACTAGAAGGAAGGCAGATAAAATTTTGACAAGACAAACACAGGCTGATTTTCAAAGTAGAGAGGAAGTGGCAAAAACAGTGTGACAGCAGACAGGATGTGAAGAAATGGAAAGAAAGTGGGTGGTAAGGGACAGAGGGACAGGACAAGTGTTCTGAAAGAAATTGGGGGGAAATGTCTAGGGAATCAGAGGCAAATGTCTGGGATAAATGACACCCAGATGACCAGGGCCACCTGTCGTTTCCCTAGAGAAACAAAATTAACCCCCACCCCATTTCTTCTCAGCAGCTAAAGGCAGAATCAGTGTGCGAAGTTTCCACAAAGAGAGACATTTCTGATGCTGATTTGTACACTAGGGTTAGAGATAAAGTGAATAGGAAATTGACGGCTGAAGTGATCAATGACTTAGAAGTGAATGTAATATATGACTGAAAAAACCAGAGATGCACAAAACTATTGCTGCATCCAAAATTTTTGAGATTGAAGAAAAGAACCATATGGGTCTCATGGTTTGGGTTTGAGAAATCTGGAATCTAAGTAAATGCTATGGATACTGATCAAGAGACAGAAAAGCAAGTTTTGAAGAACAGCAGCGTGAGCGCACGCGCACACACAGACACACACACACTCACAGAAGGAAAGACTAGAAAGTGGCTACCTGTAGGTGGAGATTTCTTGAATACTATTCATTTTCTGGTTTTGTGCTTTTGCATTATTTTAAATTTGAATTACAATACCTAAATATGAAAGCAGGTAATCCTTTTTAAAAATCTTCTTTCAGAAAGCAGATTCTGGAGGAAAAAAAAAAATTTTTTTCCACGTAGTTCCATGAAAGGTGCGGCAGTTTTGCAAGTAGGTAAGAACTTTAAGTCAATGTGATTTCAAAATACTAAGAACAATTACCATTTATTTTTAGAGTTGAAGAGATATTTGTTGGATAGAGTAATTGTGGAGAGTTGAATTTTGCAGGTACATACTTTACAGAGACGGAGGTCTGGTCTCCACCACTAGACAATCTCATGGAAATGCTTCTCTTTTGGTAGGAGTCAATGGTTCCTTGAGGCCAGTCTCCATGACAAATTCCCATTCAGGAAGGGATGTCTCTGTGTGTGACCTCCTTGAGCAAACATACCTTCTGGTTTTCTAGGCCCGATTCAGTTTCAAACATATTATCAAATCATCCCACAAACCATAGGAATGTCCCAGCAATTCCAGCATTTCTGACTTCTGAACTACATATGACTCAGCTCTCTGAGAATTTGAAGGTCTGGTTGGAGAATGTGGCAGCTGGAGTTCACACATCACGTATGTGTGTACTGCCTTTGTCTCCTGGCTCCATCACCTGCTTCCTCCAGACTTACAGCAGGGTTAGACAGATCACTTGCAGTCTGTCCTGTTTGTGGAGAGGTTATAAGACTCCCTCTTTGGACAGACAGAGTGGAGAAAGCCTGGTTTCCCTGGCTGGTGAACTTTATAACTGGGCCAGCAGCAGACGGCCTTGAGAGGGTGAAGAACTCATAGGGTCGGCTCCAAAGGACACAAGCGGGGAGTATCTTCTTCTTACTCACATGAACAAAATTCGAAAGGGACCCAGGTCCTCACATTTCTTTGACCTGAAATCCGACACATTCCTTCCTGCTCAAGGGACTGGGGACACTGTTGTCCCCAGAAAGATGCTCCTGAGGATACCGGGTCCTACACACACCACACGCACCACATGGCATGTGTGAGCTAGAAGCAGATAAGGCAGCTCTGGTCCCACTTTCATAGTGACTTTTCTATACCTGTGTGTTTCTTTTTCTTGTGTATATGTGTGTTTTCCTGCTCATTTCCCTAAATAAAAATGTTCTTTCTCAGCTGCATAGCTACTTCCCCTGATGAATTCCTACTGTGGCCTCTCTCTAATGGTGTTTCTTCTTTTGCTTAGAACAGCAGGCATCTGCTTTCTGAGTTGAGTTAATGGGGGATGGAAAGGAACTAGCCAAGTCTCCATGGGCTCTCCAAGAATCCCCATAACCCCTTAAAAATGGCTGACGTTTCCAGCTGATTTCTTCTGACTCTGTTTATGCCTCACCAAGTAGAATATTTTATATGCCACTCAGAATTTCATGAAACAGTGCACACTGGGTTGGATTTTAAGTAATACCTCTTAGGGAATTCAGGAGCATCCAGTTATCATTCCCTCCATCAGAGACCTGTCATTCCTTTGCCATCATAAGAACAAAAGGTTACATCTGCTTTCCTTTTCCACAAGGCGGCTATCCCAGTCTTGCTGTGAGCTGTGTTATCTACTGGTCTTCCTCTAAGGACTCACACACAATAGATTGCATCTATTTAAGTTTCTGGATCCCTTTGGAAACAAGGCCTTCTTCTAACACACACAAAAAAGATGTTCAGGCAGCAAATCTGCAGGTAGTAATTTTAATAGCCACTAATGTGAATTAATAATTCTAATAACCTCATTTCAGATGTGTTATCGGGACACTAGAGAGGGTTGCCATGGCTGCTGCATTTTATTGCTCACAGCTGTGCAAACTCATTTTGGCCAGCAAAATTCTCCTGTCTAACCTCTCCTTTCATTGGTTTGCACAATCTCAGGCAGTGTGGCTTGGGAAAAAAAAATTTTTTTGAAAAGTTGTGCTCTTAAGACTCTAAGTAAATGGCATTGATAAGTGACAATAAGGGATCCCAGTACTTTCAAAAAGAATTATGCAGTTATATATTCATGAAATGAAATCATTGCTTTGGCACATTTATCAATATCAACATCCAAAGTATAACTTACCAGTAATTCCAAAGCACCTTTTAAAAAGTGCTTTGGGACATAATTAACTATATTCCTTAATAAACTACCTTAGGTATGAGGTCTGACAATTAAGTTCACGACTCACCCTAGAAAAAGTGCTACATATCTCATTGCTGAATATCACTATGGTCACCTTCGAAGTACTCCCCTTGGGAAACCATTCACCGCCACCAGCACCTAGCCCACCCTTCAAAGCAATTTGGGAACTCTTTTTCTGGAATGGCCATCAGAGCTGTTGTTGTATTACCCTTGATTGTCCTGAATGACATCAAGATGTCTTCCTTTCAATATTTCCTCTATCTTCAGGTAAAGAAAGAAGTCATTGGGGCCAAATAAGGTGAGTAGGGAGGGTGTTCCAATACAGTTATTTGTTTACTGGCTAAAAACTCCCTCATAGACAGTGCTGTGTGAGCTGATACATTGTCACAATGCAAGAGTCATGAATTGTTGGCAAAAATTTCAGGTCATCTAACTTTTTCATGCAGCCTTTTCAGCACTTCCAAATAGTGAACTTGGTTAACTGTCCAGTTGGTACAAATTCATAAAGGACAATCCCTCTGATATCAAAAAACGTTAGCAACATTGTTGCAACAAGTTCACGAACTTAATTGTCAGACCTCATATCATTGCCTCCTACAAGATTCCCAAAAGTACATTAATTAATTCATAATGTCAGGCCACCAGACCACCATATACTTAGCTAAGTGCACATAGCATGTGCCAGGGCTCGGCATGAGTGCATGGGGATCCCTGTGAATTCCAACTGACCTTGTCTTGTGAGAGCTCACAGCTGGGAAAGTCAGATATGAACCTTAATATCCACCATAGGATATTAAACAGAACTCATTTATTAAGCATTTGTTAATTTCCTGGTTCAATGTTAGTGTTTTATGTATATTTTCTCACTTAATCCTCACAGCATTCCTATCAGGTTGTCGTATTGGTGGTTTTAAAACATGGCCACACATTCTTTGATAATGTCTTTGAGAAGTGGGTCTATATCTTTTCCTTTTGAATCTGGGTAGGCTTGTGACTGCTTTGACCAGTAGAGTACAGCATAAGTTACAATATGTGACTTCCAAGGTGTCTTAAAAGGCTATGCATCTTCTGCCTTGGTCACTGGAACATTTGGTCTTCTAGCCCAGAATCATCATGTAAGAAGTTGGACAACCTAAGGCTGCCTTGGTGTGACTTGTTTCTTATGTGACTTGCCCAAGACATGTCTAGGTGCTCCAGATGACAGTGCAAGCTGAGCTAGCTTTTGATTCATCCCAACCCAGGTGCCAGATATGTGAGCAGTGAAAGTTCCAGGTAATTCCAACAACCTGTAGAGTCCATCTTTCTAGCTGAGGCCCAGACATCGTGAGGCAGAGACAAGTCATTGACTAAATTCCTGATCTAGAGAATCCATGAGCATAATTAAATGGTTTTTGTCTTATCCCTAAGTTTTGGGGTGGCTTGTTATGCTTCAATACAAACCAGAACACTAGAGAAATTTAGAGGTTACAAACAACTCAACCAATGTCACACAGCAAGTAGCAGGCCTGCGATTCAAAACTGGGTCTGTTTGGTGCCACATCTTAAGATCTTTTTACCATATAATAAGCACCATAAGAGAAGTCTACAAACAGTGTTATAAAAACATGAGACACAAGTATTTTTCTTTCTGTCCATGGTCATTGGTGTGGACTCATCTTGGGCTTGCCAATCCTAAATACAGAAAAGCTGTGGGAAACATGTTGCGATCTTTAATTAAAGTGTATTTTTTAAACCCACCCATGTTCCTACCAAATTTTCATGTATCTGATTTGAAAAGTAGCCAACTCATTGACTTTAACTTTCATCTGAACCCATATGGCAATCTGGAACTCAACACGAAACCCCAAGTTCTGTTCCGCTCCAGTTGCTCCATTGGAAGCCAATCATGGGACTGGCTTAACAGCTTCCCTTCTTTGTTGCCATTTAAATGCTACCTTCTTGCTTCATTTAAAAAAAAAAAGTTCTACACTTTTACAAACCTTGGCAGTTTTGATCTCAGGACAGGAAAAAAAAAAAAAAAAGCAGATCTGAAGTTAGACCATTCTACCATCCTGTCGTGGATAAAAGTCTCCACGGTGTGGTCCATTTCAGAAGGCTGTGATCCAGTAAACTTGAACCATGTTCCCCCATCCCTCTCCCACACAAGCCTGTGAAAAAAGGCAAAGCTACCTTATATTCACTTAGAGGTTTGCAGGACTTAGGAAAACGCTCGATGAAATGGGGATAATTTAATAAAAACCTCAATCCTCTTTGGAGTCGAACTCTAGACAATATATACCTGCACTTGGAAAACTCTTACAAGCAGGATTGAAATTTTACATCAACTCCATTTCCCTGGAACGAACTGACTAACTTTGTGAAACCTTCTTTATAATGAGAGGTCTCAACGCAAGGTCACAGGTGACAGAATTACTTATGCAATTAGTCACTAAATGCATCTAGAAACCTTTGGGAATAAGGGACTTTCCTTGCTGCAGAGACTTATTTATTAATTGTTAATTATAATTTCTCTTATCAGCTTCTCTGTGGATTTGGTGTCTACAAAGAAAGACTGAGGGGAAAATTATAAGAGCTTCTGTAACACAACCATCCTACCAGTTTATAGCAGTAGCATTTGGGAATCTCAGATGGAGTAACAACAGATGTGTTTTGTCCACTGTATTTGCACAGTACCTGATGGGTGGGACACCCAGGTCAAGGACAGTCCTTTAGAGCTGCCACTCATGTTTCATCCTATAGAAACAGACAATGAGAGCTCCAGTCCCCAGAAAACTTCCCTGGAGCACCAAGTTCTACATTCTACCTTGCAGCCTGCATACCACATTTCATCTGCAAGTCCTGTCTGTTGAACTTCCCTGGGCACGGTGACTGGTGATGATAGATCACGTTGGCCTCCCTCCAACATGGTGGGGTCTATGACACTGCAAGCAACATGACATTGAAATGTAACCTGCTGAGAGGGACCCAAAGACCATGCTATGTCATCCTTGTGAGTGTGACAGGTCAGCTTCCTTTAGGTGCCAAGGGACTACGCATAAACACTTCTTAACTGATCCTTTGTGGTTATTTTAATGCATAGTTTTCATATAGAAAAAAAGAAATACCTCCATACTTTGAAAAAATATTGAGCATGACATTAAATATTTCCAGTTTATTTTTTTTTTCTATAAGCCATCTTCTTCATGGGATTTGTGGTATAAGTCTTTGCAGGTTATGAAAGTACATAATCACTTTTGACAAATATAGATACACATATTACCCCACTAGCAATAAGTGGATTAGATGATATTTCAGATCTAGACAACCATAATTAAATTACTCCTAACTTTATAGGCCTCTGTGGATTGATCTCTTTTTGACCTTCACAGCCCATCAGAATAAATGAAAAGAAAGCATTCTAATATTTTTTCACATTAAAATTTTTACACGAGCCTTCATGCTTGTAATATATATATATATATATATATATATATATATATATATATATATCAACAAATGTTTCCTTGTTCTTTGTGTTTTTTTTTTCCTTAACCTGTAGTTGTATAAATTAGCATCATGTCAGGAAACGTATTAAGTTACTGCAAAGAAAGTTCATTTAAATTATATTTTTAATGTTTCCACATTCAGTTAAGAAAAAAATACTATTTTTTAAACAAACATCCTTTCTTAAGACAGGAATACAAATGTATTCTGATGCCTTTTTTTTTAACTATACAGATAAAAGTTCTGTCCAAAAGAATGAACAAAAGACCTTTTCTGTAAATAAGCATAGTAGTGGAAATTTTCTTTATAACACCATATACTACAAATTATCTTTCATGTGACAGGAAACTTTTCTTGCTTTTTATGAGCTGTCTTTGTGGTAAACACCGTAAGGAAGCTTTTTTTTTTTTTGCCATTTGTGAAAAGACAATGTGTATGTTACACATTTTTTAAAAAAGGTTGAATATATTATGTTGTTAGTTCAAAAAAATGGAATTTCACTACAAGATAACAGACGTCCCCTCTTTTAAATAAGATTCAAAAATTACAAGTATCATAGACTACCAGAACTAACAAAAGTCTCCTTTCTTTCTCTCTCTCTCTCTCTCTCTCTCTCTCTCTCTCTCTGGCCTTTCTTTTCTTTGCCTTATGTAAGACAATTTATGATTTTCTTAAATTGCAAACGTTCCTTGAGCATTTAAAATATAATCCTTTTTGTGACCATTTACATACACACCCTCCAGGGTTTCTGTATAATGTAATTCAAGGTACTCCCCCAGTGGGAATAATACTTTAAAGTTCTCATCTGGTAGGAGTATCCATATATTTTAAGCAACATAAAGTAGGATTTATGTCTCATTCTTTTGTGTGTGTTTGTGTGTTCTCCACAGTAGTTAGTACAAAGCCTTGCACACAGGAGGTACTCAATAAATATTTAAATTAACTTGGACTATCCTACTGACTGATTTGATGGGAGATTGGCACATTTTGATTATAATAACAAACACAGTGCAAAATGATTTATGATGGCCTGGTGATTTTGTTGTTTTGCTGAGTAAATCACAGTAAATACTCATCTACCTGTTTAATCACATGGTGGATAGGCTTCTTAATGCAGATATACTCATACAATCATCTTGATCCTCTACCTGACGGTACCTGCTATCCACAGGCATTCTGATAGAGTGCTGGCATCACCATTAGGGACTGGGTCTCCTTTATCTCTAATCCTCAAGGGGTACATTTCCTAATCACTTTTTTTTTCCTGTTAGCTAGAAAAGGCTTTTGGCTAACACACACACACACACACACACACACACACACACACACACTCCACTGAAAGTTTCCCAAGACTGCCATTTTCAATGCTAATTCTTAATTCAAGTGATTCTACACAGGATAAAGGTTAATTGAAGAAGAAAAGACATATTTTGCTTTCTGATTTTTTGATTTGGCTAATCTTGAAAAAGTGTCACATTTTCCAGAATAAATTGTAGTAAAGAAACATCCCCCCTCTCTTTGTCCCTTTCCCAAGACTCAAATCTCAGAAGTCCCATAATTCCTAACATTACTAAGGTAGCCTCCATTGAAAAGGACTGTATATTTCACATATAGTCAAAGCAACTGGCAACTAGGAAGGTTAAACAACAATTGTCATAATGTGGGCAAAATTAGAGTCGACAGACTTAAAACTGTTTCTTCAGTAGCTTTCTACTCACCCAGGAATAAAAGCAAATTTTATAAGAAAAGTAATTATTCTTTCCTACCCTAATGAAAATCTTGACATACTTATAATTTTGCAACCCCTGCCTCTTTCTGAAATGTTGTTTTCAGTTACTCTTAACTTGTAGCTAGAACCAAAACCAAAATATAAGCTAAATTACCTGACTTTTGCATCATACACTTTCCCCAAAATTACATCCCAAATATCATTTAAATACTCATAACATCACCTTTGAAAAAATTACATTCCAAAGCTCCTTAACTTCTTTTTTTTCATTCTTTCTGTCTTATTATCCCCTTTGTAGTTAATTCAATCCTCTTTTTCCCCCCTCTTATCCAGGGAAACTGGGTTGCCTCCCATAACCTCCTCTTTCCCCTTCTGAAGCAATTGAAAACATCTTTTCTTGCTTCTCAGATGGGATTCATCCATTTCACATAAAATTATACAGAAATTTCCCAAATAGAGAACATAAAACATTTCCTACGATATCATGGGAGTGGTTCCTACAGATGACAAACTTAAGAAGTAGCAGCCAATTATTGACCAGTGCCCAAACTCATACGGGTGTTTGCTAAGAGATTTGAGTAAGCTAACCATCCAGTACATTTTTTTTTCTTGCTAAGATATTTCTAGTGTTCTGTTCACTCTTGTGTATTCTTTTATTCACTTGAATAATCATTACCAGCAGCAGAAGCCTAATTACCACATCATCCTCTCCATGCTCAAATCACAGGTACGAGCGGTACAATTCCTTCCTTATGAATTCATCACCTTCTTAATGATAACTGATGCAAACAAGGTCTTATGAATAAAATTTGTGAGCAAATGCTGGGAGCTTATGAAGTTAGTCCTGGTCTCGCCTCAGTGGCTAGTATTACCCACCCTTCTCCACTTCCCTCAAGCTGCCAACAAGGCAAGGGCTGCCTTCCTTAAAATATACCTCTGGGATAGTCACACCATATGGCAGCACTGAGAATGTCACCCTATGCTCTAGGGTATTTTTCCCCATAGCTTACACAAATTGTGAATTATTATCCATAAAATAATGGTAAGAGAGACAAGGGCAGAGAAAAGATCTGTTATAAAGCCTCCATTAGCAAATGAGATTGGCTTTCCTATCCATGTGAAAAGTTCAAGGAGGCAATCTTGTTAAACAGCCATTTTGCATAAAGAAATAATATGCCATAATGGACCTTTTCAAATAACTTTGATGTTTTCCAGAACAATTTATTAATACTGTGCTTTGGAGGAATAAGGGCTGAAGTCTCACTAGAGGATAAAATCGGCGGTTGTTGGGCAGTTGGTCATGGCTCAGCAGATTTCATAGTTGTTTGAAATACATTTCAATCCTCTGCTAGAAATGCCTTTCCACACGATTTTCCCAGACTGCAACCCCCATTTTATCTGGGCATTGTTTACATCAGAGAAAGAGTCCTAATTTTCAATTCTCTATAATTGATAGCCCAGGCATTAGTAATGTAATTGTGATCCGACTGCTGCCTCTTTTCCATTCCCTCCCTCAATACACACTGACCATCTTAAGAATAAAAACAGGGGAGAGGGAGGGGAAGGAGGGTGGTGGGGATATGCGCCCAGTTTGCAAGAGGTAAGTTAATAATTTACGTATTTGTAGTAAATTTTATAAGCAAGACCCATAATTTGGCTTCTTGGCTGGATTTGTACCTGTCTATGCACACCTGTGTGCTGAGCTCATCCAATCCACTGCTTATCAAACTCCTTCATGGAATTTGCACAGTGGTACCTGCTTCTAACTGTACCACTTAGCCTTCTGTCCCTCTCTCCTGGGGAGCTTACGTGAAATAAAATGCCTCTCAAGTGATTTTAGTTTCTCCAAGTTTTGGATACATTCTCAAAAGTGATTACTTCTAGTTATATTAATAATATAGTTATATTTATACAAGTACATTTGGAGAGAACTAGTTCTGTAGGTTGCTAAAGGGGTCCCTTTCCAAACAAATTTGGTAAACCCGGGAAAAATAAGAGTAAAATAGGTTTTTTATTACATGGGAATTTAATACAGTTGACCCTTAAACAATGTGGGGGTTGGGAGCACTGTCTCCCCTCAGTAGAAAATCTGGATATAACTTTTGACTCTACATATCCACGAATTTAAGCAACCATGGATGAAAACAATATTTTTCATATGCAGTTAGGAAAATTGTTCAAAATGGACAAATACTGGTTTTGATCTGTGGTTGGTTGAATCCTTGGATGGCAAACCCATGAATACTGTATTTACTGAAAAAACAAAACAAAAAAACCCACTTATAAGTGGACCTGTGCAGTTCAAACCCAGCGTTGTTCAAGGGTCAACGGGATGTATATTGTGGATCTTCTAAGATACTAATTTGTTTTGCGAACCTTCTCAAGTGTTATATAGTTGCATTTCTCAAACTTACTTGACTTTTGTCAAGAAACATGCTTTGTGCACTGTGATGCACCATCAGAAATTACAGAGGGAGAAGAACTGATTCTTTTCAGTCTTGGATAGCTTATGTAATCTAAGGCAGCTTGAGAACCAATAAATACAATGGGAATGAGATGGCAAAAGCTCTCAATTCTAGAGATTCTCTCTCTTACCGGCTTTGAAGAAGCGAGCAGCCATATTGGAGAGGCCAGTGTAGCCAAGGCGCTGAGAGCAGCTTCTCTCCAATGGCCAGCAAGGAACCTCCAGCCAACAGCTCTTTAGAGACTGAATCCTTCCAAAAACCACATGGGGGGTCCTTCCCCAGTGGGTGCTGCAAATTATCCTGCAGACCCTGGACTGACACCATGATTCCAGCCTGTGAGTCATGGAACAGAAGACCAGATAAGCCATGCCTTAATTCCTGACCCACAGAAACTGTGAGTTACTAAGAATTGTAAGCCACTACGTTTGGGGTAATTTATTTTGTAGCAATAGGTTAGTAATACAGATTTTGGTCTAGAGCCTGGACTAATGTGAGCCAATGTCTTAGTGAAATTAGTTTTAAAAATTATCATCAGGGATATACGCCCTATGCATAGTTTTTTTTAAGGAGAACAACCAATTACCTTTCTCAGGATAGCAGAGAATGTCCCAGTTATGAAGAAAAGAATGTGCAAGGGCTTATAACATCAATTATTGCAGAGAATATTTCCTGAGAACTATTATTTATTCTATGCATGGCAGTAGGAGGAGTAGGAGAATAATTTCTCTTGTCCTCAAGGAACTTTAGAAGAGAAGGCAAATAAATAATTGAGCATCTATTTTCAAAGTAGAGTTAAAATAAAGGTATTAATACAAAGTGCTATAGAAGTTATATTTCCATATGTGCATATGGGAGAAATTAGTTCCAACAGAGTAGAAGGAGAGAATGAAGGAACTTTACTTGGAGGAAATGCCAACTGAATTGACCTTGAGGAATAGGAAATAAAATAGTAGTATTTTTTTTTTTTAGTTAAATTTATTGGGGTGACAATTGTTAGTAAAAATTACATAGATTTCAGGTGTACAATTCTGTATTACAAAGGCAATGAAAGTAAAAGCTAAAATAAACGAATGGGACTATATGAAACTTAAAAGCTTCTGCACAGCAAAAGAAACCATTGACAAAATAAAGAGGCCACCAACTGAATGGGAGAAGATTTTTGCAAACAGTGCCTCCGATAAGGGGCTAGTATCCAGAATATACAAGGAACTCATGCAACTCAACAACAAAAAAACAAACAACCCAATTGAAAAATGGGCAGAGGACTTGAAGAGACATTTCTCCAAAGAGGACATACAAATGGCAAATAGACATATGAAAAAATAGTAGTATTTTTAACAGATGAAAAGTGTGAACAAAGGCATTCCAGGGGGAGAGGAGAATAGAAGAAAAGGTTCTTATATCAGTAAGTGTGGGGTGAATTCAGGGTGTGTTCAGCAAGTATGTGTATACATCAAATCTCCAAGAAAGAACTGAAACAGAAATGGAACATTGAAATAATTTCGTATGTATTGGGTGGATTTTATGTCAACAAATTATATTAAGGGAATGATAATATGGCTACCAGGATGAAAAAGTTGAGTCTCAATTTCTATCCTTTTGTTCCAGTTCTAAGTCTGACATGGGGGAATAAATATCTTTCTTCATATAACCTTGATGACCCTTTTATAAATGACCTCAAGAGGTCCAGGAGCTTTGGCCCATGACTTGAGATAACATGAGATTGAAATTATCCAAGCAAAAGACCATCAAACCCTTAATCACCTACAGATAAGATTCCACATTGTCCCTTGGAAAGGTCTTTTAATGCTTGACAACTTTAACAGCCAGACTACTCTTCTTGATTTTGTGTTTCCTAATGGTTAATTACCCACTTATAAATTGTGGAGACAACTTAAGTCTTCTCTGAAAAGCTCTGAGTTTCTTTGACCTTTCTTCATAGGTCCTTTATCTAAGTCATTAATAATTGTCATGTTCTCCTCTGGACTTAGTCCAAATTTTCTATGTGTCTTTAGTAGCAAAGACCCCATCTTGGCAGGCAGCATTAACAAGGGCCTAACATATGATAGGTAGGTTAAAGATTGACTTGGATCTCACATTTCATATTCTACATGCATGACATCACGTGATTCTTACTTCCTAATGTCAGGACCATGTCATGGGCCCACATTTGTTCTGCCCATCATGAATTCCAGAGCCAAGAGAAGTTTGGCTGTATGAACAAATCATTAAACTTTTCTTCAGGGTCATAGAATCTAGGAGTTATTACCCTTCAAAGGGGCTATATTGTAACCAATATCCAATGTGATTAGAATTTTAATGTTTGGACACTGAAAATAAAGCAGCCTTCCTTCTATTGGTAATCAGACTCCCTTCTATTGGTAAAGTAGTATGAACTCAACCTAAGAAACTTTACAGGCATTATCTTTGAGGAGCTCACAAACCTCCTGCTGAGGATGTTGGGTAGTTTCTAATTCTATCATTGTTTCACCATTGAGCAAACTAAGGTTTAGATATGGTAATTTATTTACAGAAGTAAATCGTGAATGGTGGACTCTTAAAAATCTAACCTAAACTAAACAAATCCTTATGGGACCTGCCATTCAAACAAATGCTTTGCTTCCAGATTCTTCCTTAAATTATACCATATAAGCTGTAAATGATTAATAATAAAATGCAGTTTAGTTGTAATACAGTAGCTAAAATTTAGACCGAACTGCCTAAATTGAATTATTAGGTTGTGACTTGAATTATTAGGTTGTGACTGAGAAAATGCGTAAGTTGTTTTTGGTTCATGTGCAGTGCAGCTTCTTTTGGTGAGGACCACAACAGTCAACTGGCATCATAAAGGAAGGCACCTGGCAAAATTGCTGACTTTTCCCTGAAGAGACAAAGTCACCACCTCTCTCCACTTCCCTAGATGCTAGAATCTGTTTTCACGTAATAGCGTGTATCACATTAGGTATCGATTGAAAAGATCTGGGAGCTTACTCTCCCTTGAAATGGGGGACCCTTCTTTTCCCCACCTGAGCAAGTATTTGGCAGTAAATGGCAATGCATTTTACCATAACCAGTCAATCAATCAATGAATCAATCAATCTATCCACTTATCTATCATCTATCTGCTTACCCACTCCTCTGTCTGTATTCTTGGTGGAAAACTCCCACTTTGCCAGAAAAATCCTGTTTTATTGCCACCTTAAGAAATCAAAAATTTGTTTTTAACCAAACTAAAAAACTAAGATTGTACAACTGGTTAATGGCTGAGGAAGGCCTAGAATACAAGTGCCTTAACTCCCGTGTTCTTTTTATTAAATCACACAATTGGTAGCGAAAATAAACTGGGAACTCTGGTGCTTAGGAATCACATTACTATATGATTATACTGTTTTGTCATCATACAATTATGAATGTCACTGAGTGGTAGAAGTCAGGAATTGCACAAAACCAGTCAGCAAATTATATTCTAAGTATTCCCTTTGGAATCAATTAAAGAACATCTTTAACAAATTAGTCCTTTTGTTTCATCATTAGGGACGAATACATAAACAGAATATTTAGGCATGAAATATTTTTCATTCACATTAATTATAGCAAATTAGCACGAGAATCTGTAATAAATTGCAAAGTTTGACACCTTATGAACTTATTAAAGTGAAAGCTTTCCTCATAGCCTTTAAATTATTCATTTTCATGGCCTAAAATTATAATTTAATAGTTATATTGGTATGTGATAATTTTTAACTTATAAGAAAACAGTCATCTCACTAGTTCTTTATGTATATAAATGAAAATTATCCAAGCATTTTAGTATCAGTATAAAATAATGAATGAATGCTCAAGTATGACTGGTTACATAGTTTTTTCATCTCTTTTGCAAAATAGATACAAACTCTTTCCCCAATAAACCAACAATTTATACCTAAAAATCTCTATCTAAGAAAACCAACTATTTTATTACTTCCATTTGATTTTGTGAAAATTTTACTTTGCATTGATTTTTTCCTTTTGCTCATTCTTTAACTTGAGTCAACCTTTTGATTTCTTCTGTGACAAAAGGAGAAAGCAGAGTGCATTCCGCATTTCTGTATAATTCCTCAACTCCCCTTTACAGCAGTAATTTTGAAAGAATTTATTATAGTGGATCTCTACATCTGACCTCATTTCAGCACTCAACCCTCTTCAATCAGGCTTCTATTCCTTCCCTTTGAAATTGTTCTTTTCAGTCTCCAATGGTCATTTCTTTTTCCTTTTCTTACTTGACTTTTGCCATCTTTTAAAACACTTGAACATTCCCTACTTCATAATACAGCTTGGTTTCCTGAACACCATACTCTTTCCCCCACTTCCATGGGTGTTGCTTCTTCTTAGTCTCCTTCACTAGCGCCTCTTCTTCCATTCCATATCCAAATCATAATCCCAGGTTATTTTTCTTTTAGATTTTTGCTTCTTCCCTAGGTAATCTTATTAATTTCCAATAATATAACTATCATCTATATGATAATGAATCCCAAATCTATTACCACTTCCCTGACCTCCTCTGGTTATTTGACGTCTACATTTAAATGACTCATGCACGCTCAATTTAGTGTTCAAAACAGAATTCTTGATTTTTTCCCTACAAACCTATTTCCTGCCTGCCCCTTGACAGCAAAATATTCTAGCAGCTACCAGTTGTTTAAACCAAGAACCTAAGTGTCATCCTAGACTTCTTTTATCCCCCTGCTCCCTATTCTCAATTCATCACAAGATGTGTCAACTTTACTTCCAGAACATATGACAAACCTGTCTACTCCTGTTTATCTCCCACTAGCACACTTGTCTCTAAGTCATCAGCATCTCTCTCTACACAGCATCCAGAGTAACTGGGTAAATCATACCATCTCATTCCTCTTTTAAAAATTCTCCATTGGATTTCCTCACACTGAAAACAAAATCCCAAATCTTTCCCTTGGATTTTGATGGTCACCTGATCTGGCCCCTGACTACCTTTCCGAATTCATCTTCCACCACTTTTCTCTAATTTGTGCAATCACACTCCTGGTGGTGAGGACTCCATCAGACCATCCATGCACATGAGTGAGAATGGAGTGGAGAAAAGCCCCAGTTGCTCCGTGATAAACATGTTTTAAGGTAATACAATTTTGAAGGTATTTATTTAAATAGCATAACCTGGCCTATTTCAGGTGGTACAAGGAATCACATACGCATACTTGTATATTCATTCATAAAATATATATTTCTTGGATGTGTAGTATACGTCACATATTATGTTTGGAACAACGAATGTAACTAGGGATAAACAAAGTCCCTGCTCCCATGAGGTTTACATTCTAATGAAGAGGGATAAAATAAACAAACAAAGAAATAAATGATAAGCTACTTATGTATAATGAAAATGAGCAGGGCATGTCTCATCCATTCTTTAAATTCAACTTTGGGATTATAAATCCAGGTTATAATGGGCAGATATCATAAACACAGGCAGATAAAGTAAGAAAGCCCTAGTGTAAGAAAGATGACCACAAAACATATCCAGAACAACTACAAAGTACAAGTTCCTTGAAAGAGAGATAAATGGAATTAATGAACAATCTAGCAATTAAAAAAGTAATAATGCTAAGAATTCTCAAATTTAAAGAAAAACATGAGAACTCATTAAGATCATACAGAGTGCTATGTTAGACAAACTAGAAAAAAAATCATGTACTTAAAGCACAATGCAGAATAACTTAAGCTACTGTAATCAAACAGGACATCTACACTTTCAAAATAAAAAGGGAATTACCTGGAAACAGCAAGAATCATAATGACATCAGACTCTTCAATAGCCACATTGGAAAAAAGAAGATAATGGAGTAACAATTTCACAGTATAAAGAAAAATTATTCGAACCTAGAATTTTTTTATGTAGCTAAACTGTTTTTTAAATGCAAGGGTAAAATAAGGAAATGTTTAGATATTTTACAACTCTAAATGTTTAATCACATTCTAAAAGTGCTTCAGAGGAATGAAATCAGGAAGTAGAGAAATGAATCAAAGAAAAAGGCAATGAAATCTTGGCAATTAGCCAAGTACAAAATTTTCAAGTCTATTATTGATTAAATAAATAATGACTACAAAGAAAAATATATATCCTATAAATATGAAACCAAAGCATTAAGCAGACTAAAGTGGCTGGCAAGGGAAGAGTAGAGTTCTAGTCCTAACAAAAAATACATGACATTTATAAAGAAAAATTTTAAACTCTATTGAAGGATATTAAACAATACCTAAACAAATGGAGAAATGTCACATGTTTTAAGATGGGAAGAATTTAACATTATAAATATGTTAATTTCCCCCAAATTAATGTATATATTCAAATTATTCACATCAATACCCCAGTAGTAGCTTAGTAGAATTAAACCAACTGTTTAAAATTTTGTAGACAAATAAAGGCCTACAAATAGCTAAGAATATTCCTAAGAAGATCTTCATAGGGAACATATCCTACCATATATTAAGACAAATTTCAAATGCATAATATTAAAGTAATTTAGCACTGAGATATGATAAAACAACTAGAGCAATGGATCAAAACCAGATCCACATATGTGGAAGCCTAATATATGACAGTATAGAAATTACAAACCATTGGGAAATATCAATATTTAAATAAATTGTGCTAGGGAAATTAGTTCACTACATATACAAAAATTGAAACATATTCCTATCTCACACCATACACCAAAATAAATTCCATATGGTTTCAGGTTTTAAGCATGAAAGTCAAAATACACATCTATTAGAAAACAATACAGGAAGTTATTTTTGTGTCATTGTTTTGGGGATTGTTTCTTTAATAACATGTAAAAATCATAAAGGAAAATTGATGGAATTTATTGAATAAGTATGAAAGATTTCTATTCAACAAAGGTGATCGATAGGAGACAGACTGAGCAAAGATGTTTACAATTTAAATTACTACTAAAGGATTAGTAAATAAGATATACATGAAACTGTAAGTCAAAACAAAGAAAATTGAACCAAATAGAAATGGAAAGTCAAATGGCTTATGAGATATTCAACCTCACCATAAAGTAGAGAAATGTAAATTAAAGCAAGAGTGAGGTCCACTCACTACGCAATAGATTGGTAATGTATAAATTGGCCAATATCATGTTAACAGAGGATAAAGGCAATTAAGAGAGACAAATCTTGGCCAATTTACTGGTAGGAATACAAATTGGTGCAGCATCTTGAAGAACAATTTCAAAGTATTTTATGAATTGGAATGTGCACACACCACCAACCCAGTTGTTCTACTAGCTCCATAAAGCCCTTACAGAGATTCACAAACAGACATATATGTGGATGTTCATTACAGTGTTGTTTGGAATAACAATATTAGAACAAAACTTCAATATTTGTAAATAAGAGAATAGATAAATATGTGACATATGCAAATGATGGCATGTTCCATGGCAGTTAAAATGAATGATCTAGATCTACGTATATCTCT
Source organism: Rhinolophus sinicus (assembly GCF_057876585.1). Classification (NCBI taxonomy): domain Eukaryota; kingdom Metazoa; phylum Chordata; class Mammalia; order Chiroptera; family Rhinolophidae; genus Rhinolophus; species Rhinolophus sinicus. Next base: position 131,734,995 of record NC_142501.1, read on the forward strand.
ATGGATAAGTCTCAAAAGCATACTGTTACGTAAAAAGAAAAAAGAAGAAACATAATATATAGCATAATATATATAAGAATAGGTGCCTTTGAAGGAATTGGGGATGAGAGAGGAGGCAAAAAATACAGAGAAATAAAATAGAACCTGTCTGTGAACTCATGATGGTAGATGATCACAAGCTCATGATTGATTGCCTGCATTCAGTCCAGAGTTGGGCACTGACAGAAGGTACAGGGTGGAGAGTAAAACAAAGGAAACTGGGTAGTGGGACAATATGAATGAGTCTGGGGTTGGTGGGGAAGAGGAGATAGAGTGGTCAGAGAAGGCCTCTTAGAGGAGGTGGTATGTGTGCTAAAGTATGAGTGATGAGCAGAACCATACCAGTCAGGCAGTGACCTTAGAAACTGGCAGATGGCTAAGACCCTAAGACAAGAAGAGATAGGTATTCTGAAGCCTGAGAAACAAAAGAACAGAGTGGCCAGCAGATGAGAAATGGGTGTTTGAGGGATTGGTGAGAGCAATGGAATCATGAGGGTATTTGAAGACCATTGGGAGGGGTTTGGAATCTATTTTAAATAAAACGGGATGTGATAGGAGAACTTTAAGCAGTGAATGACATGATTTGATTTACAGCTTCAAAAGCTCACCAGCTTTTAAGCAAAAAAAAAAAAAAAAAAAAAAAAAAAAAAGCATTATAGGGAGACAAAAATGGAATTAGAGAGAAAAATAGGTCATACTTGAGGCAGACAAATCATTTGGGTCAGACTTGACTTAATGTAAGAAGATAGTAGAGCAATAGGAAACAAAAGATCTGAAGAAAAGAATATGTGACCCAAGAAAGTAAAGAATTTTATACCCAGGAAAATTGTCCTCCAAGTTTAAAGGCAAGAGAGACACATCTGCAAGAATTTAAGATTTAGAGAATATATCTCTCATGGGCCCTTGTTGAAAAATCCATGGAAAGATGGAATATAGTCAGGAAAGAGATGTGCCAAAAAGGGAATTAGGAAACAGAGAAACTGTAGTAAGAACAAACAAACCCAAACAAAAACAAAAGCCAAATATTTTAGGTTTCAGCACTCGGTTTGTTTAAATATATAACTATATCTGGGACACTATGAGAATTATGGGTGTAGGCCAGAATGTAAATATTATAATAGTACCTCACAAACAAGGAGAGAAAGGAGAAAGGATGTATATGAGTGAGGTAATTTTTAAAGTGGGAAATCAATAATAATAAATGTGACTTAAACTTAATCTTCTTTAAAAATGTTTTTATTTTAAGTAACTTTATATAGAACATTTAAAAATGTATATCTCCTTTGGTGAAGAAATGCTATCTGAAGTTCACCAATTACTCCAGTGTTACTTCAATTCATTTCTTCCTCTATGAAATTTTAGTTAAGTTAATGTTATTTTATATATATATATATATATATATATATATATATATATATATATATATATATATATAATCTGTTTCTATACATGCGTATCAAGAATGGCATTAATAAGGTTGGTTCTGGGTAGTAGATTAGGGATGTTTTTTCTTCTCTCTTCTTATTCCTTATTTATAATTTCTCAAATTTTAAAATAACAATCATGTTCCACTTCTACAAAAACAAATGATATAAATATTCTAAAAATCAGAGTAAATGAAAGGAAGGAAGGAAGAAGGAAAAAATATCTAGTTTATATTGTTTTGTAAATAAAAAATAATATATTACATGTTAATTTGTAGGACAGTATCTTTCATTTAATAGATGCTTAATGACAGGCAGCAATCATTATGAGGATTATTATTCCCTAGACTTCCAAGCAGAGAGTCTCTGCTGCCTCCTTCAATTTCTTTGCCAGTGACTCTAATAGATCCTTGGAAAATTTTTTTTTTTTCCCACACAGTAATGGAGGTGTGTTGTTCAGGAAAGGAGGGGAAGGAATACAAATGGGCAGACATCTTTGTTATTCCTTAATGTTTCGGAGAGGAGAGGAACAATACAAAACAAAAGGTAAGCATAAGCCAGACAGAGTACTTAATTTCAAAGCATCACAATGGTTGAAAGCATGCATCTTTAATGTGATTTTTAGAGGTTCTATTTAAGCCTTTTTTATAACCCTGTGTAAGTCTACTGGGGCTTCCATAACAAAAACAGATTTATTTTCTCGCAGTTCTGGAAGCTGGAAGTCTGAGACCGGGGTGCCAGCATGGTTGGTGTCTGGAGAGGTCCCTCTTTATGGCCTGTAGATGGTCACCCTCTCTTTGCCTGCTCACATGGCCTTTCCTTGGTGCATAAGCAAGGAAAAGGCAAGGGCTATTGAATTAGGACTCCACCTTGATTAATTCATTTAATTACTTCTATAAAGTCAAGTTAGGGATTAGGGCTTCAACACATGAGTTTTGGAAGGGTGGGGTGGGGGGAGGCACAATTCAGTCCATAGCAACTCTCAACATTTAAAAGTTGTATTTGTCTGGTTTGTTTTTAAACTAACATTCACAGATACTAGCTTAATTTTTTAAATCCTCTATTTTCTGTTGAAAATAGGAGTAAGACTCTTGAATCTATACTATTGACAGAAACCGTAAAACATTTCTTATCCAGTTGCTCTCTTCTCAATCTATACCACCCTATAGAGATAGATCTCTATTTTAAAGACAGCCAGAATGTTGACTGGAAACGCAGGCTTCTTGGGTGGCCAGTGCCAGCATTTAACCCATTAGTATATCTTTCTAATAGCCAATGTCCAATTGGAATTACAAATACAAATAATGAAATCTTCAACTCATTCTTTTTGCATGTTGCCATATTCAAAGTCTTTGTACATGCATCTTTTGTTTGATTATATCAACAATCTTGAGAAGTAGAGAATTTCTGACTCTAATTTTACACAAGAGTAAGAAGGTAAGTGCAGTTAACATTAACAAAACAACAAACAATAAGCAAGGACAGAACCAGCAATAAAATCCATTCTTTCAAACAATTGGTTAGTGGATTTTCCTTTCTTTTCTTTCTGTTCTTCCCATGCAGTGTTTCAACAGTTAAACAACTATGAAAATCCTTAATTCTATAGCTAGTTCTTGAGGAGTATACATGGAAAGAATAAAAAGATGAATAAGACATGTTTTCTTTCCTTACATTAGCTTTCACAATACTTCCTGCAATCGAAACACAGCCTGGCTGCATGAAGGCAACCATGTCTTTCTATTCCTCCTTAAACCAACTCTTTCTGTGAGCATCCCATAATTTTGAATGATGGTTTAATGTTCATTTATTGTTAGGATTATGATTAAAGTGCAATTAATCTCTGATTATATAAAACACAGCTATAAAGCTGTGTTTATACTGATTCACTAAATCAAATATTTTGAGGCTACATTTTACTTTTATTACTTCTTTAATAACTAACTTCTGATTAATCAAATAAGTACTATAATAAATCTATGTGAGTCATTGATGATAATACTGAATTGACTTTTTCTTTACAATATTTTGATCATGGCATGATTTGATATTCATACCTCCTCTAATGTTTTAATGTTTGTAGTACCACCTTGATTAATAAAATATTTTGAAAAATACTTAAAGTATAGCTTATAACAAATCAACAATTAATCTTTCTATAGTTTACACATTGCTTTATCTTTTCGATCTCCAATGATTAAGCATTTTCTTTTTTGTTGTTCAAATTATTTTCAAAATACTTACTAAAACATTTCTTAAATAATTTTTCTTTCAAGGAAACTGAAAAATCCATTTATGTCCCCTTATATAAGCTTATCATCAGCAGAAGATCTTATCTTTTCAGGGGCAAGCTGTTGAATCATTGATACTTCTCTTCATGAAACTCCTAAATGGCAGATGATTTAGCTTCAGTATGTCTTTAATGATACAAATCACAGATAAATTGGGTTTAAAATTTCTGAGAATAGTTTTGAGGATTGAAGTACATTTGGTCATTAGAGTGTCTGAAAAATACCAAATTGACCAGGTCAGATTTGATGGCTTTGGATTGTTGTGTTTCATTACAACTTATCTGCAGAAACTTATACATCTTCAAATGGTCTTGCTCAAATATGGGGAACTGCGTTACACCATTCAAAATCAATAAGGCAGCTAGTTATACTTGAATTAAGTAATCAACAAGATTGCAAGAAATCCTAAGTTGAGTTCGAAAACCTTCAATACAGAGTTCTTAAAAGCAGACTGTAGCTTCCAATGAATTACTTACTGCACGATTACTGCTACTTGAATCAAATCAGGAGCAATTTAGTCATTGCTTTGCTAGCATGTCTCTGCCACTGCATTGATATGTAGAAAGTTTTGAATGGCCTGCCATGATTTTTCTAACTTGAGTGAAGCCCATTTGGCCATGATCAGCCAGTCCGACCTATCTACAAATGTTCAGGCTTCCACATATGGACCACACAGCACATGTAAGACATTCAAAATCTGTTAGTCATGAGATAATCCATCTGGTGTTTTCAACTATCTTAATAATTAATTGGGCAACATCTGAATCGATAATTCAATTATCCAATTTGGTCAGTAATGTGACCAGGCTTTCCTGATAATTCATCTAGTTGTTTTGATTTTTAGGGTCTACTGACAGAAATGGTGAAGTTTTGACTAGTTTCTCTAAATATTCATGTAACACAGCTATATGGAAACAATTCATACAAATGTAACTGTGCCAGTAATAAGGGTGGGAGCCATTAACTCAACAATTAAGTGACTTGTCATTCACATATATCACTAATGTGTTGACTATGCCATTCCTACTTAAGATTGTTACATCTATCTACAATTTTTCTATTTTCTATCATCTATCTATCTAGCTAGCTATCATCTATCTCAGAGAGTGAAAGGTATATAAAGATCTGAAACATGAGGACAGACATTTTGATAGAGTTTAGGAAAATTTTTCTGGTTTTGTAAATTAAAAAAAATGTTTCATGAGAAAAACATTATGTTTATTCATATATATAGTTTAAATATATTTACATATTAAAAAGAATATATTCCCCAGTCCCACTACTTCTCTCCACCATTTTGCAACTTAAAAAACCAGGACCTAGAGGAGTCAAATATTAAAATTTATATTTAAGTATATATTCATATAATTATATTACTAGATAAAATTATTTTGAAATGCTTGACAATAATTAAGATTTAAAAAGAAAGTTAGAATGTAACAACCTCTAAAATATAAAAATCAACAAGAAAACTGTGAAATTATTATTATTTAATTATAAAATATTTTTTGAATGATGTTTTTATTAGGTGAGATTTTTTTCATTCATCTGACAAAAGGTATAGCTACCTCTTCAAGCAGAGAATCTCTGCAATAAATACCTGAAGATTAATATCTACCAGTAGCCTTTAAACAATGCTTGTCATGTTTGTCATTTATGAAGCAGACTCATACATAAATTAAGTTTTCCTAAACTGTAACTATGAATTAGAGTCCCATGAAATGTGCTATTGCTAACACACTCTGGTGGGATGTTACCATCGGTTCAATTGTTTTAATAATAAATTTCCTTTAGAAAATGGAAGGATCTGTTGACAGACAAAAACAGGAACTAACAATGGATTATTTAGACTTGCAAATGATGGAACATTTAATTATTTCAAAATAGCACTCCCCAGTTAGGGTATGATCATTAAATCCATCATCCTTCAGTTTATATGCATGAAACATTTATCATGTCTTCCTCAAACAGGAGTCAGTCATCTAAATATAGATTTTTGGACCATCCATTTTAACATGACATTTCATCAAAAGCCTGGAATTCCATTTATTTTCTGTAACAGAGATAAAGTGTTTGTAAACGATGTGATAAGGCCATAAAGAGAAAGTAAAGTGAAATCCAGCTTCATACAGAGATAAATATAAACTCCACTCAAGACACTACCACTATAGGAAGAGAAAAATGACAGACAATAAGTCAACAACAACAGCCCAGGTAAGAGTCAATGTTCTCTAGATTTGTTTTCTTTTTTAAATGTGTGGTCAGTATTGGTTCTTTGAATTTGTTGGCAAATTAATTTGCATTTAGATTTAAGACACAGACAGCAAGATTAAGACAAAACAAACAAACAAAAAACTAAATATACCTGAATTATTTCTGTCAGTCTTCAAATACTGAAAAATTTTTCCTCTCATTTGAGAGAAAAATGTCTCAGAAAACAACGTTTTATGAAATTCAGAAATTTTTTCCTGCAGGTTCTCATTTTTCGGAAGGTATATATTGTAGCCAGATGTTCATTATTTTAAGTTTGATTGGAGAAAAGTTTGATTAAGTTTGATTGGGAGCTGGACAAACATTTTATGGGAAGACAAGCACAAATAAAAATAAAATAATTCCCCTAGAGATGGCCCACTTTTCTCATGGAATGCTTGTGGCACAAGAGGTGCTTAGGAAGAATTTATAAGCAAGTTTCCCATAGAGGACCTGGAAGGGAAGGGTCTTGTTTGGTCCCACATGACTAACATCCCCTCCTCGGCTGGACTCCTTCTCTAATCATTTTATAGCCTAGGAGACCAAGATCTAGAGAAGTTAAGTGACTGGCTCAAGGTTACATGCTGATGTCAAAGTCAGATCTTGAGTTCATATTTCCTGATACTTATTAAAATGTTATTTGACTTCGCTATTCTGCCAATGGAAAATGTGTGTCTGTGCACATGTGTATACAAGTCAAGGAAAGAATATCTGTGAAATTTAACCATCCTGTGAAATTGGGAGTGTCTGATAGCCTAGCCCAATTAATTGGACCAACTTTAGAAAAATTTCCAACTAGTGTTCTTGAATAGTTTTGGACATCCTATGAAAGGTACAGAAAGTCTTCATGTTTTCTTTAAACTACATGTGAAAGGTGTGTGTGTGTGTGTGTGTGTGTGTGTGTGTGTGTGTAGAGAGAGAGAGAGAGAGAGAGAGACCCTTATTTAAAATCTCTGCAATCAATTAGTATAGCTAACAACATGTACACTCCCCTGTCCTCAGATATGGTCTTTTAAAACTGGAAAGACTTAGATGTTTTCCCTGATTCTCCTTCCCATTTGATGTTTCCTCTGAGTTAGTGATGGTGGATGACAACAAAGGAGAGAAATATTTAAGATGCTCAGTGCTGGAGTTGGTACTGACTATATTTAACTTTTTTTCCTATTGTATCTACAATATAGAAACAGGCAATCATAAGCTTATGGAACTTTCTTTAGGATTTAACTGACATATAACCTTGCTAATGGTCAGTAAACTCTCCCCTCTCTGATTTACCCTTCTCATCCTGGCAGAAGAGGCTTAATTCATTAATTTTGAGGAAAAAAAAAAATTGGTAAATCCTGGTAGAGACAGAGAAATGGAAGATGCCTCAAAACCTTATAAAAGAACTTGAAATTAACATAGATGGCGTGAACTTATAAATACTATGGTGATTTAAATGACTCATTCCTAAATAAAGGATAAGGGTACCGTTAGTGACATAAGCATAGCTCACACACTGTCTCATAAATCAGCTGGCAAAACAGATGAGATAGGAGAAGATTTAAACTAAGAAATCAGATGCTACAGGAAGCCACAACTGACTTTATAATGCATCCTATTTATGAGGCAGCTAAGGAGGTAAATAAATATCAATTATGTGTAATATTGCCATATCTACAAAACCAAACTCCCATCATTTTGATTGGTGTTTTGCATACATATGGACTGCAAGATCAAGCTTGATATGTGTGATTTCTTACAATAATCAGTATAGGAATCTTCCTCTCACTGGCATGCAGCACTCTGTGAAAGATGTTACATTTAGACTCTGCCTTACATAAAATGTGTGCAACATCTATGCTTAACTTCCAGCACCTGTCTCAGCTTTCTTTTCTCTGCCCAGTTAAAAGAGCTTATAACAATGTCCTCATGTTTACCATGTTTCCATACATAGAGTTTTGAAATGTGGTACCTTGGAAAGTTTTGGAGAAATCCTTTGCTGGTGAAAGCAGTTTATAGCAAACCTACATATCTACAGAAACACTTGTATGGAAAAAGAAAGAAAAAAGTACCGCCAGACATTTCACAAAACTAAATGCTGAAATATCCCTAACATGGACAAAATCTGGTCCCAGTAAAACATGATTTTTTACTGTGAAAAAAAATCCAGTCACATCTAACTCCCTAGCTCCCTTATGCATCTTCTTTCATTCCTCACCAATTCTCCCATCTCCTCCCCTTTAATTGACGCAATTTTCTATCATTTCTCTGGAAAATGTTTAGAATCTATTCTTTTGCTTCTCATAATTCCTATCCCAATTCAATTTCCACACCATTTTCCCTGTCCTCACTTCCTTCTCTCATCCCTATTAATAGCAAAAAGATAAAGGTAAAACAGGTTAGTGAGCAGTCAGCTTCTACCTGGACATGCTTCAGCTTTTCTCTTGCCTCACGTTTTCCTACTTCCTTGGCCATTGGCTTACATTCATTCAGCTGCACATCTCCCGAAGCAGGATGGTGATATACAGAAGAAAAATGGGCATATTTGGTGTACTAGTGCCACACAGTAGAAAGCTAAACTAGCAAATTGAAAATAAATTACATGAATGAATTCAGAAAACTGAGGAGGAAATGTTATGGGGTGATTTGCCCCTCTCATTGTCAACACACAGGAAGGTCAAAGTGAAAATCAGGACAGCAGCTAATATCAGCCATCAGAAGCTGAAAGTGGGCACAGTCAGCTAAGCCAAGCCCAGGCAGAAGGCTACAAAGGATGCAAAGCATTAGGGGAGCCAGCTCAGGGACTCGGGATGGCCAAACCTGAGAATATTCCAGAACCAGAGAGGCATTGGGAGATTCCAGAGGTAAGTTAGGGTTTCGTAAATTAAAGCATAAAACACTAAATTTGGGGACTACATTCTATTCAGGTTTGCAAAGAGAAGAAGATGGAGAGTCAGTGGCTTCTGAAGGCTCTCATCATCATCATCACTTCTAGGGTGCTGCTTTTGGCTTCAAAGGGATGGAATACAGAAAGAATTCAATATCTGACAAATCTGTGTTTCCCTTCCTCTGAGGAAGTAAGGACAGGTCTTTGTTCCTCCAAACTTAGGGATATTATTTTTCCTCTTAAACTCTTCTTAAAACCAAGGAAATTAACTCAAGCACACACACACACACACACACACACACACACACACACACACACACACGAGGTGTAATAAAAAAATACAGTACATTTTTAAATAAAGAGAAAATTTATTACAGTGAAAGACATATTGTCATTAATCCCCCTCAAAATACATCCCCTCCCTTAGAACACACTCATTCCATCATTCTTGCCACTTTCTGAAGCAGTTCTGGAAGTCCTCTTTCATGAGTGTCTTTACTTTATCCTTTCTCCATGAGTGCTCTGTGTCACACATCGCTTCTGATATATGGCAATTTCTGCCAAATAAAAACATTACTGTGGGTCCTCATCCACCTTATTCACCAGATCTGGCACCGTGCAACTTCTGGCTCTTCCCATAGTCAAAATGACCATGAAAAGAAAACGTTTTGAATCAATTTAGGACATTGAGGCAGCCACGACAGTGCAACTAAAGACACTCACGAAACAGGACTTCCAGAACTGCTTCAGAAAGTGGTAAGAATGATGGGATAAGTGTGTTTCAAGAAAGGGGGAGTATTTTGAGGGAGATTAATGGCAATGTGTCTTTTGCTGTAATACATTTTTTTTATTTAAACATTCACTATATTTTTTTAATCACACCTCATATATACAGAGGGTGCCAAAAAATTTTAAGAAAGGAAAACTATTAAAATTGTAATATTCAACGTATACCCATAACAAAAGGCAAATACAAATCACATTTGACTTCTGCAATTACAAGAGGTGCTCAAAGCAGTTACCATCAGCATGCAGACACTTCTGATTACAGTGAACTACTGCTTAGCAACGTTGACCAAAGAGTCCACACTTGTATACATTTTTTTGGCACCCCCAGTATACATTCTTTAAATCATATATATATATATATATATATATATATATATAAAATATTTGTACATACGTAATATATTTGAACATAAATATACACATTATATTTATGTGTTATATACATGTTAGATTTGAAGGATTTGGGGAATTAATTAAAAAATGAGAGATGATAGAGAAGCAAGGGCTGACTGTTTAGAAAAAGCGAGCTGGATAGTCACTAGGCAATTTGCTCCAGGGAATGTTCAGCCATTGCCATTAACATAGAATTCTAGAGCACTGGCATTGTTCATATTAGGTGCTCTTGAAAACTGAAGGGTTTGGGAAGGAGAGTAAGGGAAAAGAGCTGATATCTGATAAATATAGAATCAGAGAGAAATACAACCAAGAAAAAAAACTGCCTTTCAACAAAATGACATGTGGAAAATGTAAAAGCATTTTCATGACTTTCTTCATTCTTTCTTTAAAAGCCGTTAGTTTCAGATTACTAAAATAATATTTTTAGAGTACAAGGAAGACATATATTTTCAGATAATAACATATGGTGATAAATTAGCTTTGTGTATTCATCTTCCAGACATTGAGGTAAATATTTAGCCACCAATATCAATAATAAGTTTGTTTTGTTCAGCATAAGTCTTCAAAACATAGACCTGTGTTTATAGATTAAGATTAAATCAAAGAGGGGCTTGGGTAATTTGGGCAATTGTTAAGCCATAATGATGTCTCTCTTTCCTGAAAATGAAATAAATCTAACAGGCATTCCTTTGAACTAAACCCTTGAGAGAGAGCTTACTTTAGTGTTTGCAGAGATTGTTAAACTGGAGCAAGAATTAGCTGTTTGTTTCTGGGTTGCTTTGCTTTAACATTTTAACGATGCTATAAATTTTGGACCTAATTAATATAAGGAGGACTTCTAACCAGTTTTCTTATGTATTTTAGGACATTCTATAAAATTTTTCAGAAAATTTTCAGACTCGTGTTTTAAAAATGTCAAATTTGCATCACAATAACTCATGATTGTCAATAACATCACCTTTCACCCAGAATCACTTCTGGCTAAGATAGAGTAAAGGGAACTGGATTTAGCCTTCTTCTTGAAACAACAACAACAACAACAACAACAAAAAAAAAAAACCCCACAAAACAACAAAAATAGAGAAAACATCTGAAACAAGTTTTAAGAGATTGGACATCAGAAAGCAAAAGTAACATTGGTCCTTACAAGATGACAGACAAATGAGGTAAATCCTATGATTGTCCCAGCTTACTTACAAGTTACTATGTAGGGAAGGAGAACCCAGGCAGAGTCTAATTGTGTCACAATGTTAAGGAGATTGAGCTGAGAGTCCAGGGAGACCAAGGCAGCTAGTATTCCCAGGACACCATACTGCATACTGTTAGGAGGGAGCTGGAGAGAGAGAGGAAGCGAGCGAGTGAGCGAGAGAGAGAGAGAGAGAGAGAGAGAGAGAGAGAACTCTGAAGGTGTGCAAAGAGTCTCCCTCCAGTATCTGAGTACTGACTAAATTATGCATGTGAGGAAACTACCTGAAGCTGGGGGTAAAACCCCCTGACATGATTAATGGGTATATAATGGAATCATAAAAAATAAGCAGTTGATCAAAAACAAAGCATAAGAAGAGAGAAAAGGCAACAGAGAACAGATGGAACAAATAGAAAAAGAATTACATTTATCCATACTGGTCATTATATTAAATATAAATGTTTTAAACACCCCATTTAAAGGGCAGAGGCCATTAAACAAAAAAGGAAAAGCAAGACCCAAGTACATGTTGTCTATGAGAAATACACTTTAAACATAAAGGCACAAATAGCTTACAAGTAAAATAACTGCAAAAATATATTATGCAAAAACAAGTTTTTGAAAAACGAGAGTGGCTATATAAGAATCAGACAAAGTAGATTTCAAGACAAAGGATATTAACAGAGATATAAAAAGGTCATTTCATAATGATAAAGGGGTTAATTAATCAAGAGGAAATAATTTTAAACATTTATGCATGCAATGAAAAAGCTTCAAAATATATGAAGCAAATACTGATAGAGCAATAAGGAGAAATAGATAATTCAACATTTATAATCAGAGATTTTTATACTTCTCTCATAATAATTGGTAAGACAGACAGGAAAATGTTGGGATAAAAAGATTTGAACAACACTACAACCAACTTGATCTACTTGACATCTATAGAACACTCAGCCAACAACTTACAGAATAAGCAATCTTTTCAAGTGCACATGGTATATTTACCAAGAAAAACTATATTCTATCATGAAAAAAATCTCAATATATTTAACAAGATGCAAGTAACACAAAGTATAGTCTCTGATCAATGTTAAAAGAAATTAAAAACAACAAAAATATGTTTGGAAAATAGTCAGATAATTGGACACTAAGTATACTTATTACTTAAACTGAATTCGTTGGTTAAAATCTTTCCATAGAGAAAGTTCCAGGCTCAGATGGTTTCATTTGTGAATTCTACCAATTACCTGAGAAAGAAATAATATCAATTCTACACTAAGTCTTTCAGAACAGGAGAGAATACTTCTCAACTTATTTTATGAGGACAGCACTACCCTAACATCAAAAGCAAACAAACATATTACAAAAAAAGCTCAGTACAATATCACTGAAGAACATGCATGCAAAATTATAAACAGAATTTTTGCAAAGCAAATCCAACAATGTATAAAAGTATGATTATTATGACCAAGTGGGATTTATTCCAGAAATGTTGATTTAACATTTAAAAATCAATGTTTCTGTTTGGTTTCTTCATTTGTTTTGTTTAGATTTCACATATAAGTAAAATCATACTGTTATTTTTCTTTCTCTGTCTGACTTATTTCACTTACCTTCTAGGTCCATCCACGTTGTTGCAAATGGCAAGATCTCACTCTTTTAATGGCTGAGTAATATTCCATTGTGTGTATCTTTTTTATCCATTTGTCTAGAAAAATTAATTTAAAAAATCAATCAATGTATTCATATTAATAAACAAAAACAGACAAAACAAATAATCATCTCAATAGACACAGAAAAAGCACCTGACAAAAATCCAATATCGATTTTTGACTTAAAAAAAAAAAAAAATCTCAGCAAATCTGGAGTAGAAGAAAACTCCCTCAACTTGATAAAGGGCATTTATAGCAAACCTATCTTTAATATCTTCTTTCAATCAATGTTTTGAAAAATGGAGGAGAGATCAATGGTGAGGAGTGAACAACGGTGCCCAGGAAACGGTATTTGAGGACGTAGGACTAAGGCTAGTTCTATGATGTGGTCTCGTCCTTACTAAACGTTTTAGTTCCTAACATTCAGCTTCATGGAATGCTTTATGTGGGGTACTTGGCAGTTCTTGCTGCCAGTGTGCATCCATTGTCTTCAGTCTGCAGCCCCTGCACTTGGCTGGCTGATTGCTGACTCTCCTCAGGCTAACTCTGCAGCAATTTGGCCACAGTGGCAACACAGACATAAAGCTCCTTGGGATTTCTTTTATAAATTGTTTTGTAAATTATCAGTAGGAGTGCAGTCTAATTTTTATTGTCATGCATGATTTGGGATACAGTCATGCTAAACCCCATAAATCCTTAAAATCTGAATCACTGCAGAAATTGGTTTGACTGTTTTCAGACATAATTGCACTAGAATCCTGAATGTGGCTCCGAGTCATCAGGCCTAAATTTCTGAGCTCATCTGAGCTCTGTGATAATAGTTATAATTTTGGTCTTAATACAGGCCCTTTCATCTTCCAAGTCCCTGGCAAACAGTAACTAATTAGCCCTTGGTCCTCAAGAAAATATGATTATGCCATTTTTAAAATGCAGGGTAAAGAAAAAAATGGAAGATTATAAATCACTAGGTTGAAGTAAGAAACTGAGGAATTAAACCTACAACCTGCTCCAGTCCTGTGGTCTTGGGTGACACCAGAAGAGGTATGTCATGATTTTGCTGAAATCATGAACCTAATTTATTTTCTTTTGCAAGGGATGTGAGTTAAAAATACTGTTACTTTAACGTGGTAGGATTGCTTTTTATGCACTGAATATTTCCTGTACCTAAAGAATTAACCTCCAGATTGAGTCACACTTTGGTGGTATTAACCTCATATTTTAAAGAGGCTTCATCTGGTGCTTATGCCAAAACAAGAAAACAAATGCACAAGCCACATTTATGTCAGTGACAAGAAGCACATAAAAATAATGGCGCTTACAAATGTCTAGCTGCAGGCCCTTGTTGTGCCTTTGGACACAGACCATTTGCACAATAAGAAATGGAGGAGGCTATCTGAGTGATGTATCAAACTCTGCCAAAGGTCCCTTTATTTGTTAAGCCTAAATTTAATATCCCCCTGCCTTCAAATTAATTCACCCTAATAACATGGAATATCTTTCACTTTAGTTGCCTCTTTTATGAATTAACGTGGCAATTGTAAGTGAAAAGCTAATATAGCTACTGCTTCTGTATAAATTTCAGAAATAATACTGCTTAATTATCAACAAAGCATATTTGCTAACCAGTTCAATCATGAGCGTATATAATAACCAGAAAGGAAATCTGGTAACCTTTTGTATTAATTTGCTTACTTTTCCAGATGTGGCAACGATTGTGCCCCAAGTTACTGAAAATAAAGCATGTGGAACAGAGACAACCACTGATTAATGCAAACAGCAGCAAGCATTTGCCTGAATCGGCCTTCAATATATTTGGTGGCCTCCTTCCCCACTAGCAGTAAATTTCAATGATTGCCACAAATGACCTTTAATGACATCACTGGAGAAAATTCAGCCCATTTGTGCGGTCCAGCCAGACCCAGGTTTTACTAAAAATAGGCCACCTGCACTAGGAGCATTTATCTCACTATTTCAAAGTGCTTGGTAAATATTAGAAAACTTTCTCAATGGTTTTGGGAGGCATCAGAACAACGTTACAAGCAAAGTTGTTAGATGGGAAATCTAACTCAGCAAATCTACCGAAGTGAGAAAAATTAGCAGCTAATCAGGTATGTGCCTAGTGCGTGTTCATTTACTTATTCAACAAATATTTATCAGGTATTTATTATGCTATTATATAGTACAGATCTAATCCCTGACCCCCTGAAGTTTACTAGAGATAGCTAAGTAACCAAGCAATTATAAACAATGCAAAAGCTCCATTAGACTAAAGAATATGCTGGTGACCCTTAGGAGAGTTATCTATTTCTGATTTGGGGCATTAACAAAGGCATGTAATGGCAACTGACTTGGAAACGGAGATCTAAAAGGCATATAAGGGTCAGCTAGATAGAGAGGCAGGGGGAAGTGAGATGCAGGCCTAGGGAATAGTGTGCATGAAAGCCTGGACCAATCAGGAGTGTGGAGTGATTGTGGGGTGGGGGTGGGGTAAAAGATACTCATGCGAACAGGACAGGGGAGGAAGAAAGGAAGCAAGAGATGAGGCTGTGGATATACTGGAATCAGGCTTTGCTGGTTTTGTAAACCATGTTGAAGACTTTGGGCCCTTTTGCTAAGAGTAGTGGGGAAAACACTGAAGAATTTAAGCAGTGGCATATCATGAATGGTTTAGCATTTTCAAAAATATCACTTGTGGAGCAGAGTAGAGAAATGATTGATGAGTGAGGCTGCTGTAGTAATACAGACATGTAATGATGGTGACTCAGATTAGGAAAGTGACACTGAGGATGGAGAAAAGGGGATTGATGTATAGAAGACACAAGAGTTAGGACTTCCTGATTATTCAATATGGCAGGTAAAGGAAGCTGAGAAGTCAAAGCTTCTGGTTGGGTTGTTGTTGGTACCATTTGTTGATATTTGGAGCATAAGGAAGAGTACATGGAAGTGGAAGACAAGGAAAAAAAATGGAAATTTGGTACTATGGTCTACTCTATTGGAGATGACAAGTGACAGCTGACCATATTGGTGTGAACTCTAGGAGAGAGATATATACTGGGGATATTGTTTGAGAATCATTACCACATAGAAGTGGATGGACCAGAGAAATGGCCCAGGGAGAGTATGTAGAGAAATAAAGGAGAGCCTTGGACCCTGAAGAAAATCATAATTTAAGGAATAAAGAGATATCTTGAAGAAGACCAAGAAATAGCCAGAGAAGAAAAAGAAAACCAAGAGAGAAAAAGTCACAGAAGCCAAAGCAACTGTGCTTCAAGAAAGAGGAAGAGAAAGTGAATAAATAGGGAACCAAAATATCTGAAATGGATTTAGGAATAAGGTTGTTGGTGTCTTTGGTGAGAACATTCCTTTTTGATGGAATCATTACAATCAAAACCATATTTCTGTGAGATAAAGAGTGACTGGAAAGTGAGAATACAGATAATATGTGTAGACCACATCTGAGAAATTGGGAAGAGGAGTAGTGTAATAGCTGAAAAGTGAGGAGGAGGGCTAGATGGTAACTTTACACTGTGATAGAATCCAGCATATTTAACTGCTTTGACAAAGGAGACAGGAAAGTAAGAAAGGTACAGGGTGGAGAGCACATAATTTATGGAGAAAACAGGACTTGGAGGACCAGCACTCTTAATTTTAGAGATCCTTCCTAACCCCAGATCAAACATATTAAAATGTACTCTTAGCTCACCTTACATAATTTTTTTAAAATAGGATTTTTTTATAATTTTATTTTCAAAATTAGTTGGCTATGGATAACCCACTTTATGATTCAGTATGATTTATCAACAATCAATGTGCACATTGAGGAATTTTGGAAAACGGAGATGATCCAACTCATGAACTGTTTTCAAATGTAGGGAAATGTTTATGAATACTAAGTTTACAATGTTTACATAATATTATATTTCATATAATTATATTATTTATTACATTTGATTTTAATTATTCATAATTTGAATTCAATAATGTCTTTTCTGGACACAAACATATCTGTTGGTACTTATGTAGTTCCCAAATCCAGGCAGTTTACCTATATTTCTTAATGGGTGAAATGGTCTGAAGAACAAGGACTCTGAGGAGGTAGGAAGGGACAGGGTAAAGAGCAGAGGTGAAGGGACTAGTCTTCAAAAAGAAAAGACTCTTCTTCCTTTGACTGGAGAGAAGAACAAAAGAATAGGTGAAGAAGCATGTTGATAAATTTCCTATCTCATGGTCTCTATTTATTCTATGAAGTAGGAATTACCATATTTTGCCATGTATCATGCACATCCATGTTTTTGGCCCAAACTTTCATGGAAAAAAATCTTCTGTTTTAATTTTTTAATTCAAATTTTTATTTGTTTACATTTAGGTACTTGTTTTTTTGTATTATAAAGGAATTTTAGCATTTATTTTTTAACGTATTATGGTACATGAAATTTTATGTAACAAATAATTACAAAACACAAGAACAAATACAAGGATACAAGAAATTTTATGTACCGGTAACAAATTTACGGTATTTATGCATCATAGAAGGCCAAGAACTCTTCGTCGTTGCAAGTTCGTTGTAAGTTCAACAAAACTGATTATGGTATTCCAGGGTATTATTTTGCATATGGATATTGTTATTGATTTCTAGAGTCACACTTTTAACTCATAAGCAGAAATAAAAGAATTAAAAACATTTATATAGATATGGAATTAGTACTACCCATGAATAATGTGCATCCTTATTTTTCCCTCACAAATTTGGGCAAAAAAGTGTGCATTATACACAACAAAATATGGTAAAATGCTGTCACTGTGTGTGTGTGTGTGTGTGTGTGTGTGTGTGTGTGTGTGTGTATGCGTGTTCTTGAGAAGATAGGGCATTGATATTCTCCTGTAATCTTCCCTAGAAGCCACATCTTGAAAATTTTCTCCGCTGATGTGGTTTGGAATTTTTTGACTCTTCCCCATTCTCCTTCCATCTAGACACAGTCTATCCTGGATGGGCATGAACAGATACACAGAACTGCTGCACCTCCCTGTGTGAATGCTGAGACCACATACTTGCCTCATTTTTCTCCACAAAATAGCACCTCTTTCCCCATTCCCTCATGTTACAGCACAAGGAGGTGATCAGGGATTTCTTACCCATCTTTGGAACAAATATATTCCTCTCCCCTTTAAAGTCTTCTTCAAAAGAAAGAGGAGAAAAGATTCATTTTAATATGAAATTTAATGCCTCCTTTTTTCTCCTTTCCTTTGTTTTGTAAAAATAATATAGATTTCCCATAGAATAATTAGAAAATGCAGATAAAAAACTTTAAATACCACCATTGTTAACACGTTCCTGTTTCTTATAAAAATGAATCTCATTATAGAGGCTGTCCTATACCCTGCTTTTTGATTTCTAGTAAAATATTGTGAAGGTCAATAGACATACTTTTACAACAAAATGTTTTATAGCTACAGTGTTTTTCATTGTTTATCCATTTCCCTGTTGCTTGATATTTGTTTCCAAAATTTCAATATCATAAAAGCACTGTGATGATTATCCCTGTTTTGAAACATTTGTCTGCATTATTGATTATACTTGATGAAAATAAACTTTTAGTAGTGGAGTTAATAGTTTTAAGAGTTTGTATTTTTTAAGGCTGTTGATATATATTCATTTTGAGATCACTTTAACATCATCCCTTCACTCCTCTGAAGATATCTAAGGTCCTGATGATATATATATATATATATATATATATATATATATATATATATATATATATATATATATATATCATCACTTTCTGTATAGAAAAGAAGTCAGAGATAACTCAATGAATTTTTGAGCCAGATGGGAAAAAATAAAAAACCCAACCATCTAAAAAAAATCTCTGCTTTAAAAATTTGAATCAACTTCTAGTGTTAAAGTTATCTCCACAAAATGGTGTCAAACTCCAAAACTGCAAACATTGATGCCAAACAATCCATTTCAATAATGGGATGGATGCCTCATGCAGTTTCAGCATTTGCATGAATTGAAGGTCATTTGTAGTGAGAATGAGGTCGTCTCTCTTGAAACATCAGTGAGGTTTTACTTCGAAAATGTCGGAATGCCTGTGGGGAACCTGAGAGCATCCACCAGAAGCTATTATTAAAATCTCCTAATTATTTAAAAAGTCATTTAGAATAATAGAGTAGGTTTACTTTTCTCTTATTAATGTCCCTGGGAAGACTATATAGAAGTTAGAAAGTCACAACTTCATTGCTTTTGGCCAAAGGCCATTGCAGTACTTCCAGATGGAGGGATAAAGCAGGTACAAAGTGTTCTTCAGAAAAGGTTATAAGCTTGGAGACAGAATTGAATTAGAGTACAATTCTGAGTGTACCAACACACAATACTTTGGCTTTGGTTTTCTGAAAAGAATGTCAGATCAATACACTACCATGTCAAATTGACTGTGATGTTTGAAATAACTTTAGATCTGGCTTTAAAAGGAGCTAGTGGGAAAGAAAGAGAAAAGATATTACATGAAGGTCCATGTTGGACAATAAGTAACATCTGTTATAGAACAGGACTTGATAACATACTGGATAACTTACACTAATAAACTTCTGGAATTATTCAAACTGCATGTGACGGAAGTCTAGAGTAATGAGAAACAAGTGAATGTCATAATTCAGTGTAAGAAATACCATTTGAATTACGATCTTTGTATTGTATAAATTTGTTTAAGCCACATAAATGATTACACCTTTATTTCCTATCATTTATTTTAGGAAGCAAAATTAGAATAGAGCAGTATTAAGGGGAGAGTTTCTTGAAGGTCACAACAATGTGAAGAGGTTGGCTGTGTACAGTGTCAGCTGAATAACTCCTGGGGCCTGAAGGAATAGGACTGGATTTCTTCCACAGAGCAGTCCTGGCAAATTCCCATGAAATTAGGTCACTAGGCAAACGTTCCAGGCCTGGCAGTGTACTTAGGATTCTCAATCTCCCTTCTAAGTTTTTTTTTTTTTTTAATTTTTTGGCACTTATAAATTCTGCTAAGGCAGTATCTGAAATAACAGAATGGCTTGACGGGACACCAGATGAATGCTAAATATGAAGAATATATAGAGTGTAGAGAGAGCCTTGAGAATTAAGCGAGCTTTTGAGGCTAACGGGCTAAGTCAAAAGCTTATCAATCAAACGATGCAGAAGTATTTATTGAGAATGTGCAAGATTCCTGATACCATAGTAACTACAGATGGTGAGAAGTGCAAGACCTAGGTTAGGTATCTGCCTCTAGTTCATTTAGAGATTTAGCACCAACCCAAATAGGGCTACTGCATCGAAATAATCCACAGGGCTCATTCGTTTGCACATTTGGAAGGTGACTTAAAGCTGATGAAGTAAATTGTTGAAGTCAGTGAGCAGTGTATTGAATGACAATGTTCATAACCTTCTCACATCTCAAATATCAAGTTCTGTTTTTAGAGACACATTGTCTGGCACTTTCACTCCAAGAAGTTGAAACACTCTTGGAAACCCAGCAGTGTCTAAATGATTTTTCTAGCCAACAGCACAGAAATTGTCAAATGTTTGTTTTAAATCTTCAGATACTCTTTAGCTAAGCTAGCTGGTTATTCCTCATTTACTGGTACTTACCAACCCAACTTCCTCCAGAAGAACGAAGACTTCCTGGAGTGTGTGTTTCATGTAGTCACGTGGTAGCACCGTGCTCCTCAGCGCTAACGTCATTAGCATCAAAATGCTTGGAAAGGTGACCTACACTGTTCCAGCTGTATCGATGAAGATTGTTTCCCACATAAAAGTAGAAAAAAGTAATAAAAGTTCACTTCCTGTTGCAGTAACGAATTCACAAGTAGCCTTTATTACTCAACAATTCCATTTATAGTTTTCAAGGCATTAGTCGTTATGCCTGGAGAAGGCTGCACACATGAAAATACTTACCATCTGCTCCAGTGGCTGTGGTCAATGCATTTCAAACATCAACAATAACAACACACAATGATTTTTATTTAAAAGATAATCTTGGACTCACATTCTAAACTCTTTTTTTGTAAGACCTAGTGAGAAAAATATTAGCCTTTCTTAGTTAAAAGTCTGAAAATCTTGCTAGAGAAACAGTCTTTCAGTGGCTGAGATACTATGCTTTCATTTTCACACTCCTTTCATCACACTGACAGCAGATTTTTACGTTTCTTATGAATTTTTGATTATTTCTTTCTATCAGATAGTTTGAGAAATTCTAAATATCACATTGCAAACCTAATTATTTTAAGAAGAGCTTTATGTCACATATGACTGACTGCTTATCTATAACATGCAGAAATACTAATCTTATTTGGAAATAACCGAAAGGTTCTGTTAAATTATGAATAAAGTATGAATCATTTTATGTCTAATTATAAAATTAATGAGTAGAATATCACAGAAATTTGTTTGGGAAATTCTAGTAAAAATGATAAGTTACTAATTTTCTTAATAGAACTCTGGGGGTAATTGTATTTCCAATTTTATGGGGAAATCATTTCATTATTATTAATGTGTTTAATTCTCAACAGTTAGTTGTGGTATTTTTAGTATAAGCTTGTTTGGAAAACGCAGGCAGAATGATATAATTATTATGTGAATTTTATTATCTTCTCAAGAAAGCAAAAATAAGCAGAAAGACTAATTTCAGATAAGAATAAGGACATCTAGGTTATTTTTGCTCAACCACTTTGGCAAATTGCTTTAATTTTCTGGAACTTGATTTCCACATCTATAAAATAAAGAGGCTAGAAGTAAATCACTCCTGACAATAATCCTGGGATGTACTCTACAAAAAAGTTCCTTGGTCAACTGAATTTGCAAATCACTACACATTGTATCCCCTAAAGTATATTTAGAAACCTACAGTAATGGAACTTGCTTATCTTCGTTTATGTCACAATTTCCCAAAGTGATTTGACCACAGACCTCTTTCTCTGTTTTCTTTGTATAACAACAATTAGCACACTTGGAACACACTGAGAAATGACAGCAAGATGAGCTACAGGGTTTGCTCCAGATCCCATGTTTTGTTGTTTTATGCAATTCAAGGCAAGACAATGAAAAGCTGAATTTCATTCTTCTTTTGATAACAAAAATTGGAATCCTTTGTATGTATTAAACTCTTCTTGTTTTTTCTAATAATATCTCACTATCCACACTTTGTTCATTTCCACAAACTCTAAAAGTCATAAATTTCATGCACATACCATGGGTCACAATGTTTTAATTCACTAAGAGTGAGGAAGAAGCAAACTACCACTATTATGTTAAGCCTTACTCAATTATTAAACAATTTTCAAAAAGCACACACACAAAAGACAAATGGCTAAAGCCTTGGACATCCAAACTAAACTTTCTCAATTATATCACTTTTTAATTAATTGGCCACATTTACTCAATAAACATGTAATGAAGATGTGTCATATCACAATACCATGACAGACATTTTCAAGTAATGAAGAAGAAATGCCTCTCCTATATGAAAGGAGATTTTGTCTAACAGGAGATAAGCTATAACAACATATTAGTAATAATAATGTATTATCATATTACATATATAATAACAATAGCAAAAAATAATTACTTCTGTTTATTAAGTCCCTACCATGTGGCAGGCACTATAAAATCCCTTAAAACATAGATTCTATTATTTTCAATTTATAATGAGGAAACTAAGGCTTAGAGGGGTTAATGATTTGTTTAAGGACACATGGTTGTCAAATGACAGAAAGAATTCAGATGCAGATCTATAATGACTCTGCCATCACACTACCTTTCAAATCAGGTTTAAACATGAATGCAGGCAGAAAAGAAGAGATTAATGAGAGGGGGGAAATAATGATGTGAGAAGAGGCTTAATTGATACAACTAAGTTTCATAGGGAGGATCAAATCAAGATTGCCAAGAGAGTGAGTTGACCTTGGCGGGGGGTGGGGGGGGTGGGGGGGTGGAGTGGGGGGGTGGGGGGGGTGTGAAGGGTGGGGGCAAGATATCTCTTTCTCTGAGATAGGAATGAAGAAGGTATAGATAAAAAAGGAGATAGATCAGAAATGTGGAGAGAAAAAAGGCTTCCAGACTTATCCCATCCCCATATGAAAGCTGGGAATAATTCCTCATGTTCATTCCTTCCCAAAGACACATATTCCAATTTGACCGGCCTTTATTACTCAGTGCGAGCCCTACCCATATGGACTCAGGCCTCTCCATGAACTACGAAGTCTACCTTACCAGATTAAATATCAGTTTCCATGATTTCTTCTCAGAAACTCAGAGACCCAAACTATAGCCCTTTAACAAAAATAAAAAAGCCAGTATAAAATATATTCCAGAATCCCAAACAATAGAAAACCATTTTGCCTGGTTTCATGGGTTCCTGTGGGAAACTTGCAAAAGCAAAATACTCTTTTTATTTTATTTTATTTTTTTAGTGAACATCAATTTGTGTTGGAAGCCTAGAGAAAGAGAACCTTCTATCTCAATCTATTTCAAATGTAAAGCTTTATCTCACTTTGAAAGGAAGTCTTCATTCTTGGTTCCAAACATTTCATTTTGGATTTTCCTGGCCACACAGAATTCTAGCAAAGTGTCAAAGCTGGTGAGTGGCAGCTTGGTGCCATTGAAGATCACTGTTTCTTCCCTGTGTAAACTTTCCCTACTTAAAAAGATTGAGTAAAGAGCCCTCTCTAACCCTTCATCCCTTCTTCCACTTATAACCTTTGAACTTCATGGGGCTTAAGCAAATTAAAGTATTAGATTCCACCATGACTCACAGTAATGAAAACCTTTCTCCAAGGCCTTAAATGAGCTGCAGAAAATAAAGAACGTATGTGAATTCCTTAGGTCCATGATGTTGGGCTGTTCAATGGGTATTTAGAAAGGCTCCTGAAGCATCTTACCCAGTCCTCGTCCCAAGGTAAGCTATTGTTTGGGACTCAAGTGCTGTGTGTTCTACTCTCAGCCTGGCTACTAATTCACTATGAGGCCTTAAGCATTTGGAGGGTTTGGGTTAAATAGTTTCTTTTAAAGGTCCTTGCAATTCAAAGATTCTAGTCTGTAGAAGCGGGCAAAATGGAATACCTGCATTAAGGAAAAACTCAACTTTGGGTGTGTGGGTTTCAGAATGCAACACATACATCTTTCAAGGACAAAGACAGGTTTTCCTTTGGACACTTAGTGATTAAAGAGTGCATACACAAAAAAGAGACTCACTCATGGAAATTATATTAATTAATTATATAATTTATAAAAGGTCCAAGCAAAGTGGCTTGCAACAACTTCTCAATTCTGTTCTGTAAAGCAAAAACATTTCATACACACTGGTCACCTTTGAGAGAGTCAAAATTACTCTCAGGAATTGAAAGTCAAAAATTCTATACCCCTGGATGCCTGGGTCACTTGCTGTGGCAATCCCAGACCCAGTCCATTCCTGAATATAGGAATCTGTGCCTTTACTTTGCCATAAGAGGAAGCATACCGTGTTTCCCCAAAAATAAGACCTAGCCGGACAATCAGCTCTAATGCGTCTTTTGGAGCAAAAATTAATATAAGACCCGGTATTATATTATATTATATTGTATTATAGTATATTATATAGTAAAATAAGACCTGGTCTTATACTAATTTTTGCTCCAAAAGACACATTAGAGCTGATTGTCTGGCTAGGTCTTATTTTAGGGGAAACACAGTATATAGTTTTGTGGAAGGGCTGTTACTCAAGAAGTCCAATAAGTATATCCAACACTTATTATGGAAGTAACAATTTACCAAATTAAAAACAAGGGTTTCCTGTGCCTTTGGTTTGTGTTATTTTCTAATAATAATGAAATATCTGGGCAGAGCTATTCCTACTTGCACATCTCCTATGTCCTGAGTATATAAACCCTTGGGAAAATGCTGGCCTGAATTCAGAGATGAAGAAAAGCTAACTGATTAACTTGAAGTTTGGGTCCATAATTTTGTCTTGTTAAATCCATACGGCATTATGAGATCAAAATTAAATCTAGGAAATCTCATTCTCTGTATCTTAGCTGCCATTTCCTACTTAATTTTTACTAATAGTTCTAAATGTATTGTTTTTTTCTCCTTGAGGAAAATTCCTACTTTTTACTCAGACAAACTTTCTGCCATATGATAGGAAAGTTCAAAATGAACTAATGAGTAAACTACATGAGAAAAGGAAAATGACTTTGCATCCCCTGATCTGGTATGGTCCCTGGTACTGGCATATGCTTACTAACTGCTTATTGAATAAGGTTACTAAATTAATGAGTTAATGGTAGAATCAAGAATTTGGAGATCCTAACAACATGTGGATATATGTATGGAACTTGCAAATACCTTTGTGATTCATTTTGATCCTCTGTAAAAAGCTGTAATTTTCAGTGAGTCAGTTCTACTCAGATACTGGCTCTATAGCATAATCCTCCTAGATAATTATAAATTCCACAGAAAATCTAAGAACACCTTCTCTACCAATTTGGACTGGTCCTTGCAGACCTGAAGTTTTGAGGAGTCCTGGTTTGGTAAATTCTCATCAAATGCCAGTAAACAATGAGAGAAAAATGTTCTGTTATGTTCACTGAAAATGAGAATGGCATTTTCCTTTGTTTTTTTCTAAAATAATTTATTATCGCTATAGAGAACCCTTCTTCCCCAGTCATACTTGAACTAAGGAAGTTCAAGTTTAGATTTTTTTTTCTCACTGTCTTTCAATAAAGACAACTCTTCTAAAGCAAAAGATATTATTGTGGCCAAATAGCATGGAATCAAAGGAAAGCTACTTCTTTTTTCCCCTCAATTACTGTGTTTCCCCGAAAATAAGACCAGGTCTTATATTAATTTTTGCTCCAAAAGATGTATTAGGGCTTATGTTCAGGGGATGTCATCCTGAAAAATGCTAGGGCTTATTTTCTGGTTAGGCCTTATTTTCGGGGAAACACAGTATGTTCTGTCATAGTTTTGGCAATACTGGGTTCAATTACTAATAATTCTGCCAGCATCTTGATATGTCTTCTAGGGCCAGACAAAGGTGATCAATTTTATGTTACCATTGCCTTTGTTCATTGCCCGTCTTATTTCTGTGTACCCAAGGATTCAGCAGTCATAATCTATATCTCAGGTCCTCTTTGTTTTGTCCAAGTGAAGAGGTGCTAGGGAGATGGATAAACATCACTCTTTAATTTTCAGACTTGAGGTTCCTCAGCATCATTGGGGAGACCACGAAAATAGTACAGACACTCTTTCTTTGAAGTGTATTAACAACTTTCATATAAATAGGTGACAAAATTATTTTATCTTCCAAAAAAGAGTTCATTCATTAAAAAAAAAAAAAAAAAGACAGGGATGTTTATTTTCCTCTCTGAAAAATAAAAGCACTGAGCCAAAAGAAACCTACATAGTGTGTGTATAAGAATTTATTCATTTGACAAATGTTTCTTGAGCATTTATGTTGTGGGCATGGTTCTAGTTTCTGGGGATACAGTAGTATATAACACCAAAAAATCCCTGTACTCAAAAGAGAAACATTTTAAAAACAAATAAACCAATGATTTAATGTACTTTCAGGTGATGCTATGTATGAAGAAAAAGAAAGCAGGGTAGAACAAAGGGTAAGGACCTGCATTTGTCCGAGTGGGCAACACCCGAGTGGGGGCCTGAATGACATAAAGAGAAACATCAGAAATGAAAGCCCTGTGGTAGCATGAGAGCGGCAGTGCTCAAGAGTAAGAAGGAAGTAGATGGTAGAGATGGGAGTTAAGAAGGGCAGGGCCCCAATGAAGTGGGTCTTTTAACCTAAGTTGAAGTTTGAATTTTATTCTAAGTGCAATGGCAAGGCATTGCAGTCTTTGACAGGGAGTGATGTGATATGATTTGCATTTTAAAAGATTACTTTGACTATTATATGGGGAAAGAGAAGAAGCTGGGAGCTGGCTAGGAGCCGTTTTCAGGAGTCCAGGTAAGCAAGAAATGGCAGTAAAAATAGCAAAGTGTCAACAAGTAATATCATTAGAAGTCTCTTCCTCTGGGTTTCATGGGTGTGATTGATATTCTTTTATAAATTCTGTGCCAGGGTCACAGTATCTCAGTCTCTGAAGTAAGAATCCCAAAAAGAAAACTTCTGCATTTATGTCTCACATAGGTGGGTGTGAAACCCATTTTTTTCCCTTCTCAATAAGCCTAGAATACAGGGATGTTTATATACTCTGCTGAGATGAAGAAAATGAGGCAAATTATGTGGGACAAACGAAGAGACATGATAACAGAGGAAAACTGTTGTTCAAGCAAAGAAAGATAAGCATGGCCTAGGAGAAGAGGCAGTGATGTGGGGTTTTGGACACACCAACCAATCCTCAACACTTCCAATAAAAACATAGGTGGTTCAGCAAAACAAACACACAAAAGATAAAATTGTTCATTGAACTGTATAATAATTTACATTTTCGACACCAAAAATCCAGAGAGTATGGCCAAAGAAAGGATATTTGTAACATTTTTGTACATGTTTGGTAGTCTAGGAAAAGTAACTTGAACAATGAAATGTTAGAACTGCCAGAAAACGTTCATTATGTACAAAGGAGCAATATTGTTCAATTTGGGACCATTCAAGAAAATGGGATATACAGACATCGGAAACTATACCACACTATTCCTTAAAAATGGATAAGTTTTTTACCATTTCAAAAACGGATAAGTTTTTTATTATACAGTTATTATACAGTTCAATGAACAATTTTATATTTTGTGTGTTTATTTTGCTGAACCACCTATATAACTTTGGTAAGATGAAAGAAGAGTTTTCCTCTTTATAAATAGGAAAAGGAAACACAATAATTACTCTTAATTCCATAAAGACCAGATCAAATCTAGAACCTCCACATCCATCTCCTCACCCACTTCTTGAGCTACTAGAGGTTGGTCAACTATTTGATGTCTGCAAATCACTGCATTCTTTCCTTTTTTCATGTTGTTTCACTTAGCAGACAAATGAGTTTCCCTGGCAGGGAAAATATAACAAAAGGAAAAAAACTGTTTTTTGGCCAAAAAGAAAAAGAAGTTTTAAAGCAGCATATCTCTCTCTCTCTCTCTCTCTCTCACACACACACACACACACACACACACACACACACACACACACCCCATTCATACCCTAGAAGCGTATATTTTTATCTTATTTTTTTATACTTCTAGCCCTGTGAAGATCTACTGTTCATATAGTGCAGTAAAGAGCCAAATAAGTAGAAAATGAAACCCAGGAAAAACTATTAAAAAGTATTGAAAAGTTTAATTCGGAAGGACAGAGGCTGAGAGATAAATCCATAATAATCTACAAACACAACAACTTGCACAGAGGTTGGTGATCAATTGCTACCATTGTCATATAATTGAATGTTTTATAGTCTCTGGTCAAGTACGCTGATCTAGCATCACCACGATCACAAGCGTGGATTTAAACTTCATGAGTAACATTTCAGGTTAATTATAACTAAAATTTTGGGGGAATAAAACAACTGTTGAATACTAGAATGGTTGACACCAAATGAGGGCTTTAAAAAGTAAAATCTCTATTCTCCCGAACCCCATTTCAGCACGATTATTGATCCCACTCATTTCCTTCTTTCTAACTTTGGTTATATTGTCCCACACACCCTTTCACTTTTCTTCTGTTTTCAAGCCCTAACTTATTTCAAGGCATAGTTCAAATCCCACCATGTTGAAACTCAATGATTTTCAACTTTAACGAACCCCTGCAATAAAGCAGGACTCTGGAGTTTGTAGGTATAACATCCATACTTTCAACTATTACCAGGGATTCCAATTCCTCTTACTTTTGTTGGTCATGGATTAGAATCATTCTGTGCATGAGGAAATCACTTACTAGTGAGGGAAACTAGTCCACTATTGATCATCCACAACTTAATGAGGTTCTTTGTCTTCTGCCTATCTTTGTGCATGCAATTACTTCTGAACATGAAATTTGGAATTTCCAAGATTCTTGGCTTATATCTCTGGCAAATCTCAAGGATCTACCATTATCTAAAGTCTGTATCATATAATGCAACTCAGGGTCTAGAGAGAGTCCAATCTGAATACTCTCCTTAGGAATTCTGGAATATCATGGCATGCCTCTGGTTCTTTGATTTATATATAGAATTATTTCAGCCAGTGAGAAATTGATTCAAACTTCATTTTTGCAATTCTGGTTGTTATGTAAACTTCTGGGGGAAAAAACTGTTTTGGAGAATTTACGGTCAATATGCATTCGTGGGTCCAATAATTCCACCAAAACTACAGTCTGTAGAAAGAACATTGAATTGACCCACATACTATAGTATGAAGAACCCTAACTTTAATCCCAGAGAGAGACTACGGAAATGGGTTCTACTTTATGTTATGGAGAAATGGCAGAAAAAGTGGGATCATGCCATAGAAATTTCCGTGGTCCAGCTCTATGAAAATTTTGCCTAAATCCTTTAAAAATGATCTCAAACATATTCAAGTAAGAGTACTATTCACAGGTCAAGCAAACTGCTGCAATTGTTAGTAAGATAGAAGTTCCAAAGATATGATAAGCAATGGGAGATGGCATTCTCAGAATTGGAAGAAAATTGACCAATTCTGCAAAAGTACTGAATTGGCTAAAGACAAAGTAACGATAATAAAGGTAATAATGAAAATACTCGTCATTGATTGAGTTCTCTTTATGGGTCAACACTATGCACATTTCCTCATCTAATCTTTATAACTACTGTTTGAGGTAGGTATCATTAAGTCATTTTATACAGCAAGGAACTGAGGCACAGTTTAAACAATTTACCAAGAATTACACAGGGCATAAGTGACAGGGTCAGAATTCAAACCTTATGCGATTTCAGGGCTCTTACTGTAAAACCCTGTGCTTTATGTCTTCCATACAATGGTACAAAGGCAGAGAAATGCTCTTGTATTAAAGAACAAAGCCTATGTAAATCTCCCTCATAAAAGAAGACTTTAAACTGGCCACCTGATGGCCGGGTGTAGGTGGGATAGGGTAGAAGACTGGTGGGGTTAGGAGAGAAGAATCCTGAAGGGTGACCTCAGTTAGAATGGACCTAGACTTGGATTTCCCAGTAACAGACATGGCCTGGGAACCAAAGGCTTCTTTTATATTTTTCTCTAGTCGTTTAACACATGGTATGCATCTAGTTATAAATTCTTACTTTCAGGATGACAACTCAGACTATAATAATAATATTTATTTAAGAATACTTAATGTTTAATTAATAAATTCTTGTTTCTCTAAGATGGGAAGTTTCATTATGGAAATGGAAGACAGAAGATTGGCCACGATTACTTTTAAAGGGCTTTTCAGTTCTCAGTGAACTTGAGTATTAGTTAAATCCTCATTTGTGAAAGATATTCAGGAAGAAACTCTTAAAATAAATTTATTTATTTATAGTTGAAAGATAATATTATATTAGTTTCAAGTGTACAACATAATGATTCGACATTTATATACCTTAAGACGTGATCACCATACTAAGTCTAGTAACCGTCTGTCATGGTGCAAATTTATCACAATATTATTGATTATATTCCCCTTCAACTTTTTCACCCCTCTCCCCACATCCTTCCCTTCTGGAAACCATCAGTTGATCTCTGTTTCTATAAGTCTGTTTTTGTTTTGTTTGTTCAATTGTTTTATTTTTTTAGATTCCAACATATAAGTGAAATCATACAGTACTTGTATTCCTCTGTCTTATTTGGCTTTGAGTAATATGCTCTAGGTCCATTCATGTCACAAATGGCAATATTTTGTTCTTCTTTTATTGCTGAGTAACATTTCATTGTGTGTGTGTATGTGTAAATATATATATGTATATATATATGTCTTATATATACATATATACACAATGTGATATATATATATATGTGTGTATATATATATATATATATATATATATATATATATATATATATACACACACATATATCACATCTTCTTTATCCATTCATCAATGGACACCTACATTGGTTCCATATCTTGACTATTGTAACTAATGCTGCAATGAACATAGGGACGCATATATCTTTTCAAATTAGTGTTCTCATTTTCTTCATATAAACACTGAGAAATAGAATTGCTGGGTTATATGCTAGTTCTATTTTTGATCTTTTGAGGAATCTCCATACTGTTTTCCATAGTGGCTGCACCAATTTACACTCCCACCCCAGTTCACTAGGGTTCCCTCTTCTTCACATCCTCTTCAACACTTTTTATTTGTTGACTTTTTGATAGCCAGTCTCACAGGTGTGAGGTGGTATCTCATTGTGGTTTTGATTTGCATTTCCCTGATGTCTAGTGAGGTTGAGCATCTTTTCATATGTCTATTGGCCACCTGTATGTCATCTTCAAAGTAACAACTATTTATGTCCTCTGCTCATTTTTTTATCAGATTGTTTATTTTTCATTATTGAATTGTATGAGTTCCTTATATATTTTGGGTATTAACCCTTTATCAGAGACATCATTTACAAATATATTCTCCCATTCTGTAGGTTGTCTTTTCAATTTGTTGATTGTTCCTTTCACTGTGTAGCTTTTTAAATTTGATGGCGTCCCATTTCTTTATTTTTGCTTTTGTTTCCCTTGCTTGAGGGGACATATCCAGGACCAGATGGCTTCACAAGTAAATTCAACCAAACACTTAAAGAAGAATTAATACCTAACTATCTTTCTCAAACTATTCTAAAATTGAAGAGGAATGAACTCTTCCAAACTCATTCGCTGAGGCCAGCATTACCCTGACACGAAAACCAATTAAAAGGTATTTCTTGAACAACAAATATTTTTCTCCTGCATAGCTATAACCTTCACCTTTACTATCAATTCTAAACTTTTAGAGCAAACATGACATAATCAAGTCATGGTCCAAACCTGCTAACCATGCATATGTAAATTTATGTAAATATACATGCAAAAGAGGCACAACCGCTGGGCTTGTGGGAGGTTGAAAATGGAACCCTTGGTACAGCAAAGGTCAAACATTCTTGGCTTTGAGCTCAATTCTACATGCAGATTTTTATAGGACAATGGCAGTCCCTAAACACAGCAGTCTTTAAATGCTGTGATAATTCTACACTTGAGTAGTTTTTAGTCATAATTAGGAAAGGGTGACCTGGTTCAGAGAAAAATGAAGAGCAGAATGAAACTGAGCTCTAATGTTACAGTTTAGGTTGAATACTTATTATCGCCCTGTCCCTGCTTTCCTAATTTTTTCACATGTCCATGAGAGAACCTCAGCTGGCATGGAAAATGGCTTTTTAATTTTCAATTGGCTTTGATTTGAGTGCTGAATTTGCCTAACTTACCTAAAAGGCACAGTAGTCCAAGGCCACTGTCCTTGGAAATACCTCAATGCCAAGGAGCCACCTGCCGTGAAGGATGTGTGCACCTTCCCTGATATGTTGCAGCACAGCCAGTTAAATTATCAAAGGCTATAGCAACAGAGAATCTGCAATGACTATTACCACTACTATTACTAAGAGCTACAGAATTTTAATTCCAGGGCAGCCAATGCAAAAGGCCATTAGACATTGGAATATCCTTGTAAGAGCTTATTGGATCCTCGGGTACAGTAGGCCAGGCTGTTTCCAGTCCCTCTGTCCTATGGTAGAGGAAAGGGTCTGTGGAGCATGTGGGAGTGATCATACCAAATCAGTGTT
This sequence comes from Rhinolophus sinicus, assembly GCF_057876585.1. Taxonomy (NCBI): domain Eukaryota; kingdom Metazoa; phylum Chordata; class Mammalia; order Chiroptera; family Rhinolophidae; genus Rhinolophus; species Rhinolophus sinicus. The sequence continues at coordinate 131,767,611 of NC_142501.1, forward strand.
AAACCTGGAAAAATAAGCCAAAATGACTATCTACCATCCACGCATTCATTGTCTATTGAGTTCATAATCAGCGGTTTTATCTGCTTCTACTGCAAGATTCAGTCAATTGGGCTGAATAGTTAGACTTAGAGCTTCACCAGCCCTTCTTGTCCAGGAACAAATCTCATGCTGAGAAACTTTAACAGTTCCCAACACTGGCCATTCCCAACCCACTGTCACAGGGCACTGCCTCCTTGTCTCCCCAGAAACTTTGTCTACTAGCCTGACAGTGAGAATATGCCTATCCCCTTGATGTGTTTCCAGGAATGTGGCCAATGGCAGACACCAGGTCATTAAACACATTCACAGCTGAATGACTAAAAAAAGAACATGATAGTTTTAATTAATTCTTTGCAATTGAGCCCTATGTTCCTTGGGTAAGATTATTACTTCCATGTTTCTCTGATTCCATATCTGTAAAACGCAGATCAAAATGCCAATTTTCTTCAAGAAATGGTCTGGAAAATAAGAAAAATAAAAATCTGAAAGCATTTACAAATATCTATTTTTAAGTTGAGCAAAAGGAAATTAGTGAGTGTAAAATTAGCCAAATTCCATGAGGAGTGTTCTGTAAAAAGTTAATATATCAAGACAAGATAGGTTATCTTATTTTATGTTGTTCTGGTGATAACAAAAATGGGAAAACAAAATTAAAAGAGGTGAGTGTGGGGCATCTAAAAAGTCAGTTTCATTCTGTTTAGTACAGAGAGTCAAGGTCTTAAGGAAAGGGGGGTGGGACGAGGAAGCTTTTCTTTAAATGAGACAAGAAAAAGCAAACAAATTATGCCATGGATGAGGGGTGTGGATCAAACCCCACCTTCTAGTTTGTCAGAAAAGTATTTTCACTTAGACTGTAAATAATTCTCACCTGTGGTTAGGTATAAACCATAAGCAGTACCAATATTTGAAAGAGAAAATTGTTCTCACTTCTAATTAAAAGGTATTATATTCTCAGTCAGCTGTGTTGTCTAAGAATCCGTTAATCAAAGAAGCCATTACATCTCTACTTACATTAATTCCATTATTGTATCACGTGAGTTATGTTCAAACATTTATTGCCCAATAATTTTCAGAGAAAAATGTAATGACTTGGGTGGAGATATCATTAATGTGAAGAGATTTTTGGCACAGGAGTTAATGAAGTGCATGAACTAACCCTCCAACCCCAATTATAATGAACTTTTCCAAATTCCAAGGCTAATGGGTAAGCTCCAAGTGCTGTAAATGAGATTGCTGGATTCAGGCAGCACTCTGTGAATGTCAATTTAGTCCTAGATTTTTGCAAGGATAACATCAGGTAAACAAAATCAGGGAGATTTCTCATCTTCCAGAACATCTGAGTCCCGTTAATTTTTTAGTAACAATTTCTATTATTATGAAAATTGTTACATACGTATAAAAATTTACTCTCTAAAACACGGAGTAGATAATTCCTTTTTGAAATCTTAAATGTTAAAACAAAATAATTCTAACAATACTTTATAGGTTATTATAAGAAAATTTATCATGTGTGGTACCTTTTATCACTGCAGAATTAATTATGAGAAAAATGGTAATAGTAGTCGTGTAATATTTATTTAAGGAAGTCCAAGCAATTATAAAAGGACACTGTATTACCTAACACTTGGTTCCTGACTTTGAAATACCAGAGGTTTACTGCATATCAGAGGCAGAAAAGAAAGATCTAAAAATGAGAAAATTTGGATTTGGGGCTCAATGACAGCATATGAACATTTAAAGGACCTCAGGAGTCAACTGGCTCAGACAAGCTCTCCCAGTCAGAGATGAGGTGAGGTCTGAAGCTGAGAAATCTAGTTGCCCAGCCATAGAAATGGATAGGATACCAGGGAGGCCCCTCGGTTCACAGGGAGTAGTTTCATTTTTTAGCAACAGAAAGTCGACGGGGACTCTGGGTGATGAACGCACAACGTGACGCATAAATGATGTATTACAGAATTGTACACCTGAAATCTCTGTAGCTTTACTAACAATTGTCACCCCAATAAATTTAATTTAAAAAAAAAGAAAAGAAATAAAAGGAAGTCAACAGAACATGTTTTAAGTAAAACAATGTGTGAATTCCAAATATATAAGACACATAAAAGAGAGATGCTTGGGTGGAAGGCAGAGGGGTGGATTACAGCCCCCTGCCCAGCAGGCTCCATTCCCCAACCCCACTGCAATGTTCCTGTGAGAAGTTATCAGACACCTAGTTCTCAGGGAAACTGCATGAGCTAGGACTGCTGTGGTTCCAAAATAAAGAACTCAGTCTATGTAAGAATGAAATCAAGCACAATAATAATGACGATGATGATAATAATTATCTTGTAGACCCAGAGGAGTTAATGCATCTGGGTTAGTGGGAGGGACCAGAACTGGGATGGTTGGTCATCAGGTCTCTATCTCTCTCTGTCTTTGTCTTTCCCTTTAAACACACACATACACTTCCAAATTTCATGGAAAAGTTGATTGGTTCGGTGTGGGTAGGCCCCATCTACTATGAGTGGAGTGGTAGTGGTGGTGTAGGGAGAAGGGAGGACAGATCATATAGTACACACATGGCTGTCTGTGAGTCGGGTGTCAGTTTCTAAAGAAGGAAAGCTGGTTAGGTCATCCAATAGTTTGAAAACCATGGAAACGATGTGCTGGAATTGGCGATACACACATACTGGAATGGGACAGGAACTTGGAGACCAACTGAGTTACAGGAAATATAGCTACCCAAGCTGGGCATCTGAGCACAGTCCTGAGCTTCATGACTGCCAGTGGTCAGTAAAGGCACAGGTGTTTGCCATCTGAGAAGTCTAATAGGGGATAAGAGGAGGTCTCTGAGACCCCATGCAAACATGGCAGTGGGAACCCTGGGCAGGCACCAGGAGAAAGCCGGCAGACAGCAACAGGGAGCTTTGTGAGCATGCTCCTGGATCCTAACTTCCAGATGAGGTTCAGAATCCAAACTCCAGATCCCATGGAAAAGAGTAAAGCAGGGTCCTATCTTGGAATAACTGGGAACAAGGAATGTGGTCTTAAAATGAACAGGGATCAAACAAGAAAGAAACCCAGTTCTTAGCCTGGAGCTCAAGGTCAGGGGAAAGCAGCAGCAGGACAGTTCAGATAGTAAGTCCCATGAGCTACTGAGCTAGGCCTTCACAGCCCTCCTGACCAGTTCAGGATTGCTTTCTGAGTGGGGGTTCTAGTAGATCTTGTAGGAGTTGGTGAAAAGCTGAGGATGTGGCCACTGCTTGGAGAGAGTAAGAGGGATCATTAGAACTTCCCATTTGTTCTGAAAGATATTTGTGGGGAGGGGACCATCCCAGTGCCTCCACCTCTGTGGTTGTATGTCTCTTAACCCTTCTTCACAGGGTGAGTGATTTGCGAGAGTAGAAAACCCAGCTCCAGTAACACATAGTGCCTGAGCCAGAGAGAGAGAGAGAGAGAGAGAGAGAGAGAGAGAGAGAGAGAGAGAGAGAGGAAAAATAAAGAGATGTGTTGAAAATATGTGTTCTCTGAAAATGAACTAACAGAATTGGTATATACCTCCTAAGTTAACACTTTTGACATACATAGTCTTGGGGTATATAAAGATTTCTAAAGAAAAATCTTGTAAAATAATTTCAAGAGTTAGTTGCTCACATATATCACCTTGTGATATTTTTCATGCATAGGATTAATGCATTAAGCTTGTCTACATTTCAGAGGTACATGTTGTACTCATTTGCTTAATTTGCTGAAGATTTTAATGTCACATGGCTGCTAGAAGAAGGATGTGGAAATGTTTAGAAGCAGGATTCAGGGTTTTAACTTCAAACGCCTACTTCTAATGCTTCTGCCAAGAAATAACAAAATATTTGCGTCTAAGATAGTTAACCTCTCTCCCATACACAATTTTCAGCACATTGCACTGGCAAGCTTTATGCAACGCCCCTTCTCTTCTACAGAGGATGGAAATCTTTTTGCTTAGGTTTTCAGCTTTTCTCATCTCAAAGATGAGAAACACCAGGAACACACACCAGTCTCCAACAAATTAGCTTGTCTTGAGACAATTTTTCATCTAATTTAAGGGTAAATGTCAGAGAAGTATTTCACTATATTGGAACTAAGGAACTAAAATTCCAAACATAGACAAAAAATGTGGTCTGTAACTCTGGCGGCTTGGGGTTTTTAATCTGTACAAAACTTGCTCCCAGGCCCCAGGATTCAGTGCCCAGAGGAAGAATAGACACATTCGTTTGCAACTCTCAGGTGACAGAGTTTAGCATCTTTTGTTTTTCCAATTCCTTTCTTTCCCCCAAGGATTCTGGATGCATTACATATTACAAAATCAACCCCTGGCTTTTCTGACATATTTTGCCCAAGTTGGAGTTATACACATGTGCCAATCACTGGTGAAAAGTGATTACTTATTCAGTAGAGAGGAGCTTTGAAGAACAGTGGGACACGGCTCCCTATAAATGACACGTTTTATCTGTTTTTCAAATAATTCATGGAAAATACTGACATAAAGTGCCAATTATTTTTTCCCCATGAATAGGGCTGGCAGTCTTATTGTATACTTTAAAAGTCACTTACAATTTGCTCACATTTTTTTAATTCTCTGAGGAATAGGATGTATTTTCTTTGCTCCAAGGATTAAAGTTCAATTTGACCCCCTATTTTGTGAAAGGGACTCTTAAAGACATGGCATTCTCATATCCTCCTCGATATCATTACAAGCTGTACATCTGGTGATTGATGTCTACTAGGACAGCCCCCAGAGGCTGGATGCTAGTTAAAATAATAAAGTGCGCCTTCTCCTCTGGTTGCATTCGAAAGAATAGCAGGTGGTCATTGTTTCTGTGCTAAAGTGAGCCACTCCGTTTGAGATAGCTCATTTTGGACCCAAGCTCAATGCCATGCCTGACTGATTCTACTTCTAACAAAGCTGCCAACAGACTTATTCTCATTGTTTAATTTGAGAGAGAACTAGCTACTGTTGCATGCCAGCCCAAGACCCTGTATTATAAAATGGTTCGCTAGACATGTTTATTGAAGTCTAGTGACTGCAGAATTTGGAGGGGAGGGGGTAGGAATGATACCGAGTGGAAGCACATGTTTAGTTCCAACCTCACCGCTCTCCATTAGACTCAAACTGGCATGGCAGGGAGGAGAGGGAGAGATGGTAACATCCTTTGGCTAGTGTCAGAGGCAGCTGTGTCGCTTAGACTCCCAGGGAAGGAGATGGACTCGGGGAAAACAATGGCCCATATATTTTCATTAAGGAAACGGCATGCAACTACTCCATGAGGTGGCAGGGTAATTGACACAGAGTACTTCTCAAAGAGCATTGTATCGTCACAAGCATGGGACAGGTCTGTGAATGGCTGCTGAAGTTTCAGTGCAGAGGTTACCACAAAACAAAACAAAACTAAACAAAACAACAAAACATCTGGGATTTGCAAGGCACTTTTCCCGAAAGTACCCTCCGGATATAGTTGTGCACAACTCTTAGGGATGAGCGGTAACTGTATCCTGGGCACGTGGCAGGTCCTGCTATGTGCAACATAGATCTCTCATTGTACTTTAAAACATGCATCATATAATGTGATTGAGAGAATTTGAGTTCAAATACACAAGTATCAGCGAGCTTTAGAAAGGCCTTATTTGGGGTCCTGATGGAAGCATTAAGGCCAAGCCAGGAACCAAAATGCCTGCTGCTTAACGACTGCTCCTGTTCCAAGGACCAGCTTGTTTCTATATATTTGTTTGTGATACTGTTCTCCTGTCTCTGCTCAAGAAGCATTCAATGTCATTTTTTTTTTTTTCAAAGAAGAGATTATTTGTCTAAGAGCAAATGAGAGTCATAGAGCTCAGGGTGGTCACAAAAAGTTATTATTGAAGTACAAACAATCGAAGTGTTAATGCAATCAGTATTGTTACTAGAAGAAAAAAAAATAGTTGCCATAACTCAGGTAAACCGTGGCAATCCCTATTTGTTTAATTTATTGTTACTCCAAAGACTTTTTCTCTTGTCTCAGTCAATGAACCTGGTAAATACCTATACTTTGTTTCTCACAGCGTTTATCTGCTCATTCATTGATTTTTACCACTAGTGTGGGGTCATTTTCAAGGTGCAGTGTAAAGATGTATGTGGACAGGCTTAGTCTCCCCGATGACTATCTGCCTGGGATAATGCAGTTTCCATGAGCGCATTGCACCATAAATGGGAAAACCACCCATTTCCTTAAGGAATCAATACCTGTTAGAGGTCTCCTGTTCTCCAGTGTAAATGGCCTTAACTATACTTATTTTGTTTTCTAAGACTTATTATCCAATCCCTATTCATTTTTATTAATCCCTTGGGATTTTTACACCCAGCATACAATTACTCTGTTAAGGCTTCAAGAATCTCCCGAGTGGCAATCCATTGGTGGCAGTTCTGGGTAATAGACTGAGAAATAGCCTGCATTTTCTGGAAATCCTGTATCTTCTTTTACGATCCTCATTTTCTCAGTCTGGCTAACTTCGGAAGTGGGTAAAAGAAAACATTTACTAAGATTCAGCTGAAAACAACATGAAGGTGATCCTCCTGGAGGAAGTGAAAAATACACCAAAAATAAAAGAAAGGACAGTTTTATCTCATCCAAAAAGAAAGTACCCATTTGTTCTTTCCCAGTGAAATCTGCAGTAGGAGCAAACTCTCTGGCCCCCAGGTCACTTAGTGTACCTGCCTTTTCCATTGTTGTTATGAACCTTGGTAATGGTATGCCTTATACACCAGGGAGGAAGGTAGAACCTAAAATCTGCAGAATCCAGGCCTTTAAAAACATGTGGAATCTTAGCAGCTGAGGAGTCAGAAGTCAGGTGTCAGAATGTAAGCGGACCAAAGTGCAATACTACAGAGGCTCAGCAACCAGGAAAAAATTCAAGAAAGAGTCCAGCACCCAGGTTGAGGTCAAGCTAAAACAGAAGGTCAGAAACCTGTCGGTATCTAGAACTCCACTCATGAGGCATGTGAGAATAGGCTTGCAATTGTGCCTCTGCCACAAAACCCTTATAAAGTTTTTGGGGCAGGAGTCATTCCCATTGTCATCTAAGCCAGGGCCTAAAATGAAGGGCTGATGATGTACGGGATATAATGAAATATTAAAATGTCTCTACTGGACAAGTGTATTTGTCATGATCTCCATTACCTAATATGAACCCCCTTCCTGTTATTTGTTCATTTTATGCCTAGCTTTATTGGAGTATAAATGACAAATAAAATTTGTATTTATTTAGCTTGTATAATGTGATGATTTAATATGTGTATACTTTATTAATGCCCAGAACACATTACTACAGTGTTACCAATTTTCAGTGATCTTTAAGGTTCTCTGGAAAGTTTGGATATAAAACGTATCTAATTTTAAAGTACATCATCCATGTCAGCACATTAAGTTCTGCTGTTAGATATTTCTGACATCTTTATCTGAAAAAAGAAAAAAAAAGAAAAAAAAGGGTAGTCCCTCTCTAGAGCTTTCCCTGGTAATGACCAGGATCATAACGGTCACTTTTGTCTAAGAGAGGGAGCTAAGTGAGGAAGGAGATAAGCTGGAGCTCAAAAACAAGAAGCAGGTGGTGATGAATAAAGAGAGTTTTAACAATATGAAAGCAGAGAAAAATTAAAACAGACAAGAAAACATGCAGGTCCATATTCAAACTTTCAGTGGGTATTTTCAGCGTACTAGATGCTGCATATTTAACCGGATACTAAAGGGGTTTGATGAGAAAAAAGTATTGGTGACCTCTAACCATCTCTGCATTGAGAAAGTAAGAATGTTTGGGAGAAACCAAGACATCCAGAGAAGGACCTAGGACGATTTAGACAGAGTCCTTCAGGAAGGGCTCACAGGTCTGCAGGAAGTGCATGTGCTAAAATGGGAAAAGCCCTAGACTGAGGTATGGATTTCAGTTTTCATTTTACAGTTTTGAGTAAATCTCTTAATTTTGCTGACTCTCAGTTTTCACTCTTACAGGACAAGATGCATTATTATCACAGTTTAATTAGGAAGGACATCACTGTCCTCAAAGCTGTTGGGCATTACAATAGAGTATAAACAAGTAGAGGGGTGCCATGGAAGACAGAGCGGCCAGCTCTGCCTGGGTAAGCGACCAGAGCCACTTCACAAACATTTGAGCTGGGCCTTGACCAGTGAATACAAATTCATAAGGCAAACAGAGGTGGTACGTAGGATATTTCCAACGGAGAGTAGAGGAAACAGCATTTATAAAGGCCCTGAAGAATTCATTCTTTCAACAAATATTTAATGAGACTATATTATTAGTTCTTAGTCACTTATTATAAATTATTAGTATTACTATCTAAAATGTTTGAGACACTGTATTATAATACAACAATAAACAAGACATAATTTCTCTGCTCTCAGAGTATAAAATCTAGTGAGAGAGAAAGATAATAGAATAAGGAAAAGGCATAATTATTGTGAAATCCTATGATATAATAATCAAGTTTCAAATGATCAGTGTTATGAGAAAGGTAAAGCAGGGGAAGATGATAGATCATGACGGTAAAGGCAGCCACTATTTTAGATTGGGTATCATGGAGGGCTTCTAGGAGAAGCTAGCATTTGAGCAAAGATCTAGAGATGAGGAGGAGACAGCCATGAAAAGATCTGGAGGAGTTCCAGGCAGAGGGAGATCAACACATGTAAAGACAGTGAGGTTCCTGTAGCAGGACCGTGCTGAGCTAGGGGACCATTGGGGGAGGCGAAGTCAGAAAGTTAGTCAGGGGCCACAGCTGTTTTAAGGTCTTGTAAACATACTAAGGAGTTTTAATTTTATTCTAAGTGCAGAGCAGCCAATGAAGAGTTTAAGCAGATGAATGAAATGGCATGATTAATATTCTTAAAAGATCATTCATAGGGAGTAGACTGGGTGCTGGAAGGAGGGTAAGCATGGAACCAATTAGGATAATGTTTTCACAGAAGTGTAATGTGGCTTTAACTAGGATATCACTAGTGGAAATGGTGAGAAATGGTAAAATTATTTGAAATGTTGACTTCCATGAAGTCAACTGGATTTACTGTGATATAGGGAGTAAGGAAAAGAGAGGGGGAAAAGCTGAATTCTAAATTTTTGGTGTAAATAATGGTGGTGCCTTTCACTGAGACCGGAGAGGCTCAGAGTAGGACTTGTTGTAGGGAGAGAAAGGAAAGGTTTGTTTTGGATATGTTAAGTTCGAGATGCTTCTTAAACACTTAATCAGAGATATAGGATAGACTTAAAGAGAAGCAGACACATTCCTTGAACTGTAACTGGTGCAGGGTGGTGGAAGTGGTGCCCATATGTAGGGAGCAGCCAAGTCCAGGTTGGAGAGGCAGGCAAGGACGAGGTCAAGGAGAGGATAGCATGACATGTGAAGTTGCATTTTGTCCTGCAGGCAATGAGAGGCACTGAGGATCCCAATTAAGGGACAAATACGAGTTTTCAGATTCCAAACACTTACCCTGACAATAGTGTGGATGGCTCAAAGGCTAGTAAGCCTGGAAGAAGGAAGACTAGTTGAGAACTTATCAATACAATAGAAGGGTCAGACAAACCTACATTAAGGCCGAAATAGTGGGCCTAGAAAAAATGTTTGGACATTTGGGGTTTGAGACACCAGTGGTCCTTATAAAATACAGACTCTGATAGCCAAGCTCAAGACAAAGGCCAGGGCTGCTGTGGACGTCCTCCACATCTGGGCAACAGCTACAGCTGCAGAAGTACATGAGACTGCCATGGACTAATACGCTGTTAGAAAACAAGAACACCAAGGAAAGCTTCCTGGGAACAACCAATCTTAAAGGCTGATGGAGGATAAGAAACCTGAGAAGACTGATTGAATAAGAACGTCTCTAAGGTGACTGCCTTAGTCAGCTCGGGCTGCTATAACAAGTACCAGACACTAGGTAGCTTACAAACAACAGACATTTGTTTCTCACAGTTCTGGAGGCTGAAAGTCAGAGATCAGGATAGTAGCACGGTCTGGTTCTGGTGAGAGCCTGATTCTGGGTGGCAGACTGCTGACTTCTCAGTGCATCCTCACATGGCAGAGAACAGAGAGGGGAAGCAAGCTCCCTCATGACTCCTATAAGAACACCAATCCAATTCATGGGGGCTCCATCCTCCTGACCTCGTCTAACGCTAATTACCTACCAAAGGCCCCATCTCTTAATAATCAGATTGGAGGTAGAGTTTAAATATTCAAATGGGGTGGGGACACAAACATTCAACCATAACAGTAACTATCAGCTCTGATATTCTATAGTTAACTCTAATTTTGAGCAGGTGAAAAAATGGACATTGGGAAAAAAAAACCAGTCATAAACATATTACAATGTTCAGCCCTATGAAATCGAGGTATACAATTTTGTCAAGAGGATAACTGTTTAACCTAAGTTCATCGGAAATCAGAGCCTGAGTTTTTCATTAGGAGTTAAAATACCAAGTTGCAGAGGGGAGGAAAAAAGAAAGAGAAGCAGAGGAAGGGGATGAGCATACAATAAATTATAAAGTTGGTCTCTGCTGAGTGTGACCGATTGCTGGGTCCATCCTTCAAGAAGCTACATAAACTATATCTGGACAGTATATCTAGGGGAGAAAGGGAGAAAATTTATCCACCATCTCTACCTCCCACTAGTCAAAGCTTTGCCCCAGGGTGAATTAAGTCTCCTACTCTTTAGATTGCACATATGTGGCCTCTGGGCAGGGTCTCCCTGGATCAACTGGGAAGCTCTTGGATGGCAGGTGAGAAACACACAGCATAGGAATGAGCAGGGGGTGATATCAGTTTGTGCAAAATAACCAAAAACTGCAGAACAGGATGGGGTTCCACTGATGGCTGGAACAAGAGACAGATGACGACAACGACAAGCTCTGAAGTGGTGCTTGAAAGATATCTGATTTAGTAACTAAATACTACAAAGAGTAGTCAGGCGTTTTTTGAGGTCTTCTGTTTATTCATTCAGAAATATTTACTGAGCACCCGATGGATGTTTCTGACACTGTTCTAAGATCTTTGCATATATATATTTCCATAGCAATCTTACAAGGTAAGAACTATTACATTGTCATTTTACAGACTAGGAAACTGGTACTTAAAGGGTTCAGTGGCTTGGCCAAGGTCATATGCTAGTAAAGGGTAAATCTAGAATTTGAACCCAGCTCTGTCTAACTCCTAAGCCTTTTTTCAGTTCACTACATCAGCACCTCATTGCAGACCAATTATATCAGAATTTATTGGGGATGGACCTATGTATCTGCACTTTTTAAAAATCCCCAGCTAGTTCTCATCGGCATCTAGGTTTGGGAATAACTGCCATATTTAAAAAATCCTCTGAATAATTACCTACTGATTTCAAACATTCGTTGGCATTCATTAGCACCTTGCTCATTTTATTAATGTAAAGATTTCAAAGTTGATGTGAAAAGAGCTTCCATGTCATTTAGGAACCTAAATAGTAGTCAATATGCAGGCAGCATGTTCATTAATCCCTTAACCTTCAACACTATACGGAGATCACATCCTTACGTTTAATAACTGTTCTTCGTTGTTCTTTTATTGCTGTGTGATCTCTTGAACTGTGTTCCTCCAACTTAGAATAAAAAGAAACATCTCTGATTATCCCTGGTAAATATAAATCTTAGAAAATCAAATTCCAACTGTAGAAATCTGGTTTGGATCAAAGTAACTAAATCATTAATCTGGATCTTTCTCCAAAACTGGAGCCAACCCAAGTCCAAGCCATGATATATATGTAAGAGGCCAGATATTTAGAGGGATATTAATTCTTCCTTACTGTTGATGTGTTGTGCTGACAGAGGAGACAGAGACCAATGGCACAATACTGACAGGCTGTGTTTGAGTATTTTTAGCCTGATTAAAATAAGGAATGATTTAAAACTATTTTAAACAGCCTTCCCACAGAATTCTGCAACGCTTCCAGCCTCATTTCTGGACCTGAGAAGGTTGGCCAAAGGATCTGTGTGTTGAGGAACTTCTCCCATTTGGATTGAGCCTCTAGCAGTCAGAGGCTGTACCCCATCAGTCTAAACAACACTGTTTTGTATGTGATAGAAACATAGACCACAGATGGGAACTGTCTTTTAATACCATAGACGGGAAGCCCCAGCAATTCTCAGGGACCACTTGAAGACATTAAAAATCACACTGTGGTTGGCAACGCCACTCTTTACCTTCTGAGCCATCTCAGCTGACAGTCAGCATGCACAAGCAGGTTCTGAAGGGAGGATGTGAACGTGAACCAAACTTGCACCCCAGGCAAAGCCTTGTTCCAGCCATGTGAGGCTGCTTCACTTTCAAAAGGACTGGTTTTCCTGACTCCCATAGCCAGGGTGGAGGGAGGGAAAGGGGGAGGGAGGGAAGCACGGTTAGCCCAGAGTTCCTGCCTTGCTACAATGCTAACCCTGCAATTTCTCCATTGGATTCATGAGAAAGCCTGGACTGATGAGCAATTCTGGTGCTGATAAGGCAGAAACACAATCACTCTCCTGGGCCCTTGCATCTTGCAGGGTAATTTGGACAACACACCCTACTCCGGCACCTCTAATAGTCTGACTCACTTCCTCTACCCTGAGGAGAAGCAAGGACTGCTTGGACAAAGCATTTACCACGCATAGCCAAGGAATCCGGCAATCCTCCAGATTTGGAGACGCACTGGTGACAAACCCAAAAACCTGGTCTCAGGTGAAATTCTTTCACTACCAACTGTAGGTACAGGTTGAGTTTCATTTCGGTGATTTGGCTAATTCAATGCCTTATATGTAACAAAGAATCAAAATGACTTGAGACTAAAAACAAACAAACAAAAAGAATGCTCTGCCAAGATCTCTGTCTTCTTGCCCTACGTACAAAGGGAGCCCAGATGAAAGTACACAGTGTTATATCAGTGAGGAAGCATATTCAGACTCGGTTTCATTCAATATTTCTTAACAGCCTTTTCTTGTTAATTATCACACACTCGGCAAAGCAGATGGAAAAGCTGAGAGAAATTCTATAGAAAGAAACTGGACGAACTCAGTCCTGTACCTCATCTTAGAGCTATGCTGTCTCTGAGTCACCCAATTGCCCATTAGTGGAAGGTCTCATCGGTTGCCCGGGTACACATGGAGCCCTTAACCAGTAACACTTCTCTGGCCAAGAATTTATATGTTTGGTTTAATATGACATAAAAATTGATCCCAAGTGTCACTTCAATGGATTTTCCTCCTTTCTAAAATGGACACTTTACCCTGTAAACTTGTGTGCCAGTCAGCCACATGTAATGCTTTCTATTCCTTTAAGAATTGAAAAGAAATCATTTTACTTGAGTCAGAGTGGATGACCTCCCTTGGGAACAGGAAAATCCAATCAGAGATTGCCACTAGAGTGGCTGAATTGGACAGATTTAGGATATTCAGGCATTCTAGCTGCTGCACTTAGGGTAGAGTGATTAAGCCTGAAGATTCAGGAATCGGACTCCAATGTTCAAATCCCAGCTTTGCTATTTTATGTCCGGGGGCAATTACTTAACCTCTCAAAACCTTAGTTACTTCATTTTACAAATAATTATAAAATAGTCCCTGCTGTGAGGATTAGGTGAGAGAAAGTGTGTTGAGTGCTTAGCACCCTGTGTGTGGCAAGTGGTAAGCATGGTTCAATACATACTAGCTATTATCATTTTACTATCATTATATTTACTTCATCTTGATAGGATGCTGAAAGACTCAGTGGCATTTCCAGGATTAAATCAGATTTTAAAAAGGAAACTTCTCAGTTCTCATGATGACATTTAAGGTTGTTTCTCTGAGATTTTGGGACGATCTCCCAGTTTTCCTAACACAACGGAGCTTTTTTTTTTTTTTTTTTTTTTAATGCTCCTTCTAACATCAATGAAGTTAGAGACTAAAAACCAGGGTTCTGTATTGTACCAGAATCCACTTGGGTGGTGTCAAGACTTTTGAGTTGAGAAGAAGGAGCGGACCTCGGCTCTCCACACCCTCCAGCTGTATGTTTCAGGCTCTTTTTGACCTGCTGAGGGTCCCCGTGGTGGCTGCAAAGTAGTACTGGGTGATGACTTCAACAGCTACATCAACCGCGTCCTCCTCCTTCTATCACAAGGTTGCCCGATGGGGATTGTGAATGTCAGGATGCTCTGTTGCACAGCTAATGGACATAGCGAAATAGATGGAGTAAGTGGGCTTAATTGATTTTGCCCAAGCGATGGGGTGGGGGAATGGAAAGTGGAAGGAATGTGTTATAGAGAAGAATAAGCTTAAGGCTATCAAAAACAGATAAGAAATCTAAAAGATTTCCATTGTTCACTACACAAGACCTCAACTAGAACCCCCTTCTTAAAAAACACACAAGGAAACAAGATTAGAGGAAGGCCAAAAGATAGAGCTTACCAAAGATAAATGAGCTAAGATATATTGTATTGTATTTTAAATGTTTGGGACTTTCCTGGCAAGAGAACTACTCCCATCTTGCTATTGTCTCCTTCCCTTTTTCAGTTCTCATTTATTATAAACAGAGATTATCCCCAAGCCTGAATCTGTTTTGCCAAGATACTCCCCTAAAACATTTTGCCCCTTTCCATTTTCCCCTTCTCTTTAATTTTTTAAACCACAGGTATGTAATAGAAATTTTATTCCTGAAAGTAATTGATTTATTTGTGCTGACATCATCAAAATGTCACAACATGAATTTGACTTCATGTCCAAGATGATTAAAAATATGTATTTCTTATCCTTAAAAAACAGGAAATTATGTTTCTCTTTTAGAAAATGAACTCACCGCTGAAAGACTTGGGCTCTGTTTGAAATTCCCAGCATATGATTTTGAGGATCATCTAAAAGGGTTTGTTCTTTCCTTTCACCATAACATTCCCATAGTAAACACATTAAAAGCAGAAATGCCCAAAATACAGGACAAAAAAACCTGCAAATTTGACTCACATCCTAAATGTTTAAATATATCTAGAAAACATCTGGACCAAAGTTTTTTCCCTCCTTTAAAAAAAATTAAAAACACTCATTTGTTTATGTCTTTACATCTTAAACAAAATGAATTAATGGCTTTTAAACCCTTTGCACTAAAAAAGGAAAGTGCTTCCAGCTTGACAACTTAAATGATAAGTTGCAGCCCAATGTGGTTTGAAATAGACCAAACATAAATCCATCTTCAATAGGGAGTTTTAATTGGAAGTCACACTGACCCTTTTCTCTGGTGGTGCTGCCACACAGCTTGTGATAATGAAGACTGACAAATTGTCATAGCTGGATGTAGACTTTCAATATACTCCCCTCGTGACCTTAGCCACACCACGCATCAAGAAGGAGATGCATACTTTCCAGGTGCAGGGAAGAGGGCAAATGTCCATCCACTCGAAGCTGCTGAACTGGGCCCCTCAATGAAGGGAAACAAGGCGAGGGAATGGGTCAAGCCTATCAGAGCGATGGGAAGCCCAGGAAACACCTCCCAAACTAAACTGAAGGAGGAGGGAGAGGAAGGAAAGAAAAGAAAGTGTTTTCTCAAGGAGAATTCTGTCTGTTTGTAGCCTGCATGGGAATTAAGTTATAGAATCTTCTTGGACTTCTAAGGTTGGTGTAGGAGGGGTTGCAAATCTCACCCAGAGTTCTGATGATTTCTTCTTAAGAAAAGCAAACCAGAAAACAAGGAGAGTTTCTAGTTTAGTGTGTGCTGTTGAGCAGAGATTGCGATGTTGAGACCATTCCAGGAAAGGAAGTTTTAAGGCCAAAATTAAAATAGCACATTTGTTCCTTGCAATTTGACTTCAGAATCCCCCAAGGCTCCTTCCTTGGGAAGCCTTATTTTTCATTTGAGAGATGTTGTGCGCCATATGGATTTTTCTTTCCTTTTTTTTTTTTTGGTTTACATACTGCTTTTGCTGAGAATGCTTATGAGACATACCACCTCATTTTCCATGGGGTCCCAAGAGATAACAGGTAACTTGAAAGCTCTGTATATTTGCTTGGTGAATGTAAACATGCAGAATAAAGCAACACTATTTAGCAAATAAAATGATACTCATAACCTTTAAGCTGTGCAAATCACAATTACAACAATCTCAATAATTATTGTCACTTAATATTCAAAGAGAACCAACCTTCATTAGAAGTAAACTAAAATTGGAATCCAGTCTTGACATTAGTCTGTGAAGGCATGTAGATGTTTGAAGATTTTGACTTAATTTACAGGTGAATTCAATCAATGTGTCAGTTTTCACCAAACGTAGAAGTTGATTGACTGAATTAATTGAACAAATTGACCTATTGTGTTATCACATTGTAGCCTTAACCACTGCATGGATATGGAAGTGGGGAGTTAGCTGTGGGAAGATGTCACATGAAAAAGGAGAATATCTAAAGTAGTTAAGTGTTGTGTTATTCTCTTTGCAAATCTTCATATTTGTTGCTGGTATATTTTTGGGCATTGGTAGTTTTCAAAGAAACAAAATTCACTAAACTGGACTTAAAATGGAATTGTAGACATGCTGAATTTAAGGAGAACATATTCAACCTTCCACTGACAAGCTCCTCTAGAATTCTTTGGCTCCATTTCTTTCTTGCTGGCAGTCTTAGAATAACAGACTGTCTCATGATCTTTCAGCATCTTCTCTTGGCGCTCAGGCTTACTGGGTATTGCAATTTGAATCAGGAAGACTCTTAGTTGTCTGGATCTTGGTTAAAGAAGAAACTGTCTTCTCTTCACTTACTAAATGGTCTTAAAGTTGAAAACAATTACTCTTGCTGTCTGATTTTATAGGCTGAATCATTGAAATCTCATTCAGTACTAAACATGTGCGTAGTGACAGACCGTGGAGAAGGTAGAGGGCCCCTGACACTTTGAAGATCTTGTGCTTTATTACATAGGGTTTTTGTAATTTATAATTAGAGTACTCTAATCTACATGTTTTTCAAGGAATATTCCAGGAAATGTCAAATATACATCTGTATGCTCATAGAGGCATAACCTCGGAGATACTGCAGAGTCAGTTCCAGACCACTATGATAAAGTGCATATCACAATAAAGTAAGTCACACAAATTTTCTGGTTTTCCATTGCATATAAGTCATGTTTACACAATACTACAGTCTATTAAGTGTGCAATAGCATTATGTCTGAAAAACAATGTACATACCTTAGTTAAAAATACTTTATTGCTAAAAAATGCTAACCATCCCCTGAGTCTTCAGTGAGTTATAATCTTTTTGCTGGTGAGGGATCTTACATTCAATGTTGGTCGAGCTGACTGATCAGAGTGATGGTTGCTGAAGGTTGGGGTGGCTGTGACAATTTCTTAAAATAAGACAGCAATGAAGTTTGCTGCATTGGTTGATGCTTCCTTTCAAAAACGATTTCTCTGTAGCATGTGATTCTGTTTGATAGCATTTTATCCACAGTAGAATTTCTTTCAAAACTGCAGTCAATCTTCTCAAACCTTGCTTTATTAACTAAGTTTATATACCATGTTTCCCTGAAAATAAGACGAGGTCTTATATTATGTTTTGCTCCAAAAGACACATTAGGACTTATGCTCATGGGATGCCCTCCTGAAAAATCATGCTAGGGCTTATTTTCAGGGAAATACGGTAATAATTTAAATCTTTGTCATTTCAACAATCTTCAACAATCTTTGTCATTTCTACTTCACCAGGAGTAGATTCCGTCTCAAGAAATCACTTCTTTTGCTCATCCATAAGGAGCAACTCTTCACCCATTAGTTTTATTGTGAGAGTGCAGAAATTCAGTCACATATTTAGGCTCCTTTGATTTGTAAAAAATGCAATGTCTGTGAAGTTCAATAAAGTGAAGTACAATAAAGCAAGGTATGCCTGTGTACACATAAACACACACACACACACACACACATATATATATATATACATATGTATATCTATATATATACACAAACAACAACCTTTCTGAAATTACCTATATAAATAAAAAGTACAATTTTTCTTATAATACAATGAAATTTACAGTGTGTTATTAAAATGCTAAGAAAACTATTGCATTTGGCACAAAAATTTAGAGGTAATGGGAACGGGGGAGGGGAAGGGAAGGTGACAAAAGCTTAGCCGAACAGAACATCCTAGTTTGAAAAGTCTTACCACAAGATGTCTCCCCAATAATTCACAGTAACTGTCTTTGGCCATTCACTTCCTGTTTCTAATTTGTTGGCTTTTGTAACTACTAGTTTCATTTAAGCTCAGGAAGGGTTGTGAAGTAGACAGATACCTAGCAAAAATAATGTAATGGCTGTGTACGATGTCAGAGGGGTAGTGGATGGGGGGAGAAGGGTTGTCACTGTGTGAGGGATATAAATGATAAATGTCTAACCATTACATTGTTTTGTGCACCTAAAACTAAGAAAAAAAAAAAGGCTCAAACTAAAGGAGTTAACAAATAGTGGAATTCCAAAAACATAATCATAATAACTGTCACTCATTGAACACTAAATATGTGCCAGACCCCATAGCAAATACTTTATATATTTTACTTCAATTAATCCTCACTACTTTATGATGTTTCACAGAGCATGGCTTTTGGGGTCAGACAAAACTTGCATCTATAACTTAGTTGTGCTGTATAACTAGCTATGTGAACATGGAAAATCTACTTAAATCTCTCAAAGCCTCTGTTTATTCAACTGTGATCAGGTATTAAACACTGTCTGACAATTTCTCAAGATAACTTTAAAAATGAGCATTTATGTGTGTTGAGTTTTGTGTGTGACATTATACGCATTATGTATGAATGCTACTCACTCCCAAGCTTGCCTCGGCCTTCACAATCATCTTTCTATCATCTAAATACCCCTAGTTTCTTTGGAGCTCATTTCTGAGGCACTGAATCATCTTCACTGTTCTTTCTGAACCCTGTCCAAATTCTCCATAATTCATTTTAGTTTAGCTCCAAGCAAAACACAGCTCCCTAATAAAGGACTTTCTGAAGTTAAGTTAAAGAGAGGGATTAACATGTGCATCTTGCCTGTCATATACCTAAGCTCTAATACCCAACATATCCCTATGAAATTGTGTGCCCTCAATTCCAGATGGAGAAGCTGAGGCACAGAGAAGATCAATGCCTTGAGCCGACATCATACAAACCCAGCAGCAATTTAGCTTTCCCTTCTCCAATCTAATTTTCATTAAACACCAACACTCTGTCTCTACTTGTTCTCTTGAGGAAACGACAGCAACATACTCTCTGTGAGATTAGAATGAGTAAGATGTTGGCTTTTTCTTTTATAGGTACATAAATAGTGTTTGAATTTTTATATAGCAAAGGGTAGATCAGCCTTGGGCAGAGTGCTATAAGTGTAATGATTAGAACCACATTGACATAAAAATAAAGTACAGATGATATTTTGCAAGCAAAACTACTCAGTTCAAGTGTTTGGTAAGGCTGGTTTTCTGGTTCATTTGAGACTTTTATACCAGTATCATGAAAACAACTTAAAACAGAATAAAATAAAATTAATTCCTTAGTCCTGTTATATTGGAGACCATTTAGGTTGAGTAAATGACAAAAAAGTGACTAGGGTAAAGGAGTCTAGAAGTATATGTCTCAATGCAGTTCCTTAATGACATATTATATCCATCTTTTGCTTTCTAGTATTGTCCATGTTGGTGTACAATGTTCTCTTATGCGGTAATTTACCTCATAAAATCCTATGTTCACATTAGAGTTTGTTTTTGAATGAGGAAGATGGAAATACAAGGTATGTCATTGCACCTACAACTAAGATATCAGCAGAGGGCTTGGTTTTTTCATGGTCTTATAAATAACCTAAGTATGAAGAAGACATCCCCAAAGTGATGGTTTCAGTTAGACATCAAAGAAAAGCTCCACATTTTGACGAGCTTTCTTCTGCATCTCTGGCAATGAGTCTTTATAAATATTGTTTACTGTCGTCCAGGTTGCTGTCTCAGTTACAGACCTAGCTTTTGCCTTTGGAAATCTGCTTTCACTCTCCCCTGGCGGCATCACTCCCTGGAAGGCAGTGCCCACATGGTGTTTTCCCTGTGAGAGTGAAAGCAGCGGTTTCTTATTTTAGGGGAAGCGTTTTTAGGGTTTCATCAAGTCTGTCAAAGATAAAGCCCTAGAGGCCTTCTTCCACAAGCAAGCTAGTATCTCCCCATCTGTGGTATCGCCAATGCCCCTTAAAAGACAATGTAATACAGTGGCTTGAGAAGCAGGCCTGTCCTCAGAGAAGCCCAAGTGCTTTAGGGGTCAGTCAAAAGGCTGAAAGTTCAGCCTCCAACTCCTCGGAGCACTTTGCCCCTATGTCGAACCTCTCAGCTCTGGTGACAGTTAACAGCCGGATTCTTGGTGACGTGGAAACTTGATCAACACGTCAGTACGCAGGCCATCAAATATGTGACCCTGAGGTGAAAGCCCCCATGTTGTGTTACCTCTCCCCTCAGCCAGGCCATCCCCCCAAAGCACTGCTTTTTTAATTTATATTTATATTCTCCTTCTCTCCTTCCTGTTCTTTCACACGAGGCAGTTGACAATGGTAATAAATGTGGTTGGACTCAAGGATGGGGCTGTGACAGGCTCAATAAGGAGTGGACTGATTTGTTGCTTTGGGGTTGAAAGCTCAGACTTTCATGAAACAAAAATATTATATTCAGGGTAATGATTTATGGCCTTGACTCCTGTTTGATTGCAGACCATAAATACTAGCAAGCGGTACTTACAGCATCTCTAGAGGACATTAGGAACATACTCAAGTTTATTTTATACAGCAATTACTGATTCAGTATAAGCATGGGCATTATTTGAAAGACATTATTTTTCCCCAAATAAGTCTTTGGAGATGATAGGGTTCAGCAATGATTTTCACACACTCTAACCTTATCCATGTGTTCTCTGGAGTGCTCAAAGCAATCCAATGACAGATCAACTAGTGAGGCAAAGGCTGATGGCAGTCGATACACTGTGAAGATGTCATTTTTGTTTTTTTTTCAGTCCTGTCATAATGAAGCTTCCTGAACTCAAATGCATAGCCTATCACTTGCATATTCCCATCAAAATTGAGAAACTACCGAGGCACCTCAGAGTAAACTTGCTGACTGGGCTCACAGCATGCACTTTGCTCAATTCTCTTTGATTTCCTTGTGTCTAACTTCTGCAGTGGTAAAGCAGAAACACCTGCTTCAGTGGGTAGTTTGGGCCTTGACAGCCCATTTTTATCTGCCTTCCTTTCCAGTGTAATCTTGTCGCTGTTCTTACCCTGGAGTGGGTCCTAATTTCTCTTGCCCATTTGACCACCCCAACGTCTCAGAGCTATGTGACTGAGATACTATTAGCCATTTATAACAAGCCTGTATGAGCCCAAATGCAGAGGACTGCCTTGTGAATAGCAGGCTTCATTTATGTTACAAAAACCTTTCAATCCCAGAGGAATTTATTTATACTCTCTATACCTGGTGCTCAGTGAATCAATTTATTTAAAGCAGTGAATTTTTCCATAATACAGATTGAATGCCTTCATGGAAAAGTAAAACACCTTTCTAAAAGCTTCTATTGGGTTGTAGAAGTTGGATCCAATAGGTGCGGTTTGAAATGCTATTGAAGAACAATCTCACAGCAGATAGGGGTGTGGCTTAGAAGCTGCTGTATATTCATTATTACAGTAGGTAACCACTTTTCCTTCCCTATCTTGTTTGAGTGACTTCCCAGAAGATAGAAACCAATTAACTCTTTATTTTGGCAGTGATCATTCTAGGTATTCTTTTAATGGGTATTATTCTTGCTAAATTATAGATGAGCTTGATAGTGAGACAAATGCCATTATCTGAGTTATTTATTCATGGGATGTCGTCTGTAACATACCCACACTAGTTTTTCTCAAGGTTTGGTATTGATCAATTGCTTTAATCAGTTGTACCAAGGGATGCTGAAAGACTCAGCAATCACAGCTTTGAGTATCAGCATCTCTCGCTGGGTCTCTGCCAGGCTAAGAGTGAAAACTGTGGCTATTTTCAAACTCTAGGTAACAAGAACACTAAGTAGAAATGGATGGATGGCTCCTTACATTTAGATGGGTGAACGTATATCATTCCTCAAACTTCACACACATGAAGTCACCACTTGTACAATTCTGTCATATTTTTGTCCACACATTTTTTTTCTATTGTGATATTAGCAGGAAGGACTATAGGTGCCCAGCTCTGCCCTCTCTAATGATACCAACATATCTTTTCTGGTTTTGCTTTCAAAGCAGGGAACAAACTGCTGGCTCCCCGGAAACACATGGCCAAGACCTCAGTAGATAATCAGCATTCTGTCTAAAGGCAATTAAAGATGATATAGTTGGGGCTCTATTTTTATTTATACTGTGTAATGAGGCTCCAAATTAAAAAAGTTATATCCTAATCTCCATTAATGTAAGAGTTGCAGTCTTGAGAGTGCAGTGGTCCAGATTAGGGGACAAATTTATCATTTTTACACTTTCTTTCAGTGCCAAGATTCAGCATTTCCCGAGGACAAGTGCAGATGCAAATAGCAGGAGATCTACCCCCTCTCTTCTCGTCCTACTGTGGAAGTGGGTTTCATTTGAGCAATAAGACTTGACAGACTATGTATTTGTGGGCAATTATGGCGCTCCTTAGGTGGTATTAGAAAGCATAAGGTCAAAGAGCAGGGCTTTAAGTTCTTAAGAAGTGTGATAATGACCCTGAAACGCACAGCTTGGGCACCTTATTACAAATGTAAGATAGAATACATTCAAATGAAGAAAACAAGGAACAAAGACATAAATGGAAATTGGTAAATGGGGATATAAAATCAATGTCAAACAATCATAAATCCTTGTATCTGGGTTTCTAAAAGCATTTCCAATGGTTACCCCTTTACAAAGCTCTGCTGCTTTCGCATGCACAACCAGAGATGGATTATCTACAAAGAGCTTCTGACTAGTTTCTCTACATTTTTTAATGAAGTTGGTAACAAATAGAAATGTTTTGCTTGAGAAGAGGACTTTGCCGAGGCCAGTGGCCAGTGGGAGTGCATTGATTTCTAGACTTAGGCCAGAAGTCTGAATGGAACAGAGGCACTTGGCGAGGGGCAGAACCCCTTTGGGTCAGTAAAGCACCAGTGAGTAACTGCAGAGAAATTCAAGATAGTCAGCATTAAGATAAATCCTGGGGAAGGCTGAAAAGTGGCCCTGAGACCTATGAATGCTACCTTGTATAGCAAAAAAGAGGCTTTGCAGATGTGATTAAGTCGGGGAGCATGAGATGGGGAGATTATCCTGGATTGTCCAGGTGGGCCCTAAGGGCAATCACACATGTCCTTATCAGAGAGAAGCAGAGGGAGATTCTAGACACAAACACACAGAGAAGAAAGCACGTGACTCCAAAGCAGAGATTAGAACACTGCCACCAACCAAGAAATGCTGGCAGCCCCCAGAAGCTGGAAGAGGCAAGAAACCCCTAGGACCTCAGGAGTGAGCATAGCCCAGCTGACACCTTGATTTCAACCCAGTGATGCTGATTTCGGACTTTTGTCCTCTGTAGTTAAGAGAATAAATTCTTTTTAAGCCTCCCCTTTGGTGGTAAGTTGTTACAGCAGCCACAGGAACTCAAGTCCCAGTAGGAAAGGGGCTTCCAGTCTGTCGGACCCCGTCCCCTCCATGACCATTCTTCAAGGTTACATTATGAATTTATTTCCTAATAATAGTCTGTGTTTAAAGAATTCTAAAGAATAAAATGCCTTAGAACCACTCAGCTGCTGTCTCCCTTGCTATGGTTTTCTGAGGGAATTCAAGGCACAGGGGCAAAGCTTCACAAGTACAAGTACCCTGCCCACCTTTTTGAAAGATTGCATTGCCACTTCACTTTTACAAAAGACCTACATTAGTACATGTCCTTGCTAACAAAGAAATCCAAAGAGGATTTTCACTTTTACAAAAAAAGGAGAAAAGTGAAAATAGCCTTCAGCGTTTGATTGGCAGCGCGTTTTACGGAGGCAGTGTGCCCGGAGCAGTGAGAGGGGCCCCACCAAGCTCCTTCCTGGGGAAACACACTCAGCACTTCAGCATCAAGCCGCCAGAGCTTTGAACTATGTCTGTGAGCATCTGTGCTTCAGCTCCATTTATTTTGTGCATGCTTTAGCAAGATCCTAAAGTAAATGCTACTTCGCTTTACTCCAGTTCAGCTCAGGAAAGGATTCGTTGGAAGGCTCTACTTTCAGCCAGCAGGGGAAGCCTGTGCTTCTTCTGTAAGCCCAGGCCTGTCCTCACCCCTGCTACCCCCTGCCCACACAGCCAAACTTTGTTGCCCTTTCCACACCCACTTCTCTCAGACTCTTCCTTGAGGCTTTTACCTGGGAGTCTCCTCCTTTATCAAATAACTGATACCTATTTCCACCCTCTGTGCCATTTGCCACAGAGACACCCAGTTGTGTAGCCATCTCTCTGGTGAGGACAGAACCCCTACAGAGGAAAGAACCTTTGTCTCTTCCAAGGTGCCTGGACTGGGCTTCATATCTTGAGGGGTAGTATTTCTTTAAATACACGTTGCTTGACTGAAGACAAGAAATGTCCAGAG
This sequence comes from Rhinolophus sinicus, assembly GCF_057876585.1. Lineage (NCBI taxonomy): Eukaryota > Metazoa > Chordata > Mammalia > Chiroptera > Rhinolophidae > Rhinolophus > Rhinolophus sinicus. The sequence goes on from NC_142501.1 coordinate 131,792,256, forward strand.
GCAGGGGGGCTGGCCCTGTGTTCCTCCAGGCCTGGAGTGTCCTATATGATGGGGACATGAGAGCTTAGGCAGCTTGATAGGTGTAAGCGGTGAGACATGGAGCCCTAATGCTTTCAACAGGCACCAAGTAGGATAATCTAAGGGTCCAGACCCATGGAGAAGCTAAAGAATGGATCGAGGTGGGGAGCACAGTAAAGAAGTTCTGCCTTGTGCAAGCAGAGTTGGGGAACCCACAATTTGTGTGACTGGAACAGGCTTCTGAAAGAAGAGGTCAAAAAGGCTGTGAATAGATATACATCAATGAACATATGGCATGACCAGCTGCATGGACGGGGGTAGTGCTCATTTCCCCACCTCTGTCCACACGCATCACGTCTATGCTGGAAAGTCATAATCTCCAGGCTCAGAGCCCATTAGGGTCCCACTTACTTAGACATTAGGGGCCAAATCTGAACTGTGGAGTACTGACAGCAGGCTATAGTCCCCTCAGGTCAGCTCAGGCAGTTCATTAGACAAATCAGCTGATTGTTTCACACGCAACAATTACTTATTGTATTAGCAACTCAAGGAGTATTTCATAAATAGCCCTCCCATTGCAACTGAGGGATAAAAGTTCATAGACTCCTGCCTCAAACTGAACACTGAATTTCCACAGAATTAAAGTTGGCTCATCTCAGAGCACTCCAGCACATGTCATTTACAAGAAAGAATTCTCCTCCCATCCCCTGTCTGTCATGTGTTCCATGGCCCTGAAGAGCTCAATGGATCTTTGGATATCAGAAATTTGATGAAGTCCCATTTGCTGGGAGAACACAGAGCCGGCTGGACTTCCTACCCACGTAGTTGCCATTCCTACTTGGCAGTGATGAGGCACTGCCCCTATTCAGGACTCAAGCAATTAGCTACTTAGGATCTAGGAAACATCCCTTTCTCCCAGGAACACTTCCCTGAAGGTGGTTTGATTCACATGCAATTTAGTAGTCTCCTGGGGGCCAGAAAAAATGAGAGATTTGTGTTTATTTTTTAAGCCTATGGTGAAAAAAAAAATCCATGAACAATGGTGGCTGTGAATTGAAACTTTTTTTTTTTTTTAAGTATAGATCTCTCCTTCACAGTTAGGTAACAACTGGGACAGTTATAGAAAAACAACAACAAAACCACTAAATAATAATAATAATAATAATAATAATAATAATAATTACAATATCTGATAATTATTGAGCCTCTGTTCTGTGCCAAAGATGCAGATGGTCTTGATTCATCCTTGCAACAGCCATGTGAAATTGATTCTATTATTAATCTCAGTTTTACAGATGAAGAAACTGAGGTCAGAGAGGTTAAGAGATTTGCTAAGGTCGCACAGCTACTTCGTGGTGGAGCTGGGGCCAGAACCCAGCCATCTGTCTCAAGAGCTCGTGCTCTCGGATACACAGGATAAAAAGATTTATACTTTTGTAGCAAGTATAAATCTTAGTCTATAAACTCAGGTGGTTTACTGTCCATAAATCAACTTAGTATCCTCTCTAAGCCCTTCTCCTCTGGGCTGGAGGAAATAACAGCTCAACCACTCTTGAGGCTTCCTCATCATCACGTTTAGCAGGTTTGAACAGGGTGTGTAGACCTGTGGAGGTCAAGACATTGGGGGAGTCTCGGTTCCTTTGTCTGGTGGCTGCTGAGAGGCCTGTGGCTCCAGGTGACGTGATGATCTCTGCCTTGTGGCTTCTGTGCTAAACTTGGGGGCAAGAGTTCGAGGCGCTTCCCCAGGGGGATCAATCACAAAACTCCCTTGAGGCCCTGTATCAGCCTCAGGATGTTGCCAAAAGCAGGGAGCCTCTTCGCCTCCTGGACTAGGGCAATGTGAATTGCTCTGAGGGAGGTCAGTCTCCCTCCTCCCCTCCCACCCGCCCTCGCTTCTTCACCCCAGAAGATGCGCACTAGGCACTCCTTGAGTCCTTACTCTTCTCAATTAGAATTTTGACTTTTGCTTTCTCCGTGTTGCAAATCCCCAGTAGGCACAGATCTTGGTAGCGACTTGCACAGGTAAAGGTAAAGGCTGAATACAGAGTGAACACTTAAATAAATATTGCAAAATATGCTCCTGCCACATCTCCCTTCACTGATTTTTCACATTAGCTTTTGCTCTCATGCTCACATACAAATATACTGAGTACATAATTTCCCATTCTTTTGATATTTAATAATGTTTTTCTTCTCCTATCAGATAAAGCTTATGTTATCTAGGCTTTGTCTCTAACAATATTGATGTTGTTAATGGAAATACATTAAATATCCCTTTATTAAGTTTCCCGACAAATTATACATCACAGCTGATCCCCATAAGGTAACAGGCAGTGTAGAGGTGATTTGACGGTTTTCTCTACGTCAGTTTGTGCCCACAGTACTTTTTAATATATCTTATAATTTATATTTTAATTTATAAATTATCTTGGAGGATCTGATTGTTTTGGAATTCACGCTAATCAATTCCAGTTATTTGAATCTTTAGAAAGATCATTGAACGAATATTTAACTGCCTCATTTCATGGAAATTAGGAACACTGGGTTATAATGTAAATATAATTATTCAGGACATGGGGGGAGAACATCTAGGGAAGATATAGTATTTATTATCCACATTGGTTTTAATATTGTCGTGTCTGGGGTTTGTAATAAATTGTTGATATTTTATCTTGTGTATATCTCTTCACCTAGACTATTCATGCCTACAGGACACATGTAAGAATCCTTTCTTAGTAGACCTCATCTTCAAGGATCATTTTATTTCCACAGTTTAGTGCCTTCTTACTAGAATAGAGCACTCCATAATTTTTCCTAAAGATTCTATCAGTCTTGATCCAATGTGCTAGGTGATAAATGACTGAAAGTTGGCCACAGGGGGGATGTAAGCAATGAGTCATGCTGTCTCCTAGTAACCAGTCAGTAAATAGCTTCCAGCAAGAATTTTAAACCCCAAAGCACACTCACCTTTGCTATTATCCTTAGACAGACTATCCTAATTTCTATCTGTGCTCTCACCCCTCTCTCAGAACTTTCAAGAAGAGAGAAAAAAAGGGGATCAAGTTTGTATATGCCTGTTACCTCACTCAAGACCCAAATGAAGATATACCTAACACGTGGGGGGGGTCTTTCCCAACAAACTCTTGTCCCTGATCTGTTTTTCTGTATTTTGCTTGTCCTCAAATGTTATGAAGTGATTTTCAGTATATACTATTTTTGCTCACAGATATGTTCCCCTATGTAACTGTTCAACCAGTTCATACCGATGCGTAGTACCAGAATTTAGAACAAAAGTCAGCAAAACTTCAGAATAGAGTATCTTTCTCAAACATCCCATTTACTAAATATTGTTTCAGACTAATTAATTTAAATGTATTAAGGTTATTTAAAACATAAATTCTCCCTAAATGAGAAGTAGGAAAGCAAAGAATTAAGCCGATGAACTTCATTCATTGGTTGGACTGTTTCCTCCAAACACTAAGGGTCAGATCAGATCCTGCAGAGTGGGAGGTACACGGAGGAAAACAAGAGTTTGTTTAGGAGATGGAATCCAGAAGATGTGCCCATGTGAGCTGATGGAGAAGGGTGCTTTAGACAGACAGACAGCAGCAAGAGAGCTCCAAGAACCAGCAGATGCGGGAAATTAAGGGGAGGAAGGGGAGGAAGGCAGGAAAGATGAGTCGCAGGGCCATAAAGGGCCACTGCAAATCATCTTAGAGGAAACTCTACTGGGTGGTTGTGGTTGCAAGTGTCTGGACTAAACTGTAGGTTCTGGAGAGGTGTGATTGATTCTGTTTCTTTGTTTTCCTCTAAAATTCTATGCAGAGGAAGTATGCAGGAAACGTTTGTTGAGCAAATACACTTCCACTTAAGGCAAAAAGAATAGGCAATGCTTAGACAGAAAAAAAGTACTAACAGCACTGCTTGGCATGGTTATAAAAGGTAGCTCTAGGATTCTATCGAGGAAGCTTTTGTCTTTTGGAAAAGTTGTGCCAAAAGTTAAGTTCTTTTGAATAAAGCAAACCTCAGTCTTTCTTAAAGGCATCTCTTTAGGTTGCAGTTTCACTTTACTAATGGCGAAAGGTCCTAAAGGGGACGAGGACTTTGGGTAAGGTCACACAAAAGGTCAGTGGGGCTGCTGGAGGCTGATTTCAACGTCATCAGATTTCTTCCTTTAGAGGCACTTGTCTTACTACAAGCTTTGGAAGGTGATTATAAGGTTCCTGGCTTCTGATTTTTACTACCAGTGATAAGGCATTATTGTTATGTGGAAGAAACTGCTTTGTTCAGTTTAATTTGGTCTTGATAAAGCAGCTACCTACTGTGTTTCCCCAAAAATAAGACCTAGCCAGACAATCAGCTCTACTGCGTCTTTTGGAGCAAAAATTAATATAAGACCTGGTCTTATTTTACTATAAGACCCGGTCTTTATAATAATATAATAAAATATAATATATTAATACTGGGTCTTATATTAATTTTTGCTCCAAAAGACACATTAGAGCTGATTGTCCTGCTAGGTCTTATTTTTGGGGAAACATGGTAGTTGAGTACTTATTTCACATTTCAAACATATTACAGGCTTTTCAATAATTGATATATTTAAATCCTCCCCCAAATTCCATGAGGTGGGTATTGGTTCCAAATGTACCTCTTAAGGTTAGAGATGCTAAGCAAGTTGCCCAGTGTCACAAAACTAATAAGACACAGAGCTGAGATCTGAACCCACGCTTTTCTGATTCTGAAGTCCATATTCTTACCACTATGCTGCATAGTTTCCTTTCTGTAAGCCTCAAGCCTGAAACAGGTTGAAAAATAAATTTTTTATGTTTATTAATCTGGTTAAAGAATAGTTGCAGAATTATATGACAATCATAAAATTGTAGCTCTGCTAGGAATACCAGAAAGCATTTAATCCTCTGGTGTTCAAACTGTAGTTCTCAGATTCCTCCCAGGTACTCAGAGGCTGCCCAGGGGAGGTGCAGGTAGACTGGTGGCTGGAAAGCCGAGGGCCAGAGGTCAGGATTTTCAGCCCTTTTTTCCAGAGATGGAAGCTTCCCTCTACATTTTACATTGGAGTTCTATATAAGATTGATTTCATTTAAGGTGGGGGGAAATAAAATGGTTCACAATCCCTGAGCTAGTCTAAAGCTTTCATTTTATAGATGAGAAAAACAGAGACCTAACCAGTAATTTAGCCACCAAAGTCACTCTGTTAAAATCACGGTCCAACCATCTGCCAGTATTGGTCTCTCTAATCTGTGTTCACCACAGTGGGCCCAAATGCCACCAAAACAGCGATTCGCAGTCCACCAAATCTTCCCATCTTTCTAGTTCTTAGAAAATACTTCCTTAAAATAAGCTAAAATTTGTCCTTCCATATTCCTAGGAGCCAGGTAGAATAATTAGAGTCATTCTTCCACATGACAATGCCTCAGATACTTAAAGATACCTAACATATTCCCACTGAGTCTGTCAGCTCCATTCCCTTAACTATTCCTCAAACAACAATGTTTTCTTTCAAGTCCAGTCACCCCACTTCAAAAAAGTATCAATTTGTTTATATCCCGTTTAAAGAGTCAAGTGTAGGGTTGAATGTAATATTTCAATAATACTTTAATTCGTTCATTAAGTCTTCTTTTAAACTTCCATTCTTTACACAATATCATGTAAACTCTCTTCAGGTGGGAGAGGATTGATAAGCAAGAGAAATAATGTGGAGATACTATTATCTGCAGGCTGGGTTTGCCCACACAAAAACTCATGCATACACTTTCTCCTCTGTTTCTTAAGAGGAATTCCCTACATTAGTCAAAATCACCCCAGTGGACTGGCAGTGAGAGTTCATTCCTGAAGCTAGACTTTTTTCCTTGTCATTAGTTCTTTATGCTCTGCAGAAGGACTTATACATTTGAAACAAATAGTCAGCTGACTATGGGGTTATGCTGAGTCAGCTTTAGATCACTCTACTCAAGACTCTTTCATGATGGGAGTAACCTGTCTACATAATAGATATCAAGATCAAGCCACAGCAAGTTCATATAAAAGCGTGAATCAATTTAGGCATCTTTACAGGTATAATTTTAAGTAAGGAAATAAAGGATAAAATAGTTATAATGCACAAAAAGGATTTTCTAAATTTTATGAAATATATTCTAATTCGCCCTCCCTTACTTCTACTAATGGAGGAAACTGCTATGTAAATAATCCAAAATTGCAAGCAAAATGCCATTAAACCATAATTCTAGAAGTACACTTAAATTTACATTTTTAAAGAAATAACAAATCACCTTTTTAATAATATAATAGCTGGTTTTGTCAAATATCAAAAATGGCCAGTGTTTTCTTGTGTTCATCTTGAATAATCCTGATGCATGCTGAGTGGTGAGGGAGTCAACCTGTAATTAAACATTTGCTAGGAATAATCCTCCAACAAGTAATAATCCATACAACTTAATCTAGAGTTGATTATATTCTACAGTTATTGCTACTTTTGAGCTGCTGTAAGAGGTTCACTGTTCATTCTCACATTGTTTTTTATTCAAGGAATTAAATGTGCTTTCTGTGTATCCTCTTATTTACTGTCACCACTGTCCCGATAATTATAATTAGCTCTGTTTTGTGTTTGGGGAAATTGAAGGTTTAGGATTGTTAAGGAGCAATATTTCGGGGGTGGGGGGGAAGGTAAATTTCATATAAAACATTCCACAAGATTTAGAATTCTTGAGTATTCCAGCTGGAGAAGACTCAAGAATCATCAACCCTGTCGTTTTAAAAATGAGGGCAGTGACATCAGAATCATTTCAGTGTTCTATTCAGTGAACTTAAATACTTTGCAGTTTTGTTTCCATTTCCTGAGTTTGAAATGAGAATACTTACACTAGCCTTTTTCTAATAATAGAATTTTCAAAACCATCGATGGGAGTGTGCCAAGATGAATGGAACTGTCTGTCCATCGGATGTTCAGCTACTGCATACATCAGCAGGATGACACGAGGAAGGCTGGGCAGGGGCTAGGATTCTGTGTCCCACGGCTTCCGTCACCCTAACTTGGCTTTCAGTAACCAGATCTCAGATACGTTTTTGGACCTCAGTTTCTTTATCTCTAAAATTAAGGGTTGGACTAAATCTTTTACATGTTCTTGAGAGTTCTAATGTGCCACGATTCTCACTTTCTTTATATATAATTTTTTCAAATGCATAATATATACATATGTTATAGAGATGCAAATTCACAAAAACTATAAAGACAGGAAGGAAGCAGAAATGTTAAACGGAACATTAGGCTATATTTGACTATATTTCAAAGCTAAGTGATCTCTAAAGAGCAAGATGTTGATTTGATAATTTTTAATGTACTTTGTAATAGACCATAAATTCTGGTTCCTTGTGGGGTATGTTCACTTTCTGTTTTCTTTATAAAGTTTTGGGAGTTTTTGTTTTCATATAAGCGTCAAGTTACCTGAGTTTGATATGTTGTGGCTGCCCTTCACTCATGAAAGTATTTAGAACAATTGACTCTTGCAAGTAAAGGAAGAAAAGGGTGGGGTATATCTCTTTGAATGAGTCTCTTTTGGTTTGCTCAGAGCCTGGAGCTTTAATTCTCAGCTGACAGTACCACCACATTCCTCTAGTAACCGCTTATGTCATCACAAACAGAGATTTATGAGCCTTGACTCTAAAGAAACAGAAGGCAGGATGAATTATGAGAAGTTCCAGGTCTGCAAACACTTTCTACAATAATTAGCCTAAGGTAGGGAGGAGGGAAAAATTGCCTTCACTAAACTCCCATTTCACACAACCCAAATAATACTTTGCTAACATCTGACTGAGCACAGAAATTCATCTTGAGGTGATCCAGTTTAAAGCCCATTTGTAAATTCAACCTGAAGGGCTTCAAGTGAAAGAAATGAAGGTGCTGGAAAATGCAGAGTGGGGAACAGGAGTCCCCTCTGTGGGACAGCCTGCGTGGCGTAATAGGGCCTTTCCAGTGCTGATGGGTGCATCTCTGAGATGGCCCACAGGTAAATATGAAATGGTTTTATGTCCTAAGAGGGAAAGGGAGACTTCATCACCACAGACACAAGCCTCTGTGCTTCCCTGAAGCAAACACAGAAAAGCCAATGTGCAGAGGCAGTGGTTTACCCATAATCACTCACAATGGCAGTATGAGTTTGCAGGACACCAAAGGCAAGGACTGCACCCTTTACTTAGCACAATATTACTCAGACATTCTATTAGCTCTAAAATTGCAACCAAACGTTCAATCATGTATGTATCCCCTCTGGTAAAGAAGCTACAGGAGGTGTCTTGGGAAAAAAGTAATAGGAATCCATTAATCTATCAATGAATATTGATTGCGTATTCACCATATGAGAAGACTATTATGAGATCTGGCAAGGAATAATAACTAAATAATATATAAGGTGGTTCCAGCTCTCAGGAATTTTCCAGTCCAGCTCAGGAGGTATGACACATGCACACAAGGAGAACTAGTATATCGGGCAAAGAATGGCGAATGAATGAGAGTGATGGAGATAGGAAGTCAGATGGGAGCTCAAAGGGAGAAAGAGCTTGAGGGCTGTGGGAATCAAGAAATGCTTCTAGAAGTTGCCTTTGAAAAAGAAGATTCTGGTACATGGATGCAAGTGAAAGCCTGAGGGGAGCTATAAGTAGGATTGTGGGTTCACTACGAAGAGAAACAGGGAGCGAGAAAGAACTAGGTGGAAAGCAAGAAAATAAGAAAGGTGGTTTCTTAGGAGAGTCACTTAAGAGAAAAGCGTTGGGGAGAGAACAAGGAGGAATTAAAAAATGAGGTTGAAGAAGTGAGAAAAGAGACAGGAGATAATAGTTATTAAGAACCTTCTATAAACCAGTCAACGTGCTAGGCACTCAACATGTTATCTCATTTATTTCTCCAAAAGTTCATGTGACCAATATCGCTTTACAGATGAGTCTCTAAGGCTCAGAGACATTAAGTAATAGAGCCAGAAATGAACCCCAGTCCTCTGACTTCAAACCTAATCCTTACCTTCATTCTCTTCCATGTTCCTGTATGTTGTGGTGAAAATTTCTTTCTTTCTTTTTTTTCTTTCTCCTTAGTGGACAGTTTCATCATCTACCAAAATAGGGGATGAGACCAGATCAGCTCTCAGGTCCATGTTAACTTCAGAGTGCCAAGAGTCTACCATTATAAAAAAAAGAAAAAAAAAAAAAAACCCAGAAAAGATTCTTCAGGAAAAAGTGAGAAGGTGGAGAGCTCCAAGGAGATCTGAAAGATAATGTTGAGGAGAAATTCTGACAGAATAAATTGACTTGGACTCTCTTACTTGCCATCTTCCTCATCCATTTCTCCAGACTAACTAGAGTCTACGAAGTCCAGGCCAGTCAGAACTATCTCTCAGAGATAGATCCCTGTAGCTGACTGTGCCCCTCAACCATAAAAATTAACCCAGAAGGCCGCCCGGTGGCTCAGGTGGTTAGAGCTCTGTGCTCCTAACTCAGAAGGCTGCCAGTTCAATTCCCACATGGGCCAGTGAGCTCTCAACCACAAGATTGCCGGTTCAACTCCTGGAATCCCGCAAGGGATGATGGGCTCCTCCCCTTGCAACTAAGATTGAACACGGCACCTTGAGCTGAGCTGCCACTGAGCTCCCGGATGGTTCAGTTGGTTGGAGCGCTTCCTCTCAACCACAAGGTTGCCAGTTTGATTCCTCAACTCCCACAAGGGATGGTGGGCTGCGACCCCTGCAACTAGCAATGGCAACTGGACCTGGAGCTGAGCTGCGCCCTCCACAACTAAGACTGAAAGGACAACAACTTAAAGCTGAACAGCATCCTCTACAACTAAGATTGAAAGGAAAACAACTTGACTTGGAAAAAAGTCCTGGAAGTACGCACTGTTCCCCAATAAAGTCCTGTTCCCTTTCCCCAATAAAATCTTAAAAACAACAACAACAACAAAAAACCCAGAAACGTGTTACATCAATTTCTTAGTATACCTCAGGAGGCAGGCGTTGTTCTATTTAGGTCTGCTGCCAACCTCCACTTCACAGCCTCCCAGAACTGGCTGGAATGGAGTGGCCTTTCCAAAACAGAGATAGCTGGAAGTCACTGCGGCCTTATTTCATGTATATTTCATCTCCCCAGCAGATGACTGGAAAAAAATAAGAAATAAAAAGAGACATATTGAGGAAAGTAAAGTGAAATGGAGAGTGAAGATGAATCTTGAACTTATAAGTAAAACAGGGGTATAGAAAAGAAAGCATCTCAGGAATACCAGACAATGTATAGAACAACAAAAAAAGGTATACATTCATAAACTTTTATTAATATGTCAAAAATTGCAAATTTGTTCATGGTGAAAGTGGGTAGCTTTAGAAGTGAGAGCCAGAGGTAAAGTAGTGCAATTCTAATGAAAAGTGACAAAATATTCTACTTTGGATAGGGAAATCCTCACCGTGGCCATGTCCAGGACATGTCATGTTTCATAAACTGAGAGAAAATGAGTTTGTGTGCTTGTATAGTCTTTGTATGTGCCCTGAGGAATTTCTGACTACTTGAGCAACAAGAACTGGAGAAATTTCTCCATTGCCATAAGTCATTCTACACTCTACTTGCCACAAGTCAAATATTTCTTTCTTTTTGAAATGTCTGGATTCTATTGAGAAATAAACCTAGAAAAATCCAGGAACACAAGCTACTCAAGCCTTTTGATAATACAGTGCTGAGATGGAATAGACAAGCCTCTGAAACGAGTATATCAAAATATTAAGACCAGTAAATCAGAATGAAGAACAAACCCATAATTTACCCTTTAAATATTTTAAACTACTGAGGAAATGAAACTTGAGACAATTGTTACTCTCTTGGCATGGACAAAGAGCTATATTTGTTTCCTCATTTCCCTTCAATAACTTTGGAAGTTGGGTACTAATGTTTGAGGTGCGCAGAGAGAGGGAACCACATTCAACCAGGACTGACCTAAATATAATGAACTCTTTGAGGACGTGGCCTCAATTCGTTAGTGCAAATACATGCAGGAAGTCATGTGAAATGCTGTGATGCAAATTTCTTTTCTTTTTTTTCCTTAATGGACATTTACTTTGTCAGACGTGCATTACAGTGGAGTTATAAATATAGAAATGAAATATTGATTACTTGTCTCAACTCATCCACAACTTGTGTGAGATCACACACCAGATAGCAGCAGAGGCTGAGGGGGTGGGAAGCGTGAGTGCTTTCAGGAACTGAACTCTCTTGAATGGTTCTTTGGATGAAATTCATTTTAAAAAAGCATTTTTTTTTTTCATTAGACTATTTTAAAAACCAGAAGTAAGGTTTAGGATAGTTTTTCCCATGAAAATTAGGGCCGTATCATCCTGCAAATCTTTTTCTTCCCACCCACAGAGCTGGTCAGTCTCCATTCATTTGGGCACCACAAGCATTCAGAATTATGGGTGGTTGCCCAGACAGTGGCTGGGAGAGGCCCACTGCCACCCAGGCATCAGCACAGCTCTCAGCTAGGAATAGCAAGCAAGAAGCAAAAGAGTAACCAGAGCTTGTTTTTGATTCCAGAATGCAAATAATGTGTTCCCTAGATGTTAGGTCAAAACAACCACTAACCTAAACAAAGAAAGAGAAAGAAGTTTCACAAGAACAAGCCTCTGCTGATTCCCCTCAACTTGTTCTGGAGCAGAAACTCCATTAGTTCTTGATGGGTTAACCTGGTAGATGCCAACTTAACGAAGTAATAAAAGCCAATATTTGGACAATTGAAAACAAGAGATTCCTGATAAGATGAATTGAGGAGCACACAACATTGCTTTTGTGATATTCCTGCCAAAAATTCATAACCAGAATCGAAGCATGAGAAAATATCAGCAACCCCAAATTGAAGTATATCTACAAAATAACGAACTTCATTCTTCAAAACATCCAGGCCAAGAAAGACAAAACAAAACAAAACAGAACAAAAAAGACTAAGAAACTCTTCCTGATTAAAAATACTAAAAAGACCTAAAAACTAAATGAAATGCATGAACTTGAAAAAAGGCAAAGAAACTGTTCCTGATTAAGAATACTAAAAAGTCATAAAAACTAAACAAAATTCATGACCTTGAAATTTTAATATGGACCGTGGATTAGAAAATGGTGTTATATCAATTTTAAATTTGACATTAAAAATTGTGCTATGGTTATTTCAGAAAATGTTCTCTGCTCTTAGAAAACACAAAATGGGAGAGATCCAAGATGGTGGAGTAGATAAACACTGTGCCTGCATCCTTCCGTGAATACACTAAAATTACAACTAAATTATAGAACAATCAACCTGGAGAACCATCTGAATTCTAGCCAAACAGAAGTCTTATAACTGAAAATATAAAGAAAAAGCCACATCGAGACAGGTAAGAGGAGCAGAGACTCAGAACCGGCCCCAAACCTCTCTGTGGTGGTTGAGAATCAGGAGGTATATCTTGGCCACTGAGGTTCCCTGGAGGTTCCCTAGGAGAACCCCAGCGCCCTACACCAGGCTCCCCAGCCCAGAATACTGGTGCTGAGTAGAGGAGCCCTCATAACATCTGGCTGTGAAAAACAGTAGGGATTCCAACCATTCAGGTAGGACAGAAGGCTGTGGGAAAGCGAGACGTCCCCTTAAAAGGCCCGCACACAGACTCACTCGTACGCAGGCACTCACCTTGGGCTCCAGCAGAGGGACGGTAATTTGGGGGGCCTAGGGACATATGGGAAGCAGACTGAGGAGTGTGGCTTCAGAATGAGGAGGACTGCAGGACCGTTGGCATTTTCCCAGTGTGGCGTCCTTCTCCTATGCAGCCGGAGGCAGGCGCCATCTTTCCTCTGTTGAGCCCGCCCCCACAGGCCAAATCTGAATCTGATTGGTCTGGTGAGCTCCACAGCTCTGCCCTGCTGACTCACTGGGAAACCACCTTACCCACCTGTGAACTGCCAGAAGCACTTTCTCCGTGAGCAGTCAGCTCCTCCTGCATTACACCCTTTCTTCAAAAACTATCAGGAGTCCAAGGGCCCCACATGAGCAGCAATTGGCTTTTGTGTGCTCTGAGACTTTCGCTGAGTTGCTCCAGGCTCAGCATTGGCACCAAACCGGACTCTACATTAACTGGTGACCACAACTCTTCCCTTTCTAGTGACTCCCTGAAACCCTGCCTTACACAACTCAGCTGCTGCACAAGGCTTTATCAGTGGCTGAACCTTAAAGGGGCCTGCAGGTGGAGCAGGCCTCTGGGTGTCCTGGCTTTTCGTAGACTTACTCCAGGCCTGGAACTCGTGGCAGCCATCCTTGGTTCAAAGTGCAGCCTCTCCCATGCACCTTTAGGTTTAGCACAGACAGCGAACAACCACAGATCACTTTGTAGCTCCTACCAGGTAGTCCCCAGCCAGTCTCAGGCAGTGGGTGACTTGAGTCTGCATGAGAATCCCTCCCAAAAGCCCCAGAACCAACATACTTGGAAGCTGGGCACCACCCAATTAACCCCACAAGCAGCACACACAAAGGGTAGCCTCAACAGCCACCAGAGCCTGCTGCGGCAAATCCCACTCAGTGGGGTAAGCCTCCCGCACAGCAGCCCATAAGCTGTAGCTATGGCTACACTTCACAGCCAGTCACCCTGAGGGTCAATTCCCTCCATGGACAAGCCAGTAGCAATCAAGGCTCAACTATAACAGGAGAGCACACACAACACTTGCAAGGGACACTCCTGGAGCACCTGGCTAAGTGACCAGGGAAACTGCCACTGGGCCCCACAGGTCACTTACTACATAAGTGGCCAAGACTGGGAGATATAGCAAATCTACTTAATACATGGAAACAAACACACAGAGGCAGCCAAAATAAAGTAAATAAAGAGTAAATGAAGACATACATCCCAAATGAAAGAACAGTAGACAAATCCAGAAAAAAGAACTAAACAAAATGGAGGCAAGCAACGTACCAGAGACAGAATTCAAAACAATGCTTATAAGGATGCTCAAAGAACTTAGTGAGAACTTCAACAAAGGGATAACAAGCACAAAAAAAGGACATAGAACCCACACTAAAGAACTAGTCAGAAGTGAGCAATACAATAACTAAAATGAAGAATGCACTAGAATGAATCATCAGCAGGCTAGATGAAGCAGAGGATTAAATCAGCAATTAGAAAATAAGGTAGCATAAAACATCTAATTGGAAGAGCAAAAGGAGAAAGAACCCAACCCCCGCCAAAAAAATGTAATGGATACATTTAAAAAAGGGGAATAAGAGGTCCAAATTTCCAGGTATAAAACAAATAAGTCATGGGGATGTAATGCGCAGCATGAGGAATATAGTCAATAATATTGTGACAGCATAGTATGGTGTCAGATGGTTGCTGGAGTTATCATTACCTTCTTTAGGTATATAAATGTTGAATAACTATGGTGTACACCTGAAACTAATACAATATTGTATGTTAGCTATATTGTTAATAGAAATCTTTTAAAAAAATAAAAATAAAGAAAACACAAAATGAAGTAGTTGCAGAATAAGCATTATGTCTCCAACTTAGTCTTCAATAATTCAGGAAAGGATTGTCTGTTTATATGTACCTATGTAGAGAGAAGAAAAGAGAATGCTATAACAGAAGGGACAAAATATAAAACATTAGTAAGTTAGGGTAAAGTGTATAGGTTCTTGTACTATTCTTGCAACTTTTCTTGAAGTCTGAAAATACATCAAAATAAAAACTTCTCCAAAAAGGTATCCTCAGTTTCGAATCTATCAGATTCAGGGCTATAGTCATCAGCTTTTTCTTCAAGAATAAGACTTAAAAACCCACCAGCAAGTTTCTAGGTCTTCTGGATGGAGGAAGCACTCTCCACCATCTCATAACTTGGCAGAATGCATGGAGTAGCTCTTTGAGAACTCTGAAAAGTAAATAGCAGCTGACAGATTGAGGACTGTCTGAATTCCAAGTACCATTGACCTGGTGGCAATTTTGCCATTTTGTCTCTTCTTTCGTCTACTTCCTGACCTGAAGTCAATGAAGCCTGCAATTGGAAATAGACCTTAGGTGGCACACACGGAGAGCTCGAGAAGTCCTCCAGTTCTGAATCTAGATGCACAAAGGGGAGCTCTTAACTCTCAGAAACAGTGGGGGAAATCCTGTTATTCTTTTTATCATTTTTGTTTTGATTTTTCCTGTTTCCTCACACCTTAGCCCCAAAGCCATCCTATGTTTTCAGTGATGGCTGTGGAAACAGCAAGAATGTAAAACTCTGAGGAAGACAACTGTGAACTCAAGAGAGTAGCAGCAATTCTGATTGCATTTTTCATCTATCTTCCCATTGCTCAGGCTGGGAATGTAGGCATAGTCACAGGAAGAGTATAATGGAGTGTGGTAACTTAAGCCCTGCTCCCCCTACTGGCTTGAGGAGTGAAAAGGAGAGCCCAGGGAACTGGAAAGTTCTTGCGTGGTCATGGAGAGGAAGAAGCTTGGGAAAGCAACCTTTTAAAATTGTTCATGAGCTCCTGGGCTCCCCCTTGAGCTGTTCATGGTTACATCTATACTTAACAGTATAGGCAGGTAGACCTTGGGAGATGAGAACTGAATTAAGGAATAGCCTACCACCCATGTCCTAGACTGGCTTTCAAGTGTTACACATGTGTAATAGGTCTGAGTAGCACTGCAGATTTGAAAACAAATTGACATTGGAATGACAACTCAAATAGGATAGTTATAACTGGACCAGATCAGATGTTTGTTTGCTAAAACAAAAATATCAAAATTCTTCATAGAATTTAATCAAGATCCAGAGCCTAATGATGTATTATTCAGAATATTCACAATAAAATAAAAATTATGTGACATAGAAAAAACAAAACAGGAAAATATCAACTCAAATGGAAAAGGCAATTGATAGATGCCAACAATGAGATGACACAGATGTTGGATTCTCTGACAAAGACTTTAAAGCAGCTACTATAAAAATGCTTGAACAAGCTATCACAAATATTCTTGAAACAAAATTAAAATAGAAAGTATAATCAAAGAAAGACAAGATATAAAGGACCACATGGAAAATTTGGAACTATTAAATATGATAATGATACTAAAAATTTCACTAGATGTGCTCAGAGTAAAAATTCAGTGTGCTTGATGATAGAAGAGTAGATATTATTCAATCTGAACAACAGAGAATAAAAAGATCTAAAAGATGAAAAAGAGTTAGGGGACATGAAACAATGTCAGAAGGCCTAATATGTGTATCATCAAAATTCCAGGAGAAACATGAGATTTGGAAAAAAATATTCAGAGAAATAATGGCTAAAACTTCTAAAATTTGATGAAAGTCATAAATATATAGATTCAAGAAACTGACCCCCAAACAAAATATATCAACAGAATTTCACACACAGATACATTATATTCAAACTGTGAAAACTAAAGACAAAGGAAAAAACAGAAAACAACCATGGAAAAATAATAAATTACTTATAGGGGAACAACAATGCTAATGACTTTAGATTTCTTATCAGAAACCATGGAAGTCAGATTGGAAAAGAAGAAATAAAACTATCTCTATTGTCAGATAATGTGATTTTCTTTGTAGACAATCCTAAGGTATTCACAAAATACTTCTAGAACTAATAAATAAGTTTGACAAGATTTTGGAATACAAGGTCAACACAAAAAAATTATTTGTATTTCTACATAAAAGCAACAGACAATTGGAAACTTAAATAAATAAAATATATCACAATACCTCTAAAAAAGAGAAATATTAGGTCCAAATCTAACAAAACATGTGTAGAATTTATGTGAATAAAATATAAAATGCCAGGGAAAGAAATCAAAGACCTAAGTAAATGGAGAGACAAATCATGGTCATGGATTGGAAGTCTCAACATAGTAAAGATAAACTGATGAACAAATTTAATGCAGTTCCTTTCAAAATCTCAGTAGTATACTATGTAAACATGGACAATCTGATTTGAAAATTTATATGGAAATTAAAACGAAGCAGAGTAGTCAAAATGGAATTTAAAAAGAAGAGCAAAATTGAGTCATACTACCAGATTTTAAGACTGATTTTATAAAGCCATAGTGATCAAGACAGCACAGTATTGATGAAAGGATAGACACATTGAGTAATGGAACAGAATCAAGAGTCCAGAAATAGACACACACAAATATGTCCTGTTGACTTTTGACAAAGGTGCAAAGGCAATTCAATGGGGAAAAACAGTCTTTTTAATAAATATGTTTGAAACAATTGGACAGTCACTTGTAAAAAATAAAAATGAATTTTGACCTAACTCTTAGACTATATAAAAATGTAACCCAAACTAGATCTAGAAGAATGATTTAGAAGAAAACATAGGGGAAAATCCTCAAGATCTGGAGTTAGGCAAAGGAATTTTACACATAACAAAACTGAGTCACTGAATAAAAATCTAATAATTGGATTTTGTCAAAATTAAAAATATTTGAAACAAACAACCCAATTTTAAGAATAGGCAAAATATTTAGACAATTCATGAAAGAGGACTTAGGGAAGGCCAATATGTACATCAAAAAGTGGTACCATATCATTAAGCATTAGAAAAATGCAAATTCAAACCACAATAAGCTAGCATTCCATAGCTATTAGAATGTCTAAAATAATACCAAGAGCTGGCGAGGATACTGAGCTACTGGAACTTTCATACATTGCTTGTGGGAAGATGGTCCAGTCACTCTGGAAAATATTTTGGCAGTTTCTTATAAAGTAAACGTACACTTAAAACCATCTAATCCAGAGGGACATCAGAAACAAAATGGTGTGAGGGGTCCTCCTTGATCTCTCCCCATGAAGTTACAACAAGTCGAACAGCTATAATTCAACAAAGGATTCCCTGTGTAACACAGAAACATGTCTGAGAGATCTGCATATTGAAACATCTAAAGGTGGGCAAACCAGGGTGAACAGGAGAGGAGGGAATAGAAAAGAACAGAAATGGGTGTGCAGATGCAGCCCAGAGCTCACTGTGGTCCCAGCAGAGGCGAGGATTCAGGCCGCAGGTGCCCTGAGCAGTCCTGCCTGAGTGATCAGCATATAATACAGCTGAATCCAGCAATTGAGTCAGAGACCTTGGGGCAGAGGCTGAATACAGAAATGTGACAGCTATGGTCTAGCAACCCTTACTCCCAGGCAGAAAACAAAGCCACAGAGCCTGGCTTCCTCCCCAAACCTTCTCAGAGATTGCCTCCTCTCACATCATCCCAGAGCTAGCAGTAGGCCCCAGAAAAAAAACTGTAGCAGTGTCAGGTTAAAAAGCAGAAATCTACAGCCCTGAGAAGAGGAAAGACAGTTCGTGAGTGTCAGACACACACTGGGGCTAATCCTAGTGACAAGGGAGGAGATACAGGGGCAAGGTAGCTATGGACTGACAGCTGTCATTACTCAGAGGAGAACAAAACCACAAACATACCAGCAGCCTCTCCCAGTCCACTCCACCCCCATTTTCCCTGGCTGGTCCCAGTGGGGGCCTCCAGGGCTGCTAAGCCAGTACAGTTCTGCATCTGGCTGCAGGGGCAGCACTGGAATCCCAGGGGCTCAGAACCCCATCGCCCATCACATTCTCCTATGGGGTTGGTGCGCTGAGACTGAGGCAACCTGGTCACAGAAGAGATGCCCCCTTCCCCAGGGAATCTTCAATCACGAGAAGCCAGAACAGAGCAAGAGAAAATAAAACATTCCAATGATACATACTAGAAAACAAGAGAAAGACGTCTTCATATCAACTGGTTGCAGAATTCATTCTCATAGATGCTTGAAAGAAATAATCCACCAATTAAGTTGAACAACCAAAGTAACAAGGCAGCTCAGAAAGAAAATTTAAAAATCTCCAGAAAATAAAGTTAAATACATGGAAATATGTGACTTAAATGACAAAGAATTTAAAATTTATCTTCTGAAAAAACTCAATGAGATGGAAGAAAACTCAGATAGTTAGTTCAATGAACTCAGAAATAAGACCAATGAAAAAAATAAAGACTTTGCCAGAGATTGAAAATTTAAAAATAATCAAATAGAAATTCTGGAGCTGCAGAACTCAATAAAAGAGATGAAGAATGAAACAGTAAGCTTGAGAAATAGAGCTGACCAGATGGAGGAAAGAATTAGTGATATCAAAAATAGAAATCTGGAAATGACTCAAATGGAAGAACAGAGACTTGAGAGTTAAAAGAAATAAAAGAACTCTACAAGAACTACCTAAAAGAGCAACATAAGAATAATGGGTACACCAGAAGGAAAAGAGAGGGAGAAGAGAAAAGAGAGACTTTGCAAAGAAATAGTCAATGAGAACTTCCCAAACCTGTAGAAAGAACTGGATCCTCAAATCCAAGAAGCAAAAGCAAATAAACACCTAATTCTCTCAATCCTAAAAGGCCTCCCCTAAGACATTATACTGAAATTGTCAAAAATTTATGACAAGGAAAGAACTTTCAAGGCAGCTGAGGAAAAGAAGACAGTAATCTACAAAGGAAAGCCCAGTAGACTATCATCAGAATTTTCAGCAGAAACGCTACAAGCTAGGAGGGAGTAGAATAAAATATTCAAACTACTGAAAGAGAAATTAACAGCTGAGAATAATATATCCAGTAAAGTTATCCTTCAGATATGAAGGAGCAATAAAGACCTCTCCAGATGTACAGAAGCTGAATAAATTTTCCACCACAAGGACTGAATTATAGGAAATATTGAAAGGGGTTATTCTACCTGAAACAAAAACATGAAGGGACACAGAAGTATGAGTAGAAGACTAAAAGACAGACAGAAGCAGGAAAGGACAACCCCTACTTAGAATAGGGCCCTATACACTTAAATATAACATAAAAGGTAAAGGATATAAAAAACATAAAAAAGAAAAAGAGAAGAAGACAATTTGCTACTGCAACTCAGAAATGAAATCACAGCGTAAATAGGGATAACGTGTGACAATAAAAACATGAAAGGAGAAGGGATAAAGGTCTGAATTTGCAAAACAGAATAGAGATAAGATGCATACTGAAGAAAAAGGACAACTGTACATATGAAACTTTCTTTTACATATACTTAATAGTAACCACTAAATAACAACAACAACAACAAAAATCCAAAACTGAAACATGTAACATAAAAAAAGAGGAAACAGGAATAAAAATCATAGAATACCACCAAACTAAAATAACAGGCAAAACCACAAAAACAAACAAAACAAACAATGGAGACACTGAGCTACTAGAAAACAAAAGATGAAATGGCTATAGGAGATACTCATATATCAATAAACACCCTAAATGTAAATGGATTGAACTCACCAATAAAAAACACAGAGTAGGAGATTGGATAAAAAAACAAAACCCAACCATATGCTGCCTTCAAGAGACACGTTACAGCTGCAAGGACAAATATAGACTCAAAGTGAAAGGGTGGAAAATAATACTCCAAGCAATTGGCATCCAGAGAAAAGTGGGTGTACCCATACTTATATCTAATGAAATAGACTTCAAGATAAAGAAGGTAACAAAATAAAAATTGAACATTTATAATGATAAAGGGAAAAATACCAAAGATGTAACACTTATCAACATATTTGCTCCCAATCAGAGAGCACCAAACTATATAAAGCAACTACTAACAGAACTAAAGTGATAAACTGACAAAAACAGAATTATAGTAGGGGACCTAAATACCCCATTGACAGCTATGGATAGATCATCCAAACAGAAAATTAATGAGGAAATATCAGCCCTAACAGACACATTAGACCAAATGGACATAATCAACATTTACAGAGCTTTTCATTCCAGAACACCAGATTATATATATTTTTTTCTCTAGTGCACATGGAACATTCTCAAAGATAGACCATATGTTGGGACACAAAACTAATCTCAACAAATTTAAGAAGACTGAAATCATACCAAGTATATTCTCAGACCACAATGCTTTGAAATTGGAGATCAACTGCAAAAAGAAAGCAGGAAAACCACAAATATATGGAGATTAAATAACATGCTACTAAAGAATGACTGGGTCAAAGAAGAAATAAAAGGAGACATCAAGAGATACATCAAAATAAATGAAAATTAAAATACAACATAACAAAATTATTGGGATACTGCAAAAGCAGTAACAAGAGAGAAATTTATATCATTACAGGTCTATCTCAAGAAACAAGAAAAATCCCCCCAAAACAACTTAATATTATAGCTTAAAGGACTAGAAAAAGAAGAACAAATAAAACTCAAAGTAAGCAAAAGAAAGGGAATAGTAAAAATTTGAGCAGAATTAAATGAAACAGAGAACAAAAAGACAATAGAAAACATTAATGCAACAAAGAGCTGGTTCTTTGAAAAGATTAATAAAATTGACAAAACCCTGGCTAGACTCACTAAGGAAAAAAGAGGAAAGGCACAAATAAACAAAATCAGAAATGAAAGAGATGTTATGACAGATACTCAGAAATACAAAATATCAAAGAAGAGTACAATGAAGGACCGTATGCCACTAAATTCAATAACAGAAGAAATGGACAAGTTCTTAGAAATATATAATCTTTCCAGACTGAATCACAAAGAACTGGAAAATCTAAGTAGTCTGGTCAACAGTAAGGAAATTGAAACATTTACCCCAAATCTCTACCAAAAGCAAAAGTTCAGGACTATATAGCTTCTCCAGTGAATTCTACCAAACATTCAAATATGATTTAATATCTGTCCTCCTCAAACTCTTAAAAAAAATGAAGAAGAGGCAATTTCCTCCTAACTCACTTTATGAGACCGACATTAACCTGATACCAAAACCTGGTAAGGATAACACACACACACACAAAACAAACAAAGAAACAAACAAACAAAACAAAACAAAAAACACAAAGCAACAGACCAACGTCTTTGATGAATACACATGCAAAAATCCTAAACAAAATACTAGCAAATTAAATACAATACATTAAAAAGATTATACATCACAATCAAGTGGGGTTCATTCCAGGGGCACAAGGATGGTTCAACATACACAAATCAATCAATGTGATACATCACATAAACAAAATAAACAATAAAAATCATATGATTATAACAATAGATGCAGAAAAAGCATTTGAAAAGATACAACACCCATTAATAATTAAAGCACTTAATAAAATGGGTATAGAAAGAAAGTACCTCAACATAACAAAGGTCATATATGAGAAACCCTCAGCTAATGTCATACTTAAGGGTGACAAACTGAAATCTTTTTCTCTATGATCAGGAACAAAACAGGGATGCTCCCTGTTGCCACTGTTATTCAATATAATATTGGAAGTCCTGGCCAGAGCAATTCAGCCAGAGAAAGAAATAAAAGGCATCCAAATTGGGAATGAAGAAGTCAAATTGTCACTTTTTGTAGATGACACGATTTTTTATATAGAAAACCCTAAAGACTCCATCAAAAAACTATTAGCAACAATAAACAAATACAGTAATGTTGCAGGATACAAAATCAGTGTACAAAAATCCACTACATTCCTATATACTAACAATGAAATTTCAGAAAAAAAAATGAAAAAAGTAATTCCTTTTACAATTGCAACAAAAAGAACAAAATACCTAGGAATAAACTTAACAAAGGATGTGAAGGGCCTACATACTGAAAACTATAAGACATTATTAAAAGAAATTGAAGAAGACACAAAGAAATGGAAACATATTCTGTGTTCATGGATTGGAAGAATCAACAGAATCAAAATGGCTATATTATCCAAAGCAATATACAGATTTAACATAATCCTCATCAAAATCCAAATGGCATTTTTAAAAGAAATAGAACAGAAAAAAATTCATCAGATTTGTACCCTGAATAGCTAAAGCAATCCTTAGGAAAAAGAACAATGCTGGAGGTATCACACTCCCTGACTTCAGTTTATACTATAAAGCAACAATAATAAAAACAGCACAGTTTTGGCAGAAAAATAGACATCCAGACCAATGGAATAGAATTGAGAACCCAGACGTAAACCCACATATATATGGGCAGATCATTTTCGACAAAGGACCCAAAATCATACAATGGAGAAAAGAATGCCTCTTTGATAAATGGTGCTGGGAAAATTGGAAAGCCGTGTGCAAAAGAATGAAACTGCTATCTGTCACCATATACCAAAATAAACTAAAAATTAATCTAAGACTTAAATGTAAGACCTGAAACAATAAATTGCGTAGAGAAAAGCATAGTTACTAAACTTATAGACCTTGGGTTCCGAGAGGATTTTATGAATTTGACCTCAAAGGAAATGGAAGTAAAAGCAAAAATAAATGAATGGGATTATATCAAACTAAAAAGCTTCTGCATAGCAAAAGAAACCATCAACAAAACAAAGGAGCAATCAACCAAATGGGAGAAGATGTTTGCAAACAACACCTCTGATAAGGGGCTAATATTCAAAATATATAAAGAACTCGTACAACTCAACAACAAAAAAACAAACAATCCTATTTAAAAAAAATGGGCAGAGAACCTGAACAGACACTTCTCCCAAGAAGACATACGAACAGCCAACAGATATATGAAAACATGCTCAACTTCACTAGCTACTAGGGAAATGCAAACCAAAACCACAGTGAGATACCAACTCAGATCTGTTAGAATAGGTATTATGAACAAGACAATAATAACAAGTGATGGAGATGTTGTGAAGAAAAAGGAACCCCCATACACTGCTGGTGAGAATGTAAAATGGTCCAGCCACTATAGAAAACAGTATGGAGGTTCCTTAGAAAATTAAGAATGGAATTACTATATGACCCAACAATCCCTCATCTGAGTATCTTACCCAAAAATCTGAAAACATTTATCTATAATGATATATGTTCATCACAGCATTATTCATGATGGCCAAGACATGGAAACAACCAGTGTCCTTTGATGGATGATAGGGTAAAGTAGATGTGATACATTTATACAATGGAGTACAACGCAGCCATAGGAAAGATGAAATACTGCCATTTGCAACAACATGGATGGACCTTGAGCTTATCATGCTAAGCGAAACAAGTCCGACAGAAAAAGTCAAGAACCATATGTCACTCATATGTGAGATATAAAACTGAAAGCAACAAACAAACAAGACAAACAAACAAACAAAAAACTCATAGACACAGACAACAGTTTACTGGTTACCAGAGGGTAAGGGGGGAGTGGGGTGGTAGAAGAGGGTAAAGGTGGTCAAATATATGGTGATGGAAGAACTGACTCTGGATAGTGAACACACAATGCAGTATATAGATGATGTATCATAGAATTGTACACTTGAAACCTATGTAATTTTACCAACCAATATCACTCCAATAAATTTAATAAAAAGAAAAAGAAAACTCATATGTACTTCAGGTACTTTATGCAGGAGAAATGAAAACATTCATATAAAGCTTGTATGCAAATTTTACAACATTTCTGTTCCTAATCGTCATATACTGGCAACTCAAATTTCCTTCAACAGGTGAATGGATAAATAAACTGTGGTACATCCATAGGGTGGAGTATTATTCAGCATGAAAAGGAATGAACTACTAATACATGCAACAGCTTAGATGAATATTAAGGGCATTATGTTGAATGAAAGAAGCCAGTCTCAAAGGTATTATTCCATTTATAAAACATTCTTAAAAAGACAGACTCTAGTGACAGAGACTAAATTATGTGGTTGTCAGAGTTTTGGGGGTGGGTAGGATGTGACTGCAAAATGACAGTATGAGGGAATTTAGGGAAACTAATGTGACTACTCTGTTGCCTGAGGGTAATGGACATTACATGATTCTATACATGTGTTCAAATTCATAGAATTGTACACAAACAGTCAAATTTATTGTATTATGTAAACATGGACAACCTAATTCTAAAATTATATGGAAATAAAAATTTAATTTTAAAATTAAAAGAAAAAAATCAACTATATTTTACTTAAGAATAAATTCACCGTCTAAATGGAAAGAGAAAATTCAAAAGCACCATTGACAGAGAATCAGCCACTATGACGTAGGTGCAATTCATTTTGTTGTCATAATGCTTCACGTATTTTGGACGAAAACATCCACCAGCTAGAACTCAGCCATTTTGGAATTCAACAGCTGCCACCCCTTCCCAGGTGCATGCTGGAAGCAATCATCCTAGCAGCTTGTGAAGGAGGAAGCTATCCTGCTCAGCTCATGTGGTATTCTGGTGGCTTTGGATATTAATTCCTACAGGAGAGAGGGCTTCCTCACATAATAGAGGCTGCAGATGTTTCAAATGGAGGTAGATGATGTGGACAGGGAGTTGCCAAGGAAAACAGCTGTCAAGTTTTCAAGTGTCCTCACAAGATGGTATTATATTAATGAGTTCACCATGGTATAGAGTACGACCCTTACCCTTTCGAGGTCAGAGATTTGTTCTTGTTGTTGCCTCTGCATTGACTGGATGCAGAAAGTAGTGGAGATCCTTTATAGCCTTTATATACTCTCATAATTGTGAGCTGACACTCTTTCTTAGTAGAACCGTCCAACTCCCTTTGCTGGATTACTGCTCAACAAGCAGCTTTCTGGTAGCTCATTCATTTATTTATTCATTCACTATACATTTCTCCAGCACTTTCAATGTGACAAACATTATACTAGGTGCTGGGCATACAAAGATAAATAATGCATGTGCACTGCTTAAGGCAGCTCATAGGTTTTCCCGCAGGGTAGAGAATGTGATGGCCAGCTGACAGGTATTCCAGGCCCTGTGGCAATGATTTTCCATGTTGTGATTTAACACGATAAGGTTAGGTGCAGTCCGTCATTCTCTTGTGAATTTGCTTAACAAAAATCATTATCCCTGAATTTTACTACACAGAAAAAATTATGAAACCCCAGGATTGGTCCCAGAACTCCAAAAGGGAATTGCCCATCTGTGATATTCCAACCTATATTGCAACACTAATGACCCACCTTAGACCCTACAGGGCAATTACTTTTATACTCAACCCATACTCAGCAATTTTACCTTGACTCCTCTCTCTCCTCGTTTACCACCTTATATCATCTGTAATACATCACACCATCTTCACCAGGCTGCAAATTTTGAAGTCATGCTTTTATTCTATCACTCCTTCCCATGCTCAGTCGCTAGTTCTGTGCTTTGAAAATGATATTGAAAGGGAACTGTAATTTCTGTAATTTCTGTTTATGAGAAAGAGGGGGAGGAGAGAGAGGATGAGGGAAAAGAGAGAGAGAGGAGAGGAGAGGAGAGGAGAGGAGAGGAGAGGAGAGGAGAGGAGAGGAGAGGAGAGGAGAGGAGAGGAGAGGAGAGGAGAGGAGAGGAGAGGAGAGGAGAGGAGAGGAGAGGAGAGGAGAGGAGAGGAGAGGAGAGGAGAGGAGAGGAGAGGAGAGGAGAGGAGAGGAGAGGAGAGGAGAGGAGAGGAGAGGAGAGGAGAGGAGAGGAGAGGAGAGGAGAGGAGAGGAGAGGAGAGGAGAGGAGAGGAGAGGAGAGGAGAGGAGAGGAGAGGAGAGGAGAGGAGAGGAGAGGAGAGGAGAGGAGAGGAGAGGAGAGGAGAGGAGAGGAGAGGAGAGGAGAGGAGAGGAGAGGAGAGGAGAGGAGAGGAGAGGAGAGGAGAGGAGAGGAGAGGAGAGGAGAGGAGAGGAGAGGAGAGGAGAGGAGAGGAGAGGAGAGGAGAGGAGAGGAGAGGAGAGGAGAGGAGAGGAGAGGAGAGGAGAGGAGAGGTTTAATCTACTTGGAATTTAGACTGTAAGTGCCTCTTAAGTAAAATGTGTTTTTAATAGACTAGCACAAGAAATACCCTTTTCAATGGAAAAAAATGGGTTCTAATTTTGGCTGCTACTCCTTAGCTATGTTATCTTTATAAGGTAATTATCATCTCCAGCCTCGGTTTTCTCAAGCATAAAATGAAATGATTGAGGTAAAGAATTTCTAAATCATTCCAGTAACTGTTGATTCCAGTATTTCTCAAGACAAAATCCTCTTCTCAGATCCTTCACTTTTTTTGTTTCGTAATTTGTTTCACGGTTTTCTCTTGACACTTAAAAGGGTTTTGTGAAAACTACTAGTATGAAAAAAGATTTCCCATAAATATCATATCATATATGTTTCCTATTAGGGATTCTGACATTCCACATGTTTTCCAAAGTAATTGGAAATACTGGAGACAATTTATGGGTCATTATTGGGTTAGCCAAGAAAATAGCTAATGATGACTTTAGCTACCGGACTATTCAGCTGATCATATAACCCATTAGCTCAATTAAGTAAATCAAATAGGAAAAAACATTTAGACTTAAAAAGCCACCCACCACTACCTACTACTTGCCTGCAAGGCTTCTTTTTCATGGTAAATTTAAACTGTCCCTTCTATGATGAAGAAAACGACCAGATCATATGATTTAGCAGATGTAGTGATTCAAGATCACTTAGCATATAAAATTACAAACCAAAAATTACATTAAATAGCAATTTTAAGACAGCAGGTAAGACTAGAAACCTTCCGTGTAAACAGGGTTTGAGCTTCTTTACAGTGATTTACTTCACTGCACTGGGGCAGATGTGGAAAGCAGCACAGGATCTTTTCTTCCCTTAAGAGACTTTTTTCAAACCTGGAATGGTCTGTAGCTTCAGATTTGCAGGAAGGCAAGAGAGTAGCATTGAGATGAACATTTATGATCCCAAACATTCTAATTCTAGTTGTTTACAGCATTCGGTAATTGAGTGGGCACTTAAGCTTTCAAAGACCAAGCCCTCCAGATAATGCTGACTTTGACTTGTAGTTTATTATTATTCAAGTGGTCAGTTCACAGGATGTTTGAGGCAACTCATGGAGAGAAAAGACTACCACTGCTTGTATTATTTAATATTTAATAAGTGTAGTTATTACATTCAGAGTGTGCTATTGCTGGAAAGAGTTGGTCCATTGAATGATTGTTCAAAATTGATGCAGTGAATAGTTCATCCAATTATAAATTTAGCAACTGATGTAATCAGTGGTGTGCTGGTAAATGTATGACAATAATAGGCTTTCCAGTACTGAATTTTATAGCATAGACCCTCCCCTACGGCTGACCGATGTTAGGCAACCAACGTGATGTCATCTGACTTGCACAGATGGAACTGCTGGAAATTCAACAATCAGCTCTATCAAGCTGGAACAAATAGCTCCAGCACACTGCTGGATGTGACTTAAGTTAAGGAAAAGAATGGCCTACCTGTAAGTGGAATTCCAGGAAAATTATTCTTAGAGAGCACACCTAAATGTTTCCTTTGTCACCAACCTTCATCCCAATTGGCAGAGGGTGCTGGGACACATTTTCAGGAGACCCCTATGTAGGAGCCCTTTGGAAAAAGGATGGACTTGAGGAAATCTTCGTTTTAAATATCCACTGTTACTGATTTGTTGTGTAAGCATGGGCAAGCCCTCCCATATCCCTGGGACTCATACGTAAAATAAGCAGATTTCATATCTGAAAATGTACATTTTCTTCTATTTTTGCTGCTCTGTATGCAATTTAGTCCAAAAGTCAGCTTCAGTGCTGATCATTAAAGTGGGTGTCCACAGCCAGAAGGTCCTCACATATGTGTGCTCACCACTCAGATAAGAGGTAGGAAGTCACTAATGCCTCCCTAGGGTCCTACTAGGATCTTGATCTCTCCCTAAGAGAGGTTTTTTAATGACCTTGCATACAGGAAGGAGTAAATCTGCCTTCCCCAAGGCTGCATCCTCCCTTCTGCCTACAATCGCCCCTCAGCAGCCCATGCAGTGCTGTGTGCAATCCCGTCTTTGTTGTTATGCTCTAAGAAAGGTGAGTTTTTTCCCTATCCCCACATCTCCTTTTGCCCTACATACTCTTTCATATTCATGTGAAAATACTCATCACTGGGAACAACACAAGAGCATCAAGTTTGTAAAAACAACACATGATTTAAGTCCTCTAATTTAATAATGTAATATAATGAAACTATTACTTATTGTTGCCTATTCAATTGACTTTAATATTCATTATTTTTATTGATACTTACCTATTTAAACATCAGTTCTGTGAATGCTCTAGTTAATGAATGTCGGCTGACTGAATAAACAAATGAATGGCTGAGGTTATATCTGTTTGAATGAATGAGATGGTCTCTCCAGTTTATTTTCAGACTTCTTGTGCCATGATACATTTTTCCTATTTCCATATTTTTCTTTATGTTCTCTGTTTAGAGAATGGCAAATAGCTTCTTGTACTGTGGGGGGGATTTTGGCAGGAAAATTATACTCTTTACCTGTCAGCTTCCTTCCAGAAATGCATGAACTGAGACTGAGAAAGCAGAAAACATGCCATGCAATTGCTAACAGTTGGTAGAGCAGCAAGTGCACTAGAGTGGGTGGCATTTGTCCCTATTCCTACGCTCTGATCTGAAGCTTGTACAACAGATGTACTGGGGGCTGGAGAGCTGTGGTGCTCATTTGTGGAGGTGAAAATGCTAGGAAAATGTGACGCCACGACTAGCAGTGGCAGCACAGAGCCGCAGGCTGATGAACCTGTTGGTCCCGCTGGGCGGTTTTCCTGCAGCAACATTTTTAACCATTTGCAATTCTAGAAGCAATAGCAAACATTGCTAATTTAACACTTATTTAGAGGGCTAAGCATCAGAACTAGATTGTATAGAATTTCTTGGAAACATTGTCATATTATGTTTATTTCTGAGTAAAATTCAACCCCCCACTTTACAAAAGCAACATCCCAGAAACCTGTTATGTTGTTGCTGTTAATCATAACAATAGCACGACAGTATTTTAATTCTACTGTTACTTAATACTTTTTTCTACCGTCACTTGATGTCTGTTTTATATGTGTATAGTATTTAATACTTTTTCCTATGCTTGCTTTTTGTATTTTTTTTATTTTACTTTATGTTGGTTTTCCTTTCTCTCACAGAAGCCCACACAAGCTCATTAGCGTTCATATTTCTCTAAGTTAAAGAAAAAACACACATCTTAAAAAGTTGTAGGAGGAGAAAGGTTCAAGATGGTGGAATAGGTAAATGCTATGTTTGTTGCCTCCAATGATCTCATTAAAATTACAACTAAATTATAGAAAAATCAACCGTGAGAATCATCTAAAGACTAGCTAAACAGAACCCTGATAACTAAGGATATAAAGAACAGGTCACATTGGGACTGGTAGGAGGGGCAGAGATGTGAAACGAGCTGACCCCAAACCCACAGGTAGTGTTTGAGGACCGGGAGGGAGACCTCTGTGGTGGAAGTGCCTCTGAAGAGTGAAGGGTCCCAGCCCCACAATGAGCTCCCCAGCCTAGGGATCTTGTGCCAGGAAGAGGAGACACCATAAAATCTGGCAGTGAAAATCACTGAGGATTCCATTTGTCAAACTTGGAGAGACAAAAAGTGGCTGGATACCCAGACATCCTCTTAACGGGCCCAAGCACAGACTCACTTGCTTGCAAACACTCTCCTTGTGCTCCACAGAGGGGCGGCAACTCAAGAGGCACCAGAAACATACAGGGAAAGACTTCAGTTGTGTGGCTTTAGGGAAAGGGCTAGAGGGACAGCCACCATCATCCCTGTATAGAGCCTGCCATGTACCCTACAGAGGGCACCATCTTTCCTGTGTTAAATCCTCCCACAAAGGGCCAAATCTGAGACCATATTTTTCTGGTAAAATCTACACATACACCACCTTGGTGAGTCCCAGGGACCCTGTCCCACACAGCTACTGTGGTAAAACCTGGGGCACTCTCAGCTCCTGAGCAGCCAGCAGCTGTTTCTCTGCAGTGGACTGGGAAACTTTTGGTGGTGGGCAGTCAGCTCCAGCCCATGCTATAGCCTTTCTCGAGTAGCTGTCAGGGATCTGGGGGCCCAAGGCAAGCAATGGCTGATTGTGGTGTTCTCTGGGTGTTTTGCAGAGTAACCACAGGCTCAACACTGGTGCAAAAACTGAATCTGCATTACCTTTGCAAAAACCACCAGTTCCACTCTGTGACTCTATGGGAGCCCACCCTGTCTAGCTTGCATGTCATTGACAGGGGCACTCTTGGCATCTGGGCAACCGGCCCCATCTGACAAGCTGCAGGAAGCTTGTAAAGCAGCAGACAGCCCACAGCAGCCTGGGAAACTTTTGGTGGTGGCCATCAGCCCCAGTTCATGCTACAGCCTTTCTGGGTGGCTCTCAGGGATCTATGGGCCCTAGGCAAGTAGCAGCTGGCTGTGGTGTTCTCAGGGCATTTTGTGGAGTGGCTACAGGCTCAACACTGGTGCAAGAACTGAATCTGCAAAACTTTGCAAAAATCACCAGCCACCCCCTGTGACTCCCTGGGACCCCACCCTGCCCAATTCAGGCAGCCTTGCTGGGGGCACTGTCAATACTGGGTCAGCCAGCCTAATCTACAACTTAAGGAGGCTCTTTCAGTGGCTGAGCCTTATGGGCAAATCTTCCTCAAATGGATCAGCCCCCACATAGCAGCTCAAACAATGTGGGCACAGCCAATTCTCACAGCCAGTCAGCCTGAGAGTTAATCCCATCCACTGATGTGCCCAAAACAATCAAGGATCAACTATAAAAGTAGAATTCACAAACACACACAAGGGACATTCTGGAACACACACACAGGTGGCCAGAGAGGCAGCCAGAATGAGGAAACAAAGAAACATGTCCTAAATAAGAGGTCACTAATAAAAGAATAGGAGAAAACTTCAGGGGGAAAAAAAAACACACACACAAAAAAACTAAACGTAATAGATGCTATGATACTGGTGGCACCTAATGTACTGGGGACACAGTTTTAAACACTGGTTATAAAAATGCTTAACACTATTGTAGGAATTTCAACAAAGAGATTGTAAGCATAAAGAAGGAAATAGAAACCACAAAAAAGAATCAGTCGGAAATAAAGAATATCATAACTGAAATGAAGAACACACTAGAAGGAATCAACAGCTGATTGGATAAAGCAGAGCACTGATTCAGCAATTAAGAAGACAAGGTAGCAGAAAACACCCAATAAGAACAATAAAAAGAAAAAGAATTTAAAAAGGAAGATAGTTTAAAGGACCTCTCAGACAACATCAAGCATAACAATATTTATATCATAGGAGTACCAGAAGGAGAAGAGAGGGGCAAAGGATTGAGAACCTATTTGAAGAAATAAGACTGAAAACTTTTCTAACCTAGCAAAGGAAATAGACATACAAAGCCAGGTAGTGCAGATAATCTGAAACAAGATAATCTGAAACAAGATAAACACAAAGAGCCCCACACCATGACTATCATTAAAATGGCAAAGTGAAAGACAAAGACAGAATCCTAGCAGCAAGAGAAAGACAAGTAGTTACTTACAAGGGAGCTCCCACAAGACTGTCAGCTGATTTCTCAACAGAAACTTTTCAGGCCAGAAAGGAATGGCAGGAAATATTTAAAAAGGTGAAAAACAAGGGCCTGCAACCAATATATTTTACTCAAAAAGTTTATCATTTAAAATTCAAGGAGAGACAAATGGCTTCCAAAAAAGAAAAAGCTAAAGGAATTCATTACCACGAAGCCAGTATTATAAGACATGTTAAAGATACTTGTTTAAGAAGAAGGGGGAAAACAAACAAACAAAAAGAAGATAAAAGATATAAATAATAAAATGCAACAACTTTACCTATCAATAATCACTTTAAATGCAAATGGATTAAATGCTCCAATGAAAAGACATAGGGTAGCTGAATGGATAAGAAAATAAGACCCATGCATATGCTGTCTACAAGATAACCACCTCAGATCAAAAGACACGCATAGACTGAAAGTAAAAGGATGGAAAAAAGACATTTCATGCAAATGGAAATGAGACAAAACGTGGGGTAGCAATATTTATATGAGACAAATAGACTTTAAAATGAAGACTCTAATAAGAGACAAAGATGGACATTACATAATGAAAAAGAGATCAATCCAACAAGAGGATAGAGCCATTGTAAACATTTCTGCACCCAAGATAGGAGCAGCTAAATATATAAAACAAATATTGACCAACATAAAGGGAAAGATCGACAGTAACACAATCATAGTAGGGACTTTAACACCCCATTGATACCAATGGACAGATCCTCCAGCCAGAAAATTAACAAGGAAACAGTGGCCTTAAATGACACACTAGATTAGATGGATTAAATTGATATTTTTAGAGCATCCCACTCCAATGTAGCAGAATATACACCTCTTTCCAGTGCAAATGGAACATTTTCCAAGAGAGACCACATGTTAGGCCACAAAACAAGTTGCCATAAAGTCGACTTGGATTAAAGTCATACCAAGGATCTTCTCCACTCACAGTGGTATGAAACTAAAAATCAATTACAAAGAAAACCCCAAACAAACAAACAAACAAAAAACCCCAAAACCTTAAAAATTCATAAACATATAGAGGCTAAATAACATGCTACTGAAAAACGAATGGATTAACACTGAGATCAAAGAAGAAATCAAAAGATACCTTGAAACAAATGAAAATGAAAATACAAAAACCCCAAATCTATGGGACACAGCAAAAGTAGTCCTAAGAGAGAAATTCATAGCAATACAGGTCTACCTCAAGAAACAAGAAAAATCTCAAATAGACAATTTAACCCTATACATAAAGGAATTAGAAAAACAATAGCAAACAAAGTCCAAAGTGAGTAGAAGGAAGGAAATAATAAAGATTAGAGCGTAAATAAACAAAATAGAGGCTAAAATAACAATATAAAAGATGAATGATACCAAGTGCTGCTTTTTTGAAAAGACAACAAAATTTTGAAAAGAAACAAAATTGATAAACCATTAACCAGACTCATCAAGAAAAAGAAAGAAAACCTAAATAAATAAAATCAGGAACAACAAGGAGAAGTAACAACAGATAACACTGAAACAGAAAAAAAAAATTAAGAAAATATTATGAGCAATTATACTCTAACAAATTAGACAATCTGAAAGAAATGATAAATTCCTAGAAGGATACAATTTTCCAAGATTGAATAAAAAAGAAACAGAAAATCAGAACAGACTGATTACTACTAATGAAATCAAATCAGTAATCTACAAGATCACAATAAACAAAAGTCTTGGACCAGATGGATTCACAGGTGAATTTTATAAAACATTCAAATAAGAATTAACACATTGTTTTCAAATGATTTCAAAAAAATTCAAGAGGAGGAAAGGCTCCTAAGCTACTTCTATGAGGCCACCATGACCCTGACTCCAAAACCAGACAAAGACATTACCAAAAAGAAAATTACAAGTCGATATCCTTGATGAACATAAATGCAAAAATCTTCAACAAATTATTAGCAAACTGAATTTAGCAAAACACTAAAAAGATTATATACCACCATTTAGTGGGATTTATTGCTGGTATGCAAGGTTGATTTAATATTCACAAGTCAATTAATGTGATACACCACATAAACAAAATGAAAAATAAAAATTATATGATTATATCAATAGATGTAGAAAAAATATTTGACAAAATCCAGCATCTATTTATGGTAAAAAAAAAAAAAAAAAAAAAAAATCTCTCAGCAAAGTAGGAAAAGAAGGAACATACCTCAACATAATAAAGGCCATATATGACAAACCCACAGCTAACATCATCCTCAACAGGAAAAAGTTAAAAGTGTCCTCCTTAAGATC
Organism: Rhinolophus sinicus; assembly: GCF_057876585.1. Classification (NCBI taxonomy): domain Eukaryota; kingdom Metazoa; phylum Chordata; class Mammalia; order Chiroptera; family Rhinolophidae; genus Rhinolophus; species Rhinolophus sinicus. The sequence goes on from NC_142501.1 coordinate 131,826,962, forward strand.
AGGAACAAATCAAAGATGTTCACTTTTACCATTTTTACTTAACATAGTACTGGCAGTTCTAGCCCCAGCAGTGAGTTAAGAAAAAGAAATAAAATGCATCCAAATTGGAAAAGAAGAAGTAAAGCTATCATTTTGCAGAGAGAACCCCAAAGATTCCACCAAAAAAACTATTAGAACTCATAAATGAATTCAGTAAAGTAGCAGGATACAAAATTACTGTACAGAAATTAGTTGCATTTTTATACAACATTAACAAACAATCAGAAAGAGAAATTAAGTAAACAATTTACAATTGCATCAAAATATACCTTGGAATAAATTTAACCAATTAAGTAAAAGGCCTGTACTCAGAAAATTATGACATTGACGAGAAAAATTAAAGAAGATACAAGTAAATGGAAGCATATGCCATGCTTATGGATAGAAAGAATGAAATCATTAAAATACCCATACTACCCAAAACAATCTATAAATTCAATGCAATCCCTATTAAAATACCAATGACTTTCTTCACAGAACTAGGATAAATAATCCTAAAATTTATATGGAATCATAAAAGAGCCAAATTGGAATGGCAATCTTGAGAAAAAGAACAAAGCTAGAGGTATCACACTACCTGATATAAAACTATGCTACAAGGCCATAGTAATCAAAACAGCATACTGTTGGCATAAAAACAGACACATAAATCAATGGAACAGAATAGTGAGCCCAGAAATAAAATCATGCCTATATGGTCATTCAATTTATGACAAAGGAAGCAAGAATATACATTGGGGTAAAGACAGTCTATTCAATTAATGGTGCTAAACAAACAAACAAACAAACAAAAAACTGGACAGATACGTGCAAAAAACGAAAGAAAGAAAAAGAAACTGGACCACCTTCTTACTCCATATACAAGAACAAACTAACAATGGATTAAAGACTTAAATGTAAGACCCGAAACCGTAAAACTACTAGAAGAAAATATCAGCAGTAAACTTTCAAATATTACCCTTAGTAACATTTGTAGTGATATATCTCTTTTTGCAAGGGAAACAAAAGAAAAATAAACAAATAAAACAATTTAAAAAAAACCATCAAACTAAAAATGTTTTTGCACAGTAAAGGAAAAGACATTCTACTGAATGGGAGAAGATTCACCAATGATACATCTGATAAGGGGTTAATATTCAAAATTTATAGAAAATTCATACAACTCAACACCAAAAATATGAAACAAACAATCTAATTAACAAATGGGCAGAAGACCTGAATAGACATTTCTCCAAAGAAGACATACAGATGGCCAATAGACATATGAAAATATGCCCAACGTCCCTAATCATCAGAGAAATGCAAATAAAAACCACAATGAGAAACCACCTTACATCTGTCAGAATGGCTATCATCAGTAAATCAACAGACAAGTGTTGGCGAAGATGTGGGGAAAAGGGACCCCTTGTGCACTGTTGATAGGATTGAAAAACTGATGCAGTCACTATGGAAAACAGTATGGAGGTTCCTCAAAACATTAAAAATAGAGCTACCTTATGAACCAGCAATTCCATTCCTGGGTATTTATCCAACAAATCCAAAACACTAATTCAAAAAGATATATGAACCTCTATGTTCACTGCAGTGCTTTTTACAATAGCCAAGATATGGAAACAACCAAAATGCCCATCAATAGATGATTGGATAAAAGGAGGTGGTACATATATACAATGGAATATTACTCTGCTATAAAAAGAATGAAATCTTGCCATTTGCAATAACATGGATGGGTGTAGAAGGTATTATATTACATAAATAAGTCAGACTGAGAAAGACAAACACCATATGATCTCACTTATATGTGGAATCTAGAGAACAAAATAAAGAACAAAAGAAAAAAAAAACAGAAACAAACTCATACATACAGAGAATAATTGATGGTTACTAGATGGGATGGGGTTTGAGCGGCTGGGTGAGAAAGGTAAAAGGATTAAGAAGTACAAATTTGTAGTTACAAAAGCGTCATGGGGGTGTAAAGTACAATATGGGGAATATAATCAATAACATTATAAAAACTATGTATAGTCTTAGAGGGGTACTGGACTTATTGGGGAGATCACTTCATAAATTATATAAATGTCTGACCACTATGCTGTATACCTGAAACTAATATAAAATAATATTGAATGTCAACTATAATTTAAAAAAAAGAGTCACAGGTATGTAAAATACAGCATAGGGAATATAGTCAATAATATTGTAATAATAACTATACAGAGTGTCAGGTGGGTAATAGACTTATTGGGGTTATCGCTTTGTGAGACATATAAATGTCTAATCACTATGTTGTTTTCTACACCTGAAATGAACAAAACAAACAAACAAACAAGCAAGCAAACCAGAAAAAAATGTTATAGGAATAGCCATCTATTTAATATATTAAATATATTCTTCCTAGGATCTTATGGTATATTTCCACAATAAAGACAGTTTTAAAAAAAATTCCCTGACAAAGGGGTAGTTTACTTACAATTATGAAATTAAAATTTGATCATTATTTAATTTAATTATGAATTAATGTGTAAGTTCATATTTTAACAATGGGTATATTTAGTTTAAATGGGCTTTCTGATCTTTATTTGACCAACAGAAAGTTGAAATTGCATAGATTTTTAGTCCCCCCCCCAAAAAAAAATGGAACCTATAGAAGATGCAACATTTTGACTTTCTAAAAAGTTGGGGTGAGGAGAGAGAGAGAGAGAGAGAGAGAGAGAGAGAGAGAGAGAGAGAGAGAGAGAGAGAGACTGTTTCTAATCACATAAACTAAGAAAATGAATTTAAGTCAATTGATACTTTTTCTTTTATTATTAGTGGTTTAAACCAGGTCGTGTTTTTTCTTTCATTAGTTACTTGAAATTAACATTACTTACATTATTTTATTATTTACATGACATCTGATAACTGGCCAAATTGAATTTAAACATTTGCAATGGCTTGCTTTTGGCTTTGTGTATGTAGAACCAGTGTCTAGAAGAGTCACATGTTTCACCAACAAGTGTTTTCTACTTTTCATGAAATATTGTACTACAAAAGGTAGGTTCTCTACTTCCCCTATTTTGATTCTTTGCTTATTACCACAAATAATGCAAATTAGGTTCTTAGTTATTGATAATATTGCCAATTAATAGAGTGAAAATCAGTAATAAACTATACAGGCCTGTCCTCAAAGTACATATTTCATTTTAGAGGAATGTTTTATCAATGACAAATTCAATATTTCTACTCATAACTTGGGACATAAATCCACTGAAAAGATTATGGTATAATATATTCAGCTAAATAGAACTTAAAAAAAATATCATCATTATATCTAATATTTGCTACAGTTTAAATGTTCTCAAAAGTCTTAGTACTGTCGCTAAAGGAGACCAAATCCCCAAAGACACTACCCTTGTACCTTCAAAACAAGTCCTTGCCTCTCTTTATGCAGTGAGTTCACTTAGAAGAGAATAATGCTATAGTCAGAGTGATTAAAAAACCCTTCATGATTGTGAAACTGAACAGGGATTAGGCCGGCAACAATTAGAAACAGCTTTTTTGTGTTTGGCCTTACATCAGCACCCAAATTTATTAATTGTGGGGACAGGGGATCGGGGTTGCCTTTCTCTTGCATTCCTATGTAGCCATGAATTAATTTCTAAATGCCATTGTGAGTATGTTTTCCTTTTCATGCATCATATTTGGGGAGACAGCTGTAAATATTACTTCATGTGCCACATGCACTCACTCAGCACAATATCTTGTTCACAGAGTGGAGTAAATTGGTAAAGAAATTGTTCATCTCTCTTTTACTTATATTGGCATGTGGACAATAAATTGTCTCAAAATAGGTTACAGATTACTACCTTAATGAAAACAAACCAAAAAAATGGACAAAAAATAATAAAGTGTGTCTTTAAAAAAAACTACACTTTTGTATCAGTCAGTAATTATAGAATTTTAAAGCTGTAAAGAATGTTAGAGATCTTGAAATAAGTGCAAGAGTGAAGATGAGCTGCCTTGGTATAAAATAAAAACACTGAACTTGGAATCAGAAGATCTGGGCAGGTCAAATGTTTTATGAACAAGGAAAGTTTCACTATAGCTCATAGGACTTCTATTGGTCATATTTCTGAATGTCAAAATGACACCCTATAATGAGTATCCAGTTGGGATCAACCTTTCAGAGTACAAGACAGGGATCTCTAAATTTTTAGGAGTGATAAACCCTATTGTTGTTTAAATTTTCAGATGTCTCACACATACCTAGAGGTGCTCTTCAACACATTTAAAAATTTTAAACTAATCTCAAAATATGTATAATAAAAGGAATCCATTGGAACTGAGAGAGGAAGTTGAGGAAAATATTTTACTCTGATTATAGAGTATGATCTTTTCTTTTTTTTTTACAGTGAGCTTATATTCAAATATAAGTAGTGTAGAAAAAAGATTCAAAAGAAGAAAGTGGGGGCTTGCAGTCAAGATGGTGAAGTAAGTAAATGCTCCTTTCCTGGCCACCTGAAAATTATAACTAAATTACAGAAAAACCATCATTGAGAATAACCTGAAGTCTAACTGAACAGAAATATTGTAACTAAGGATATACAGAAGAAACCATGTCAAAACTGGTAGGAGGGGTGGAGACACAGAATGGGCTGGTTCCACACCCACATGTCCACATGTGGTGGTTAAAAACTGGGAGGAGCATCTCAGATGCGGAGGTCCCCCTGAGGAGTGAGGGGTCCCAGACACATACCAGGATCCCGAGCTCATGTTTTCAGTGCTGAGAAGTCTCCCAACTTCTGTCCATAAAAACCAGTGGAGATTGGGGCTGAGAGATGGAGGGCAGCTGGAGTCCCAGGTGATCCTCTTAAAAGGCCTGCATGCTGACTTACTCACTGATGGACTCACTCGCTCTGAGGTCCAGCACTGGAGCAGCTGCTGGAAAGGCACCAGGGACATACGGGGAGGAAGTGAATTGTCTTGTTTCAGAACGAGGGCTGGAGGGGCAGCTTTATTCCAGACAGAAGTACTGGTAGAAGTTATTGTTCTTTTGTTGAGCCCTTCCCCCACCCGGCCTGCATGAGCAAGCAGGCATCATATCTGAGTCTCCATCAACATGGTTCATATCACTCTCCGTGCTCTGGTGATTCCCTGAGACCCCACCACACCCAAAGTGTGGGCCCACCCAAGCTGCTTTCAGTGGCTTTTCCATACAAACAGCCTGTCTTGGCTCATGCTGTGGACTTTCCTAAAATTTCTCAAGGGTTCACACGTCCCAAACAATCAGCATCTGGCCTCAGCCTGCCCCATACCTCTTGCTAAGCAGTACCAAGCCCAACACTAGTGGCAGCTGGCCTCATTTCACAGTTTAGCCTCTCTCAGGCACCTCCAAGCCCAGCACAAGTGGCAACCATCTGCATATCACTTTGTAGCACATACTAAGTGGCCTTGGGCAGGGAAGAGGCAGCAGCTAAACTTGGCCTGCACCAGAGCCCCTCCCAAGAGGCCTCAGACCCAATACGCCCAGGTGCCAGCTTCAGACACACCAGAGCACAACTCAACCACCTCCACAAATTACACATCGAAAGAGCAGACATGGCAGGCACCAGAGCCCCGCTAAAGCGAATCCTGCTCCATAGAGTCAGCCCCTACACAACATCTCCTCTACTGTAGTCATAGCCAGTTTTCAAAATCTATCAGTATGAGGGTCAATCCCTCCCACTAGCGTGCCAACAGCAGACAAGCTTGAGTACAACAGGAGAGAACACAAAACCCATACAAGGGGCATACCTGGAGTACCTAGCTCAGGTTACCAGGGAGACTGCGCCACTGGGCCCCACAGGACACCTAATACAAAGGCATAAGGCTACTAGATGAAGACCAGGAGATATAGAAGCTCTGCCTAGTACATAGAAAGAAACAAGGAGGCAGCCAAAATGAGGAGACAAAGAAACATATCCCAAATGAAAGAACAGAACAAAGCTACAGAAAAAGAACTGAACAAAATGAAGACAAGTAATCTACCAGATGCAGAGTTCAAAAAATTTGTTATAATGTTCAATGATCTCAGGGAGAACTTCAACAAAGAGATAGGAGACATAAAAATGGAGTGGAAAACATAAAAAAGAACCAGTCAGAAATGAAGAATACAATAACTAAAAGAAGACTACATTAGAGGGAATTGACAGTAGATTAGATGAAGCAGAGGATCAAATCAGTGATTTGGAAGATAAGGTAGTAGAAAACATCCATTCAGAAAAGCAAAAAGAAAAAAAATGAATCCAAACAATGAGGATAGTTTAAGGGACCTCTGGGACAACATGAAGCATACCCAAAAGAGAAGAGAGAGAGCAAGGAATTGAAAGAAATAATGATGGAAAACTTCTCTAATCTTGTGAAGGAAATAAACATACAAGCTCAGGAGGTGCAGAGAGTCCCAATCAAGATGAACCCAAAGAGGCCAACACCAAGACACATCATAATTAAATTGCCAAAGTTTAAAGACAAAGACAAAATATTAAAAGCAGCAAGAGAAAAGCAGTTAGTTACCTATAAGGGAGCTCTCATAAGATTGTCAGCTGATTTCTCAACAGAAACTTTACAAGTCAGAGAGATTGCAAAGAAATATTCAAAGTGATGAAAAGTAAGGATTTACAACCAGGATTATTCTACCCCGCAAAGCTATCATTTAAAAATGAAGGACAGATACAGAGCTTCCTAGACAATAAAAAGCTAAAGGAGTTCATCACTACCAAAACAGTATTATAAGAAATGTTAAAGGGACTTCTTTAAGAAAAGAAAAAGATAAAAAATATGAATAATAAAATGGCAATAACTACATATCTATCAACAATTACTTTAAATATAAATGAATTAAATTCTCCAATCAAAAGATAGCATGGCTGAATGTATAAGAAAACAAGATCCTTACATATGCTGCCTATAAGAGTCTTACTTCAGATAGAAAAACATGTAGACTGAAAGGAAAGGGATAGAAAAAGATATTTCATGAAAATGGAAGCAAACAAACAAACAAACAACCCATAAAAATCTGGAGTAGCAATTCATATTCCCGAGAAAATAGACTTTAAAATACAGGCTATAACAAAGAAGGACCCAGGAATCTGACTCCTGAGTATTTATCAGAAGGAAACCAAAACACTATTTTGAAAAATCATATGCATCCTTATGTTCATTGCAGCATTATTTACAACAGCCAAGATATGGAAATTACCTAAGTGCCCATCAGTAGATGAATGGATAATGAACAAGTGGTACATGTATACAATGGAATATTATTCAGCCATAAAAAAGAATGAAATCTTGCCATCTGCAACAACATGGATGAATCTAGAGGATACTACGCTAAGTGACATAAGTCACACAGAGAATGACAAATACCATATTATTTCAGTTATGTGTGAAATCTAAAAGACAAAATAAACAAACAAAACAGAAATAAACTCATAGATACAGAGAACATTTTGATGGTTATGAGACGGGAAAGTTTTGGAGGAATGGGTGAAAAGAGGAAGGGATTAAGAACTACAAATGGGTAGTTATGAAACAGTCATGGGAATGTAAAGTTTAACATAAGGAATGTAGTCAATAATATTGTAATAACTATTTATGGTATCATATGTGTGCTAGAATTATTTGGGTTATGAGGCAATTATTTCAAACATTGGAAAAAAATCACAAACCTGCTATCACTGTGAGAAGATAAACTTACAATCATGAGAGCTCTCTCCCCAGGGAGAATTTCCTCACTGTGCCATAGGGAGCTGAAATCCAAGCAAAGCATGATGATTTTCTTGAGCTGAGATAGTAGAAATCAAGTTTAAGACATTTAAAAATTCTATGAGGAAGAGCATTGGAAAGGACAGCTGTACAATAAAATAAAATCCAGAAGTCTTCATGTGGTTTCCCCCACAAGTTTTTGGCTTAGGATTTGGCTGAGCATGCACAAGGTGAGAAAATGAATGGCTTAGGAGATCAACAATGGAGTAAAAAATGGAATTGAGTTACTTGAATGTGAGCAGTGCTAGTAGATGTTGGAGTTTCTGCCCAGCCAGAGTAGGATTTTCAGTAAAACTTCCAACCTTACCAACACTTTGGCAGCCAGCTGACATACCAGAAAAGCCACTTGTTTTAGAACTGCCATGTCCCAGAGTCAGGAGTACTCCAGACATACCCTAAAAAAGTCTAAAATGAAACTAAGTCCACACAAATTCAACTTGATTAATTAGTAATTGAATTTCCTACTAGAGTAAAAGCAACACCTTCTAGAAGGAAGATAATAGAATCCTTAGACTCTAAGAGGTATCATTTATGTTGTTAAAAATACATGAAAATTACTAGTCATGAAAAAAACACACAGAAAAATGCGACCATTAGTCAAGAAAAAAGCAGATATAAATGTTGGGGTTAGTATATAAAACATTAAAGCATATATAATAAATATGTTCAAAAATTTAAAGACAAATATTGTCTTAATGAATTGTTAGGGAATCTCAGCAAAAAAATGGACATAAAGAAAGAAAGAAAATAAACAGAAATTCTTGAACAAAGGATTACAAGAACTTAGATTTAGAAAACTTGTCAGATGGAATTAATAGCAGATTGAAATGAAAGAATAATCAGCAGACTGAAGACAGATTGACAGAAATCATCCAGTCTGAAGAATGGAAAGAAAAACAGGTGGAAGGAAGATGAAGATCCTCAAAAATCTGTGGCACAATATAAAAATATCTAATTTGTATGTAGCTTAGGTCCCAGAGGAAAAGAGAATGATAATATTTTAAGAAAAAATCACTCAAATGTTCCCAAATATGATGATAAATATTAATTTATACATTCAAGAAGCTCAGTGAACCTTAAGCAAGATAAATGCAAAGTAAAACACGCTTAGCCCAACATAGTCAAAATTCTAAAAACTAAATATATGGAAATAAGCTAAATAAAAAAAATAAATAATTTACATACAAAGGGAAAAACAACAACATGAATTATGCCTTACTTCTCATCTGAAACAATCAAGTCCAGAAGACAGAAGACAATGGAGCAAAGTTTTTAAAATGGTAAAAACAAAATATAAAAAAACACATGTCAATCAGAATTCAATATCAAGAAAAAATATCCTTCAAATGATTGTAAAGAAAGACATTTTCAGATAAATGAAATCTGAACAAATTTATTCTGGTATAACTGAATTATAAAAATATAATAATTATATCCATTAAGGGAAATGATATCACATGGAAATTTGGTTATAGAGGAAAGACTGAAAACCACCAAAACTAGTAAATGAATGGATAAATATAAAAGACTGTTACAATATCCTAAATCACAACTGATGGCTTAAAATGAATATAATTATATTATAAGGCAGGGTTTATTCAGTATGTAGAAGTAAAAGTAGGACAGCATTAACACAAAGGTTGGAGAGTAAATGAAATTATCCTGTTGTAGGTATATTATATTATATTTATAAACTGTGAAATGTGAAGAATTAGAAGTAAAACGTGAATTGGAAAGTCAGAAGTGGAAGTGTGAGGTATTAAGTGTAGAGGTATTAAGTGATGTAATATTGATAAAAATAGATGTTGATAAGTTTGGGATATATTGTTATCCCTTATTAATTACTAAAAATATAATGAAACCCAGTGACAACTATTATTACATTTAAAGCAAATGCTCTAAATGCTCAAATGAAAAGGTTGAGATTGTCAGAATGAATTAAAAAATTCAAGCCCCAACTATATGCTAGCATGATATATGTATTAGATATAAAGATACAGAAAATGTTGAAACTAAAAGGATGGGAAAAGATATATCATGAAAACCATAAGTAAAATAAGGCAGGCATGGCTATACTAATGTGATAATAAAATATAACACTATTAATAATTCCTTAATGGAGCTAATAAAGAAATAAAGAGGAATAAAAGTGATATTGCAAATAGTGGGGTTTAAAGAAGACAGTAACCTTACTGCAGGCCCTATAGCCATTATAAGGGTAATAATATAACATGATGGCAAATTTGATTATTTAGACGTAGACAAATTATTTGACAAACATCACTTACTAAATTGATTTAAAAAGAAATAGAAACATTGACTTGTCCTATATCTATTGAAGAAGTTAGATTTCTAATTAAAAAAAAAAAAAAATCTCCCCACATAGGTATATTGAGGCCCAGATGGTTTTACTAGTGAGTTCCATCAATTTCTAAAGTAAGGAATGATGCAAGTATTGCACAAACACTTTCAGAAACAAAAATACAAGGGAACTACTCCCAACTCATTTTAAAAGACTAGAATACTTCAGACACAAAAACATGACAAAGACATTGAAGGAAAGAAATTTACTAAACAATATCCCTCATGAACATAAATGTTAAAGAGCTCCCTTAAAAAGTATTTGCAACGTGAATTCAACAATATATAAAAAGAATAACCATTATAACCAAATGGCTTTATTCCTAGGAATGTAAGTTTGGTTTAGCATTAAAAATCTATATATGGGCCTTCTGGTTTCAGCTAAGACATATAGGGAACGGGAGAAATCATTGCTCCCACCCTTACAATAAGGAAAAAAAAAAACCTGACTAAACAGAAAACAAATAATCTTTCTTGAACCTATTAGAGAACTGACATGGCAGGACAAAGAAATAACCCTAAATGTGGGGAGAGACTAATGCCTGCAAGGAGAAACAGGACCCAAACTCTTGCTTACCAAGAGCAGAGAGCACTGCACGCCACGTAAGTTAGTTAAAAGATTCAGCTTAAATTTTTTTAATAAGTTACTAAAGGCCACAAGTGAGCGTGAAGCCCTGGGTCACAGACATAAGGGGATTTGCACCATAGGATTTACAGTCCTTTCCTCCATAGACACCACCAGGCACCGTAGAGAAGATATGATTCCTAAGAACTCTCATTGAACTGACTTGGATAAGGGAGTAATAGCCAGTGCTGAAACTCTACCCAGATTCATCTTCTATTTCCCCTGTGGAATAAAAGCCTTAATCTGCAGGGAGAAGACTAATACAAATTGTCAATTTAGGGTACTGGTGAAAATCCACTGTAGCTGAGGGATGGGAAGAAAACAAATTAAACTCTATCCTGGGACAGTGGCAGAAGTCAATGCTAGGCCCATGACTATAGATAGTAAAGGGGCAGGGTTCTTATAAACATCACACCCTCAAGACCCAAATCCACAATGCTTGCCTCATACTGAGGCTTCATCAAAATATCAGAGAATGCTGCCTTCCTCCATGATCCAGCACCACACTAATAAGTGTTGAGTGAAAGTAATCTATAGCTGAGATTCCTACAAGAGATAGAGCCTCTCTGGAGACCAGTACAAAAGGAAAACTCAAAGTCCAGTGGAGAAGAGTCATTGAGAGAAACAAAACAAAACAAAAACCCTCTGGCAAATTAGCCAATACCCTAAACACAAAGCATTACTAAAGGAATTTGGGGCTATAGTGCACTGAAGATAACTAGAGCAACAACAATTTTCAAACCCAGACCAACTCCTAACTGTATTAACACAAAACCCTACAATAAGGGTCTAGTATGAACAATTATACACCAACAAATTGGATAACCTAAATGAAGTGGATATGTTCCTAGAAATATACGACCTGCCAAGACTGAATTATGAGGAAATAGGAAATCTGAACAGACCAATGGTGAATAAAAATATTGAATCAGTAACCAAAACCTCCCAGCAAAGAAAAGCCCAGGTTACATGGTTTCCGAGTAAATGGAGATTTTATATATTAAATATATATTAATATATATAATATATTATATATATAAACTTATTGAATACTTACAATGTATGCCTTATGTTGTACGTATTCAAATTATATTTCAATAATCTTAACTGAATGAAGAATACACTACCAGAATAAAAGCTATGATATTCTTTAATTTCCTACATCCCTGCTGACAAAAAAAAATCTGTATATCTATTTGCACCTAAATTTGAAGTGCCAGTCTGATGGGCCTTGGCCACACTGGTCTTTTCCAAGTAACATGTCCAGACCCTTAGGATACAAAGATCACCTCTCCTGTAAAATATGAAAATAAATAATAATGATAGATAAATTTTCAATTTTGTGCTATTGTGGTATATTATATAGTAAGCCTGTACAATGTATAGGCTTATACATTATGCAGGAATGCTGTTTGTAATCCAGAGATAACATATATTTGTTTTCTGAAGATAATGATTTATACTAAGATTCTATGACTTTTCAGTATTTATTATCCACTTCTCTAATTGTTTTAATGATTATATAGTAAGTTACATCTGTACAATCTACAAAAACTTTCCAAGAATTTATATTTCATCAACTTTTTATATATTAAATACCATTTATTGCCGTTTAACATTCCACTTTGTTCCACAAGCTGTTTCAGATGGATAAACACTTCAATGTTTTCATAACTTGAGGGGGGAAATGTAGTGTAGCCTGTGTACCTTCTCTGAAAGACCACCTGAAGACACAAAACCAACATATATGGCGATTCGGGAACCAAATCAAACGTTCACCTCCTCCCTAGAGTACAAGAAGCATGCTTAATCCTTGAGCTGAATACTTGTGAAAGGAGCCAAATCATTAAAACCATGTCCTTTCATTGGTCTCATCAAAATTCCCTCCTTTAATGGGTCTCTTTTCACTCCTTTGGCACCATGGCTGTAAGGTCAGGAAGATCAGAGTCAAGTGGACTCTGAAAAATGGGTAGCAAGGAGGGGGGGCTGATTCTGGCTTCAGTATTCAGATAAAATATGAAGTTATCTATTTTATTCCCCAAGCTTACCTCTCCAGAAATGAGCTGGACCTCTGTGTGAAGCTGGCATCCTCCGTGTGTACCATTTCCTGAGTGGCACCATGAACTGCAGTGAAAGTTGCCTAGAGTGGAATTCAAGATTTAGGGATTCTGGCTCAACAAGACTATGGTGAGTCAACAGTGCCAACTATGCCAGGGCCCTCTATACTCAGGAGAGAGAGAGCTGCCTGGAGAACAGAGGAGTCCCAGAAAGCTTCAGGGAGGGACAGGACTTGAGTAGCATCCAGAAGCTGCTTGGTAGCACGCAAAGTTAGATTGAGGGCAAGATCATGAAATACTGGAATAAGGCCCAGGACATATGATTTTGCCTAAAATTTCAATTCTACTAAACATTTTAGTGGCTGCTGACCCTATATCATCCAGTTGGAATGTGTTTGTCAGCACTGCAGACTCTTCTCTATTTGCTGCTAGAGAGGTAGGTCTGAACACCGTTATTCAAAAGTCTTCCCTGGCTGTTTTATTTCTTGTCGGAAGCCTTTAAATGATTTTAGATCAACTTCATTCATGGCGATTTTGGAAGGAGGTAGGGCCTTTGAGTTGCTCTAATTCTTACCTGAAAGTACACCCTTTTGTTAAATATATTTTACTGATATTTATGGAACAATTTATGCTGTCTAAGCAAACAAATTAAAACACTTATTTTTTGCTTTCCTCAATTCAGTCAATTGTTAATAATCATGTTGTCATTTTTTCTCCACACTTGGAACCAAAACTTTATTCACTCTCCTTAGAAATTCTGTCACCAACCTACTATAAAAACTGTCATTATCTCTCAAAGCCACAGTCCTGACATCTGCTAAGTAAAGGTTTATTTTACACTTCAAAAGTCAATCTGCACAGATGACTAAACTCCTTCAGAATTGTACAGCTTGCTCTTGTCAAATAGTTGGGAAAATAAAATTTGCTTTTAGAAAAATATTTGGTTTTCATAGAAAAGGAAATACTCTTTTATTTATTAAAAAAAAATTCTTTTGTGTCCTTCCCTGAAAAAAAAAATCTTATCGATTGGTTTTTAGAAAAAAAATACAAAAATAAAATAATGAAATAATTTCTGTGTGTTTTGTTTCAAGCGTCATGGCAATTTCTTTCTTCTGACACCTCTGACACAGTTGAATAAGTCATTGAATTTCCAGGTAAATTATTAGAAAGAAAATCCCAGCAACATGGTTGGCCTTGAGTAGGGGGGAACAGAGTGTTGTTGCCTTCTCCCTGTCCATCTGGGTGCCCGTCCAGTCTCTCTCCATAGACCCTGCCTGATAGGTTGGGTTGGAACCATGACTCTCCGTGCTAAGATCCTCTCTGACCTCTGTCAATCTAGGGGACAAATACCTGCTTGCCCTCTAATGCCTCTGAAAACAAAGTAAAGGAATGAACACCTAATAGAGTATCTGCTCTATATTGGGCTTTGTGCAAAGAACTTCCCATGGGATACTGAGTTGAAGACATAACAGTCCTACAAGGTTAAGTGTTGTCTCCAGATCTCAAGGGAAAGCTTATGATTTGACTCTCAATCTTTGCTGCTTCCCAGCAGGCTATATAATAACATGCTCGATCATTTTGCTAATATATCTGTTTTGTTAGTGTTTGGTATCTAACAAACACTAGGTTTCAACCTTTGAACTTTTTTCTAATGGGAGTGCATGTCTCTGCAGCTAAACAAATGTAAAGTCCTAACTGCAGCTTTGTGCTTTAGAAGGATTTCCAGACAGACTGTGTTCTGGCAACGCTACCTTCTTTCTCATGTGACTCTACCATCTCAGATAAATGGTGGTGTGTATGAGCACAGTTTTGTAAGGATTTCTATAGGTGAGTTCATGTATAAGGCTTAAACAATTTCTTCTGACACAGAAGCCATAAAATCTGCTCTCTCGCTTTCCATGTCCCAGGGCACTCACTGCATAGGGTGATAGAAGGAGCAATGCACAAGAAATCGAAAGACTTGGTCTCTGGTACTTGTTCAGACAGTAATTAGCTGGTTCATGTTGGAAAAAAAAATTCCTTGAATTCTCTCAACCCCATACTTTTTCTGGTGCAAAAAAGAGAGATGATAGTATCTGACTCTCTGGTTGCTATGAAAACCAAATGAGTCATGTGAGAGTAGTCTGAAAATTATAAAGGACTTTTAGTGATGTTCAAATTAAAATTCATCCTTGTTACACCTTGGATAGAACTCTTGAAACCTTCTGCTGTCCTTAATTTAACCCACCTCTTTATCACTGTTCACCAGTCACGATTCTGGGTTGCAACTGGAATTGGTTCTGAAGAGCTTAGCCAGACAGAGGGAAATTTTTGGAAGATGCTATCAGGCTCATAGAATCCCTGGGTGGCTTGGAAAATGGGCTCTGGAGGCCAGGTGGAAGGAATAGACTAGAAGGACCAAGCACCAGATAGTGCGACTGCTACTGCTCAATGCCATGGGATGTGACTGCCACAAATGAATTCTAAACTCTTCCTTTGACTTAACACTCTTGTTCCAGATTCAGAGAGCCAGGTGATCAAGGATGAGTGATTGGATGAACATAGGTCCCATGACTCTGCCTTGAATACCAGAGGTTGGGAGAATAAGGATCTCTCTCCTTCATCCTCCCTAGCAGGAGACTATAGCTGTGGCTACCACAGACGCCATGCATGGTGGGAGATGTCCCTAAATAGAAAGAGGGGTTAGATGCTAGTGAAACAAAAACAAAAACAACTCAAGCCCATATCCATGTCTTCCTGCAAGATCTGGCTCTGCTTTGCTCTTTAGATTCATCTAGCACCACAAACACCCCCTGACCCCCAAGTTCTACTGACTAGAGTTATTTTATTTACCCTTTTGTGCCAAACTTTTTTCCAACTCAAGGCCACCCAACAGTTAAACCTGGAATTTGCCACCATTTTCTCCCTTCTCCCTCAGCCTTTGAATCTCAGTTTCAATAAAACTTCTATAGAAAATACTTTGCTGGTCACCACCACTCTTAGCCAAATCTAGGTTAGCTACTCCCACCCCCATCCCACTTTGTATGCTTTTGTATAAAATTGTGCTTCTTCTTCATTGCAGTTATAATTAATCATAGGCATTATTTTATAAATGTCTGTCTCACCCACTAGATTACAAGCTTCATGAGTATAAGATCGTTATCTATCTTATTCACACATGCATCCCAGTTACACTCCATAAATGTTTATTGGATGAATGAATGAGTTAATAGACAAGTGTGTGGGGACATGGTTACCATCAACGTGAGACCCTCAGACATTTCCATTTCCCCCTTGAATGTTAGCAGGCACGACCCTCCTTCATCCTATGGTGCTATGAGATCCTAAAAGACATGACCACATCTTTATTCTTCTTTATACACTTCTCACTGGCATAATTTTAGGAACATTTAATAAATGGATCAATAGATGGATGGATGCATGTATGAAGTAGCTGGAGTTATAGTGAGAAAGCTCTATGATTCTCCTGTGAACCCCTTTAACATCTCTTAGATTAAATTCATTTCGTTACCTAAGCTAGAAGAAAGAATGAACGCAAGCATATTTATTAGCTGATAGAGATGGGCTAGGTTTTCTTTTAGGTCTACAGGGTTAAAAGTAATGTAAAAACTTCATTTTCGCCTCTCAAAGAGCTTACCATATAGTTAGAAAGACAGGTTAATAATACAGGAGGAGTTAAACAATAAAAGTTAAAGATAGTAATGCAAGACGGTAGTAAAGAGATGTTATGTGGTGGCGTATCATTAATTGCCAATAGAGTACAGACAAGAAGAGTATTCATTTTGAACAGAGTGAGGTTTTCACTTTTAGAGAGGCCTTTCTTTCTGTGCCTGATGACCATTCATACAGATACACAGACTCTTCCCAAAGGAATTACACCTTTTAAGAAACACTTCTCTTTACCCTCCTTCTTCCATCCCCTCCTTGCACTCCCCACCATCCCAAGCACATTTTGAGTTGTGCATCCTGCAAACAATTACCTCCCTGTGCTCTAGATTTCAGGCTATAACTCTGTGTCTTTCCCAAGAAACCTCAAATGTGTGAACCATTGTCAACCCAGAGGTCTCATAGCTGCTGCTCTGTATAAGACAAAAGGAGGTGTAGATATAAATGGTGACTGGTTAGGAGACCCCGTTATTTGATTTGGCTGTACAACACATTTATAACAAATAGTAGAAGTTGCCATTTCTCATCTAGTTTTGTTAACTGGAAATAATCCTGTTGTTAAGAATCTTTAATTATCTTTGTGCACATTGAACACGCAGGTTGGGGGTCTTAGGAACTTAGATCATGTCCGAAGACAGACTGACCAGTTTGAATTTGAATTCTGGCCCTGCCACTTTCTAGCTACGTGTCTTTAACCTCTTTAAGCTTCTCATTTGTAAAATGGGCACCATCAAAGACTTACTGTGAATGTTGAAAACTAGCACGACACGAAGGCTTAGCATAATACTTTGCACAGAGTCAGCCCTCAGTAGATTTTAACTGCCATTATTACAGTAGCCAAAATCTCTTTGGCTGCCTTCATTTGTGTGTTGTGTGTGAGTGTGTGTGTGTGTGCACACGCGTGTGTGTGTGCACGTGTGTTTCAGAATATATTTTCCCCAGCTTTTTCATGTCCCTCTACTCTTTTCAATCACATATTTCATAGAGAAAATTTGTAATTGGACAGAAAAGCGCTGTGAAATTGTCCCTTTATATTGAAGCTTTCATGGGAACAAGCCAATACGAATCTTTCATGGCCAACTGTAGCACAATGCCTGCTGATTTGAGCTCACTGGGTTAGCTTGACTTGCTAGTGGAATGCGTGTGCTAGTAGGAGTAACCAGGGGCAGGAAACACATCAGGAATCAGAATAAGAAGTGTAAATATTACAGAATGAGTGTCCAGCAACAGAAGCAGTATAGCTTCAAGATTGCTGGAGTGAGGCGGGGGGAGGGGAGGCACCTAAAATCACGTGACAGACAGTGGCCATGCTTACCCTATTCACCGCTTCATCTCACGGGGCTCTGGTTAGTGAGAAAGGCCTTTCCCTCTCCTTGGTGTTCCTGCCAATCCATGGTCATAACAATTGTCTGCCACGATTACGCCATTGTTTCAGTAATCAGCAGGCTGTATTGTGCTCATCTCAATAAGATGCGAAAAAAATTCCCAACCGTACAGTGGACCAGAGCAGAGTCTGTGTGAGCACACTAGTCAGGGAAAAACCATTTCCACCTGGGCACAGCAGCACTTGGGACAACAAACACTATGTCATTTTCGGGCAATTAGAGATGGTCACTCGCCTTTCTCCATGCATGTTAAATTGTGTGTGCACAGCACAGGCAGAAACACTGAGTGGAAAGGAGAAAGAAAGACTTAAGATCCTGCTTTTAATTAGCTTCTCCTCTGACATTAGTCGCGTCCCTCTGTGTCCACCCATCCTTGGTCCTCTAATCATTTTTTACCATGGGCAATGAACATATGTCCCTTCGTTCTGATAACAGGCACCTGTCTGCACAAGGAAGCAGACCAAACCCCTCCCTACCCTCCCTGCCGATGGAGATGTTTAAGCTTCAAATTTCAATTCGGCCCCTGGGTCTAATGCCCAATTTTGAACAAGTTGGCATGGGGTGGGTTCTGGTGGTGTACTTTTTAATTGCATTATCCTGGGTGATGAAAATCTTTTCATTCTTCATGCATAAAGCACATGCTGCACGGGGCACACGCTTCCCACCGTGACTTTGAGCCAGGGCCCAGTTCCCTCCCAGGGCCACTTTGTCAGCTGTTCTAAGATCTTTTGTCATCTCAGTGCTATTAATTGCCCTTGAGCAGCACCAAGCTTTTTAATTCAGATTTTCCTAGAACAGCAGGAGGGAAAATGGAATGATTGTAAAAAGGAGTTAATGTTAATTGCTAATGTAGGTAGGGGTTTTTGTTGTTGTTTAAGACAGCCCTTTAAATTTAGTAATCAGATTGGATAAAGAATTGCAGTCCAAGGTCCTCTTTATAAGCTGTAGGAGAAGGAATAATGTGCTTTCCTTTTGTTTCTTGTTGTATGGAATCTAATTGTCCACAATCATGATTTCCAAAAGGTCTGGCTTGAGTCAGAAATACAGATGTTTGCGAGCACATGTCCTACTTTCAGAGACTCAGGAGTGGAGAAGAAACAAAAAATTCAAACTGAGAAATATAAAGGAAATTTTATAGAGACACCTTAGGAGATTTTGAATACCATCTATATTACTGATGGAGGATAAAATAATTAAGTATTAAAGAAAAACATCTACCCTTTTGGGAGACTGGAAAAAATAGTTGAAGGATCAGGCCCTTCATATAAACTTTAAAAGAATCCAGATAGTTTTAGCTTTAACAGGCAAATTAATCGACCATCTTGATACCAAGAGAAGGAAGTTGCTTTTTTTAAGACAGAATTATCATTTAAACCATTTCCACCATTAAAGTGGTGTTTTACTTATGTTCATAAATGTATTCTTACACAAAGTTTTGGTATAGAATTTCTTTTAGGTAATGTTAAAAATCCAAAGCTAAAACAAAAACCTCTATATATTCATGTAGATGAATATTCCTCTTTCCTTAAATAGCAGTAATCAAAAATATGAAGAAGTGTGGTCTTTCATTCTCACCGAACTCATACTCTTGGTTCTTGTGCCCCAGTCCCACCTCCACCTTGCTCCCCAGATTAGAGGGCACATGGCCCTCAAATGCTCAGTGGATTCTTGCCACCATTTTGGAGGCCAGAGTAGTTTCCTCTGAGAAATCCCTCGCCATTTTGGCTCTGACTCTGCTGTAAGTTCTGAAGGAGGTTGGGCTCCATGGTGGAGACCTCAGGAATGACAAGACACGTCACTGTAGCTAAATTGTGAAGACTTTCAAAATGATTTCAAATGGCAAAAAAGGTGTGGACCGCAAGTCAATTCTGAGTTTACCATTTCAGTGACTCTTCTCTCTGAATGCTCCATCTAAATTTCAGAAGGAGAATGGATGGCTCCAAAGTGGTAAGACCCTTTTTGTGGCAGGTGCAGACTCAGCTTAAAAATTCAAAGTGCAAAGAACCAAGACCTCACCGAGGACTGAGGGGACACAACTAGAGATCCTCTAAGCAAGGGTCTTTCTGATGCGAGTGAAAGTGAAAGTCCCCTCAAGCCCATCCCTAATGGCAATAAATGTCCTCACTGAGGTCAGATTCAAAGGCCAACACCAAACCCAAAAAATTATTTGCCCCAAAGCTGTCTTCTTCCAATCCAGTTCTCTGATGTAGTTAAAGACCTACTTACATTGCAGTTGCTTGAAATTCACAATAAATGGGCAACCCACGGAGTTATTATTTTTTTATAATTCTCTGGTATTATTAAAAACTCACACATTGTCATACACAATAGGTACCTACTCTGAAAAGGCACAGCTCTGTGGCATTGTGGGGAATATAAATATATAAATATAAAGTGCCACTTAGAACACTTTACTACTCAAAGTTAGAGTGGTTTGCATTTTGTTGTCTGGCCTGGCATACCACTGGCATACCATCAAAGACAAATTATTGCTGATCACTATCTTCCCTTTCCAAACTAGGTGGGAAGACATAATCATTATCCTGGGCATGAGAAACTGTTTTTTCCCGGGAAAGTCAGCCAACAAACTGAGAACGACAATGTACCCCAGATTGTGCCATCCACTTAGAACCCTATAACAACCCAGCAACAGGTCACAGTTACAGCCTGCATAGTGGGAATTCACTGAACTCACTGAACTCACTGAAACACCAAGATCCTACCTTGAGAACAGCTGTGACTGTTGCACAGTGGTGAGAACCTGGGTGTGGGAGTGGAGTAGCATTGGGTTTGAATCCTAACTTTGCCACTTGCCTACTGGGTGACTCTAGGCAAGTGATGTAACCACTTTAAGTTTCAGTGCCCTCATCCATAAACGGAAAGAATTATATCTGCATGGTAGGGCTGATTTAAAGATTAAAGTAAGATTAAAGCATTTGGAGTTATAGTTGGCACATAATAGGTGCTCAGTAAATGTTAGGATGCTATTGCACAATTTGTAACATCTTTGGCACAGTGTCATACCTAAAATTAGAGTGACACTTTGACGAGTGAGAGGGAGCACTAGTCATAAGTGCATCAGGACAAGGGCATAAACCGGGACAGTCCCAGACTTAGGCCATCCTTACTAAAATCATGCTCTACTTCTTCAGCTTAAGTCTTTTCAAAAGTGTTCTTTTTGAATGAGGGTTGCTTTCGGGGTGACCTTCCCTCTCTTGGCTCAGATAGGCCTGATGAAAATCCATCTACTGTCCATCCTTCTCTCCTGAACCTCACCTAAGAAAGCCCAGTGACTCTGGCTAGCTGACAGGCTAGCAGACTCTAAATGCTCGTGTGCCGTAGCTAACACAAAGGACAAAACCATTCATGGTGTCTGGCCCTGGCTCCTTTCATCAAGATAAGGCCCTCTGCAGCCCTGAATCCTAGCCATAGTAGCAATCCCGGCCTCCCATACATGCCAGCCCCTCCACATCATCTGCAGCCACTGCAGCACTTAAAGCTGCAAATGACAAAGACACTTCACAGAGGGGATCGATGTTGCGTTAGGGCAGAGACACTTGAGAGCAGGCAGGCACAAAACTGCTCTGGTGTTCAGAAACTGCTCGCCTGCCCGGGACAGGCGCGCAGACATTTTGCTCGGGAAGGTCTCCACACCTGCCTACCTGCTGCTCCCAAACACACACTCTCATTTTTTTTTTTTTCCTCTTATTGGAAGTTGATCTTCACTGGGAAAAAAAAAATCTGCAGTTTGATTTAGTTCTGCTTTGTTTTCAGTGATAGCCATACCAAATTTTCTGTTTATAAGATGAAGAATGAAGGGGGGAAAAAACAGAAACAAAAACAAAAAACACTTCTTTCTGATATTCTTTCAGAAGAATTCTTATAAACTTAAAAAAATAAAGTTAAATCAAACTCATATTATTTAAACTTGAAATTATTGGATTAGAAAGAGTTTGTGAAATCTACTGTCTTATTTCCTTTCTCCCATAAAGATAACCATCCCCAGCTCTTTGTAGTTCATACATTTTCTTAGCTGTCCTCTGTGTTCCTTCAACTTGAAAATGCCAGTTAATAATGCCTGCCTCACCTGCCTCAAGGGATTTTCAGTGTGGATTGATGATAATAAAATAACACAAGTAATCTGTGTTGGTATCGTAGTTTATAGTTTGTAAAGGAAGTGCTTTCATTTACTCCTCACAGTGACCCAGTGAGTGGGGAATATGAACTGCCTATCAACGTGGGTGGAGAGAATCACACAGTGCAGCGTGCTTATTGATGGTGCAACTGTAAGGAATGATGACCACAAGTGTCCATGTGTCTGTTTCTTTCAGGAGGAGGAGTGGGAACAGGGGGTAGCCGGAATCTCTTGTCAGCGGCTTGAATACATCTCTCAGACAAATTCAGGACACTGGCACCCTCAACATTTTGGCTTTCCAAAGCACTTGGGTGAACTAAGGAGCTGTGTTGGGGCAGGATGAGGAAGGGCTGGGATAAAGGCTTGGTTGCTCACTGCCACAGTTCTTGGTGCCAGCCGTCTGTATCTCCTCTCCTCTAGAGATGCTGTGAACATAACCAGGTTTGTCCCTCCTACTCCAATTTAGCTGGCCTGTGCTGCTCACTGCCTTCCACAGCAAAGACTTAATTGTCAGGTGTGTCCATTGCCCATGACAGAGTGTAGAAACCCACTTCCAGCATTAGTCTAGAAAGCCAAGAGTAACGCAACCTCTTCTTTCTGGGAGGCTCAGCACCGTGATTTGGACTCAGAGTTAGTCAATTGGCACAAACAACCTGTCTTCCATTTCTGACTACATGTCAGAGATCAAATTTCTGAAAGTAGATGAACTTTTCAAACTATCACGTGAGTTTTAAATTTCCAATGTAGAATTCTAGTCTTTTATGAATGTCAATCCCCTTCCCTCTGGAGTCACTCTTCTCTTTGGTCTCAGATGTCGTTTCTTCCAGGAGCCTTTGTGGTGTTCTCCATGCTGGGTGCTCTTTCTGGGGCTCCACAACACCAATGGACACCCATGGGTCACCCTACTGCAGTAGTATAATCACTGATTTTCTCTTTATCTCCTGCAGAAAACTGTGAGCGTCTTGGAGGCAAGGACTACGGTCTCTTCCCCTTTGTATTTCAGATGCGTAGCACATGGCTAATAAATATTTTTCGAATAAATCAGTAAGTTTAGTGAATTAATCAAAGCAGCCTAGAGAGCAGTGAAAGTAGAGCTGCGTACACTCCTGGCTTGCATTAATGCCGTGACTCATCGTTGCCCATTCAGATGATTATATTTGCTTGAATCAAAGTGGTTAAAATTAATCCCTGACCCTCAAAGGTATTCCTGCTTCATCCTGTCTGTACACTACAAAAACATCATACCTCAAACAAGTTTGAGAGGATATTTGAAAAGGGGTCTGGGAGGGTACACGTGAATTTTTTATAAAATTCATGTTTAAGGAAAAAGATGAAAATGATCACCAAAAAAATGAGCTAGCTTTTTATAATGCTCATGAGCCTGATTTCTTTGGGCCCACATGCAAGCACAGAACTAGGCAGAACTGTCTTAACTGGCTGGCACTTCTTAATCATGCTGACAATCAGGCTGCTCAAGGTGATGTGGCTGCTGAAGGACATAAGTGGACCCCAGGCTGTCAGGACACAGTGCAGAGGCTTTGGGCATGACCCTCTATCAACCCGTGCCAAGTATTAATGAGTAATCTCCTGGCTTGATAACCAGTGTCTGCTGCTATGCATTCCTAGCACTCATCTTCTATCGCATTTCAGTTATTTTAGACAAGTCCCACTTTGCATGATTGACGATTACGTTTACTTTCATGAGGTTTAGGTGGGTGGGAAGAAAAACACAGAAATAGAGCATGGCAGGAAGTTCCTTTGCAAAAGATTCATATATTACCTTTGTGTTATGGCTTCGTAAAACCCAAATTCTTAAGTGTTCTGAGGTTAAATGCTTCCTATTTGCCACAAAGTTGAAGGATGATGATTTAGCTGATTTTTTTTTTTGTTGTTGTTGGTTTTTTTACGCGCAATTTTACATCTGGCCGTCTATAGATTAATGAGACTTTTTCACTGAGGAAGGTCATTATTAGAGAAATAGATTTTGAATCTTGACAGAGCTCATTTGGGAAATGAAACCGAGGAATTGTACTTAAAATGTATCAGTCTACCTCTTCCTCAGAAACATTCTTGATTGGGGATGGGGTGGGAAGGAGATTGGATGTGTCCTTCAATCTGAAGTGGGGTTAGTCTTCTTCTAGGTCATTTGAGAAAAATGGAGGAGAAAGTAAGTGTGTGTTCATAAGCTGTAAACATTTCCTCTTATTTCCTCTACTTTCTCTCTTAATAAATAGATTGATATAAAAATAACTTTCAATTCACACAATCTAATCACAATATTTTATTAATTTTATACTTATAGCTACCATTTACTGAACACTTATCATGTGTCTATCATAATATATGTTGCGCAATGAGATGAATACTAATATTATCTCTATTTTACAGATGAGGAAACTGCAGCTCAGAGATGGGATAAGTTACCTGCTTAAGGTCACACTGCTTGATACATGGCAGAGCCAGGGTGGAAACTGAGGTCTGTCTGATGTCAAAGACAACACTGTGTATCTTATACTACATTGTCTCTCTTGCTTAGAAGATAAGGGAGAGGACGCCCACAGGTGTTAAAGGACTTGTTGTGTCACATATCATGTTACTGACATTGCTGTGATAAAAACATAGGTCTCTGGACCCAAGGCTTTCATTTTACATAGCACTGTAGCATCATAACTTGATGTAGCAACCAAACAATCATATATCTTTAATATTCAGAGAAAGTTTCAATTTCCTATATCTTTTTTACTCTTTAATAAGAATGCTTTTATTCTGTACCTAAATAAACTGTTGTTATACATTTCTCTTTGTTCTATCAATACATTGATAAGAAAAAGTTCCTTTTTGCTAGATCATGTATCTTTGCTGGTTGGAAAATGTGACCACACATGTGAGTCTGGGACAAGAGTGTGTGTGACAGATGATTAAGATACCCTATGCATAATTGGAGTAGGCGGCACTGAGGTAGCAAATGGGAGTTAAGGGACCCTGAAAAAAACTGACATATTCAGCGCCATCCACCCATTGGCTGCCTGAAAGTCTGAAATTCCTTGATTGGACTCACTTGCTTGGGTTAAGGCATCATATCACCAATTAAAACAGATATATGCTACTATTCATTGTCTGTAAATATTTTACTTCATTGTATTGAACCAGATGGTCAGAGGTTGAAGGGATGGAATACAGGGGAGGTAGTTTTCGGTATAAAAAGAAGAATTCAAAAAGGAATTAAGGTAGAAGAATCAAATGCCTGATCAGTCCAGGTAGATTAATGCCCAAGGCAGGGCACTTGGAGTTGTGACAAGTAAATATTGGAGAAACAGAGTTTGCCAGGACAACAGGTAATGAATGATTCTCTTGCTAGCTAAGACATTTTTAGGAAAACATTCATGAATACTTTGGGTTGTCGGTGGTTGACATGATATCAAATAATCAAGGTAGAGAAACGGAAAAAAGGGAGAGGAGTCTAAAATGGAAGAAAAAATAAAAATTAAATAGGAAATAACAGGGCCTGGGGACAAATCCTGCGGGTAAGTTCATGAAATCTTGGCATTGACTCAGGTTAGAGCTCCTTGACAGGGCAAGCTGGTGCCTATCACACATGCCCCAGAAGAATTCAGACCCCATGATTTGCTGCATGAGAATGGCAGCGAGCCTGACCCACTGAGTCTGCAAAGGACAATCAGCTCCCTGTGTCCCAGCTTCCTCCATCATTTGCAAAGCAGAAGTACCCATTACAGCGTTCTACAACTCTCTCCCAACTGCTTGTCCTGGCATTGCAACACTGTTTATCTAGAAGGGCTAGTGGGTAGTTCACAGGTAGGCAGGTAAAGAAGGGTCATGGATGTCACCATACTCCAATGTCCGTATCTGCCACCACCACATCCATCTTTCGCCTGAGATTTACCCAGTCACACAACAAATAATCCTGCATTCCCACCAGCTCAGTCTTCATTTATTCTAAGATGTGGAGGACCACAATGCAAACCAAAAAGAAGTTCCCAAGAGTGTCTTGCTGCAAATTTGTTGGATAAGTGGCAAATGGGGCAAATCAGCCTGTAGTGAATTTAGAATTTGAGAATCATGGTGATTATCATTTGATGGGAAAAGAGGAAGAGGATGAGATAGGAAACACAGTGACCCATCCCTGACCTCCTACTGCTGAATAATCAAGGCTGATCATAGACTCTTGGTGTGTAGAAGAAGGTTCTGCTAATCATGATGTGCAAAAAATTGTATTTTGGCGAAGGAAAGCCTCTTTAGCACACATTTTGCCTATTGAGCAGACTTGGGGGAAAATTATATAATAAGGAGAAGTGTTGCTCACAGGAGGTGAAGGGGCAGTCTCTGCACCCTGCACCCTCCCATCTTGGACTCCAGGAACCTTTTCTATTTTCCTAGGTCTGTTAGGGGCAGGCAGCGGGCACAGACACGTTCTTTCTTGACTGAGCCCGATCAGCCTTCACATGGCCACCCTGGTTGGTGTTTACCCTCTGAGAAAACATAAGTGGTCCCCAATGGCTCACATTTCACTTGGTGGAAGTTTATTCAGAAGCATTTCTCTGAACTCTAGTTTCACTCTCAAGCCAGAGACGACGTGTTTCTAAGGTCCAAGGGGTGTGTGCCTCCCTGGGGGCCAAAAAACCTTTGGTTGCCTTCATCAACAGCTCCCAGTGAAACACTAGGCTCCTGAACCTCTGTGAGAGGATTGACCCTCAGAAGACGGCAGATCTGGGGCAGCAGGTTCTTCTACCTCCTGGTTCACTGCCAATGCCTGCCCACTGCCCTATTGCACAGGCTCAGGAAAATCAGACCAACTTTAATAGCAGCCTAATTTCAAAAGATAATTACAAAAGTTGGTTTTGTTTAACAGCAATGCAAATAAACATAAATACAATGGCATTTTGAAGTCAAACATCTTATGAAAGTAAATACTGTCCTTGTTTTTTAAGGTGGTCCATGTTATTGAAGACCCCCTGTTGAGATGATGGAGATTGGTTTGTTCTCAGCGGGAGCAGGGTGGGCATGCAGTGAAAAAGGACTGGGTAGTGTTCTTCTCATGTCTTGATTCCTTGGGTGGGAGGGTGGCCTGCGGAGGGGCCTGGGAGGCAGGCAGCCTGGGCCAGGGGACAGATGGAAGATGTGTCAGACACTCAGCAGCATCTACAGCACCATCAATTGCTGGGAAAAGGCCAAATTCCCAGGGCCCTGAGCAAGCTAAGCAGCAAGGGGCTCCAAGTTCATCAGCCACAGTGACCGAGAGCATTGCTGGAACATGGATCCGAAATGTCTGCCAGAGAGGGATCAGCGGCAGGTCCCAGCTCAGGGGCCTTGTTCCTCCAGTGACACAGTCAGGCCAGCCACTCCCTGTGCCCTGAATAGCATCTAACAGACCAGCCAGGAGACAGGAAACCAATCTAAAAGACAGAAATTCTACAAAAAAAGACTGAGTTAAACCTCAAAAGCGAGTGTCCATTATTGTTTCTGACCAAGATTTCAACCGAACTCAAGTCTTTCTCCCTGCCTCCTAGCAGCTGGGCTCCTGGCACGTAAGAAAGGTAAGCTTGGTAATAGATTCAGTAAAGAAACTTTATCTTCTTCACATCTCCCAGTTGGAGTAAGAGTAATTTTATAATCACATGCTTCCATTCCTTCATTTGTTATTTATCAAATAATTATTACACACCTGCTGCATATTGAGAATTGGGCTGGGCAGTCAGGATACCGGTTGGACTTGGGAGCAGTGACAGAGTTTGTGGTTGGGGGAGCACTAGCTGATTAGACTACCATCATGATAGAGGTTTTTAAATAAGATTATATCCTGTGCTGGGAAAGATGAGCTCTGCTGCTAAGATATGCGCCTTAAATAGCTGAATACTTCTACTTGTACTTCCCTGGTAAAACTGTTTCTATTCCACTTAAAAAACTGGCTTGAGGCTATTTCTGCTGACAACTTTCTCCACAGTAGGATGGACCCAGCCAACAATTGGCCCAGGTAATTGTTTAGTAATATCTATGAGTCAAAAATATCATCCTGAAGCCATTCCTCAAGATAATGGAAGAAGGAGGTAGATTATGGAGACCTAGTCAGCTGTGCAGCTTCCCCAGATCCCATTATAAAACTGATGGATTCAGTTCATAGCAGAAATTACAAAATATGTCACTCTGATAATTGGTACAAGAGGAAATACAAATGAACACATGGAAATAATTTATATTTTCACAAGTATAACCAAATAAGTGCACACTAAATCAAACTTGAGGAACTGTTTTTATCTGAATTAGCAAAAATTCTATCAGGAATTTACTAAAAAACTGTTTTATACATTTACTGCTATATTTCTATTTGCACTGTAAAGTGGTATAAAGTTATTTGGGAAAGCAATATAACACAGCATAGACAAACCAACAAAGATGGTCATATATTTGTCCTAGTAATTTCATTCCTGAAACTTTAGCCTAAGAAAATAATTTAGTGGAAGGAAAATCTCTATGAAGGCAGAATATTCTCAATAACATTATCAACATGAGGGGGGAAAAAGATACACTCTGAAATCCAATGATAGGACAATGTGGGTATATTACACAATGAATTAGCATGCAGTCACAGAGAGAAATAGATAAGAAAAATATGCAGCAATGTGAAAAATGTGATGAAGTGTTATTTAAAGAAAGCAGAGTTAAAAAAGGTACTATGATTGCTGCTATGTAAAACATGAACATGTGTAATAAACAAAAATGGTAGCAACAGTGTTGGAATGAGTTATGTTACTTCTCAATCTTTTTTAATATTGTTACATCTTGTTTTTTTAATGAAAAAGTATTCACAAATGAAATCTAAGGTCTCTGTCAAATACAACCTGGTCATGCATCATCTCATAGATTCTCAAAAACAGACAGTCACATGAGTGATAGCTGCACTTCAGGGGCTAGTAAATGGCTTTTAACCCAGATCTATAAGGAGTATGTTGAGTGGTCTGAGGTGTGTCAGAATAGAAGCAGCACGTAGAGAAAAGGCATTACTTCTTCCAGGAACCACATTAGCCAGCTCCGTATCACTCAGCACATCGGACATGCTGCAGGCTTCCCAGAACTCCAGCATTCTGGTGGAAATACTCTACAGAAATCATGGAAAAGCCAAACCCACAAAGCCCGACTGAAAGGTTTTTAATTACATCAAAAGAATTGAGTGTGGTCTGGGTTTCACATGAAACATTTTTTCATCTATTTTCCCACTCAAATACTATTGTTGTTAGTGTCTTTAGGATACATTCTGCCTGTTTTTTATATAATTTAATTATATTTTGTTATTTTATTTTATTTTTTTATGATGTCAATGTGACTCTTTATAAGACAGATTATTTCCTGGGCATTTGAAAAGGAATCTGTCAGGGTCTTTCACCTAAGCATACTCACAAAAAAGTCCCCAATCTCTTTATTCAAGAAAAGAAAGACACAGAACTGAAAAAGGCCAGGAAGCTGGGCCAAGCTTTTGTTTGTGCTCAGCACTTTTGATACCAAGACTTCCTGAGAGGAAAGACGTTGCAAACCACCCATGCAGTGAGGCAGAGTAGAGCCGATTTTTATGTTGCTCTAGTTTCCTCAAGGAGGAACCCCAGATGTGACCCCTTTCCTTGCCACAAGAAACATGGGGATCCCGACACCACTATTTTAATAAATAGATGGTACCAAATGCCCTCTGATAGCAATTTATACAACCGCCCTCCAGGAGAGGAGTGTTTTTCTCTGGCCACCCTCTGAGCCCGCAGGACCTCAGGTGACTTCTGTGCTCAGTGAATGTTGGGCAGTGTCATGCGGGGCAGCGTGTGGAGTCTCTAGTCCAGCTCCCCACATAAGAACGCAGGATATGGTGAGGCCAAAAAGGAACACCCACGGAGCCATAGGTAGGGGAGTCATACCACTATAGTCTTGCTGGCGGCTGGGTTGGAGACACAGGAAACAGGAGCCACACGATCTGCAACCTGCCGTCCGTTTTTCTACCACCCAACCAACCCCACTTGCTAACTGCAATCCACGCTTGCCAGCTCAGCCACCATCTTCTTCCTGGTCCCCATTTTCTGTTAGCGTAGCCACAGCAGTTATATTAGTGGCCAATGGCTCACTGGTTACAGCTGACGGCCAACTAGCCACAGCTGATGGCCATCCAATCACAATTGATGGCCATTTACTACCTGAGTGAGCACCTTTCCACGTGAGGGCGAGTGCCTGGAAACTGTATTCCTGGTTCTGTCCTCACAGGCAGCTTCATTCCCTGCAGGTTTCTTGGTCCCCCCAAGAGCATGTGTGAGCAAAGAGGAAGCGATGTTGCTTTCTTTGAGGCCTAGATCATTATTCAAAATGAACAGTTTTCCTTTTAAGAGCTTGTCTCTGCTTCTTTGTTATTAAATAATGGGCATGGAATATAATGAAGTTATCACATTTGATGTAATAATGAGGACATCAAAATTAGACCCAACATGCATAACCAGTAAACTTCTATTATCTTCTGTATTTTGCCTTCTGAAAATCCCAACAATGTCAGATTTCATGCAGCTATTATTAGGCCATGGAATGATTTTTCTCGTGAAATTACACCCTACTTGGAGAAGGGGGTATCAGTAACGCAGTTTCAAACTTGCACAGCAAAGATGCAAAGGGAAAGGCTGTAACAAATCTGCTCTTTGCTGCAAAACAAGCATTACATTGTCTGAAAATTTCTTGAGTTCTGAAATCTGGTGAGTGTTGATCTCATGGTGAAAAACCCAAAACTTGGAAAGCCGTTGTCCTTTGCAGGACAATGTCCATTTCTTTAGCTCTATAGGAAATTTCATCACTATGTATTTCCACTCTGTTCCTTGTAAATGACCAGCATCTGTTTCTTCAACAATTTTAAAACTGTAAATTAGTTGATAAACTACCAAAAAAATTCCAATTTAATTCATATACATCAGGATGAAATGGCTGGAAGTGTTTAGGGAGGGGCATAATCTAGGCAGGGAAAGGGCAGTTATGACAAGGGAAGGAAATTCCGGCATTTTAGCCCTTTCCATGCAATGTGGCTTAGATTGGCGTGTAAGTGCCTCCTGTGGAGCCCACGTTCCTAAGTGAGCCCTAAGACAGCCATAATCCAGAACATTCTATGAAACTTCATTCTTCATAAAACATTTCCTTCTCAAATTCACAGCTACTTATTCACAGCTACGATTCCTTGGTGACTGAGAAGAGCTTTTACCACTTGAGCTGTTTTGTATCAAGACCAAATAAAATGAACAAGTACAAAGTTTTCAACCACAGTCCCCTGTGACTCTTTCATCCTGTGACCCCTATTTCATCACTAATATCAGCTATACTCAGAAAGACGTTCCATACAGTTCTAAATAGGATTCTTCATCTATAAGAAAATCTATAATAATAATGATCTTTTTTTAAGGCTGTTATTTGTGTACTGGAATATTAAAATAAACTATTGTAGTCTTTCTGCTCTCTCCCATGTTGTAGAGTCATAAGTTCAAATGCAACAGTGGTTGTTGGCAAGGGATTTTATTGGGTATGATTTCACTATCAAAGTTCAAATACAACTTTTCATGAATTCCTACGCATTTACCTCTTTCTCCAACATATAACTCCACAGTTTTTTTCTCTGTATCTTTTTATCATCTTCTAAGGAATTGATAAGCCTCTGACTTCTAGTTTCATTGCTAGGGCTTCTTCACTGGTTACTACATCTCTTTAGATGTCCACCAAAGCAGAATCAACCAAACTCTCTAGGGAAACATGTCAGAGTTATTGTGAGAGAACACAGGACAGCCTTTCTCATAGTGTTGTCTATTATTATTGTTGCATCCATAAAAATGCTTAATATTGTAATTCTGAGTAAAACAGGATTTTGAAAACAGTCAATGCTTTGTGGGGAGGGAAGTTGCGAAGGGAGGAGTGGGAAACCACTCCTCAGAGCTCAGGAGAGACGCAATAACTGGAAACTTAGGCTTGAAATAGGGAACAGGGAGAAGTCCAATCAGATAACCAAACCTCCAACTAAAAGAGAAGTCTTCTGTTAGTTATGACAAGAACATATCACGTGCTGTTCCTCAGTGAAGAGACAGCCACTATTAAAGTCATGTCATTAGGAAAAAAAAAAAGCCACATCATGATTAATAGCATCAAGTCCGGATGCCAACTTTCAGAAACAGGAAAACGAAGTCCAGCTTCTCAAAGCTTCTAATGTAATTATTCATAAGGGAGGGTGGTAATTGCACATGCCCCAAATCCTCGGGGGTTAAGATTGAAATTACCTGCTATAAATCAGAAGTTTCTTCACCCTTTCTTGTTTTCATTTGAAAAAGCTTTGTGAAATATACATGCCACCCCATGCACATAATAATATACCCATGTTCATTTTAACATAAAAATAATGTTTTAAACTGCCATGTGTGCGTCCCTGGCACACTGCTGGTATAAGTGCCTCCATTGCATAAGGACCAAGTGTCGTACCTACTTTTGACTTGTACAAAGCACTTGGAAACCTTGTTGAAATGCAGATTCTGCTTCTGTTTGTCCAGGGTGGGATCCCATGTTCTGCATACCTAAAAATCTCCCAGGTTGTTCCTATGCATTTTGCGTAGTGAGGCTATAAACCAGCAGATTGCACAGTGTGGTCTTTGACCAGCAGCTTCAGCATCTCCTGGGAACTTGCTGCATAGAAATGCAGACTTTTGACCCCCAATCAAATTTACTGAATCAGAAACTCTAGGGGTGGAGCTCAGGCATCTGTGCTTTTAATAAGCCGTCCAAAAGATTCTGATTTATACTAGTTAACCAGGGCAGTAAGAATTAGGTCAGCCAAGAGTAGACATAGGAACTTAGGTTCTTCGAAACCTGTGATACATAGATGGTTTCAAGATCCATGCAGATGGCTTAAAACCAAGAAAAGGAATTTCCTGGACCTGATTCAGGAGCCAGGAAGCAGAGCTGAACTCATTGTAACCAGGGCAGTTGCAACACAAATATATTGCATAATAAAGAATCAGAGGGGATAACCAGGAGGTGTTTCTGGAGAGGAAACTAGGAAGAAGCCTCTAGGAGGAGGAAATAAAAGTCCACTAGAAAATTCCATCCACATGAGGCTTGGTCTTTAGATATCTGAATTCAGCATTCAAGCTCAAGAAGTGGGAGCGGTGGAGAGGAGAGATGGGGGAACATTCCTGCTGACATAATGTGCCATCAGATTGTAATTAACCTGAGCTTCAGAACATTGATTTCTACACGTTAGCAGTTGCTCTTTGGGCAATCTTTGTTCTATGTTCTTTAGAATCTTCATCAGTTTCCTAAGAAAAATTCCCAACTTTTGTCCTTTATTGTCTTCTATAGAATTTGTATGAACCTTTGCTTCTAAGAGAGAAAGAGCTATGTCCAAGTCTAGATAGAAATAGCTATAGAGTACTAGAGGTCAGGTCCGGGGGAGCCACAGCAGAGGCCTGTGGTATGGGACAATCAGGAAACCATGGGGCCAGCTGGGACCACTGCTCCCCTCCTGGCCTGAGGTGCCTGCACTGCAAGGAAAACCTGGAATTTGCTTCAGCTGGGACAAAGCCCAAGCCTGGAGCCTCAAACTGAACTGGTGTTTCTGCTCACAGATGACGTGTTTTCTGTGGAGATGTGAGGTACAGCTTGTGATTTGATCATCACACTTCATACCAAAGAGAAAGTGACAGAGTTATTGTTCCAGCAAAAGATTGCTTTTTGTTCTGTTCTTTTGGTGTTTTATTCCCCAAATGTTTAGGGACAGCCTTTATTCATCAGCAGTCTCTATGCAGCATAAGCTTGAAGGGTACTTGGACTGTCTGCCTTTCCCCAAGTCCCCTTCCCTGATGGCCTGTGGCTGTGGCTGCCGCTCTCCCTCTGTCTTGTCTGCAAGTTGTCCCTCCCTCCCCTCTGCAGGGTGTCAGCCAGCCCTGGTCCACCAGCAGGCCTAGATGATCTGATGACAGAATGAGTAGCCCTGGCCTTAGGAGGGGGCGCTTGAGGGAACAGGGCATAGACAACAGGTTGTGGAGCTGTCACAGGCCTATGAGCTATAAAGATCAGGGGCTTTCTTCTTGTCCTGGCCCCATTTCTCCTCTTCATCCTCTCCCTAGGGCCTTCTATCTTCTTCACTAACTCCCCCCTGACCCCTGCCTTAAATACTTTCGGGGGGAAAAAAGGTGAAGGTAAAGACAGTAGTTATGAGAGAATTTGGACACAAAAATATTTATATAGAAGCACACATATAAACAGGTTGGGTAATCACCCTGACCCTGTCATCTCCAATGTTGCTCCATTCAAAGAATATAAAGATTTAAGTCAAAAAGTTTAACACCTAAGATCCAACAGGATATTCAGAATGAGAACATTCAATAATTAAACATGTATCTGTCAAATTGTTAACAGACACTAGATACTATAGTCTATAAGGAGAAAAACAGCACATATGCACACAAGTGCCCTTGAAGTCAATCAACAGCTGTTTCTAGTTATTCTAAGTTTTTCTACATTCTATACACTTGGTTACTTAGAGAGACAAGGCCTTCAGTAATAATGAAAGTCTTGAATTAAAGCATGAATCAGACACCCAAAGGAGCTGACCTGGTTTGCCAAATACAAATGTAATGAAGATTAAAGTAGAACTACACAACTTTTATTGTTGTATTTTCAAAAGAAAAACTCATTAACCAGAATAGAAGATATGTTTCCTAATAATCGCAACATGATACATAACATTTATTAATTACTAAGGGAAAGGTACTGTGCTAGTTGCTTTAGCTACCTCATATAGTTCAATCCTCACAAGGAACTACATGCAGAGGTGGAAACAGGACACGAACTACTCGGATGGCGGTCTATCCCACTAGAATGAACGAACTAAAAGAAGTTCATACCCAATTTTACCTCACCCCATTGCGTCATAACAACGAATTTCTGATTAGCAGAGGCTTGGGTATGTACGTGTTCCTTGGCAATGCTGTGGAGGGGAGAAGGCGTTGGGAGGAGTCTCCCAGGACACAGCTGTCTTTCTCACAGAAGGGCTGTTCTCCTGACCTGTGCCACCAACACTGTGCCTAATGGTAAAGAGGTCACCTCCAGGGAAAAATCAAAGGACTATTAAAAAGACAAAATGTTCGGTGCTCAGGAAAGGAAAACATCAACTTCAGAAACACAGTTAAAGAAGTGAAATGAGTTGCCCAAGTTCACATGACTAAACAATGTTCATCCCTGGACAAGAAGACCCCACATCTGAAGCCCAGAGCACCTTCTATTACTTGGAACTCTGAAACTACTTCAAATTACTGCACAGAAACCAAAGGAACAGAAAGGAACATCAACAGTTTTATGAGCCAAATTGATTAATTTCAAACACACTGGCCCCCTTCTCATTGCCTCATTAAGACAGAAAATACCTTAGACAAGTTAGAACCCCAAAATGGCAAGCTTGTGTCAAGAAAGTAATCAGTAAATAAATAATAAACGGTGAAGACTTTAAAAGGTCTCATACTCTTCTACATAGTCCCTTGTGAGTCTGAATCATATTATGTAGCAAAAGCATCCAACATGGTGCTTTTCCCTTAGTAATTGTCAATAAATGTTATGCAATATAATGTGATTATTTGGAAACATACATTGTATTTGGATTAACGAGTTTTTTTTCTTTTGAAAATATAGGAATTGAGGATGATTGCCATGACTTTTGGGTAAGCAAAGATCTCTTAAAAGTTCTTAAATAGAATATGTCACACTCATCATAAAAGAGTATAGTAATTGCCGTACATGAAAAATTAAGAACTTATGCTTATCAAAAGAATCAATAATGAGGAAAAAAAGGCCAAGAGTGGGAGAAGATGTTCACAATACACATACAGGGCAAAGGACCTATCTATACACAGGATATATAAAGATCTCCTTTTGTTATGTATCTATTACTTAAAAACAAATTATCACAAAATTAGTGACTTAAAACTAGCAGTTATTATCTAATAGTTTCGGTGGGTCAGGAATCCAAGCGTGGTTTAGCTGAGTGCCTCCAGCTCACGGTCTGTCATGAGGTTGTAGTGGAGCTGTCCGCTGGGGTTACAGTTATCTCAAGGCCTGACTAGAGCAGACTCTTTTTCCAAGCTCACTGTGCTCACTGGCTGTTACCTGGACACGCCAGTGGGCTTCTCTATAAGGCAGCTCACAACACACCAGTTGGCTTCTCCTAAGCAAAAGCTCTGAGAGAGAGAGAGAACCAGCAAGACAGAAGTTACTATCTTTATGTAAACCTAATGGCAAATGTAATCTCATTACCTTTGCCATATTCTATTCATCAGATGTGAGTCACTAGATTCAGGGCACACTGAAGAGAGAGGTACACAAAGGCAAGAATACAGGAGATGAGGATCATTGGAGGCAATATTAGAGGCTGGCTCCTACACTCTCACAAACCAAGAAGAAAAGACAAACAGCACAATAGAGAAATGGACAAAGAAGTGAACAAACACTTTACAGAAACAAATACCTAAATTGTCAATAACCATAGGAAAATATAGTCAGGAGACAAATAAAAAGTAGAACCAAGTTGAATTACTTCTACACAACCAACAGACGACAGAGTAACTAATGATAAAAAGGACAGGATAATCCAAGTATTGGCAAGGGTGTGGAACAGTCAGAATTCTCATGTACCTCTGGCAGGGTTGTGAATCTGTACAACCACCTTAAAAAACTGTGTGGCAGTGTTTATTAAAACTAAACTACACATATTCTATGACCTAGCATCTCCATTTCTACATAAATGCCTGACAAAACTGCATATATGTTTATACCAAAAGACATGTATAAGAACATTAATAGAAGCTTTATTTATAATAACCAGAAAACTGGAAACCACCAAATATCTATCAATAATAGAAGAAATAAATAAGTTGTGAGATATTTATATGATTGACTACAATAAAACGGTGAGAAGGGGATAAATTATGTCTATACCTTAACAATAGGAATGGCTCTCACAAAATAATGTTATGCAAAAGAAAAGGATCAAAAACATATATACTATGCAATTTTATTTATATAAAACTCAGAAACTGGCCAAACTAATCACTCATGAGGGGATTTCGGACACTTGCTACTTTTGGTGGGACTTAATGATGGGAAGGGGCAAGTTCGGGGAATCTAGAGGCCTAGTAATGTCCTGTGCTTTTGACCTGGT
Organism: Rhinolophus sinicus; assembly: GCF_057876585.1. NCBI lineage: Eukaryota > Metazoa > Chordata > Mammalia > Chiroptera > Rhinolophidae > Rhinolophus > Rhinolophus sinicus. The sequence continues at coordinate 131,864,226 of NC_142501.1, forward strand.
AAAAAGGATCACTAACTTCGAGAAAATTCAATATGTTGTACATTTATTATTCATGTGCTCTTCTCTATGTGTATTATATTTCCATAAATTTTTTACTTAAAAACAAACAAATTTTCTTCCTGCTATGTTATTCAGAATGGTAACTGTGATTAAAACTTATGAATAAATCTATTAAAAATTGAAATTCTGTGTCCATTGGTGCTATGTCCTGAGTCCTAATCCCCAAGGTCTTAAATATCAAGAATTAGTTTTTCATTTAATTCCTGGAACCTAAAAATTTACTAACATTGCTGACTTTACTGTTTCCTTTCTTCCCCGAAGGAAGTGTTAGAAATCTTCTCCAGTTTGGAAGATACCAAAATCTGGTCCATCCTTCTTATTCTTAATGAGTCCACAGAGTCCTGCTTGAATACCTCAGTCTTAAAATGAGGAATGGAAGGAGAAGAAATGAAATAGAGGAAAGGTAGAGAGATAAGCAAAATGCTAAATGAAAGAGAATATACAAAATTATGAGGTGTGTGTCTGTGTGTGTGTGTGTGTGTGTGTGTGTGTGTGTGTGTGTGTGAGATTGGGGGATCAAAAGAAATTGGAGGAATATGAAAATAGAGATCGATGGAGAAGACAACAAGAGCCAGAAAAGGAGAGAATTAGGAAAGAGGGAGAGAGTTGAGAGATCTATTATCCATATTTTGAAATTTCAAATGTGTTAAACTGTTGATATCACCGTTCAGAACGTGTGTCTTGATTCTTCAGTTTTGGAAAATATAGTCCTGGCTGAGGAGCTCCAAACTTTTTAAGTCAAATAATTTGTATGTAATAAATGTTAATGGAGAAAATAAAACCATGTAAGTCTTTGATAAAAACTTTTTTTTTTTCTGTGAAACAGTGAGAATGACATAAAAGGATGTGACAATGAAGAATATTACAAAAATTTGGCCGTAAAGTAGTAGGCATTCACAGCAGGAAATTAATCTCTCTTGGGAAAATACTAGATGGTGAAATAAATCTATACATGCTGCATTGTATGCCCTGTGTATTGTGTTGTATATCATGCATGTTTTGGGGGAATTGTATATAGATGGTTAAAAGCAAGGGTTTCTTTCAGAAGCTATCCTGGGCCAGGGATTTGCTTTCTACAAATGTGAAATGTGTCCATGCAGGAGTGCCATATTTGCATGTAAATCTCGTAGATTAGTAGACTGTGGTGGAGTCACAACAGTATAGCTAGACAATATTCAGTTGGTTGAACCTTTTTGAATAGTTTCCCTTTTTATCAAAAACAAAATCAAAACTATTTTCAGTGCAAAGCCAAATTCTAAACAACACCCACTAGAATTAGCAAAGCAACATTTCATCAGAAAATCACCTGCAGAATTTAGAAGGCAATTTAGAATTACTAATTGGTGTGTTAAATGGATACATTCAGAAGTGCCAGGGGATGAGTCAACACTTCTAAAAGAACCTTCATTTCAGGATTTCGTAAGTGAGTGCTCCAAATTATAAGCCTACCTACACATTAGTGCATGGGTTACAGAAGTCAGTTCACCCAGACAGTTGCTGTGTGCATAATTTGAAAAAGAATAAATACTACTTTGGAAATTGCTCTGGTTCAATTTGCCAAGAGTAACACCCTTTCTGGGCACATAGCCACTAGATATGTGCCTGGCTTTCTTTGTGACTGTGGAACCCTGAATCATTGTTTGCAATTTTATCAAAGGATTCATTGAGTCACAGGATAACCAGGGAGAACATATTGACTATTAAAATGTAAGAACACTGGCCTGAGATTCCGTAGAAGAAAGTTAACTTTTATCTTAATATAGTGTTTACTTTATAGTTATTTGTTTAAACCTGATTCCTATTACCTCACTATCTCTATTGCCACACAACCATTATTTCTTATCAACTATTATCTGGGCTACTGTCACAGCCCCCAAAATGGTCTCCTAGCCTTAAACCTTGCTCAGTACAGCGTGTTGTCCACATAGCAGCCAGCATGGGGCATCGAGAGCTGCTTCAACAGCTGAAGCTCTGCAGGCAGAAGAGGCAAACCCATACCTAGAGCAGATATATAACCCTTTGAGGACAAACTCTGGCCCTCCCAAGATGGGAAGACCCTGATACGGTCCACTCACCACCACAGGACCTGTTGGTCTCTCCATGGCTTGTCAGGGACTCAGTATTGGGGTCTGTTGCTGACAAGTTGAATATTCAAAGCCAACAGTAGTAAGATAGGCTTGGGAAATGAGAGTTCAATGTGCTAGCACACAGCATTTAGTGTGAGGCATTTGAAAACTATTTTCCATTGACTTTAGGACTTGGAAGGTCTCAGAGAACCCAGCTCATACTTTCAAGTTCTGGATTCATGATTACTTGGAGTTCCATTGTTCAGCGTTCCATCTCTAGTAGGGCCCAGTGACATACCAGGGACTGTTTTCCAAGGCATGCCATTCTCTGCCAAGGATGTCCTACCTTCTCCTATTAGAGCTTGTCATAAGCTCCACACTGCATCATCTTTTTCCCACTGACAATTCCTAAAACATAGGATCTGCTTGATTAGATGATCCCAGGGGCAGTGCTGAGGGCATCATGGTCTGGACCGGATGCAGTGCTCTTTCCTGCTCTGGGTGCTATTCAAAGCAGGCAACCTTCTTTGTTACCTAGTTCATGGGCTGGTGCAGTTTTCCCAGGTGTGAAACGTGTGGCAGCCAGAACCCAAAGAGACATCTGAGGCACCATACTTCTTTTTCTGTGTGAAGGATTCAAGTTGTTGTAATTTGCATTTTTCTTTAAAAAGGGTATCCCGAGCTTGACTTTACCAATGGACACTTAAACTTCACTGAATTGTCCATTGAATCTTCAGAGGGTTTTTCTCCCACCCTCTAGAGCACATGTGACACACTCCGGCCTCCAATGTACTGCCACTTCTTCCTCATTTGCCCCAGCAGCATGATGTTGGCATGACAGTGTGACTTGTGGAGTGTCAGGATGGTCCAGACTGCTTCAGACTATATTATGAGTGAGAGCAGGAGGATTAACACAACCCTGGAAAACATCTATAAATGGCTATTGTCCTTCTCACATGAAGAAGAAGTGTTTCTGATCCATTTCCTAATTGGAATGGAAAGAACACCTCTGTAAACCAATGGTTGTATTTCATATATCTGAGGCCTTATTCATCTGTTTTATCAGTACAGTTGGCCCTCTGTATCCACAGAGGGTTGGTTCCAGGCCCCTCGTGTGTACTCAAATCCATAGATGCTCAAATTCATTATATGCTGTGGCATAGTATTTGCATATAACCTATGCACATTCTACCGTATAATTTAAATAATCTCTACAATACTTACAATTCTTAATACAATGCAAGTGCTATGTAAGTAGTTTCTATACTGTATTGCCTGGGGAATAATGACAAGAAAAAAAGTCTGTACATGTTCAGTACAGAGGCAACAATCATAGGCCTAATGACATAATATGCGTTAGCAAAAATGTAATTTGTTTTTACTTTTTATTTTTATTTTTGATCTGTAGTTGGTTGAATCCACAGGTATGGAACCCGTGGATTTGGGGGGCTGACTATAATACCACAGTGGGCATAGCAGCTGTAATGAGGCTGCTCCTTGGTTAAGTCTTCCATAGTCTAAGGCATTCTCCAGTATCTATCTGGTTTCTGCAGGGCCAAGACTGGTGAACGAAAATTGAGATGATAGGGACCATCTCCCTGAATCTTTCAGGTTGCAAATCTCTAATCCACCCACAGTATCAGAGAATTAATTACATTTGGCTTTTCTCATTATAAAAAAAAAAAATTTACTCCACAGACCAAGGGTACAATGTTGGGTTACTCCAACTGCTAAGTATATAAATTCCAACAATGCATCAAGAACTGGAGAGTGACATGAGGTGGGTCCATAGATTCGGGGGAGGGGGGACACTGTTGGCTGCACTTTAACCAGGACTCCACTTATTATTACCTGGTTCCCTCAGGCCCCCACTCTAATGGGGGAGTTATGATGGTTTGAGTCTCTGGGCATCAATGTCATTCTAACTTAGTTCCTGAAATTTATTTTTTCCCCTTTCCACAGTGTATGTTCAACTGAATAAATGGCTACAGGTCACTTTGAGGAAGAGTGATGGAACTGTCACAGAATATACTTATCATGATGTTACAGGATCCTATAGGACCTGGCTACCTCTAAGGTCAAGAGCACCAGAACCCAAGTGAAGGAAAGAGAGAGAATTGTCCTAGGGTGTCATGCAATCTAAGGAACTTTCAACAAAGATAATGAGATTCCTTGAGTTTAAATTGATCAAAACAGCTTTTCCATGTCTCCCAGAAATGAGTCTCTTTTAGTATCTCCACACTCAGTCGTTGACTGGGGAGCAGCCTATGGGTGTTGTGATCTTGGCCCAAAATGTAACAGTGGATTTCAAAGGATAGCATCTGGGGCCCTGGTCAATTAACCTTCCTGTAGCAGGAGGTCCATGAGGCATATTTTCTTGTCTGCCATACGGATTCAATGTGATTTCAATCAAAACCCCATGAGGATTTAGAATTTTTTTTAGTAAAAATTGATAAGCTGATTCAAAAATGTATATAGATATGTAAAGGACTTAGAATACCTAAAATAATTTGGAAAAATAAAGTTGGAAGACACACACAACCTAATTTCAATACATAGTATAAGGCTACACGTAAGTTACTGAAGTGGTGTAGAGTCCAAAAACAAATGTATGCACATATGGTCTATTGGTTTTTCATTAACGGTGCAAAAATAAGGAGAAAGTATATTTCTTTCAATAAATGATGCTGTGACATTTGAATATTAATGTGTAAAACATGAACTTGGACTCTTATTTCATACCACATACCAAAGCTGTCTCAAAATGGGTCATAGATCTAAATGTAAAATCAAAACCTGTAGAATTTCAAGAAGAGAATATGAGACAATCTTTAGAATGGGTTAGGCAAAGATTTTTTAGGATATAAAAATCGTGAACTGTAAAATAATTTTATAAATTAGACTTTATCAAAATGTCAAACTTTTGCTTTTGAAAATGCTTTGTTAAGGATACGAAAAGGCAAGAAACAGACTGAGAGAAAACATTTGCAAAACACATATTCAGAATATATGCAGAACATATAAAGAACTCTTACAATTTAATAGTAATAAGACAAACAGGCCAATTTAAAAGATAGGAGGACAGCCCAATTTAAAAGATGGTGGAAGCAATAGTTTTGACCAGACTCTTCACTAAAGAATATATATGGACGACAAATAACATGAAAATATACTTAACATCAATAAACATTGGAAAATACAAATTAAAACCACAATAAACTACATGTACACTAGAATATCTAAAGTGAAAAACACTGACAATACCATGTGTTGCCAAGAATACGGAACCACTGGAAGGCTCATATATCATTTTATTTAATTAATTAATTTATTTTTTAATTAGTTTCAGGTGCACAAGACAAAGTAATACTTAGACGTTTATCATTTATGTCCCTCACACTGTGTGAACATCCCTCCCCAATCCACTATCCCTCTGATATCGCACAGAGCCATTACATTTCCACTGTCTCTATTCCTAATGCTGTACTCTGCTTCTTGAAAGTATATACACACATACACATGCACACACACACACACACACACACACACACACACACACACACACATATATATATATATATATATATATATATATATATATATATATATATATATATAATTATAGTTGGCATTCATTATTGTTCAGCTTCAGGTGTACAGTTCAGTGATCAGGCATCTACATCATCCCTGAGGTGGTCTCCCTAATGGGACACATGTCCATCGGATACCCTACAAAATCTTTACAACATTATTGATTACATTCCCCAAATTAATTTTCAAAACCCTGTGGCCATCTTGTGGTTACTGATTGTGCTTTCTAATCCCCTCACCTTCCCCCTTATCCCCACCCCCCCTCCCATCTAGCAACCCTCAGTTTTTCCTCTATGTCTCCAAAACTGTTTCTGATTAGTTCATTCACTTATTCTTTTCTTTAGATTCCACATATAAGTGAGATCATATGGTATTTGTCTTTCTCTGTCTGACTTATTTCACTTAACATAATGTTCTCTAGGTCCATCCATATCATTGCAAATGGTAAGATTTCTTTCTTTTTTATGGCTGCGTAATACTCCAGTGTATAAATGTACCACAGTTTCTTAATCCAGTCATCTACGGATGGGCATTTGGTTGTTTCCACGTCTTGGCTATTGTGTATAGTGCTGCAATAAACATAGAAGTGTATAAAGTTTTTTGAATTAGAGTTTTGGATTTCTCCAGATAGATACCTAGGAGTGGAATTGCTGGATCATAAGGTAGTTCCATTTTCAGATTTTTGAGATACCTCCATACTGTTTTCCATAGTGGCTGCACCAATCTGCAATCCCACCAACAGTGCACAAGCGTTCCCTTTTCTCCACATCCAGCACTTGTTGTTTGTTGATTTATTGATGATAGCCATTTTGACTGGGGTGAGGTAGTATGTCATTGTGGTTTTTATTTGCATTACTCTGATAGTTATTGAGGTTAAGCATTTCTTCATATGTCTGTTTGCCATCTGTATTTCCTTTTTAGAAAAATGTCTCTTCATGTCCTCTGCCCATTTTTTAATTGGGTTATTTGTTTTTTGGAGTTGAGTTGAGTGACTTTTTTATAAATTTGTGATATTAACCCCTTATCCGATATATCATTGGCAAATATCTTTTCCCATTCAGTAGGATCCCTTTTTGTTTTATTGATGGTTTCCTTTGCTGTGAAAAAACTTTTTAGTTTGATATAATCCCACATGTTTATTTTTTCTCTTACTTCCGTCGCGCGAGAGGATATTTCAGTAAAAATCTTACTCTGGGTAATGTCTGTGAAGTTTCTTCCTATATTTTCTTCTAGGAATTTTATGGTTTCAGATCTTACATTTAAGTCTTTAAGCCATTTTGAATTTATTTTTGTATATGGTGTAAGGAGGTGATCCAGCTTCATTTTCTTGGATGTGTCTGTCCAGGTTTCCCAGCACCATTTATTGAATAGACGACTGTCTTTACCCCACCGTACATTGTCATAGATTAAATGGCCATATAGGCATGAATTTATTTCTGGATTTTCTATTCTGTTCCATTGATCTCTGTGTCTGTTTTTATGCCAGTACCATGCTGTTTTGATTACTGTAGACTTGCAGTATAATTTGATGTCAGGTATTGTTATAACTCCCACTTTGTTCTTATTTCTCAAGAATGCTGAGGCTATCTGGGGTCTTTTATGGTCCCATATAAATTTTAGGATTATATGTTCTATTTCTGTGAAAAACGTCATTGGTAGTTTGATAGGAATTGCGTTGAATATGTATATTGTCTTAGGCAGTATGGACATTTTAACTATATTAATTCTTCCTATCCATGAACATGGTATGTATTTCCATCTATTTGTATCTTCTTTCATTTCTTTCTTCAGTGTCTTATAATTTTCTGAGTACAGATCTTTTACTTCTTTGGTTAAATTTATTCCCAGGTATTTTATAGTCTTTGAAGCAATCGTAAATGGGATTGTTTTTTTTTTTTTTTTTAATTTCTCCTTCTGATGTTTTATTACTGGTATATACAAATGCAACTGATTTCTGAATATTAATTCTGCATCCTGCTACTTTACTAAATTCATCTATCAGCTCTAATAGTTTCTTGGTGGAGTCTTTAGGGTTCTCTCTATATAGTATCATGTCATCTGCATATAATGACAATTTTACTTCCTCCTTACCGATTTAGATGCCTTTTATTTATTTTTCTTGTCTGATTGCTGTGGCTAGAACTTCCAGCACTATGTTGAATAGAAGTGGAGAAAGTGGGCAACCTTGCCTTGCTCCTGATGTTAAGGGGAACGGTTTTAGCTTTTCCCCATTGAGTATGATTTTAGCTGTGGGTTTATCATATATGGCCTTTATTATGTTGAGATAGGATCCCTCTATTCCCACTTTCTTAAGGGTTTTTATCATAAATGGCTGCTGGATTTTATCAAATGCTTTTTCTACATCTATCGATATAATCATGTGATTTTTATTTTTAATTTTGTTAATGTGGTGTATCACATTAATTGATTTGCAAATGTTGAACTACCCTTGCATACCAGGGATGAATCCCACTTGATCATGGTGTATGATCTTTTTAATGTATTGCTGAATTCTGTTCGCTAATATTTTGTTGAGGATTTTTGCATATATGTTCATTAGAGATATCAGCCTGTAGTTTTCTTTTTTTGTGGTGTCTTTGTCTGATTTTTGGATCAGGGTGATAGTAGCTTCATAAAAAGTGTTTGGGAGCCGTCCTGCCTTCTGGATTTTTTGGAACAGCTTGAGGAGAATAGGTGATAATTCTTTTTTGAACGTTTTGTAAAATTCACCTGTAAAGCCATCTGGTCCAGGGCTTTTGTTTGTTGGGAGATTGCGGATTACTGATTCAATTTCCCTTGTGGTAATCAGTCTATTCAGGTTTTCTGTTTCTTCTTGAGTTAGCCTTGGAAGGTTGTACGCCTCTAGAAAATAGTTCATTTCTTCCAGATTGTCACATTTGCTGGCATGTAGTTGCTCCTACTAATTTCTTAAAATTTTTTGTATTTCTGCGGTGTCTGTTGTCACTTCTCCTTTTTCATTACTGATTTTATTAATTTGGGTCCTCTCTCTCTCTTTTCTAATGAGTCTGGCTAAAGGTTTGTCAATTTTGTTTATCTTCTCTAAGAACCAACTCTTGGATTCATTGATCTTTTGTATTGTTTTTCTGGTTTCTATTTCATTTATTTCCGCTCTGATCTTTATTATCTCCTTCCTTGTGCTCCCTTTGGGATTATTTTGCTGTTCTTTTTCCAGATCCCTTAAGTGTGAAGATAAACTGTTGATTAGTGATTTTTATTGTTTCTTTAGGTAGGCCTGCAATGCTATGAATTTCCCTCTTAGGACTACATTCACGGCATCCCATAGATTTTGGGTCGTCGTGTTTTCATTTTCATTTGTCTCGAGATATCTTTTGATTTCTTCCTTGATCTCCTGGTTGACCCATTTATTATTTAGTAACATGTTATTCAGCCGCCATGAAGTGGTGTGTCTTCCAGTTATTTTCCTGTAGTTCATTTCTAATTTCATAGCACAGTGGTCAGAGAAGACAATTGATATGATTTCAATTTTGTTAAATTTATCAAGACTTGTTTTGAGGCCTAACATATGGTTTATCCTGGAAAATGTTCCATGTGTGCTTGAGAGGAACGTGTATTTTGCAGCTTTGGGGTGAAATGCTCTGAAAATATCGATTAAATCCAAGTGGTCCAATGTGTCATTTAAGGTTGTTGTTTCCATATTGATTTTCTGTCTGGAAGACCTGTCCCTTGTTGTCAGAGGTGTGGTGAAGTCCCCTACTATGATAGTGTTATTGTTGATCTCTGTCTTTATGTCAGTCAATGTCTGTTTTATATATTTAGGTGCTCCTATGTTGGGTGCATAGATGTTTACTAGGGTTATGTCCTCTTGTAGAATTGATCTCTTTATTATTATATAGTGTCCATCTTTGTCTTTTAATATTTTCTTCATTTTAAAGTCTATTTTGTCAGAGATAAGTATTGCAACTCCAGCTTTTTTCTCATTTCCATTTGCATGAAATATCTTATTCCAACCCTTCACTTTCAGCCTGTGTGTTTTTTTTTTTTATCTGAGGTGAGTCTCTTGTATACAGCATACACAAGGGTGTTGCTTTCTTATCCACTCAGCCACCCTATGTCTCTTGATTGGAGCATTTAATTCATTTCCATTTAAAGTGATTATTGATAGGTACATAGTTATTGCCATTTTTAAATTTGTAGTTAGATTGTTTTCATCTTTCTTCTATTTACAGAAGTCCTTTTAGTGTTTCTTGCAATGCTGGCTTGGTGGTAATAAATTCCTTTAGCTTATTCTTTTCTGGGAAGCTCTTTATCTCTCCATCAACTTTAAATGATAGCCTTGCTGGATAAAGCAATCTAGGTTGTAGGCCTTTGTTTTCCATCACTTTGAGTATCTCCTGCCACTCCCTCCTGGCCTTCAATGTTTCTGTAGAAAAGTCATTTGTTAGTCTTATGGGAGTTCCCTTGTATGTAACCCTCTGTCTTTCTCTTGCTGCTTTTAGGATTCTCTCTTTGTCTTTAACCTTTGCCATTTTAACTATAATGTGTCTTGGTGTGGACCTGTTTGGGTTTATCCTGGTTGGAACTCTCTGCACTTCCTGGGCTTGTATATTGGTTTCCTTCATCAGGTTAGGGAAGTTTCCAGACATTATTACTTCAAATATGTCCTCAATCCCTTGCTTTCTCTCTTCACCTACTGGTATTCCTATGATATGCATGTTGTTGCGCTTGATGTTATCCCAGAGGTCTCTTAAACCATCTTCTTTGTTTTTTATTCTTTTTTCTTTCTGTTGTTCTGTTTGGGTGATCTCTGCTAACTTGTCTTCTAAGTCGCTGATTCGATCCTCTGCTTCATCTAACCTGCTGTTAATTCCTTCAAGTGAGTTCTTTATTTCAGTAATTGTGTGTTTTAGTTCTAACTGGTTGTTCATTATGATTTCTCTATCCTTCTTTATGTCGTCTCTAAGCTCCTTATACATTCTTATCATCAGTGTTCTAAACTCTGTCTCTAGTAGGTTGGTTACCTCTGTTTCATTTGGTTCCATTTCTGAAGGTTTCTTCTGTTCTTTTATTTGGGACATGTTTCTTTGTTTCCCCATTCTGGCTGACTCTCTGTGTTTGCTTTGATGTATTAGGTAGATCCCCTAGAGTTCTTAGTTCTTGCTGGGTTATCTTATGTAGTATGTGTCCTTTATATTTGACTTGCACTACTTCGTTCTTCTCCTCTGCATGTGCTCCAAAGGTGACTCTTGTGTAGTGTATATTGTCCTTTTAAAGAAGATCTTTAATTGCTTTTTGCTTGTGAGTAGGTGGGGTTAACTCCTAGGCTGACTAGTTGTGAGACTTGGCTCTGCCCACCTCCAGGTGTTATGCTGCGTGAGAGTTGACCGCTCAAATGAGGCTTGGACTCTATGGGCTCTTGTGCCTGTAGAGAATTCCCTCTGGGTGTGTCACTTGTAGGTCAAACCCGGTAGTACTCTGGTTTGGTCTGGAGTTGGCCTCTGGGTGTGTTGAATCTTGTGCCTCTTAAGCTGGGCACTGGTAGGGCAATTTCAGAACAAAGCAAATCACCAAGCACAACAACAACAACAACAAAGAAAAAATCAAATACATTCACATGTAAAAACAACCAACAAATCACACTCAACACAGGCAAAGATATCAAAGATATAAAGACAAAACAAAACAAAACAAAACAAAAAAGCAGCACCAGTCTTGGCTTAAGCCCACCAAGTAATCTCCAGGTTGTCCTCTGCTGTACCAAAGAGTCTTCTGTGTATTGTGCAGGCAGAGCTGGTCACCTGGTGCCCAGAGTGACATTGGGACTGCAGATTTAGATGCATGGGGCTGAGGAGTCTGGATGGTAGTTTCTACAAAGTCAGTGCTTTTCTGCCCTTGCCTGCACATATGCGCACTTAGAGTAGCACCACCAGCCCTGTGTCCAGTTCTCCTGAGTCTTAGGGCACTTCTTCCGTGTGTGTGTGTGTGTGTGTGTGTGTGTGTGGTGGGCGGGAGATTTCTGAGCTGCTGAAAGCCCAGAGCTGCATCTGACGCCTACTGCTGATCCCTGGGAGTGCCTCTGCAGTTGTAATTGCCTTGCTTTAGGCAGGTCAGAAAGGGTGGGGGCCGGGGGTGGAGGAGTCTCTTCTCTCCTGGCCCAGCAAAAATCACACTCTTCCCAGCCTCTTCCCTGGGACAGAGCTGCATGTCAGTCTTCCCAGAGCCTGAGCACTAAGGCTCCTCTGTAATCTGACACTACTCCTCAGATCAGGGGCAAGTTTAAGTCTCTGGAAGGGCAGGGGTAGGATTGGAAGAGCGGGGAGAGGAGCCCAGTTATGGAGTTTGTCTTTTGTCTGGCCTAGGGCCCAACTGGAGGTCTCAACTGAGTTTATTGCCTCCAATGCTGGATATGCTGCCCCCTCGCTGGGAGAGATCAGCTGTGGGATGCAGGGAAAGAGCCCACCTCCTGGCTTTTGTGTTCTCTGTTCTGTCCTGGGATCCCTGCGTCTCTGTAGCTGCGGATGCCAGCCGAGTTTCCACCGCCGCAGATGCGGACTGCGTTTCCACAGCCACCGATGCGGACTGCGTCTCCACTCTGTTCCCTTCCCTCTTCCCCTGCCTGCCCAATTTGCCCACCTTCAAGTAATCCTTGCACGAGTCTCTTAGCTATTCTGCATGATGAGCAGAGAGTCCTTTGATGGGTTATAGATATCCCATTTGTGATAAGATCCGGAGGAGAACTTAAAAAGTGCACCCTGCTGCCGCCATTCCTATGACATCACTCCATATGTTATTGATTAAATGCAAAAGGGTACAACCAACTTGGAAAACAATTTGGCAGTTCTTATACAGTTAAACATGCACTTAATATATGAGCCAATGATCCCATTTCTACATATTTACCCAAGATAATGGAAAATACATGTTCACACAAAGACTTGTAAATTAATGTTCAAAGTAGCTTTATTTATAATAACCCCAAAGTGCAATCAGTCTATATTAGCATATCTGTCTGTTCACACAATGGAATTAGTGTTTAGCAATAAAAAGGAATGAACTCCTGATATATCCAACAACACAGATACTTCTGAAAAGTGTTATGCTAAGTGAAAGAGGCCAGATACAAAAGTTTGTATGATTCTATTCATATGAAATTCTAGAAAAGGCAAAACTGTAGCACTAGATCAGTGGTTTCTAAGGCCTGGAGATGGGGAATAGAGATGGAAAATGAGTACTAGGGAACATTTTTGGGGTGATGGAAATGTATATGTCATCAGAGTGATGGTAGTTACACAATTCTACACATTTGTCAAAACTCATTGAATTTTACTCTTAAAATTGGTGAATTTTGTTGTATATAAATCATACCTTAATAAGGCTGATTTTTAAAATTGAGAGAAAATAGAATTATGACAGTGACATAAAATGAAACTTGGAATAAAATTAAGAAAAATTGACTTATTTAATGGACTATACATTGGTTCAAAGGTTTGTAATTGCCATCTTGAAAATGAAAATCTAGTCATTTACAAAACTTACTGTTCTTCATTCCAAGACCAAATAGAAATTTTCCTCTGTGCATAAAGTGGACATAATTTGTCATCAGAACAATATTATTATAGTAAACTGTCATGACTATCAAGACTTTCACTAGACTGTTTCTTATATTGACCCATTATACAGGCAATTTAGTGAAGCAAGTTTTGGGGCCAGTCATTAAAATCCTGTGTAAATTCGCGATTCTTTTTTGATATCAGAGGGATTATTCATTGTGAATTAACAAAGTTTACTATTTGGAAGTGCTGAAAAGACTGTGAAAAAGTTAGACGACCTGAACTTTTCACCAACAATTCAAGGCTTTTCCATCATGACAATGCACCAGCTCACACGGCACTGTCTCTGAGGGAGGTTTTAGACAGTAAACAAATAACTATTGGAAAACACTCTCCCTACTCACTTGATCTCATCCCCAATGACTTCTTTCTTTACCTGAAGATAAAGGAAATATTGAAAGGAAGACATTTTGATGACATTCAGGACATCAAGGGTAATATGATGACAACCCTGTTGGCCATTCCAGACAAAGAGTTCCAAAATTGCTTTGAAGGGTAGAGTAGGAACTGGCATCAGTGCATAGCTTCCCAAGGCGAGTACTTTGAAAGTGACCCTAGTGATATTCAGCAATGAGTATGTAGCACTTTTTCTAGGGTGAGTTCACGAACTTAATTGTCATACTTTCGTATATATGGGATATATTTGTTCCTATTGCCACTCAAGAATACACATCAACCTTGTATTTGAATTTGGCAAATACTGTGTTTAACTATAGTGCTTTATGCTCCAGGGCAAAGACATTTTAAAATTCATGTCTCCTTTGTGAAGAGGTAGGCGGCATAGTAAAGCTGATCAGAGCTTCACAGAAATAATTTTTTTCCAATGACTACAGTGGACAGAGACGGGCTGATGGCCGCCGTGGACAGTGGTGGGGGCTTCTTCCCTGAGAGACACACTCAGAGGTGGGACATGCTATTAATCCAAAATATTTATCGAGGTTTGTTTCCTCATTACAACTCAGTCAGGCATCCATACCTGCTTGCCCAGAATTGGCAAGCTCACGCTGCTTGTCAGTGTACCATGGCTGCTCTGATTTTTATCCCCGATGACAACATTTAGAAATCAAAAGGAAGGGAATTTTACAGAAAAACAGGGAGGTTCCTTTCCTCCAGTTGAAAATTTTTGTAATTTGTACAAGATTTAGAGAAAAATAATGCTACGTCTTTAAAAAGCCTACATTGAGAGTCTTTAAACTGTGCAGCCTATTCTTATAAAGAAAAGTTCCTTTTTACTTCCAACAGCTTGATAAACAACCGTGACTGGACATAACCCATGAAGTTCTTTAGATGTTCAGCTTTGGGATTCAGCAGCGGTGGATTTGCTGTAAATTGACTCTGGAGGGTAATCTGATCATGACCACTCCCTTGATGTGCCTTTTATTGAGGCACAGTGCTTACCTGTGTTCACCTAGATAACAGGGACACGTGCAGACCTGCTCTCAGCAGCCAGCCACATCTGCACAGCCCTGACTTTAGCTGGAAGCCAAAAGCTCAGCCCAGATTCCCCAAACCAGTTCAGATGGCTCATTCTGACTAGTAAGACCACCGGTACGAACAATGCCTGAGAAAACAAAATCACACTGTCCATGTGGCTGCACAGAAAGAGATGGAACATTTTTGCAGGATTGAATTCTTTTCTTCCTTCCACATCATGTCCACACACAGCTCCCCTGAGCTGGGTGTGAATAGCAAGTGTCCCATTTGCTGTGAAATTTGGTTTTACTGATTATAGCCTATAATGATCATTCAGCTGAGTAGATCAGATCTTACTTTCCCAAAAGCCATTTTATGTAGACACTAATGTGTTTGTCCCATGCTTATCCTAATCAGTGGAGCATTCAGTTATAAGGATCAGATTGAAAGTAATTTCTTTGATTTGCCTTTGATGTTTCCAAAGGGAGAAGAGATTTTCCGCATCCCTCTGAGTGTTCCCTACTGGTGTGGAGAGCCCTGGGACAGCTACACTGTGGGTGTCCTATTTTCAATCACAATCACGTGACAGGTCACCAAGGACATGCTGCATGCCCAGGCCTTTGGAAATGTGTCTCATCCATGAGACAGGTGACTTAACACTCAAGAAAGTCCTCTTGTTTTCCGGCTGCTCTCGGATCTTGGAACCAGGATCAGGGTGAGAGCCCATCGCTGCCTCCCTAGTCCAATCCTATCAGAGTCTGATACAGCTTTCATTTTCTGCCCATTACCTTTTCTCTCTGTGCTTGTAGATCCTGGGGGGAAAAAAAAAAGTAGCCAAGCGATTTCCATCCAGCGGAAGTGAACAGACACACAACAGCAGGGCCCATCCACCCTGGTCCTCCTCCCTCTAGGTGGTCTGTATGGCTTCATGCTGGCCCCTTTCTCTTTCCCTAAAGGCTGAGAAAGGGCTGTTCTCCTTCCCTGTTGGTCTCAGCCCCAAGGCACATACATGCAAGGTGTCTCCATTTCCCTTGTGTCACTGTATGCCTCTGACCCAGGGTTTGGAGTAATGATTTCTAGTTCCCTGGATTGGCTCCCCTTTGCAATATATTATTCACTCTCTTCTCCTTCAAGTTTTCCCTTAAAGTACTCCACACTTAAGACTGCTGTCTGGGTCTTTACCTCAGAAGAATTTTCAGGTATTCAGCAACTGAGAGAGAAAAAAGACCTGTAGAAAAATTCCTTTCCCTGCTCCCAGTCAGGTCAGAGTTCCTCAGAGGAGAAAACAGTAAATATTAAACTGATGCCAGCCATCATCGCAGAATAAAGGCCAAGAAGCAGAAGTTAGCTGTTTGTGCTGGAACATGTATATATTTTATTCAGCAAAAGAAACTGCCACGTCCCCAGACAGCTCACTGTTTTGTGTATGTGGATGGCCAGAGGTGCAGGATGGATTTGAGACTACATTCCACGATAACATACCAATCCCTTCAATAACTACATCTTTTTTCCACATCAGATCACATTAGAAATCCACTTACTTTGTTCAAAAAAAGTGTAAGATATCCATTCCTGCGTCTTCAGTTATTACTGCTGGCATCTATACATGACTGTATGGATAGTAACTTAAGTCTCTGCTCTTATCATCACATTTTTATGAATATTTTGAACTGTGATTTTTACTTTTTAATCTGAGGCTCTTCAACTCCTAAAGGGAAAAATCCAGATGATACCTCCCAACCTTACGCTGTCATATTAGCTATATAAAGGAAACAATAGGGAACAAAAATAAATGAAATAACTAAAGCCAGGTGAGATAATTAAAACCAGCTTAATTCCTTCACAATGAGAGAGAGAGATGTCAGCCCACTTCTCTGTCTTTTTTTTTTTTTTTTAACTGTGTACGCTTCAGCTCTTATTCATTTCAAACAGCTCTCCCCATCCCTGCTTGCTTTACAGATGTGAATCCGTGGGATGAATTAAGTTTTGCTCAAGGCATTTAGTACAGTAATAATCTGCTTCTCAGAGGAGGGAAAGTGAAGCAGGGAAAATTAGCAAAGAGCATCCACCCTACAAACCAGGTCTGTAATGACATCTAAAGATGCTGGGAGGAAAGCACAAGGTGAGCAAGACAGAGCTACTATTACCGAGTTTTGACATTATCACTGAACCCTACTGGAAAGAGGTAGGAAAAATCACTGGAAGTATAAAAGTGAAATGTAAGTTGTCTTTTAACCAGTGTTCTTTAATGTGGACAAGGAGGAGAAGGGTAAAGTCAAGTCATTAAGGGAAACCAATCGAGGAAGCTCCACAGGGTGTGAGATCCCAGTCACGCGCCACTGTGGAAGACCCACTGTGAGGAAAATACCCAGAAAGCTGAGAGTCCCAGGGGACAACAGTTCCTTTATCTTTAATGGCCCTGTCGTGTAGTGGGAGGAGCAACCAAAATGAACATATATTAAGTTAAGCCTGGGCTCCGCCACCTTGGGGCAGTCTGTTTCCTCATTTATACAACAGGAAGAGTTAGAGCTACCCTAGGTCTCTCGGAGAATTATGGCAGCCAGCCAACAGGACAAAGACTCTGAGTCAGCTTTGCAAGGGATGAAGAGTGGAAATAGTGAGCGATGAGGTGGCCTGAAGTTGTACTCCAATAACTATGATTTTGCATTAAGTTTGGACAGTCTTTCTTGGCACAGACTTGAAGAGCAGAAAGTTGAAGATAGAGAATTGTGCTTTATTGGAGAGTAGCTAATGGTGGAAAAAAGAGATGTTTTGTATTGTTTTGGTTCTTACCAATTTTAGAACACTTCAGTAGATTGGGATTTTTAAAAATGGAGAGTTCAAAGAGAAGTAGCTTAATTTTTCTAAGAGGACATCTAGCCACATTATTCCTCTGTGTGAAATCCCACAGTGGTTTCCTGAGATTTTCAGGAAAAAATTCCAATTCCTTCGGGTGGTACACATGGCACAAAGTAGATACCCATCTTTGGTTAAATGAATAAGTGAAAAACTAGCACCACTGGTTACTAATACGTGGTACCAATAATGAATATGAAAACTGAAAAAATACTGATAACATTGTAGTCTTCCCTGAGCCTAAGATAACTTTCTTTGTTTAAATGGTAGATTAACATGGGTTACAGAGGTAGTAATGATTCTCCAGAACTAAAATGAGCATTTCTCTTTGATTAATTCAAAGGATTGAAAGAGAATTAAAAAGAATAGCTTTCATATTCAGAGGCTCAGTTATTTCACACACAGTCATTCGAGAATCTTCAGTCTTTTTGTTCGTTTGAGAAACATCATCTTATGTTATCCCATCCAGTTCTTACTCTTCTTCTGACCAATTCTGAGTTCCAGCCCATTAGGAGACTAAAATAAATTTGATAAACTCTTTTAAATGGAAGTATTAAATGGATAATAATGGCTAAATCAGTGTGAGGAAATCCCAAAGAGGAGTCTCCTGTGTGTATTAATCAAAACCCACTGTACAGGGTAAGGGGAATTCAATATATGGTGATGGAAGGAGAACTGACTCTGGGTGGTGAACACACAATGGGATTTATAGATGATGTAATACAGAATTGTACACCTGAAATCTATGTAATTTTACTAACAATTGTCACCCCAATAAATTAAAAAAAAAAAGATAAAAGAAACTGTATATTTGATTTAAAAATAAAAAGAAGAAGGGCTGAGTGAGGGCGTAAAGTAGGAGGGCAAAATGTCAAAGGAGGAGGTAGAAGAGGATCTAAGACAATTTACATATCAGAATTTAGACCAGGCTTTCCCTGTTTGTTTGACCCTGGACTATAAAAAATAAATGTTATTACATTTTTATATTTAGGGGAGACCCTGATGTCTACATATTTTTCTGTCTTTAAGCTATACTATTGTGAGTGATATTGAGTGAAGATTATGTTTATGTATTGTCTACAAAATAAACAGTGGCACAAGAAAAACAAAACAAAACAAAAAAAACCACTGCACAAAAAGGACAATTGCCCAAAGGCAGTTTGATAGCCAAAAAGGAAGGGATCTGCATGTTTTTTTAATTGTTGTTGTTTTGTTTTTTTCCTTTATGTTGAAAAGAGGGGAATGTTCAGGATGTCTCATCCTCGGAAATAAAAGCAGAGAGCAAAAAAGAGGCAAGAATTATGCAAGACCCAATAAAAACCATAACGGTGAGAATCCTCGCTTGTCTCCTCATTTGCTACTTTTATATCATGCTCTCCCCAATTTGTTTCCCCTGGTGGCTAACAAAACAATTAAATTCTAAAAGGGCTATACTTCTAGCCATACAGTGTATGTCACCCCTAAACGTAGGTATATGAAGGGAGAATCACAAGATGGGGAAGGGTGGGAAGTGGATCAGCAAGTAGGCCTAACTGTCCCCTGAAATTTCAACTTCCCCTAGGGGTCATATCTTCCTTCTGTTATCACGCACTCTGTATTAGGGCCTCAAGCACAGCACACAAACCTTTCTTTTGGCTTTCCTTTATATAGCTAAAAAACGCCTGGACCACACTACAGGAAAGAAAAAGAAAATTAGTATTTGCAACAGAAGAATAGTATTTAAGAAGCCTAAAAACACTCCAACACAAAATGGGTGAAATAGCTACCCAGGGAAACACAACCTTCTAGAAAGATCTGTTGGACTTGAGCAGGAAGTGTGTGGGGGGGGGAGGTTGTAGTTACCTAAAATGGGTGTGTGTATTTACAAAACAACAACAAAAGCCTTGAGAACCCTGCTCTATCCTCAAAGGACTAGCTTCACTTCCTTACATCTGAGACAAGGAAACAGTTCCTCGGCTAATAATAAAACAAAAAATCAATAACAACAAAAACAAACAAATAAAAAAACACACACAAAAAAACAGAGATCCACGTACAATTAGATCTTAAAACTATCCTCTGACATTAGCTACACATAGCAGATGGAGCTGCCTTTCCTACATTCCCCCAGAACTCCCTCTCTGATCAGTGTCTGCTTTACCCTTTCTTAACTCTTCTCCCTTCCAGGTTAGTTTCCATGTTCAACTGAACCTATTCTAAATGTGTACAGAGGGGTGACATTGTCATCTGCACCAGCCCTCCTCCAATCTGTATTGACCTTATTGCTGGGTGGGGAAAGAGGCTGCATGAAAGGTTGGAAGGCCGAATGGAAAGATTGCTTCCATCTCCAGATGTATCTCCTCTTGGCTGTGCCATGGTGCCTAAATGATGAACTTACTCTGCTTTGGACTGAAGTACTAGATGCCCCATTAAAGTGCAAGTGGAACCTGAGCAAGTGTGTCCTTTCCAAAGAAGCCTGGTCTTCGGTTGCTACATACCAAAGCCACATCTCAACCTAAGTCTACTGCCTGCACTCCCTTTTATCGTTTCCACAGTTTCCAGGTACTCACCATTCACTTTTATTCATTTATTCAGAATATATATATTGAGAACTGTTTGCTTAGCACTTTGCCCTGAGGTGTTTCCTGCCCTTTTGGAGGGAAGGGAGACATTACACAATCAATTACACAAAAATATAATTACTACTTATTTACCTTTTCAATAATTATATATTAAGCACCTACTTTGTACTAAGTGCTGTGCTTAGTGTTGGTAATAAAAACATCACATTCTGTGTTTTCATGAAACTTGTAGTCTAATCAAATATGACACAAGGGCATATAAAATTGTATTTGAGGTAAGAGCTACAAAGGGTACACAGTTGTATAAGAGGGCATAATTTAAAATAAATATGAGTCTGTAACTGGAAAAACTGACTACATGTGGGAGATCACAGAAAGGCTTCCTTGTAAAAGTAACTTGGGCGGAGAATCTGAAAGATTCATGTCTAAGAGGGAAGGTCGTTCCAGTTAGAAGAGACAGCACGTGCCAAGTCCTGATAGAAGGAACGTGAGGGGCAGGAAACCTGTGCGGTGGGAATGGAAATGAAGAGAACTGGATGCATACAAGAGATACTTAAAAGGTAAAACTCCAGAGAACTTGGTGATTTGGGTTGGATACAAAAATTAAATAGACGACTCGAGATCCTAGCTTTCACAATGGGGAGGGTGCTAGTGCCATTCACACAGATCATACTGGAAGAAGGGTGGGTTAGATGGAGATGGAAAGGTTAAGCGTCACACCTCATTTTCTGGATTTGGAGGAGGTTTGGCCTTGGGAGTTTGGAGAACAACACAGTTCTGAAAATTTGAGGGCCCATAGAAATCCCTAGAGATATTTCAGGTAGAAAGCCGGATTCACAGGTCTGAAAGCTGTAGGGGGATGGCTTCACCATGGCACCCTGGCAACCATGCACAGATCCACATAGACACACAGGTAATGGCACACAGGCAGAACCAGATTTAATCTGATTCTTGGCAGGAAGGCTTGTAATCCTCTGAGAACAGGAGATGGGAGGCCTGTGGGGACCTGTTCTGAGTCCATCTTCCATTTCCATCCCCCACTTGCTTCCCTATCTTTCCCAGGAGGCTGTCATGAGACTTTCCCATCACAGCCAAAGTACTGTTGAGGTAGGAGGCTTCCTGTCTCACCCCTTAGAATAGAGCTCCATAATATAAACCCACTTAGCTGAAGGCTAGATTTGGCTCCTTGCAATTGCATATTCCATTACTCACACTGTTGTCATCTGCACCTTTTGTTTCAGCATCATCCTTTTTGGTGTGTTGGACAAGGATTATGGGAAGTTAACACCTTTGGCTGCTGTTCTTTTCTACAATAAACTGTCTCAATCTAAAAGTAGTTCACTGCATCTTTATTGGTTGAGGAAGTGATGGGTTGTCTTTTCACCAAACCAAGAAGAGATACAAGAGTCAATAGATTTAGAAAACATAAGCCCAGTGACAGTATTTTTGTTTCTGATGTATAACTCAAACATAGTAAAATGCACAAATCTTAGGAACACAGCTTGATGATTTTTTACATATGCATGCACCTGTATCCACTATGCAGGTCATGACATAGAACCCGTGCAGCCCCGAGCTGATACTCCACACACAGAAGTAACTGCTGTTCTTATCTCAGCCACATATTGGCTGTGCCTGGTTTTGGAAGGTCATACAAATGCAATACTACAGTCTTGAATCTTCGGTGCCTGAATTCTTTCACTCAACATTATATCAGTGAGGTTTATCCACTTTTTGCTTATAGAATTAATTTGTTCTTTTTCATTTTTCATTCTCTCTCTCTCTCTCTCTCCCTCTCTCTCTCTCCTCTCTTTCCATATATGTTTATTCATTTATTTTGCAATTTCCTTGTTTGGTTTTAATATCAAGGCTATGATGGTTTAATAAAAATGTTAAGAAATATTTAGTCTTTTCTATTTCCTGGAAGTGTTTATTTAAGTTTGGCATTGTTTCTTTCTTATTTGGAAAAATTTATGAATAAAACCATCTGAGCCTGGGTTTTTCTTTGTGGGAAGGATTTTTATTTTAATTTTTAATTATTTTTTAAATTATTTATTATTTTTAAGTTATAGTTGACATTCAATATTATTTTATATTAGTTTCAGGTGTATTGCACAATGGTTAGACATTTATATAATTTTTAATCCTCCAATTAGTCTACTACCCACCTGGCACTGTAAGAAGGTGATCTAGTTCCTTTCTTTTTTTTTTTTTTTTTTTTGCATGTATTTGTCCAGTTTTCCCAACACCATTTATTGAATAGACTGTCTTTACCTCATTGTATGTTCTTGCCTCCTTTGTTATAGATTAAATGGCCATATAGTTGTGGGTTTATTTCTCACCTCTCTATTCTGTTCCATTGATCTGTGTGTCTGTATTTATGCCAGTGCCATGCTATTTTGACTACTATGGCCTTGTAGTGTAGTTCAATATCAGGTAGTGTGATGCTTCCAACTGTTCTTTTTCTTTTTCAAGATTGCTGTGACTATTCGGGGTATTTTGTTGTTCCATATAAATTTTAAGATTATTTTTTCTAGTTCTGTGAAAAATGTCATTGGTATTTTGATAGGGATTGTACTGAATCTATAGATTGCTTTGGGTAGTATGGACATTTTAACTATATTAATTCTTTCTATCCATAAACATTGTATATGTTTCCATTTATTTGTAACTTCTTCCATTTCTTTCTTCAGGATCTATAGTTTTTTTAGCACAAGTCTCTTACCTCCTTGGATAAATTTATTCCTAGGTATCTTTTTAAATTCAATTATAAATGGGATTGCTCCTTAATTTCTTTTTCTGACTGTTTATCATTGGTGTATAAAATGAAACTGATTTCTGAATATTGATTTTGTATTTTGCTATTTTACTGAATTCATTTATCAGTATCAAAAGTTTTTTGGTGGATTCTTTCTCTATACATAGTATCATGTCATTTGCAAGTAATGACAGTTTTACTTCTTCCTTTCCAACTTGGATGCCTTTTGTTTCTTTTTTTGTCTGATTACTGCTAGGACTTTTAATACTTTTGAAATACTTTAATAAAAGTGGTGAAAGTGGGCATACTTATCTTCTTCTTGGTCTTAAGGAGAACACTTTTAGCTTTCACTATTGGGTATGATGTTAGCTGTGGGTTTATTCTATATGGGCTTTATTATGTTGAGATGTGTTCTCTCTATTCCCACTTTGCTAAAATTTTTTTTGTCATAAATGCATGCTGGATATTGTCAAATGCTTTTTCTTCATCTATTTATAAGATCATATGATTTTTATCTTCCATTTTGTTTACGTGGTGTATTACATTAATTGATATGTGGATACTGCACCAACCTTGCATCCAGGAATAAATCCCACTTGATCATGGTGTATGTCTTTTTAATGTTTTACTGAATTCGGTTTGGTAATAGTCTGTTGAGGATTTTTGCATCAGTTTTCATCAGGGATATTGGCCTATAATTTTCTTTTTCCTACAGTCTTTCCTGGCTTTGGAATCAGGAGTTCCCCATCCTCTTGAACTTTTTGGTACACTTTGAGAAGGATAGGTATTAATTGTTTTTTGAATGTTTGGTAAAATTTACCTGTGAAGCTCTTAGAACCAGTACTTTTGTTTGTTGGGAGTGTTTTTTTTTACTTATTCAATTTTGTTAGTAATCATCAGTCTGTTCAAATTTTCTGTTTCTTCTTGACTCAGTCTTGAAATAGTGTATATTTCTAGGAATCTAGCCATTTTTTCCAGATTGTCTAATTTGTGGGCATACTGTTGTTCATAATATATTCTTATAATCTGTATTTCTATGGTGTTGTAACTTCTCCTCTTTTATTTCTGATTTTATTTATTTGAGTCCTCTCTTTTTTTCTTGATGAATCTTTTTAAAGGTTAATCAATTTTGTTTATCTTTTCAAAGAACCAGCTTTATTTCAATGATCTTTTGTAGTGTTTATTTAAAAAACAAAAAACAAAACTCTATTTCATTTATTTTCATTATGATCTTTATTATTTCCTTTCTTCTACTCACTTTGGGCTTTTTTTGTTTGTTTGTTTTTGGTTGTTCTTTTTCCTTTTGATGTTAGGTGACATTGTGCATTTGAGATTTTTCTTCTTTCTTGAAGTAGGCCTGTATTGCTTTGAATTTCACTATTAGGACTGTTTTCACAGTATCCCATAGATTTTGGATTGTTGTGTTTTTGTTTTCATTTGTCTCAAGGTATCTTTTGATTTTTTTTTTTCTTGATCTCATTGCTAACCCATAAAGATATAATGACAGAAAACTTCCCCAATCTGGTGAAGGAAATAGTCACACAAGCTGAGGAATCACATAAAGTCTTCCAACAAGATAAACACAAAGAGGCCCACACCAAGACACAACATAATTAAAATGCCAAAGGTTAAAGACAAAGAGAGAATCTTAAAAGCAGCAAGACAAAAGCAGTTAGTTACCTACAAAGGAGCTCCCATAAGACAGTCAGCTGATTTCTCAACAGGAACTTTGCAGGACAGAAAGGATTGGCAAGAAACATTCAAATTGTTGAAAAACAAGCATCTACAACCAAGATTACTGTGCCCAGCAAAACTATAATTTAGAGTCAAAGAACAAATAAACTGCTTCCCAGACAAGAAAACACTAAATGAGTTCATCACCAAATCAGTATTACAAGGAATGTTAGAAGGACTCTTTAAGGGGGGTGGGGGGGAGATAAAAAATATGAATAATAAAATGGCAATAGTTATATATCTATCAACAATTACTTTCAATTTAAATGGATCAAATGCTTTGATCAAAACATAGGGTGGCTGAATGGCTAAGAAAGCAAAACCCTCATATATGCTGCCTACTAGAGACTCACTTCAGATTGAAAGACACACAGAGACTGAAAGGAAAGGGATGGAAAAAGAAATTTCATGAAAATGGAAATGGAAAAAAAAAATCTGGGGTAGCAATACTTATACTAGACAAAATAGTCTTTAAAACAAAGGCTATACCAAGAGACAAAGAAGGACCCAGTAATCCCACTTCTGGGTATTCATCTGAAGAAACCCAAAATGCTGCTTTGAGGGGACATATGCATCCATATGTTCATTGCAGCATTATTTACAATAGCCAAGATGTGGAAGTAGCCTGGGTGCTTGTTGATGGAAGAATGGATAAAGAGGAGGTGGTACATATAATAATTGAATAGTGTTTAGCCATGGATGGGAATGGGTTTTTGCCATCAGCGGTGTCATGAATGGACCTGGTGGGTATTGCATTGAGTGGAGTATGTCAGACAGAGAAAAACAGATGCAATGTGATTTCACTTATATGTGGAATCTAAAGAACAAAATAAACAAACAAACAAAACAGAAACACATTTGTAGATACAAAGAACATTTTGATGGTTGTCTGATAGGAGGGGGTTGAGGGGGTGGCTGCAAAATGGAAAAGGATTAAAAAGTACAAATTGGTTCTTAGAAAATAGTCATGGGGATGTAGCATATAGCAGAAAGAATATAATGAATAATATTGTAGTAACTATATATATGGTTTCAGATGGGTACCAGATTTATCAGCGTGATAGACGGGGGGGGGGGGGGGGGACAGGTGAAAAAGGCGAAGACATTAAAAAGTACAACTTGGTAGTTACAAAATAGTCATGGGGATGTAAACTAAAACATGGAGAATATAGTCAATAATGTGGTAACAGCAATGTATAGTGCCAGGAGAGTACTAGACTAGTCAGAGAGATCACTTCTTAAATTATACAAACGTCTAACCACTATGCTGTACACCTGAAATTAATACAAAATAATATTGAGTATTGACTGTAATTGAAAAATTTAATAGGGGAAAAAAGGTAAAGGGGAATAAGAGGTTCAAATTTCCAGGTATAAAACAAGTCATGGGATGTAACACGCAGCATGGGGAATTCAGTCAATAATATTGTGATAACACAGTATGTTGTCAGATGGTTCTAGATTTATCATGGTGATCACTTCTTTACATACATAAATGTTGAATAACTATGGTGTACACCTGAAACTCATATAATATTGTATGCTAACTATATTTTTAATAAAAATCTAAAAAAAATAAAGTGTATTATTAAGAACTTATAGTTCCTTTTCTTATCCTGTCCGATAATGTTCATTTTAATGTAATTACTGATATAATTGGATTTAAGTCTACAATCCTATTTATTTTTTCACTTGTGTAATGATGCCACTCTGACTGCTTGCTAGGCATTCTGCTCTCGCCCCTTTTCAGGTGTTGAATGTCAATACTTTCCACACAAAAGACAGCAGTCACAGTAATTTAAATGTCTTTTACTCAATCAGGTGTATGTAAAACAAAGGGCAGTCCTTAGGTAAGAAATGAGGCCCAACAGCAAAAGCAATTTCTGAAGACTGAGCACAAGACAAATATAGCTCACAGTCTGAGGGAGAAACATATATAAGACCAGAACTCCAGAACGGCATTTTTGAATAATGCTAGGGCATGTCTAATTTCGGGCAGCCTGTTCCAGTCTGGGGACACCCAAATGTCCATGGTGGGTACTGTGCATGCAACTGATTAAGAGGCAGCAGAAGTGACTACATGTTGCATTTGTTGGTCCCCACCCAGTAAATTCAGATGACCATCTATCAGTTTCCACATTCACTCTGACAGATATTCAATAACACAATTAAATGGTTTGATTTAATAGTTTAAGGATGAATTTTCTGGGTGTGACTCAGTTCTATTTCTCCACAATTTGTACTTTTTAGTGTTTTATTCCTTTATTGTCCCTGAATTTCATTCTTTTAGATTAATTAAATATATATTTAATGTTTCTCTGTAATTAATTGTCTAGTTTTACGTCATTGTATAATCTGCAGACTTAACTTATTACAGTCTACTTTAAGTTAATATATTTATTACTTTCCAAGCAATGCAAGAAGTTTACAAGTTATCGCCATTTACCTCCCCATCATTTGTGTAGTATATTCTACTTCTATATACATCATTCACCCACAGATATTATCCTTAATTTTGCTATAAACTATCAATATCATTTTATATTTATCCTTATATTTACAAATTTTAGAGTTTTTTATTCTTCTTCCAGTTCTATGCTTCTATCCAGAACCATTTGCCTTCAGCTTAAAGAACTTTATTTAATATTTCTTATAGTTCTAGTGGCTTGGAGAAAATTTTTCTCAACTTCTGTTTCTCTGAAAATGCCTTTGTTTGTCCCTTCAATTTTGATATCCATTTTACTGCCATTTTCTCATAGAATTTTAACTTTTTTTTTTAACTTTAGCACTTTAAAGTGTCATTCCATTGTCATTGGCTTCCATGATTTCATTGAAATGTCAGCCATCAATTTTATTGTCCTTCATTTAAATGTAAGGCCTTATTTCTCAGGCTACT
Source organism: Rhinolophus sinicus (assembly GCF_057876585.1). Taxonomy (NCBI): domain Eukaryota; kingdom Metazoa; phylum Chordata; class Mammalia; order Chiroptera; family Rhinolophidae; genus Rhinolophus; species Rhinolophus sinicus. The sequence goes on from NC_142501.1 coordinate 131,891,750, forward strand.
CTAAAGATTTTTTTTTCTTCGTTTTGGAGTTTTAGAAATTTGACTGTGAACTAACTACGCTGTTTCCCTGAAAACAAGACCTAGCCGGACAATCAGCTCTAACGTGTCTTTTGGAGCAAAAATTAGTATAAGACCCGGTCTTATTTTACTATAAGACCAGGTCTAATATAATATAATGTCATGTAATATGATATAATATATAATATAAATATAATATAATATAAATATAATTATAATATAATATAATATAATATAATATAATATAATATAATATAATATAATATATAATATAATATAATATACTACTGGGTCTTATGTTAATTTTTGCTCCAAAAGACGCATTAGAGCTGATTGTCCAGCTAGGTCTTATTTTCGGGGAAACATGGTAGAAGTGGTTTCTTTGTATTTATTTTACTTAGGGCCCACTGAGTTTTAGGAATCTATTGGCTTATGTCTTCAGTCATTTTGAAAAATCTCAGCAATTATCACTTCAAATATTTCTTTGAAACTGTTCTCTATCTCCTCCTAGAATTCCACTCACACATATGTTAGTACTTCACACTGAATCCCACATTTCTCTTATGTGTTATATGTTTACTCCATTCTTTCCTCCCACCCCAGACTCTGTGCTTCACTTTGTTTCTTATTGATCCATCTTTGAGTTCATTAATCTTGTTTTTTGCTGTTTCCAGTCTTATTTTAAACCCATCCAAAAAGATCTTAATTTTGAATACTGTTATTTTACATTTCTAGATCATCCATTAGTTCTTTTTAATGGATTACAATCCTCTGTTGAAATTCTTCATTTTTACCCATTTTGTACATCATTTCTTATATTTTCTTTAACTTATTTATCGTAATTATTTTAAAGCCCTGTCTCTATGTGTCCAGGCCTGGTTTTTCTGTGAGTCTCCATTTATGCCTCTTTCCATGTCTCTTATGCCTATTGGTCTCCTCATATGCCTTCTTTCTGTGCCTCTTATTATCCCCTGAGGGTAGGTCACATATTGTTGTATCTTCAGTAGTCTAGTAAGTTTGATAATATGCTAGACAGTCTCCATAAAAAAGTCACAAAAGCTCCAGATGACATCTTTCACCAGTTAGTATTTCCTCCTATTTTTCTGTTAGATAGATAAGGTAATGGGGTAATTGCCTGTGATCCAGTCATACACTGAACTCACACAGGGGTGGTTAGTAGTTTCAGGGTGACTAATTTCATCTTTTACCCAACTTTTTTTTCAGGAGGGACTGGGGAGTGGCCCTTCTAAGTTTTCTGATTAAGAGTCTGACAGATTTCTATCTCCTCAGCCCTAAAAGACTGCAGGGAATTCGATTCTGCATTTCAAATGTTTTGGAGTTAGTTCTTTTGTCTCTTGCTTCCCTCTTCAATACCCTACTTCTTCTCCAACTCTCACCAGAATCCCTGAAACTAGTACTTCAGTAAATTACTTGAGGAGGAGACAGCCTGGGTATTTGTGGCAGGCCACCTTTTTCTAGGGAAACTTTCTGCTCTAAGCCTCCTAAGATCATGGAAGATTTCACTGAGTCTTTGAAAAGCATTTGGCATTGTTTGCAAGACTTTTATGCTATTCCAGTTATGTACTACTGCCTAACAAATCACCCTAAAAGTTTGGGGGTGCTTAAAAGAGCAACAATTATTTTGATTATGAGTCTACATTTTGGGTAGGGCTTGAAAGAGATGTCTCATCGCTGTTCTACGGGGCATCAGCTGGAATGCCCCAGCTGGGTTTGGAAGCCTCCGTTCCATGATGGCTTGCTCACTTGTCTGGCAACTTGCTGCTGTCTGTTGGCTGAGAGCTTAGCTGAAGCTGTTGGCTGAGGTTCTGCTCTACATGGGCTTCTCCCTGAGCTGTTTGGACATTCCCACAGCACGGCGTCTGAGTTCTAAGAGGCAGGAAAAGGAAGCTGCAGATCTCTTAAAGCCTGGTATTAGAATTTGTTACAGCATTGTTACTGTAGTATTGTATTTGTCAGAGCAGTCTCTTAGCCTGCTCAGATTCAAGGGTAGGGACATAGATCCCAACTCTCAATTAGAGAAATCTCTAAGAAATTGTGTCTATTTTTAATTCACCACATACATGCCATCTTATGAGAAAATGTCCTATGAGAAAAATAAGCCACCTTTTGGATTTTCTAAGTTTCTAATACGTCATTTCAGCCTCCTACAAACATCATAAACCTCACTAGTTTCTCTTTCCTTTAGGAGAGTGCCTCTGAATAGGTCACTCCACGTGTAATCCACAGTCTCAGCCCAGACATGTCCCCAGAGATGAAACTGAAAATGTCCCCAGAGACGAAACTACTGGGGATCATCCCTCCCCTCTGAATTGCATTCTCCTGTCTGGAATTCAAAAATCCATCTTTGCTGCTTCTATAGGTCTTCAACAGCTTGAGATCACTGCAGTTATTGAGACTTCCCAGTAAGGATATACTAACTATGAAGAGAAAAGGGACCCAAGAGAGAATCCCAAGAACCTCCAAAGGTAAAGAAACAAAGATGAAGATTATATAAAGAAACAGCAGCTAGAGAGGTAGGAAGCCATGAGAGTGCAGTGTCACAGAAGCTAAGGTTGAGTGTTGAATAGGTGGGAGTGTTCTACAGTGTCACAGACAAGACAGTCAGATAAGGAATGAAAGCCTGCTTGGATTTAGGGACAGGAAGACAAGATGCAAGAGCTATTTTGGTGCAAAGATGGGTTGAATTTTGCACCATTCATGGCAGCCAGAAGCCATGAATTAAGGAGTGAATGACAGGGGATTAAGTAAAGACAATGTAAGTGGACACCTCTTTCAATGGATCTACTAGTGAAGAGAAGAAGAAAGAGAAGATGATAGTTAAAGGGGGCAGGAGACTGAATGAGCATTTAATTTTTATTTAAACATAGGATAAACTTGAGTGTGTTGGAATGCCAATAGAAAGATGACAATAGAAAGAGACCGAATCTATAGGAGACAAAAGGGATAACTGATGAATAACAAAGTCTTTCCACAGGCAGTGAAGTATTTGATCCAGAGTAGAGGTGGAGAAATTAGACCTAGGTTAGGATTAGTATTGTGGGAATGATAAGAAGGTGGGTAAATGCTTCTCTTCTCTTAAATCAGGAAGCAAGAAGTAAAGAATGAATGCCTGTGGAGCTAAGAATAAGAAAGAGAGATATATGAAGAACACTGGGCAGCTTTGAATCTACTTGAGGTTTATAAATCAGCATCACCAGTCTAAGAGGATTGTGATATAAGGAGACATGGAAGTCACGCAGTTAAGTTGATTTGGAGTTGGAGTTCAAAATGGGGTATTTGTTCCATCAAAGGAACTGAGAGTTTTGGCAAATGAGTAGTGGATGTAATGGTCTAAGAAGTTCAGTGTAGAAAGATGTAAAGTTTAGATAAAGTAGTAGAATGGAATAAATTAATCACAGATGTTTGGATGAGGTCAAAGATCAGGGTAAATTTAGAGATTTATAACCAGACAGTAAGATATGGAAACTTAAGTTTTCAGAGGTAGAAGAGTTCTGAGTGATAGCAGGGAGCACACAGCAGTCACTTGAGGAGATGGTTGAAATGAAGGGGTGGTGAAGGTCCACTGATGATTAGGGAGTCTAAGAGCCTCAAGGTTTGGTTGCTAAATTAGCAGCACAAATGAAATCATAAAAAAAAAATAAAAATGCCAAGAGGATTAGAGGTGTTGAGGACTACGAGCTGATTCTCAGGTATATGACTGAGAGATTCTGATCGGAGACGGGGTAAGTGTCACCAACAGGAAGAGCCAAGGAATGATGGAATAGATGGGGCATGCACTTTTCATGTCAAGGAGCAGGAGAGAGGAACAGCATAGTCTTGGAAGTGGCATTGGACCTGCAAACGATGAGGACTCTGTCTTCCAAGACGAAGGTCTGTGGAGAGAAGGTCAATGAGCATCATGGTTCTATGAGGGCCACAGACAATTGGAATCCTCCGGGGGTAAACCAGGTGTCATTTGTGGCAGAGAAACTATATCCGACACTGCTGTCTGCCCTTTGCTGCCACTTGGAATAGATGAGCCTGTGCGGGCAGTGGCTATTTTCAAATGTGTCCTTGGGACAGTTCACCTGACCAAGAGGAAGCATGTCTGGCATCAGTCCCCAAATCCCTCACCTCTGAAGATTGGAACCCCAAAGTCTAGAGCTTTTTCACAGAGGCAGGGCTTCCTTCCAGGGGAATGATCCCCTTGCCTGAGTGACCACAGCGTCTCCCATCTATTATTCTCACTCTCTGTTAAAGCACCGTGACATTAACGGCCATGGGCTAGTGCAGGAAGAACAGAGGCAGGCTTGGTACATAAATGGACATTCATGTCATGAAAGACCGATGGCTCAGTGTGCTATAGAAAAAACAACTCACTTTCATTCTGACACAGAAAAGTGAGGCAAGGACTGAGTCATCACATGATCCCACTGGTAGCCTAGACAGCAAGCTGAGCAGAACATGACAGCAGCTGTCCCTACAGGTTCATATGCAGGCGATACGGTTTCTGCCAAACAAGATCGGGCATCTGTTTAAATTAAAGTTGTTAATTTGAATGTCATTGGTTTTATAAGTTTTTTCTATTTTATTTGCAGATTTGTTTCATTATTTTGAAACTATAAGTATTTTAATGTTTGTAAAAATTTAAGTAATATTATAATTCAACACTGAAATCAATGGACTGTTTTTCTGGAAAGAGGGTCAATCTATACATTTTCTATTTTGAGAAACAGTGATACAAAGAAAGCCAAAAGGCACAGAAGTCTCAGCTGAAGTCAGATGTCAATGGCACAGAGCCAACCCATGCAGTTCCTCTAGGTGTGCCTGTGAGGCTTGAGGATGAGATCACAGGTCTTCAGAATCTTTGCTCCAAATGCCTGGGAAGGAAGGGCTCAGCTTTGCAAACATTGTCTTGTTCCCGCACTGCTTTAGCTTAATAAAGAAGGGGGTGGGGAAAGGAAGGAAGAGATACACTCCTCTATGTCTGGGTATACTCTAGGGAATGAGTGTATGGAATTACACTGTCTCTCACAAGCACTTTTAGTTTGCTATGCCTGCAATTTGAGGATGGCAGAATGCAAGATACCCTATACTATCAAGATGGTCCCAACTCAAAGTCACTTGGAAATGCCACTTGCAATCTTAAAACAAAACCCACCTTCTCTCTTCAAGAACAGTCAGCATTTTAATTATGCTAAGTACTTTACACCCCAGGAGGCTTCAGGTTGCTGTATTAAGCAACAGAGTAGCATTCTTTTCAGACTTAAGGCTATATGTTCAGAAAGTGGATAAGTGTCTCACATCATCAGCAAGCCTAAAAAGTCTTTTACGCAATTTCCAAGTTTGCATTTTACAAACTCACTTTCTAACTCAAGCAGAGATGATCCAACACCCTAACTCTTTACAAATGATCTTTGGCCTCACTAAGGTTTTCTAGATAAATATGAATGGAGACTTTTAGAACCAACAAAGACAAACATTGGGTTGAACATGTAAATGCAATTGTTCAAGCTGTAAATTCAATTCAATTGCGTACACAGAGTAGTATCTTAAGCCGCATGCTAATTATACTTGGGAGTTTCAACTCATTAAACTCAGATAATGCTCAGAAAGGAGGAATCTGGCAGCAGCAAGCCATGTATCCCACTGGTCTGTCCCCTCCGTGGCTTTTGTCACTGTAGTTCTGCATGTTGGCAAAGCCAATTCGTATCCAAAGAGTCTAAGAAAAAGTAGAGAAAGATATCCAGGGTGTGATAATGGAAAATGGAGCCGAGAATAGAGGGCCTGTGTACACCCTTATAGGTATTGGGAAAATGTTGCTTTAGGGGTACAAAGAAGCAGATGAGGCCTTCCAAGGGAAATGCTAATACTGGGAGATAATGAATGTTTTCTCACATCCGCCAACCCCAGCCCCAGGGCAAGAGTCTAAAGCCAGGCAGATTCCATTTCTCTTCTTGTTGTGGGCAATTCCACTCAGCTGGTGCTCTTCTCAGGAAGTAGAGCTGACTCAGCAACAGTGGGAAGAACATTTGGCACCCTGTTTGGTCACTGGGGCCTTGTCACAATCCTTTCAGCATTACTTCTCTTTTCTGCTGTTTACTCTCACCCCAACATTGACCCCTGGTGACTGAGGTATCTGATAAGACCATTCACAGGAAGAGGATGACAGTATGCTAACCAAGCCAGAAATGTTTGCATTTTTAAAAGGCCTCATGGGGAGCACAATTTCAGCACAGAGAACAAATTGCTGATGTTGAAATTTCAAGTATTAATCAAGGAGATGTGTGGCGAAAAGGAGCCTTTCCTACAACCTCCAAATCACATTCAGTGGGTCATTCCTGTCACTAGGCTGGCTCTGATCACAGTAGGTGGCATTGGATTTATTCAAACGATGTTGATCTACTGACTCCTAAAATCCAGGCATTGTAGTAGGTTCCTGCTCTGGGAAGAGACATGTAAGTCTTGAGAGCAGACAGACCTGAGAGTCCAAATTCACCTTTAGCCAGTGGATTTTGTCATATCCTTTTGTGTCTTTATGCTTCCAAGATATTATTGTGTGTCTCAGATATTCTTCACAATCTTTTGAAGACGGCACTGTCACTGTGTCAATTACCTATTGTCACATAACCAACCACCCCAAAACATAGTGGCTTAAGGCAACAACTGCTTATTTAGCACACTATTCTGCCGAGCAGTTCTTGTGTGGGCTCTGCTGGGCTCACTCATGTGTCTGTGCTCACTTGGTAAGCTGGTGGGAGGCTGGCTGGTCCCAAAGGCTGTCAGGCATGGCCAGAGGAATGAGTCTCAGGAGACCAAGATTGGTCTATTAGAATTTATTTGGCATGTTTGAGCTGTGGGAGGTTAGGCTAGAAAAGACCATAACCTCTCTGAGAAAAGAGGGGTGTGGAGTTTTATAGGAGTGTGTAAACGAGGCTGTTCCCCCTTCAATGCTTGGGGGGGGGGGTTTTTCATTGACAAAGGGTTTCAGGGCGTGACCAAGCCCTCCCGCTCCACAACCTGGCCCCGGGTCGCTGTGCGACCTGCTGATCACAGGTCTTTAGAAGATTAAGCAAGACAGGATCAAGACAAGATGGCTTTTAAGGTAAGGTTTCTGCTCCTGGTCTAAATATGGCTTAACAGTGGCCTCACTCACAGGCTTGTAGGCTGGTTGTTGACTAGGGCAACAGGGTAACTGGGCCATGTGCCTGTCCATCAGGCTAGCCCAGGCTTCTAAGCATTGCAGTGGCAGGGTTCCAGTCATAGCTAGAGGGCAAGCTTAATGTGCAAGCACTTTTCAAATGCCTGCTTGTGTCAGATTTGCTGTTGTCCCATTGGCTCAAGCAAATCCCACAGCTCAGCCTGACTTGTCAAGAGGGGTCTACTCAAAGGTGTGGATACTTCTGAATTTCTACTAATTAAACTCTGATATTGCTCAGAAGGAGGGAATCTGGCAGCAGTGATAGGGACCATTACTGGGAAAATTAACCCAAGCTACATAGTATTACATATACATGGTTAAACAAACAAACAGAAATCAAGAATCCTGCCCTCTAAAACAGGGCTTCCCAGATGTTTGAGTTTTACGGACTAATAACATTTAAGAAGGAATAAGGGAAATGGGAGTAAAACATAGGATTGCTGAGATTTTTAATCTGTTAACTAAGTATATGAAATAAAAAACAGGTAATTACCATCTACTATCATCATTATTTTTACAAAAGAAAGGACATTTCAATACCAAAATAGAAGCAAAACATAATTTTAGAATACACTAGTCCTCTAGACAGAATACATTCACTTTTATGAAAAGCTATTTCATCGCCTTCATTTATCTCATTTCACTGAAGCTTAAGGGAAACTTCAATTAGAATGGCCCTAGCCAGGTGACTGACATCTGCGAATCCTTGGTCTAGAGAAAGATAATAGGGTACGGCAGGGTTGGTGATTAGTAGTCTCGTGAAGCATGTATTGAGCATGCTTGCTAGCACAGTCTTGCATGCTTTTAAGGAGTGAAAGAAGGATAAGACAGCAATCTTCCTCAAAAATACTGTAGTCCAGCCTGGAAGTAAAGGCTGGGAGTCTTTACATAAATGCTCAAAAATTTGGAAAACAGAAATCCCAAGTGCAGAAAATCATTGCAAAAATAATAGCAGTGAGGCTGTCATATGACTGTGGTACCAGCTTAAAGGCAAGAGAGAAAGAACAGTATTGCTGATTCATTTTACACCTAACTCATGAATCCTGTCTTAAATGGAAGCTTCTTAGAATTGATCTGAAGACGATTTACTTCCTTAACGCCAGTGTTCTGTCTTGTCAGTTTAGATTGCGGCTCTCCTGGGCAGGGATGTGTCTGCTTCTAAGCTGAGAACGGCAGTAGCCTGAACTGCACTTCATACTGGGTTCATTCATACTGGAGTCCTCCAAACATGTGTCATTTATACACATTTGGATTTGCTGATCACATTGAAACAAAGAATGAGAAAATAGAGTTTCCAAGTCCATTGCTTTCTAGGATTCTTGGAATCTCTTTGCAGAAGAGATGCCAGTTGAAATGGCACATATATGCGAGGGAGTTGCTATTCTTTTTTTCTCTCAGACCCGGTAGCTATTTTCTCTAGTGATATAGAGAGTAGGTGAGACCAGAGTGGATTCGCCTATGTTGGGGAAGTTTTTCTTAGTTTCTTGCCTCTTTCCCTCTACTCAGCACAACAGATGGAGGTGGCTCTCAGTTGAACATCAGCCCACTAGAAGCTGAAAAGAAACCACTGCCAAATTCTGATCACTAAATTGTTATCCAGTATCATCTTTACATTCAAATAAGATGCCTTCCGTGGAAAACCACCTTTGGAGAGAAATCTAATTTTAGAATGACTATAATACAAACACATTCAACGCAGAAATAAACCCTCAGATTATTTACTTTTTATAAGTATCATTCTCTATCAAGGTTTGTCCTTCCGCCAAAAAAAAAAAAAAAAAAAATGGCACAGCAGCTACCTTCCTTTACTATTTTTAAGTAAGTGGTTTTTGCTACTCAAAATGTTTTTGATTGCAGCACTGTAGATTTGTAGCTTTAGAAAGATCTAGCCAGTTCCACAACATGCCTCATTCATTCTTGTTACTGATAGAAAAATCTGCCCTTTGGAAATATAATGATCTAGTCCCAGATTGTAATTTTTCAGACTAGATAACTGAAATCTTAGGATATAATGAACAGATTACAATCCAGGTCTTTGCAATGTCGATGGATTATTTTTTGAAATCTCCTCCCAATGCTCGGTTCTGCCTGAGGAAACAGTCCTGGCGGCAACTACATGACGTACTTCTACTTGTTCTAGAAGCCTCAGAAAACACTCTCCCAAGACAGAGTCATGTCCTTCCATGAACTACCACTTTTTCTTCACCTCTTCTAGACTATTCACACAGGAACACGTTTTTCCCACAGTCACAGGTTATCAAACCTGACTCCTATTAGCACTATTTTCAATTCATAAACTCAGGATTCTATTAGTAAGAGTCATGAATTTAATGAAGACATTAACTCAATAATTTGAAAGCCTAATCAAAGGGATTTCCCTTTCAAAATACTCCTCTCCAAGTTGCTTTCCTTTAGCCTGGTACATCTGTCACTCCTATGAGTGAAGTCACCCACCTGTCTATCTCTTTTAAAGCATGGCTATATACTATTTTCAGATAAACAGAGAATACTTGCTGCTAGAGGCTTGAATTAAACATCAAAAGATCACTTAATCCTTGTCTGCCTTTAGCAGGAATAGCGCGGACACTAATAGATGACTTTTATTACCCTTCAGAAGTGACCAACTTTCTGTTGAGGTCACCATAATCAGAAGGTAAAAAACGGTCTCCCCTCACAGATTACTGATCTTCTCCCTCCACAGAGTGCCTATAGTACTGAGGATGGAAAAGGGGCCACATGTTAAACCTGACAAGTTCAGGAGACTGAAAATAACCACATAGGATGGCGTGAACATAAAAGTTCCTAACTAAGGTGGGCCATGCCGGGAAGTCATATCCTTGGCCTGTAGCTTCCTTGACAAAGATCAATCTTTACCTTAAGTGAGCCTGTCTGTTGTTTTTTTGCATCTAAGATAACATACCCTTTGGAATGTCAGAGTAATCCCTTTTTCTGGACCCCCCAAGGGGCACAACCCATCACACTAGAGCAGGAAACTACAAAATCTCTCATTGTTATCTTGTTCCCCAAATACCATCTCTATGTGCTGTAAAATGCTATTAACTATCCTGTACCCAGCAATGTAAAGGAAGTGTGTGTCTCTCCATTTTGCTTTTCATCCAATCCCAGAGATTTCCCTGCTTTGCTTTCTCCCACCCCCTTCATCTACAATCAGTGGATTTCATGTAACCTTCGTCCTTTGATTCTAATGTATAAAATAAGTTGCAAAATGGCCATTTTCTAGAGCATTTTCTCAATCCATTGAGACTTTGCTTCCTGGCAATTGCTGTCAGTTTGCCTCATATAAACTCTTATAAGCTTTCTCTTAGGCTGGATGTCTTTTCGTTCACAGTACTCAAATCACACTGCAGTTTTAACACTTAAAAACTATATGTAATTGCTTCTTTGCATGAGGATATCAAATCAACTCATATTTTTCATTATATACAATTTTCGTAATGGTGACCAAGTGAAAATGTCACTCTCAATTCTGGAATGAGTGTTCAAATTCCCCACATTGGTCTGCAATTATTACATCCAAACTTGGGCATATGGAAAGCCATGTATATCCATACATGGGACCCAATGCATCATGGTGCATTTAAAGAAGATGATAATGTGAGTTGTCTTTTTAACACTTGTAGGAATGCATTAGCTACTGCTTCCTGTGTGTCCCTTACCACTCTATCTTGTATTTGATCTGGTAATGGTTCAAGGTAATTTCAAGTTTCCACTTATGGGGATTTGCTCATCAGTTTAAAATGCAGAATAATCTAAAGACTCTCTTTTAAAAACAAATCTAAATTCACTACATTCTGAAGTAGATCAACTTTACTACAACTTTGTGTTTAAAAACAAAGCTGCTGTTATCGTGGTCACGTGGCTCATCTACAATGGCTGTAGTGGAACTTCCACATGATTGGGGAAGATGGAGGGAAGAGAACACTTTCTCTTCCATTATGAGGTTTCTTCCAGGTTGGTAGTTCTTTCTTTTTTCCCTAGGCCATCCCTGCTTCCAAGATTACCTGCAGCGGGTAGGTAACATAGGGAACACACACCTTTCACCCCAGTAAAATGTCCTATTGACCACTGTGAACAGATACTTCAAATCGTACTTGTCTAGAAGTCCAGAGATGATTTCTTAGCATTTTAAGAGATCAGCTAGATAATGTGTTAAGTCACAGACAGTGTAGCCCTGGGTCAGAATGTGAATTGGACCCATGTGATGGGGACGTATCTGCTGAGAGAGGGGAAGAACATGGTGAAAACACAGAAGAGAGCCTTCTGGTATGGAGATAAAAAAATGTGTAAGGCCTGTGTGGTATGATAACTGGGGATGAGATGGGTGGTGTGAATCTGAAGAAAAATTTTCCAATGAAAGGAAATACTACCGGGTTAAGTAACAGGAATGAAAACTGGGCCTTGGAAGAGGTTCTGTATGTGATCCTGTGTTTCTTATGTCATATTAGAAGAAATTGAATTTATTGAATAAGTAAAATTAGGCAAACCCATTTTTGTCAACAACAACAACAAAACAAAAATACATTGCAGTAAGCAAGACACTAGGAGACACAGGAATAATAGAGGAAGAAAGAAATTTCAATATTTTTGCAAAGAGGAACAGGAGTGAGGTTCGATAGGGAATTTGGACAGTGGACATAAAGTACAATTATGGGGGAGCATGTGAGCAGTAGACAGTAGGGACTTACTGCATCCACATGCTAGAAAATGTTGTGGCCTGTTACCTGCTTAGTGGTCCCCGAAGGCATGTTTGCCACCACCATAAAAAGAAACAAATATTTGAAGACACCCCTTGGCTCAGCTGTTCACCTGATGGGGCCTTCATTTCCAGGAAATTTCCAGAGTTGGTCTGAGTTGCTGAAGAGCCAGAGAAGGCAGCCTGCTACCTAGCTCACTGCTCTTCACCCGCTCCCTTCATTCAGAGGCTGGGAGCTTACCTCGCACAAGGGTGTCAGCACATGGATAATCCTAGGTTTGTGAAACAAAAGACCCAGCACTCTCTCAACTCATTTCTCATATCAAACTGGGTAAAGAAATGCAATAACAAACCTTACCACACCAAGGAATAAAATACCTGAGAAGTGATTTCATTCTCAGATGTATTTCTGATGTCATAAAGGCTTCTTAATACTCCAGTCATGGTCTTGCCTAACTTGGGGTCTGTGTTTGAGTCAACGAATCAGTTTGCGCAACTATATTTTAAGTCACCTGCAATTGTTAAGCCTGGTGGTGAAGACGACATCAGGTCCCAAATCTCAGGGGTCATGGGACTAATTACGGCTCTGACTTTGTTCATTATAGTCGTCACATTTTTCACTTTAAGAAAGCCCTTCTCTTTTCTGGAATGTGAATCTTTAGGCTACTGTCTTTCTTCTCCCAACCCATTTTATTTCTCTTGAGACAAATGCTTGCCTTGAGCATGATGGAGTAAGAGTGCTCATAGGCGGGGATTTCTAGAGCTGGAAATAATCTCCTCCAGGTCCTGAACTGGTGCCCGCCATACCTCCATTAGAGTCACCCACCGGGCAGTTACTTTGCCTTCTTCAGACACTGCCATGGGGCAAATATGTCACTCAGGCAGGATAAATACTGATTCATTCATAGCTATTATCTATTTATGATTGCCTAGGTTCTTAAATCAGTTGGTAAGGTCCACGCGGGATGGATAATCATAATAATTCTTAATGTTTGGGAGTATTTCTTAGTTTACATACATTTTCATAAACATTATTTTAGCTGATCTTTACCCAAGAGTTAAGTGGACATAATTTATTCTTGCTGATGAGAAATCTAATAATCAAAAGAGTAACAAAGGCAGTATGTGGCAGCCAGCATTAGCACATGGGGCTCCTTACTCAGTGTGCCCTGTCTCCATATGTTACGGATAGTTAAGTGTGGATAAATTCAGAAAGAAAAAGATAGGAGAAAGGAGGTGCCTTGGGGATGGGGAGAGAAAGACCAGATGGGACACCGAGGGAGCAGTGGGGGTAGGAGGGAGGAATCCAGGGTGCTGAATTTGCGGGTGGTGGGAAGGAAGGACGGGAAAGGGGGAGCTAAACAAGAGATGAGGGACGGAGTCGTGGCCAACATTAGAGCCACGTGAAAGCCTACCATAGACCGATTGTAAGTCACCAAGAGAATGTGGGGAAAATTTTCTGTCGTATTTGTGGCTTGAAGGAATGTGACATAGGAAAAAGGACACTGGACTGGAAATAAGAGAACGCATGTTGTTCTGGCTCTGCCAGGAACAAGCCTGGGCATGTGACTTAGTTTTCTGGGCTCAGTGTCTTCATGTGTAAAGCAAAGGACTTGACTCAGATCCTTGTAATATCCTAGGAGGTCTCAAACAGCTGTAACCCTGATTCATGTGCATATATGGTGGAGGAGAGGGAAGTAAGTGCTGAGAATGGCAGAGGGCTGACATGGGCCCCAAATAAATCTTTACCAGTTTCCTGTTTTACGGTTTGCCTTAAGTCAGCCTGGGCAGAACTAGACTCTTGCCTGTGGGGATCTGGGGACTAGATCCCAGTGACAGCATTTGAATGATGTTGGTGATGGGAAGGGACACTGATCAAACGGGACTAAATTTAAACCATTTTTCAAAAGTGAATTGTCTTTATTGGCCTCTTCCAGATGCTTCAAAGAACAGTACAAGGATAAAGGGAACTCTGAGATCATGAATTAGCAGCAGCCTAGACACCCTGGGGAATTTGTCCACCCTTGTGGGGCCGAGACACTTCAACATTCATCCAGCCTTCCATCAGCCACCTTTGACCAGCACTAAAAGCCTGTTACCAAGAAAAGAGTGAGAATAATTCCTCTCCTTTTAATCCTTTCTCCTTTCCAAATGTGGTGCTAGCCATTGGGAGTTGTAATTGCAGACATCATGCAAGGACTATGGATATAAATTTCACAAAGGGCAAGACCTTCCATTATGAGTGGGAAGATAGCTTTAATTAAAAAAAAAAAAAAATCAATATATTGTTTCCAATCATTAGAATCCCATGTCTGTGGCAAAAATCAATCCTTTTCATATTAAAATGCTCATATTCACACTCAGATGTTATATTACACATGAGTCATTGAGAGAGGTGGGGAGGGGTCTGCCCCAGGCCCAGGATGGGCCCCAGTACTGACCATGTTGAGCGCCATGGGCTTTTCTGACGGTCAGTTTTCAAGGAAGCTGTGAACTAAGAAATTGTACATAACACCACAGAAATTTTAAATTCTGTGTAGTGGAGAGGGCGGCTCATCTTGACAGGTTCTCTTCTCATTCTCCGAAGTCCTCAAATGAAAGAAAAATAAAAAGGAAAGCTGGAATCCCATTTGACAAGAGTGGGAGTGTTTTCATTTTGCGGTGATCTCTCTCACTCTGCTAGGACGGCAATTTTTTACCACAAGTTTCAACCAAAAATCACCAGAGGATTCTGTTAAAAAAAACAGCTCTGTTTCTGAAAAATAATTTATCTATTGGTGCAAGAAAATGCCTTTTAATTTAATCAGTGTTGGGGGTGCACGTGTCCCCTCTTATTTCTTTCGAAGTAGCAGCAAATGGAGACAGTACTGATTTTACAGGAGAGTGTCACATATTACTGAAATAGACTCTTGACAGCATTCAATTCCCAGAGATGCTATTGCGTTTCCCACACAACATAACAGTAATGATCTTATGAAGAAATTTTGCTCTTATGGAAACTGTTTATTTCTAAGAACATTCTAATGTCAGGCTAAGTGTGGAGCTTCCCTAATAAAGAAATAAAAGAAAACAAGGGTTCTAATTAAAAACATTGTTTAAGGAGACACTTGTGAGATAGAAAAAAATCTCACTTTACGAGGAAAACTTAATCATGTATATTGCTAAAAAGCACACTGCAGATTATTCAAGCCAATTTCCCAGACTCCGTTTCTTGTCATTATCGATGTTCTTCAAGCCCAGCTCTTCTGGGTCCGGTTTCCCTTAATTCCAGTTGAGCAATTCCTCCCTTTGAAGTTAGTGTGAACCAGATGCCCAAAGTAGAGATATGTGCTTGAGGAATATCTAGCCTATTTGTTTCTTTTTCTCAATTCACTGGGTTTGGAAAATGGTGGAACCTAGCAAGTAATGCCCAGTTTGATTTGTCATCTATGTGAACACAATAGACAAGCCGGGGTGTTGCCTAGGTCCTCACCCATTAGACAATGCAAATGTTTTCATTAGCATTTTAGGAAATTATGGGGCTGATTTCAAAAGCTCATATATTTACCACTTCTTGAGGTTTTTTTCCTGTGTAGGGGAACTAGACTTTACCCACGTTACTCCTTGCTTCATACATGAGCCTGGAGTCAGCCTGGCTGGATTCAAATGCCAGCGTTGTCCCGTTCTGCGACCTTGGGAAGTAACTCTACATCCCTATGCCTTAACACTTCTATAATGTGGGGTTGATCCTAGTATCTAGCTGATAAGGGTATTTTTTTTGTTTTTGTTTTTTCTTTTTTGGTATTAGGTCATCAAATTCATACAAAAAGCCTTTATCGGCTAGGTTCTAACATCATTCCCATGTCACAGAGGAGGAAACTGAGGCTCAGGGAGGCTGTTGAGTTGCCCAACCCAGAGCCTATATGAGAATTATGTGCAAATTTGATGACACATAATACACTGCCAACTACATAGGAAGGGTACAATACATGTTAACTATGATATTTATCATAATAGATCATCCAGTGATATTTTAAAATAGCAAACAGGAAGGTGGCTGCAGAGAAGACCCTGGGTAGCACCAACAATGAGAGGGCAACTGGAAGAAGAGAAACGAGAGTTATCAGTAATAAGGACACAACAATCAGCCGTTATGGTTTGTTTACTGTGAGCCAGACACTATTCTAAGTGTTTACATGTTTTGACCCATTTCACCTTCATAACAACACTCTGAAGTAGACAAGCTTTCTACCCACCATTTATAGATGAGAATACTGAGACACAGAGAGGTTTGGGAACTTTATAAGGTTATACAGCTCATCCGTGCCACAGCCATAACACCGATCTGGCTCCAGAGCCCATTTCTTTAAGCATCATACTCAGGTGCTGTCCAAATGCGGCAGATAGGCAGAGCCAGAAGATGAGGAGGAGAACAAGAGATACCATTATAAGACCAAAGAGGGACTGGGTGGTTGGCAGTGTTAAATTACCTTATATGGTCCTGGTCCTGGTGGGAAAGAGATGACACCCCTGAAAAGAGGAAACCAGAGGAGAGTTTAGTAAAGGGATTATGTACAAAGATGTGGGCAGGTGTAGGAAACTCAAAGATAATACACAGTGACAGGTAACAGCAAAGAGTGGGATCATTTAGCACCTTTAGGCCAGGATAACTGAAAGGAAAGGATTGCTACTGTGACCCTAGGATAGATCGATTGATCGATAGATTGATTGATCAATAGATGATAGATAGATAGATAGATAGATAGATAGATAGATAGATAATAGATAGATAGAGCTGTATGGAGAGGATTCCTTAAGAGGAGCTGTGAGTTCTGTCAAGGGCAGCAGCCTACCTTGGCATGCCCACTGGGAAAAAGTGAGAACTATACCCAGCCTGGCCCTTTACCCTCTCTCCTATCGTTTGCTGGGGCTTGTGTGTGTTACATGCTATTGAGTCAGCTTCAACTCCTGGGGACCCTATGAGTGAGTGATGTCCACCATGTCCTGTCCTCAGAAGCCCTGCTCATCTCCTGTACACTCATGCCAGTGGCTTCTTTTATGGAGTCAATTCATCTCATATTTGGTCTTTCCCTTTTCCTTCTGCCTTCTATTTTTCCCAGCATCATGGTATTTTCCAAATGACCCTACATTCCCATGATAGCTTCAGTTTTGTCATGTTTTCCTCCAGCGATGTTCCAGGCTTAATTTGCTCTAGGACACTCTTATTTGTCTTTCCAGAGGATTGTAGTGCTCTCTTCCAATACCATAATTCAAATGATTCCTTTTTTTTTTTTTTTTCTATCTGCCTTCTTCACAGACCACCTTTCACATCTGTAATAGTAACTGGGAACACAAGGGTGTGGATGATCTTAATCTTGGTCTTTAACACTGAGGCTCCCCGTTGGCCAAACCCAACTGGCAGCTAGAGGACAAAGAAGGTTATTGAAGCAACTGGTAGAGTTTAGCTTCTCAGCACATAGAGGAGGGTACAGAAGTAGGATAGGAGATGTAGAGGAGCACACAGAGGATATCCAGCAGTGACTCAGAAAGGTTAAGTAAAATAAGGACCAAAAGTGTATAACTGGATTTAGCAGCTCAAATACTACTAGTAACTTTGTTGAGAACATTTTTCGGTGGAGACATGGAGTGCTGGAGAAGCCTGAGGGCCATTAGCTGAACAGTAAATGGAAAGTGACACAGTGGAGTCAGTAAACGGAGACTCTTTTCAAGAACAGTGGCTTTACAGGGAAGGAGAGAAAAGGAAAATATGGGTAAAGGAGGGAGAGAGGAGACAAGGAGTCATTGGAATTCAGATGTTGGAGTAAGGTTTTTGGGAAGCTGAAGGAGCTTGGATCAGGACAACTCTTCCATTGAAGTGGGAAGGAAAAAGGAAATGGTCTATATGGATGCAGATAAACATATTCTCCTGGAAAACAGGAAGTAGATTGGTTGATAACAGCTATTTTCCTTTATGATAGTGGAAATAAAGTCATCACCTGGGAATGATGGGGAAGGCATTACGGAAAGGGGATGAATAGAGGTAGTGCTTGAGGGAACCTCATAAGAAATGAAAAGAAAGAATTAATCAAACAGAAGGATTACCAGCTCAGGTAGGAGAAGATGGAAATGCAGAAAGATGGACCTATTGCTCTATATGTTTCCTACAGGGAACAGAATAGGCCTGGATATAGGAGAAGAGAAGGCAGATAGCTGGTTTGGCATTTACTCAGCAGAAATAATAAGGGCAAAACAACTGGGAATGGTGCTGCTAAGTGGTATGAGAGAGAGCTAGATACTGGATTCTAGGCTGAACAGAGAAAATCAAAATTGGAGGCTGATTAGAAAAAGCTGATAAATGATCCGGAAAACTTGGGAAGATGGAAGTACACATCTGACCAGGGTATGACTGAGAGAGAAAGACTTGGAAGGACAGAAGTTCATGATTAGAAAGTGAGATGTTAGAATTTATGATTTGAAGTGATGATAACTTCTTTGGTCTGGTCCTGAGTTAATCATTGTGTTTATTTTAATCTATTTTTCAACAGCTTATCAAGGCTGTAGATGAAGATTGAATGAAGAATGTCAGCCAACGGAAGGGTGAGGTGAGAAGGAGGTGGAGGATATGGCATAATCTTCTCCAGGCACTAGGGTTTGGAGATGGCACTGGGCCCACAAAGCTTAGAGATGCCCTGAGTGCACGGAGAATTTCACAGTGGCTGAAAGTGGTGGTCACAGCTGGGAGTGGAAGGAGAGTTAAGACGAGGGGAGATCAGGACAGCGTGGTGGCATAGGTGTGTGAGGTGTGTTTGGGAGGCACTAATTCTGCTGAAACACTTTCATGATGATAAAAGTTCGTCCAGAGACTGCACTTATGGCAGCTCACAGGTGATGTGCCCTTAAAGAAGGCAGCACTGCACCACCAGCTCCCCCAAAACAAATGCTTCACAGGGTCAGACAAAGCAAGAACTGGCCCTGGCCCACTGCCTACACTTGTGTGTGTAGCGTGCAGATTCTGGGCAGTTAGACTTTCACTTGGAAGCAGGACCTGAGCATTCTTGGAAGCTGCTTAACAGCTTTAATCTGGATTTTCATCCTCTAAAAAATAAATAAATAAATAAATAAAAGACTTTTGTCTGACACCAAGGAAAGGATTTGACCCTCTCTTAAATCTGAGCTTGCAAATAATTTATTCCAGAGTATTTGAGATGTCACTACTTATTTTAAAGTTTCTTTCTTTCTTTCTTTCTTTCTTTCTTTCTTTCTTTCTTTCTTTCTTTCTTTCTTTTTTGTTTTTTGAGGGATTAGTAGGGGAAGTAATCAAAACAATTCTTTAATTAGAAGAAGACTAAAATAAAGGAGGGGGATCAAGATTTAATTGTTATATTTTTCATGTAGAAAAATGTGTACTCAATTAAACGCAGTTGGGCAATTCTGGGAAGAATTAAACAAAGGGTGGGGGGGATGAAGAAACAGAAGGAAGAGACTGTTCCCAAGCTGAGATTTTGTTTGCCAAGTTTCAACAGAGAGCAAAGCTGCGTTCCAAAGGAGGAGCCCTGGAAGGACAGGGTTTAGAATAGTAATGTAAAGAGAAACCCAAATGGGGCGAGTTGAGGAGACATTTCTCTAATGCAGTTCATCCTCAACAGGTGCTGGCAACATCTGTATTGAGACTATCCATGATAAAAAGCTTCTCGTACCTTAATCCACACTATATTACATTCACAAACACGTCCTCTTGTACCCTCCTTCCCCTGAGATGCAGGAATAAATAATGTACTATTAAATATCTCTGTTTTCTGCCTAAAAACTTTAAAAGTAAAAAGAAAAATTAGCTTCCACCATTACACTATCATCAGGGGGAAATTGTAAACATGAAGATATATTCAGGATGACCCAGTAGAAGAAACCCTCATATAACCAGCTGCACCAATATATTAAGAAACCTGAAGATTATACATTGAGTGGGTCCTATGAAAAATACAAATAAATGAGGAAGCTTAATTTAGTTCAAATGTTATTACTACAAGTGCCCATGTTTGCAAAATGGAATCAATTTCTTCCTGAGAGATGCACAACATCAGAGTATTCATTCATTCATTCATTCATCCTACAACAAATATGTCCTAACCATTTACTACACACAAGACACAAAAGTACAGAAATTCAAAATCTAGAAAAACTGAAGGAAGTACTGTGTGTCACTTACTTTTTTATGGTCTGTAACAAAGATGGCTAGTAATTAGATATTCTCTTGCCTTTCCACCTTAATTTTATCTTTAATATGGGCATACTGTAAAATTTAGTTAACTCATTTCACAATGTATTTGAAAGTAGAGCTTTATAACCTGGCACACAGCTGTTCTTTATAAAAATAACATGTGGTGATTGAATTTCATAGTGCAGTTAGTTCCTTTTGGTACACAGAGGGTATACTTGGCTTTGGCTTCCTTATCTGTATCTTACCGTTGATTTATTCATGTATGCCTTCACCAATGTATGTTCCTCATCTACCAAGCATCAGAACATTCTTGGTTCTGCTGCTACAAAGATGAATGAGATAGAGTTTTTCCTTTAAAGGAACTTACATAATAGGATAACAAGAAGATAGACACATCCCTGCACAAACTGTTATAGAGGCTGGGATAGCTTGGTCACAATAGAACCCAAGGGACAAAAGCCCATGGGAAGGCCAGAACAATTCCAAGAAATGTTTCATGAAGTTCATGACTTTTGCACTAAATATGAATGACAAGTAGGCATGTGGGGGTGAGAAAAAAGCAGACAGTTTAGGTGAAGTGAAGTGGAAACCATGGCATAGATGTGTGAAGAAATAGCCTGGTATGTATGGGGAATGGTAAGTATCTGTTTGACCAAGTAGACGGGATCAGAGTGGGTAGAGGAGGACTGGAGAAGTGTGAGACGGGAAGCTCCACCAGGTCATGGCATGGGGAGATGGGAGTGGGTGGAAGGAGATGATGCTTTTCCACTGACAATTCCTCTCTGCTACAGTAGCTAGAGATTCTTCTACTTGCAACATAATTCAAGCCTATCTTTCTTGAAGACTTTTTAAAAACTAATAGAAATTTAGAAAGATGTGTGGAGGACCTGAGAGATAATTCTGAGATGGTTATTTAAGTGTTCTACTGCTTATTGATTGAATACATTGGAACATTTCTAGAAATTGCTAAAATTAAAATCTTACAGTTTCAAAATGACCTAACATTTTTATTCTGCAAAATACTTCATTGTAATTTACCAAATCAACATAATTTAAAAAAAAATAGAGGTTGATTATCCTGTAACAAGTCATATAGAAAATACATTTTTAATGTTGAAATAAAGAATGCCAATGAATGTACGTTAAAAAATAAACAAAACAATATAAACCTCATATGTCCCCATGAGAGTGAATGTATATACCGTGTACACATTCATATTCACTAGTTTATTTTTATACTTACTGGTCTCCTTCTAAGACTAATAATGCTAACTAAACTGACAAAACAAGCGAGCTCTATAATGCAATTCCAATTTATAGAGGAAAACAAACAAACAGAAAAATTTGGATCAAGCATGAGTGAAGCAAAGCTTTGTTTATGTATCATACACAGAAAGAGCCCTTGAAGCTCCTATTCCCAATACATAGGCATACACATTTAATGATACAACTACACATTAGCATCACTTTGGATGTTTTCATATCCAGATACACTTGAAACATTTATTCTGGGTCTATACCATAAATAAGGTGATCACAGGAGCGCCCTGAATAGCGACTGAGATTTGAACAGTGACTGCCATTTTGTTTCACTATGGTTTCCTGGGGAAGTCCCTGCTAAGGAAGAGTCAGAAAGACTGTTTCAGACCTGTGTCACCAGATTTTGTGGGATATGCATTTCTTTGCATTTACATTTTTTTAAATGTCCCTTTTGTCTTTTCCAAATACACATCTTCTGTGACACCCACCAGACTATAAGCTCTGAGCATGGCATCTGGAACAGGTCTCAGGATACATCAGGCCTCGGACAATTACCAACTGGCCAATTGACTTTTGATCAGGTCTGAAGCCTAAAACTTGCTGCTTGGTGAGTTAGGGATAAAGGATAACCAGTTCAGCTAACCTTAAATTGCTGTTTGTGGCAGACTTTTTCCAAAGTACTAAACAATGTCATCTAGCATATTAATTTGCTTAGGTGATCTGAGAGAACATTTTATAGTTAATTCATTTGAGCAGGCCTTGGTAGGCAGTGCTGATCAAAATCAGTTATACCACAGGATGAACTCTCTAGTTCTTTAACAGAAGGCAGAAGATAAAAAATACCTGTTTCAAAACTTTCCAAGCTACAGTCCACATTTTCAGTTTCAGCAACTGGGATCATTTGTATTAGACTCATCTGGGTGTTTTTTCGTTGTTGTTGTTTTGGTTTATTTTTAAAGTAAATTCCTATGGTCAGACCTATACTACCCCAAAGAGAATCTTGGAGGTGAAGTCCTGGAATCTGGATTTCTAGAAAACTTTTCGGGTTTATTTGCACCTAAAATTTGAGTACAACTCTAATACTTCATGGCTTCCAGAGAATGGAAATAAGGACAGAACCATTTTCTAGAGAAAATGGTGTCCCTGCCTGCAGAAACCACTGTAGTCTACCTCACTGGAAATTTCGTGGCCTTACTCTGCTTTCCACATTGCAGGATGCAAGGACTTGCTACCTACTTTGCCCAATCGAGTGTCTCACACCATGTAAGCAATGGTCCTCAGAGAAGCATTCAGTCCTCCCAGAGAGTCACAGTCCAATCTCTTACATCACATACTCATAGCTGACCATTTTCACTCCTCTGATGATTTTGAAAGTATGCCACATTGTTAATTTTCTTCTATCCAAATGATCTTTCCTCAAGTTATCAGGCTTGATGTTCTAAAATGGGTGGTAAATTTACCAAAGTGACAGGATGTTTGTAAGACTTAATTAATGAAGGCTTGGAGAGTGCCTGAAGAAGGGTTTTGTATCAGCATTCAATATTATTCTTTATTTGTAATGCAATTTGAGAGCATTCTCCATAATGGGGGAAAATTACAAACATCCATTTAATTCCTCAGGGTACTAGAGAGTAAAGAGCTGGCTATAGGAGAGCAGGGAATTACTGCAGTCTTACCACCAGCATGTAAATGAAATAAAAACGTATTAGCTCCAGGTGGAAGGTTATATGAAGAGCCTAAATGGGTCTGTTGCTGATATACTCATGGCTGGCACAGCAGAAAACCAGACACTCAAAACCCCTCTCCCTTTCTCTCTTTAGAGGTCAGCACTAAAGCCCAGAAACACCAAGTGCATGAAAATGTCAGTGACAATAAATATTTTTTCCAGTTAATGGGCTTTGTGAATACATAGAGTTTTAAGTTAAGGCAATTATCTAATTTCAACTCACCACTTGCTAATTTACTAATTCATTAACTCGAGGAAATGGCTGTCCTGCGTGATGCTGGCCTCCTGACAATAGAGCTGAGTCTCGGCAAGGATTTATTTTCGACAACACCGGGGATAAAAAGCATGAGATATTTTTGAAGAATAATAAAAAATGGATTAAAGGGAATAGAAATAATTTATCATGTGCAGATGTGCAGAAAGAAAAGATGGCGGCTTTGCAGCCTGGTTTTATAAAAACAAATTACAGTGAAGGTGTCTTGCCCAATCACTAGGTTGTGAACACAGGGACTTAGATGTCTGATGAGTTATCAGGTATACCAGCTTTTATATTAAAAAAAAACACATCATCAAAGGAATAGTCAGTAAATTTCCTGTCTTCTGATTAACTGACCCCAGACCTTGCAATCTTCATGAGAAGGGAAAGCGAGAAAAATTTGGCAGGTTCTTTGTTGAAATCGAAAGGCTGTGTGCACATCAGTGCCTCTCTAAGAAGGTTTACCACTGCCGAATAAGTTGAAAGTCCCCTACAAGTTCTGGTCTATAGGAAAGAATGAAAAAGATCAATCCAAGAAAGGAAGGAAACATGGACTGAGGTATAACTTGCATCTTCCGGAAATTTCCAAGGAGGAAAACACTTCCAAAAAACACAGGGATACTTTTCTGCATCTGAGAAATAAATGAATTACCCCATAAGTCCCACTTTCATACAGGACTAAAATATTTTATTCAGGGCATTTACTTTAAAAAAAAAACACAACAAAAACAAAACAAAACAAACACAAGAAAAAGGAGCATAGTTTTTGGAAAGATTTACAATAAAAATAGCTACAATTTTTTTCTCTATTTTGTGACTTGCTTTTCACACTCTTAAAGGTGTCCTTTGATGAACAATTTGGTGATCTTTTTCTTTTTAGTTAGCAGTTTTTTCTGTTCTGTTTAAAAAATATTTCCATACTTTAAGGTCATAAAAATATCCTCTTATATTATCTTCTAAAAGCTCCCCTCTTTTAGCTTTGACACTTAGGTCAAGAATCTACTTGGAACTTATTTTTTCCAATATGGATATTCATTTGTCCCAGCATTGTTTATTAAGAAGTTAATAAACAGAGTCCTTTCACCATGACTCTGCCGTGTCACCTTTGCTACACAGCAAGTTTCTGGCTGTATGTGGATTTTCTATTCTGTTCCACTGATCTATCCACTTGTTCTTGTACCAGTAACACACTACTTTATTTGTTGTAATTTCCAATGAGCCTTGATATCTGGTAGAGCAAGTCTGCCTTCCTCCTCCCCCTCCCTCTCCCCCTCCTTTTCCTCCTCCTCAAATATCTTGGCTATTTATGTTTCCCTTTCTTTTTCCATATAAATTTTATAATAAGTTTGCCAAATTCCACAAAGAAAGAAAGAAAGAAAGAAAGAAAGAAAGAAAGAAAGAAAGAAAGAAAGAAAGAAAGAAATTGATATTTTAACAGGAATTGCATTGCAACTACAAAACAATTTGGGGGAGAATACAAGTCTGTAACACTACTCTTCTAATACAAGAATACTCTGTATCTCTCTACTTACTAAGGTTTTCTTTAATTTTTCTGAATCCTGTGTTATGGTTTTCTATACAGAGGTACTGCACACTTTTTATTAGCTGTATTCCTGTGTTTTATGTAATTTCTGATACTATTGTAAAAGAAACACATATACACAACAAAATACATTTTACATATTTAGAATACATTTCTTTGGAAAACTCAAATCAAAATCAAAGAGACAAAAAGCCCAGTAGAAAATAGCCAAGACGCTTGAAAAGAACTTCATAAAAGAGGATATCCAAATGGTGAATAAAACCATAGAAAGCACTTTGATATCATTAGTCACCAGAAAAATACAAATTAAAACTACAGTGAAGTACCACCTCTATCCCCAAATTGATAAAATTTAAAAAATTGACAGTAACAAATGTTGACAAGGATGTGAAGCAAGGAGAACTCTCATACGCAGTTGGTTGGGGTATAAAACTACTTTTGAAAACAGTTTGTTACTTTTTACTGAAGTCCACAATACTTATACCCCATGACCAAGCAATTCTACCCTAAAGAATGTCCTAGAGAAACCTTTGTATTTATCCTCCAGACACATATACAAGAAATTCATAGGAACATTTTTTATAGCAACCAGATACTTGGAAAAACTCAAATGTCTAGGAACAGAAGAATGGATAAATAAATTGCAGTAAATTCACTCAATGGAATATTGTACCAGAATTAAAATGAACAATGTAGGCGTATACAGAAAAGGCAGGTAAATCTCACAAACATTATGTTCATTGTAATAGCCAGACAAAAAGTAATAAATACTGTGTGATTCCATTTATATCAAATTAAAAAACACAAAAACCATATGAAGACAAGCAAGGACCTAATTACCATAAAAGTCAGTCTCAAGGCCAGAGGCACCTTGACTGGGAAGGAGAACCACAGGGCTTACAGGATGTTGCAATCCAAAGGTTGTGTGCATGTTACTGCCTCTGAAAAATAATTAGCCTCCCATCTTTCTAAGTTCTGGCTGGACTAATAATCAAGTTAGCATGAGACAGATTAACAGGAGAAAATGACAAAATTTATTACACATGTACATTTGGGGGTTCCATAAAAATATGAGCTTGAAGGAAACATTGGACAGTTGAGGCTTATATGCCATTTGGGACTAAGGAAAGGGAGACAGGGGTCTGGGATTTCAAAGGGAATGTAGGCAATTCACAGGTAGAGGAGAAAGAGCAAACATGTGGCAAACAAATTCTTGCTGGGCCCCCCAGCAACAATGGGACACAGACTTTATTCCCTGTCTGCCACACTTAATTCACACTGTGTTTCCATGAAAATAAGACCTGTCTGGACAATCAGCTCTAATGCATCTTTTGGAGCAAAAATTAGTATAAGACCCGGTCTTATTTTACTATAATGTAAGACCGGGTCTTATTTTAATATAAGATCGGGTCTTTAATATAATATAACATAGCATGATATAATATCAGTTCTTATATTAATTTTTGCTCCAAAAGACGCACTAGAGCTGATTGTCCAGCTCGGTCATATTTTCGGGGAGACACAGTATGTGCTAAGGTGGATATGCTAAGATTCCCTGAAGCATTTTTTTTTATCTGAATTCCTTTAGGCAGGCAGGTAAAGGGGGAGGATCAAAGGTTCTTTGAGTCTTTTGTTTCTTAAAAACAACCAGGTAAAATCAATATCACAAAAGGCCTATTTTAGGGTGGGTGGAAAACTCTGGTCCCCTTCATTGTCAATGGTCTCTTTTTTGAGCTAGGTGATGATTACAACAGTGTTCATTCTTTAATAACTGAGTAAAGTGTACATTTACATTTCATGTAATTTTCTGCATGTGGACATATTACAAAATATTGGTAATAAATAAGATTTTTACAATTTAATTTTAAAAACTTAGGAAATCACAGACACATTGTACCTCATTCTTTAAAGTTTGTGAATTGTGTCTGTGGGAGTGTAAATGCATGGAGATTATATCTTGACACATTATTTCAAATCTTCAATTACTAATTTACCAATTCAATAATTTAAATAACCTTTATAATGTGAAAATTTTGATCATAATGCTTTGAAAATAATTGTTTTCAGCACCATATTATATATATATATATATATATATATATATATATATATATGTAAATATATATATAATATGTATGTGGATGTAAACATATATGTCAACATATACTTAATTATAAATATATACTCACAAAATATTTAAGAATCTTTACTTTTTACATAAATGTTAGTAAATAGATACCTTTGAAAATGAGACTTTCTCCTGGGAGAAAGCATGTGTACAATTATATTCTATTTTGCATTTTCAGTTGGGTATTCATCTGGTTTTTTAATATATAAATATTTAGATGATATGAGTATAATCTCCCATAGCTGTTGAATTACTTTTGTATTGCTAGAAACCACCAGACATAATTTTATTCCCTCCCTATAAAATAGGATTTCTTATGGCCTTTATAAATTACAGCAAATGATCAGAGAGGATCTCTATTAGAAATATATGATGATACCTGAATTTGGAATATATATTTTCCCCATTTATAGTATGGGGAACCCACTCTGTTGTTTTTTTTGTTTGTTTTTTGTTTTTTTTAACCTCACAGATCTCTTTGATGTATCTCTGATCCATAGAAGTGATTACTCACCAAGCAGTGTTATTTCAAATAATGATAGATTACTGACTGGTAATTTAGTAAATTCTCAGTTGTTGAGAAAGAAAGGAGAGAGAGGAAGAAAGAATTAAAGAATGAAGAAAAGAAAGAAGGGTAGGAAGAGTGAAAGAAGAACTATAAGACAAAACTAAAGCATAAAGAATCAAAGCATGAAACACTAAATGACTGAAAAAATGAATGGATGGATGAAAAATGAATAGATAAAAGAATTAGTGACTGCTTTAAAATCAATTAATATCAATTAGTAATCAATTGGATAAGTTAGTAAATGAATAAAAAATATATGTAAGAATAGAGTAAATGAATGAATAAATAAAAATGAATGAATGAATGACAATAAGAGTAGATGGATAAATGAATGAAGAATGAAAACGAGTGAATGAAGGAACTGTGAATGAAAAGAATACATGAATGAAAAATGAGTGAATAAGTGAATATGTGAAAGAATGAGAACCACAGAGATTAGTCTAATGCCTTCATTTTACATAAATGGAAACAAAGATCAGTGAAAATTAAATGATTTGCCTCTGATGGTGACAGAGCAACTGAAACTTATGTTTGCTGAATAATTCTTGTACACTTTTCATAGTACGATTTAGCTTGGCTTTCCCTGGGAAAAGGACTTTGTACAGGTAGTTTATTTGGGAGGTCATCCGAAGGAGCAGGAGTTATAGGCGCAGGAAGAATGAGACGGGGAAGTAGAAAGACAATTTCCCTCCCAAAATTGTCCATCCAAAGCATGGGAAGCAGAAGCATTCATTGCTCGGTGCCCACACCCCTTTGGTTGAAAGTGATGCCTGGGGGTGTTAACACCAGGCTGCACAGGTGCACCAGGCAGAGTAATCCCCTGCCAGTGTTGGATGAGCCCAGGGGACAGGAATGAAGCAGGAAGCCTATGCTTGAGGCCAAAGCTCCTCGTAGGATGCGAGTGGAAGCTGGTACTGAACTGTCCACCCAGAGGGGGTAAAATCAGAGGTGACTCTTTGAGGACATGAGCCTTGGAACCAGAAGCCCTTGGAGCACTCTGCCACACTGGTTTGCTTGAGAGAAGTTCAAAAAGGTGTTAGGAAAATGTTAGGGAAAAGAAGATGACTAAACAATTACGATTTAGTCATGTGGCTAATTAATTCAAACTCAGCCACAATAAAATCCGGTTGACATTTCCGTTTCCTTCAGGATCCAGATATTTCATGATCCTCAGATATGTCATAGCACTAGCAACAGACTTTTAGAGTCTGAAGAGTTACTTTTATTTTTCTTTCAACTCACAGCAATTATTAAATTTGAAACAAAAAAGAGAAGGCTTTTAAAAATATAAGACTGTGTAGAAACATTAAGGAAGTAGGGTGACTATTTCTCCTATTGAAAAGCACTTCAGCACTGAAAAACAATGTGCAAATCTTATAGCGGTAGGGGAGGGAAAAAACTTTTCTTCTATCCTCTTATATTTAGTAGCTGGGATCTGTGACTGAAACTGACAAAAGACAGATTAGTAGGGAGAAAGGCGAAATATTATTTGATGTTAATATTTTAAGTTTATATGCATGGAAACATTCATAAAAAAGAGGTGACGATCCAAAGAGGGGGTTTGATGTGGGGGGTTTATGTTCCGTTTTAATAAAGAATAATAAACTTGTGGAGAAGTAACAAGAGAAAGGAAAAGGGGTTTGGCTTCTCAGAGCAGTAAATTGTGGGAAACTAAATATATGGGGAAATGAATAGGATACAAGGATTAGCTTGGTAAGATTTCTTTGTGTAGACCCATCTCACTGCTGACTTTAATACTCCAGCGGTAATGATTATTTTTCCTTCTCCTGGTATGGGAGACATAAGGGAAAATACCTTTTGGGTAAATAGGGGATGACAGAGAGCTCTTTCAGAGTCTGCTGCTTCTCAATTGCCTTCAGCACGAAACTATCCTTATGCCACAGTTGCAGACTTGGGGTGGCATATTCTGATCCCCTTCATAAATAAAGCTCATTTTTAATGCATTGCTTCTTCTCTTTCCTCTTATCACACATTAGGGCAATTTTACCAGAGGACACTTTAAACTTTGGGTGTGGCCATTTTTCTAATGTCTGTACAGATATTGCTACGCTCAGGACCCTGTCCATTTCCACATGCTTAGAGTAGGAAAGATATAAAGCTTTAACTATTTATGAAATGTTTTCCTTTAAGCTCACCCTATCTCCACCTTTTTTCAGGGTTCCCCAACCATGTCTTTATGATATCCCCTTGAGCCTCCCAATGTGTTCTCACCTGCCTTACCAATAAGAGCCAGTGGTGACCTCTGACACACACACCCCCACCACCCCAGGAAATATTTACCTGCCTTCCTTCCATTCCCAAGGGCTCCTTTTGCCAGAGGGCCAAGCTGATAATCTAGTTCATACTGAAGCATGTAAGGTTAGTCATGGTAAACCAAGTCTCTTTCCAAAGTAGTGTTTACACATTAACATGAATTTTGGTGTTGTAATCCCCAAATAATAAATAATATGGATACTGCTGGAACTGTGGGAGGGCCAAAGAGGGAAAGTCTGGAGGTCACGTAAGATTTTGCTTTGAAAAATCTTCTCCCATTCAACTGGTTGCCTCTTTATTTTGTCGATGGTTTCTTTTGCTGTGAAGAAGCTTTTAAGTTTCATATAGTCCCATTCGTTTATTTTAGCTTTTACTTCCATTGCCTTTGGAGTCAAATTCATAAAATGCTCTTTGAACCCAAGGTCCATTAGTTTAGTACCTATGTTTTCTTCTATGCAGTTTATTGTGTCAGGTCTTATGCTTAAGTCTTTGATCCATTTTGAATTAATTTTGGTACATGGTGACAAATAGCAGTCCAGTTTCATTCTTTTGCACATGGTTATCCAATTCTCCCAGCACCATTTATTGAAGAGGCTGTCTTTGCTCCATTGTATGTTTTTAGCTTCTTTGTCAAAAATTATCTGTCCATATTTATGTGGTTTTATTTCTGGGTTCTCAATTCTATTCCATTGGTCTATGTGTCTGTTTTTCTGCCAATACCATGCTGTTTTGATGATTGTAGCCCTGTAGTACAAGCTAAAGTCAGGAAGTGTGATACCTCCAGTATTGTTCTTTTTCCTTAAGATTGCTTTGGCTTTTCGGGGTCTTTTGTGTTTCCAGACAAATCTGATGATTTTTTGTTCTATTTCTTTAAAAAATGCCATTGGGATTTTGATGGGGATTGCATTAAATCTGTATATTGCTTTGGGTAATATGGCCATTTTAACTATGTTGATTCTTTCAATCCATGAGCATGGAATGTGTTTCCATTTCTTTGCGTCTTCTTCAATTTCTTTCAAAAATGTCTTATAGTTTTCAGCATATAGGTCTTTCACATCCTTGGTTAAGTTTATTCCTAGGTATTTTATTCTTTTTGCTGCAGTTGCAAAAGGAATTGTTTTTTGTGTTTCTTTTTCTGAGATTTCATTGTTAGTATATAGGAAAGCAATGGACTTTTGTACGTTGATTTTGTAGCCGGCAACTTTACTGTATTCGTTGATTGTTTCTAATAGCTTTTTGGTGGAGTCTTTAGGGTTTTCTATATATAGCATCATGTCCTCCGATAAGGGGCTAATATCCAAAATATACAAGGAACTCATGCAACTCAACAACAAAAAAACAAACAACCCAATTGAAAAATGGGCAGAGGACCTAAAGAGACATTTCTCCAAAGAGGACATACAAATGGCAAATAGACATATGAAAAAATGCTCAACATCACTAATCATCAGAGAAATGCAAATCAAAACCACAATGAGATATCACCTCACCCCAGTCAGAATGGCTATCGTCAACAAGACAAATAGTTACAAGTGTTGGAGAGGCTGTGGAGAAAAAGGAACCCTCATCCACTGTTGGTGGGAATGCAGACTGGTGCAGCTGTTATGGAAGGCAGTGTGGAGGTTCCTCAAAAAATTATGAATAGAATTACCATAATGACCCAGCAATCCCTCTCCTGGGTATCTACCCAAAAAATCTGAAAATTTTATACATAAAGACACGTGTGCTCCAATGTTCATTGTAGCTTTGTTTACGGTGGCCAAGACATGGAAACAACCAAAATGTTCTTCGACAGATGAATGGATAAAGAAGTTGTGGTATATATACACAATGGAATACTATTCGGCGGTAAGAAAAGATGATATAGGAACATTTGTGACAACATGGATGGATCTTGAGAGTGTAATGCTGAGTGAAATAAGTCAGACAGAAAAAGCAGAGAACCATATGATTTCACTGATATGTGGTATATAAACCAAAAACAACAAAAGAACAAGACAAACAAATGAGAAACAGAAACTCATAGACACAGACAATAGTTTAGTGGTTACCAGAGGTTAAGGGGAGTTGGGGGTGGGAGATGAGGGTAAGTGGGATCAAATATATGGTGATGGAAGGAGAACTGACTCTGGGTGGTGAACACACAATGGGATTTAAAGATGATGTAATACAGAATTGTACACCTGAAATCTATGTAATTTTACTAACAATTGTCACCCCAATAAATTAAAAAAAAAAAAAAAAAAAGATTTTGCTTTGACTGACCATCCATAAGATAAGCTTTGCCTGGGGCAATAATTTTGTTCCCAACTGCCTTTTCTAGTGGAAACCCTGTTTTCCTCCTTCATTCCTTTTCTCAGTAACAAGGATCGTCACCAATCCAGTTCTTAATCCAGAAACTGGACATCAATCTTCACTCCTTCCCTTCCCTAATCTTTCCCCATCCATCTCCTGCCAATTTTTCTGCCTAATCATCTTGCCCAGTTGTACATCTCTCTTTTTCAACTCCTTTAATTTAGACTTCCAAAGAGATCTTCAGGTAACTTACACCTGATCAGGACACTGTCTGCTTACGATCCCGCAGTAGTTTTCTTGAGGTCTACACTCTCTTTCACATGACACATCTGCCTGTCAGCATGATCTTTTGCCACCATGTCCTCACTTTGGAGACTACACCATGCTTTGTCTTGGCTCCAGGTTTTCACACATACTCTTTCGTCTGCCTAGAATATTTATTTTCCTTCCCCGTCTCCTGAATATACTCAGAGCTTACCCTGAAATTTCAGCAGGAGCATCACCTCTTTTGGAAGCCTTCCGTGGTCCTCACCCAGTCAGATTGGGTCGGGTGACACCACAGCACGCTCTCATTACCCTGCTGTATTAGTCTACTGTAGCTGCTGTAACGAATTACCACAAACTTGATGGCTTACGACAACTGAAATTCTTTTTCTCACAGTGCTGGAGGCTAAAAGTCCAAAATCAAAGTATTAGCATGGCTGACCTCCAGAGGCTCTAGGAGAGAATGTTTCCTTGCCCCTTCCAGCTTCTGGTGTCTAGCAACATTCCTTGGCTTATGGCTGCATCTCTCTGTTCCATAGTCACATGCCATCTCCCCTGTGTGTCCATCTTCTCCTCTCTTATAAGGATACTGATGATGGCATTTAGGGCCCACCTAGATAATCCAGGATTGTCTCTTTATCTCAGGATCCTTAACAAAACCATATCTGCAAAGACCCCCTTTCCCAAATCAGGTAACACTCACTGGTTCCAGAGGCTATGCTGAGGGTGGGTCTATTTTTAATCTACCACATCAGTACTACTCCAACGGACCAGTCATTGTGCTTTTTCTCTTTAGTCCTTGTTTAATTAGTTGCCACCTTATCAGACTTGCCACCCTCATTTATCTCTGATTCCCAAATGCAAAGAGCTGCTCAAATCTTTCCAAGAGGACAAGTACACTAAGTACTCAACTGTAGCAGACCCTCCAAAACTGATTCTCTGACTAGTCAACCTCCATCCCTTCCTTCCAGAAACTCCAAGTATCTGTTCTCCCAACAAATTCTTCCCAGAGTAGAAGTCCAGGAAAATTCTGACCCAGCAGATGATCTCTCCTGAATAACCAGTCAGAGCAGGGAAAGGTCCTTATTTCTAAAGGGGTGGACTTGACTTAGCCCAGCTTCCTGCTTCTCCTGCAGAACTTTGCAAAGGAGTCTGTCTTCCTCCCAAAAGCTATTATCCAAAACAACACAGGTCTGACAGCACAAGTCAGTTGAGGTGCCAAAGCCATCCATTTTCTTCTCCTTGGGGGCCAGGGGTGGCCTCCTGGTTCTTCCTTAGCTTTGGGAGGAGGGATCCCATAGTTACTGCTGTACTTGCCGTTGCTGGCTTCATTCAGGGCATTTGACACATCCCCTCCCTCTCAAAAGTTTTCAGGTCCCTTACCTCACCAGTAGACAAAACTCAAACTCCTTCCCCCTCCCCCAAATTCCAGATAGTCTCTGGTTGGACCTAAGTTTTTTAAAGGCCAGACCTAGTAACTCTTTCCTGTGGGTAAGGGAAATCCAGGCCTTAAGCACTCAACGAACCTCTTAAGACATGAGCACACACCACAAGAACTCTAGTAGAAAAGTAAAGTGCATGGTGACATTAGTTCTTCCTGACTCCATCCCTGAACTCTAATCTTAAAGAATTCTTTTGGGGAGGCTGGTTGTCTCAGCTAGTTAGAGTGCAGTGCCCATAACGCCAAGGTCACTGGTTCGATTCCCACATGGACCAGTGAGCTGCACCCTCCACAACAAGATTGAAAACAATGACTTGACTTGGAGCTGATGGGTCCTGGAAAAACACACTGTTCCCCAATAAAATTAAAAAAAAAAAAATTATTTTATGTTCATCCAAATGACAGCATCTACCCCTGGAGGGCAGGTTGACTGGGGAGAGGGGACTAGTAAAGAAACGCTTATGAGAAAGGCAATGCAAGTCTAGTTTTACTGATGATAAAGATGAGAATGGCCCTCCAAGAAGGAAGGCAATGTTGGCTATTGGAATTTCAGGCATAGGAACTCTCTTCAAAGCAAACTACCTCCAATCTCCAGTGGGGGCTAACTTCTGCAACATGGCATTGACCTTTTATGAATTGTATTAATTACATTCTTAAGCCCCATGTAAACTGCAAAATTATTTTTTCCAATTGGGTTAATGAAACCAGTTTAGCACAGGCACACTGTCTTTCAGCAGAAAATTAGCCCAGCATATTTTCTGTAGACGACAAAAATTTGGTGGATTGTTTTCCTGGGTTATAATTGCAGTTTGTTCTGGGATGCCTGCTTTGCAATTTTTGTTCTCTGTGAGTGTGATCCATTTTCCTCTGACTGAGCTGGATGTGCAGGGGACTGTCACACTTTTTGATGGTGTTTTAGCCATCACTGGGGAGCTGCAAATTCATTCTCAAAGTCTCGATACTGAGAGATGTTATTATCACTTGGAAACTTACACTGAAAATAAGAGTCTTTGAAAGTAGCTGGTGGCTTCCTGGCTGATCTGAACTTCTGACAGCCTGGGCCCCCTTTCTTTATGAACTCCAGGCAGCAAAAGAGAAAGTAAGTACTCCCCTCAACTCCCCGCTCTCTGCAGAGGGGCCAGCTCTATAAGAACCAGAATTCCTCCGCATTCTCCTGACCTTGCAGTCTGGAAAGCAGTCAGCCAGAACCATTCAATAGGGCCTATGGCAATTTTGCTTCCCTGATTATTTTCAAGCCCTAGGATGCCTTTGTGAGGCTTAGAAAAAGATGTCTCCTCCAGGCAGAGCAATTGCAATTAGTTGCCCCTTTGGGAAGCCCCATCTCTGCACTATAGCTGATAGGCAGCCATTACCTGTCCACTCAAAGCTCGTGTAGGACTCAACTCACACCTGTGCCCAGTAGCCTTTTCCACAAGGACAATCACAAAATGCAAATAGGTGAAGTTTATCATCAGTGTTTAATAAGCTGCCTATTCTCTATTTCATTTCCTCAGTGCTATACTGATGGAAGGAGAAAACCAAATGAAGTAAATTCACTTTAAAGTAGAAATGGCTGTTAATGGTTTAATGTGCTATCTTCCAGGTAATTTACCTTTTTTTTTTTTTTTTTTTGAGAAACTCTCAGAAATGTTCAAATGTTTCTGACATTTGAACGAAAAAGAGTCAAAATGTTGAAATATTTACACAAGGCTCAGCCAGTCAGGGACTTATATTTGGGTGAGGGGTTTTCTGCTTGGGCCTCTCAGACAAGACAACTCCTATGGCTCTAATCAAAGCAGAAACATGCCAACTGCCTGTGCTCATGGGGAGATGGGATTTGGAATTGGTTTTGCTGCCAGACAGTCCCCCCGGGGAACCAAGGCAACTCACAAAGTACAGCTTTCCTTTCTTACCTCCATTCCACGTGCTGACCTGTCCCTCTTGATTGCCTGGAGTTTGGAGTCTTAGTCAGAATTCTGTTTCACTTTGGTCTGATACTCAGCTCCAACCTTTCTCAGAAGGTAGAGATCTTTACTCCCTATCTCCTACTTGTGACTGGAATCCTCTTATGAGAGGACTCTTTCCCTTCCAGACCCTAAGTACTGACTCACTGGAAAACACCTGCCTTCACTCAGCACGAGATCACCTGGCTTCCTTAAAGGGCCCAGCCTGCATCTTAGCTAACTTCCCAGCCCCTTGTCCTGTCTATCCCAAATGTATTCCCTTCCACACAGGTCTCTGGATGTCCTGGCATGCCCAGTATCTGGAATCTGCCTCAATTAATATCAAACAAGCCTCTCAATATGATTCCTCAAATCAAATATGGTTGGTTCCTGAACTAAACACCAGGCTAGTGCCAATCATTACACAAAAATTTATGATCCCCCTTTCATTTTATCCTCTTGACAATTGGACTTAGGAGATAGGATAGGCATTTCTATTCCAGACGAGAAATTATAGATAAGAAAGCAGAGGTTCAACGTGACCGGCCCAGAATCAAACAGCTCACCAGTGACGAAGCTGGGATGACAACCTAGATCTCCTGGCTTTTGTCCCAATGTCTTAACCCCACTACTTGTCACAATGCCAGGCTTCTCTCATTGTCCATCAAAGTCGATTTTAATCTAGAGAGACTGTTTCCGTGGTAGAGCATGGCACACTGAACTCCTGGTTACAGTGGCTAAAAAGTACTTTAAAGAGTTCTTCCAGTTTCACAAAATGGGCTCAGTTCTTTGGGTTGCAAGTGAAGTAGCAGTTTCCAAAAAACATAGAAGGTGCTATGTTGAAAGATAATTTAGATTCTGGACTTAGAAATAAGAAGGATATCATGTTTCTACCTTCATCAGAGCGCTCACAGTGTTCCATATTCTTGGTTCCTGGTGAAATTGTTGCTGAAAAAAATGGGTTCTTTTTATTGTCACAGGAAGGAATTCAAGGACACACCAAACAAGCCAAGCAGGGGTGAATTTATTAAAAAGGGGACGGTACACTCTCTAGAAGAGCAGGCAGGCCTGGAGAAGAGCAACTGTGCCAAAGAGCAAAGAGGCTTAGAAATTTATTACTTCTTAAATGAGGGCACAAAATAGTCACAATTTAGAGGTGGCATTATAGGCATCCCTAAGCAGGTCCTCGCTGACCACTCCTTCCCAACGGGAGGAGGAATTTTCGTCCTTATTTGGCTCTTGTCAGCACTGTCATGATGGTACGGGGGTGGGGTGGGGGGTGGTGGTGGTGGAGATTTTTCCTAACTGCAATGCTAATAATATTATAATCCATTATAATTAGCTAAAGTTCCCCTGAGGGACAAGATGGAGTCCTGGATCCGCTCTAGGCCACCGAAATCTAGTTCTGGCTGGGCCGGTGACTGCACTTTTTCTTAAGGATGATCTCATCTCCTCCCTTCTTTGTTTGCC
Source organism: Rhinolophus sinicus (assembly GCF_057876585.1). Taxonomy (NCBI): domain Eukaryota; kingdom Metazoa; phylum Chordata; class Mammalia; order Chiroptera; family Rhinolophidae; genus Rhinolophus; species Rhinolophus sinicus. Next base: position 131,929,048 of record NC_142501.1, read on the forward strand.
CACACTTCCTCCTTTCCTTCCTCCCCCCTCCCCACTGCCCTATTCTTTCTGCCTACAGTAACGAAACGCCCCCTCACACTGGGGTCCAGGGGGTAGCGCATGCTCACCTGGCTGCACAACGCTCTCCAAGGCATCCTAAAGGAAATGGGACGGAGCACTCAGGGCTGACCTAGGAAGGCACATATTTTTATTTCCATGAAGCATGTGATTATGAGAGGGGAGCTGCAACTGAGGGTAAATGTCCGAATGCTGTGGAGACGAGATTTTTTTTTGTTTTGTTTTTTTGTTTTTTATAACTCCATTCCATGCCTGGTCTCAAAACAAATGCTGTTCACTTTTTTTTTCTTTCTTTTTTTTTTTGGATTACCTTGGTCTTTATTTTACCCAATACAGTTTAGATCAGGTGACAGCAACTGTTTTTCCTAAAGAACCTGTTAGTAAACATTTTAGCCTTTGAGGGCCATTTGGTTATATAAATGAAGGCTGTGAATGTACGCCAATGGAACTTTATTTACAAAAGCAGGTAGTGCACCAAATTTGGTCTGGGGACATATTTTCCCAACCCCTGGTTTACGTTAATAATATCTGTGCATTTTTCAAATTAAAAAAAAAAAAATTTACACCAAAAAAAATGTTACAACTTTCATTACCAGAAGGGAACATTCCTATAAACACCTTCCAAATGCTTACTCAAAACCATTATACCAAGTATATGGGTCTTACTAGAAGAGAAAGTCCACCAAGGCCCAGCAAGTAAACCCTCTTACTGAATTTAGAAATAAAATCTCTGTTTATCACTCCACTTCTAAAATCAATTTATAGCTTGAGTAAGACAGTGTACTTCCACTAAAGATGTAAACAATGGAAATAATCTGCATTGTATAAGAATTTTAGAATGTGAGAAGCCTCACCATTTATGGAATAGATGGTTATCGTTCTCTGACAAAGGTAGGTGCTTTATCTAAGCAATCCAAAAAGACAACTGTGACAAATAAATATGTATAGTTAATAAAGTTAAATTAATTTTTCCAGAAATATTAGCCACAATTCCTTCTATGTTATAAATATGTTAAAACATAAGTAAAATATGAATAAGTCTGAATGTTCTAGGTCCTTAATGATACGTAATATTCCTATAACATTCAGATTTATTCATATTTTATTTATGATTTAATATATTTATAATATAATAAAATTGCAGGTAATATTGAATAAATGTAAACATACATAAATATATAAGGGTATCTCTCTCTCTCTCTCTCTCTCTCTCTCTATATATATATATATATATATATATATATATATATATATATCTCACTTTAGCTATTTGTAGAAATGCTGCTTATAGAACAATAAACACTTGAGTAGGGTTTGAAGGATCTGAACAGTTCCTTCATTTTCATGTCCATGGATGATGGAAACGTGACTTAACCTCTCAGTTGTACTACCTTACCTCCTGGAAGTGAGAGATGTTATTAATGTGAGTATGTTGCTCAGATAAATAGTGTCAGGCATGAAAAGAAAAATTAGAACCTGTGCACTAAACCAACTAGTTCCTGTGCATCAATGATAATGGGTTGACTTTCTACGTGTTTGGGTTTCGTAGAAGAGGTTCAGGGTCAGAGTACAGTCAGGTCCAGTGGCCTCCCTTTTCACTCCATGTGCTCCTAGTGGCCATATCTTAAGGTAGATTGTGAAAAAAGGAACATAACTGAAAAAGTACCAAGTTCATCTTCTCAAAGGCAGTCATCTCTTCCTGTGTCAGACATTAGTGAAAACGTTGAAATAAGTGAATAAAAGCAAAATGTCTGTAATGGACAAGGCTTTCTTATGCAGCACTGAGTAAACTCCAAACAAAATGGAATTTGACAAAAACACGAGGACTCGTGGAAAGACACCACTAATCAAGTCGGTGTGCTTTCATTACAGCTCTCCATCACAAAGGAATCAGAAAACAGAGATTGGAAAAGCCATTCATCCCACACTGTGGAGATCAGCCAGTAGAGAGTTCTTGCCCCTGACAAATATACCAAACCTATCAATGGGACCTGAAGTGAAGCTCTTCCCAAGACCAGATTCAATTTAAGCTCTGGTTCTATGCATTTAATTAACTATCTCCGCAAGAATTTTAAACACCGAAATGGATTGCCTATGTGTGGCATTTTTGCAGGCATATAAATCGCAGGGAGGGTGCGCCCCTTCCGGATTTCGTCCATGATAGTTTAGACAAGTTCTTCATGTAGATGCACACACTGAAGCATGAGGAAAAGGGCCAGTCTTTCTAATTCCTTCACAGGTTTTCCTGAATCTTCATTGAAATAAATGTACTGGAAACAGCAGAAGTAGAAAATGACACAAAGGCAATAACGTTTGCATAAAGAAGCCATTAGGAAGGTGTGCCAATGGAACACTTGTGTGATGTTGCATAACAAATGCACACTTTCATTTAGTTATTTTAAAGATTCGGTTTATCTAGTAGTTTTTTTGCATTTAAAGAGCATGATGCTGAATGATTCTCCATTCCTGAGATGGCAGCAGTTCTTGAAAAAGCATTCACAGAAAGATTAAAAGCGTAATAAAAGAGTAAATCCCAATGTAATATTTATCCAGCCTGAATTTTCAGCTTCGTACATCCAAACTCATCCCATCCCCCGATTTGCGCAATCACAGCTTAATAAAGGACATATTTTAAAAGTAGGCTGTTAAAAAACAGTGGGAGAAACTAGAAACAGAACCACAAAACTCCCCCAAATGTCTCCAAGTGGGAGACTACGTAGACTAGAGACTGGATGGAACTTTCCAGGCCCTGCTTTAAAGTTCTCTGAAGGGTGGGAGCTGAAAAGTCTCCACCCCACTGATGGCAGAGCAGGGGTGATCCTATGAGAGGGCTAAATTCATTCCAGAAGGCTCAATGCAAATGTCCAATAACTATATGGAAAATGCAGCTTCACAACTAATCACAAATGCAGATTAAAAGGAGAAATATTTTTCCGGTCTACAAAGTTAGCAATAAGTAGCTAGCCCCTTAACTAGTTTTGTTTCCATACTTGCTGCCCTATAGTTTCATCAAGGATGCATGCAACAGCCGGAGTGATCCTGAAATAACCTGAGACACATGGACGCCCTCCCCTCTTTGGAGCCTTCGTAGGGCTCGCTTCCCACTAAGAACAACCTTCCATCACCTGCTGCCCACTGGCTGCTGCTCCATGCACATACTCTCCTCCGTCTTCTGACTGCTCTGCTCACCCTAGCCACCTTGCCAGCCCTTGAAATTATGGATTAGTGCCAACCTCAGTGCCCTTGGACCGGCTCTTTAGCTGCCCAGAATGCTGTTTTTTTGGATCTTCACCAAGCTTCATTTCATTCTGTGCTGGGCTCAAGTGTCATTTTCTATCTAAATGAGATAGATAGCACCCCGTCCGAAATAGCATCACCCCACCCTGCTTCACTTTCTTCATATGACTTAAACACTGCACAACAGCACACTGTGCACTTATTTCTTTATTTTTGTCTGTCTTCTCACAGGACCTGAGTGCCTTGAGGACAGGAAATTTGTTTTATTGATGGTGGTGACTATATCTCAAGTGCCCAGAACAATACCTACGCAGCACATAGTAAATATGTGCTGATGGAATGAATTAAAATGGCACAACCTGGTGTCATGAAGGCTCTTCTATCGGTGTCCCCATTCAAGGACTGTGGGGAGAGATGTGGGTACAATCACGATGGGAAATAATCTTGCAATGTTATCAAACACCTCCAAAAAGTTTATATCCTTGGATTTAGTGTACCACTTTCAGAGACTTACACTGGAGAAATAATCAGAAATCTGGCCAAAGGTTTATATATGAAGATATTATTGAAGTGTGTTTGTAACAGGAAATGATTGGAATAAATGGTAATGCTAACAATGACTTAGAATGGCTACCACGTATGAAGCAGTTATTTAGTATTGGGTAAGGTGCTAAGTGCTTTAAATATTCTATGAACTTATTTCCAGTTTGCAGATGAAAACTAAGGCAACTTGCCCAAGGCATCATCCCATAAACTTTGTAAAGAATTGGGAATCAAGTTCTGGCTGCCTGGTCTGAGCTAAGAAATAATAAACCATGCGTGAATTACAAAATGATGCCAACATTTTGTCTTACTTGGGGGAAGGCTGCCTGGGCAAGGGGAGAAGCAAGGGGACGGCTGAGCAGCAGGGATCACAGTGGCTCTTTCAGCTCTAAACAACCCCAGATCCCTTGGGCCGCACACAGGGAACCTGATCCCTTTGGTCCTCTGAAGTTCTGTGTGTGCAGCCCAGGACTTCTGCAAACATTTATCACCGACCTTTAATAGATCAACATTAAGCAAACAAACTCTTTCCTCTACCCCCGCCCTTGCTGCATCCTATTGTTGCCAGGGTCAATGATTTCCTCTCCAATCCCCAAACTATTCTCCGTGGAGTCTCACTCATTTCCTGTCCGGGGAGACTTGGCATTCAGATCTGCAGGCCAGAAGCAGGCTCGGGAGCCAGCTACCCCAGGGTCTGTTTCTCCTCATTGTCTTCAGGGAGACCACGGGGCTGCTCGGCTCCCCTCTCACCCCACTCCGCTGTCACGAGAACCAAGCCCACGGGTAGGAAGCCATCTGGCCCTGCCGCCAGACCTATTGATGGGTTGGCTTCCATCCCTTGCTCCTGCCTCTCACCACACCCTCTGTGCCCCCATCCACAAGAGGAAACTCTTAGCATCCCAGATGCTTGCAGCTTCGTTGACTCCTCCAGTCCTCAGCTCCAGATGGTCTGGATTCACTTTTCGAAATGGCTTTGCCTCTAATTCCCCATTTACTGTTCATGTGCTCATTTGAAGATTGTGTCCCATTCCGTGTTTTCTCCCTCTACATTGGAAATTGTTTTAATTTAAAGCTGATGCTGCTAGCTAATTAATCAAACTTCTGCCAGCCACATGCACATATATATTCTCTGTTGTATTTGAGCGCGCAAGCGCGTGCGTGTGTGTCTGTATGTGTGTGTGAGTGAGTGAGAGAGAGAGAGAGAGAGAGAGAGAATTCCTTTCACATGGCCTCTTGTCCCTAGAAATCTAAAAGTTTCTTTGTCTTGGCAGTTGTCCCAACAACACCATCTCTGCCCTTTTCTTTGGCCTAATCTCTGGGTATTTTGATAAAAAGCCCAAGGGCTCCTACAGTGCTGATTTTCACAACAGCTATGAGAAACAGGACCAGCTTGGCCCAGTTAGGAAAATCCAAGTTACCCAACCGAGGACTCATTGGAAGCTAAATTATGTCTCCCTTAGCATTCTTCAGATCACTTTTCTTGTGTTTTGTTTTGTTTTGTTTTGTCACCTTCCCTCCCACTATTCCCTCACTTTAGATAGTGAAGGACCCTGACGGCAAGCAAAGGTTGCAGACCATTTCTCCTTCACTTCCCTTAAGTGTCAATGTGTTGCAATCTTTTGGAGAAATATAAAGGAATAATATGATTACTTAATTCAACCAGTATTCAGAGTTGATGGGCAATATTAACTTCAGGCAATATCTCTACCATTTAACATTTTACTGTTGTATCAACCATATTTTAATCCAAAGAAGTCATTAATACTGGAACTTCCCCTCCACATAGTGGGGAAATATTTTTAGTCGCCTCTCTTCTCAGTTTGGTTTGTCGTATGGCCTCTCTCACATGACTCTACACCAGTAGACAATGGCTTGTCGTGCGGTTGGTCTGACCTCGCTGCCCCTGGCAGAGCGAATCCTCAGAATTGAAGCCCTGCAGTGACTCAGGGCTGCTCTGCTCACCATGGACCTTGGTCACACTCGTGTTCAAATGAATGGTCTGGGAGATGAAATGAGAACCTGAATATGGATTTAGTTTCCAGTAGTGAGAATCAAACATGAATTTCCTCCTTATTCTTTGACTTAAATTCAGGTTTTCCTTTCTCTCTGTTTTTCTCAAAGCAAGATGAAGCAGCAAAGGTGAGATGACTGTTGTGAGGCCAGAGGACAGGGCCTCCTTTTTGATATTGTTTTCATTGATGAACAGCCATCTAACTCCATTTCCTGCCCCCCCCCCCCCACTGCAGTGCACTTGATTACAATTTTAGGATCATTCTGTCTTATTCTTTTGGAAATTGGTTGGGATTTCAAACAAAGGAAGATATTATTTATTTATTTATTTATTTATTTTGTGGAGGGAGGAGAGGGGAGTCAAAATTGCTGTGTCTTTCTGATTGCAGCCTACTTGGTGGCTGGTGAAATCTGCCAGGCGGGTGCTTTGTCCTCATTTTCATTTCTCCTGTGTGGAAGGATGCCCTGCCTCTCTGCTACAACAGTCCCTGCTCTGAGGTATAGTGCCCCTGGTCACTGGAAAGACAGAAGTGTGCATGTGGACCAGTATGCAGAGGGCAGAGTGGTGGGTAACCTGGCCCCCATGATCCTACCACACCAGAAAAACCCGTCAACTCCAACAGCAAAACCAGTCACACTGATCGGCCAGTGCCAATAAGTGGAGAAGGCTAGTTGGTTAATGTAAACTCAGTACAGTAGAAGGGAGGACAGGGTCAGTAGCCAAGCGACCAAGGTTTAATTTTTGCTAACTGTAGGTCATGAAATACATCTTTAGCATTCAGCCAAGTCTTAGTTTCCCAGTCAGTGGAATAAGGCCAGGAAAATCCTTACCCATTGGTACTGTCAGGAGAATCAGGTAAGAGGTCACGTGAAATACTAACCCTAATTATAAGTGGTAAGGATTTATAACCAGTGGATCTGAGTAATTGGAAGTAGTTCAGACTTAAGGGAATGTCCCGCATGCCCATTCCACAGAGGGGAAGGCACCCTGTCAGGTTCCCAAGCCTGAGCAGAGAAGAAGACAGCACGCAAATCTGAATGACTTTGAGACTTATGTGGTCCTTTCTAACTTTAACAGAAGCACACATTTCCTATATAGTTTTGTAGATGCTCTAGAATCATTTGGGTCCATCCTTAGTCAGAGATTCAGTCTCAGCATTGACTGTGTTTCTCAGTGATACAACTTCTGAAAAGAACAATCTCTTATACTCACAAAGTTGCCCACAGGGCCTCCATCAGTTGGGCATCGCCAGGCTACTCCTTTGTTGGTGGAGAGGAAGGAGCACACACAATTTATGGTAATGTGGAGGGTGATTCACCAGCTGGTGCATCAGCTCCTGGCAAAATAGTACTAGCTCTAGTAACTACCAGCTAAGCATTTCTCAACTAAATTTCATAGGCCTATGAACCCACTGATACATACCTTGAGGGACTAGCTCCACACATAAGGCTGCGTAGCTCCATCCAAAATTAGTTCCAAAGATATACCTTGAGGATTTATAGTGGCAGTTTCTTAAATTTTAAAATAAAGCCCCATTTTTCTGTAGCTGAATCCTTTTATGTTTTTTCTTAGTACTGAATGGTCCTTTGAAAGCAAAGGTATTGATATATTCTACCCTGCAGGGAAATCAATAAAAACTTTAATCACAAAATTAAATAAAAACCAAAGCCACTGACATTACACGGTAACACTCACTGAAACAACAACTTGAAGTTTTATGGTTCTCCTGTGGCTGGATTTATTATTTGCAGGAAAATCAATATCATCTTTAGAGTAATTTGGGATGCATCTTATCATCATAAAAAAACAAGTTCCTGGTAGACTTTACTAAAAAGGTAAGAATAAGGCATCAAAATGTGTTTATCCACCCAGTAAGTGATTACTCCTTGACACCAGTTAAAAATACAAGTAGGGTGTCCCCAAAGGTCCTCGCCAACTATATCTCAAAGCACGTCATCAACCAGGGTTCTGGGCCACCTTCTACAACCATATTCTGCTGGTTTTATCCATGGGTCACAGTTCTTTCTTGAAATGATTAAAAGCTTAGAGTAATACATGAGTTAAAATACACCCCAAAATGCAGCACATGTTTCATAGAACAGGTAATAATAGGACTCATTTGTCACATAACCTCATGAAGTTAGGTAACAAGAAGTTCTAGTTCACATTTGGGGGCGGGGGGAAACTTTTTCAAGTCACAGAATCATAGATTGGATGTAACCTTCAGAAACATTAAGTCCAATAAGTCTAACCTCTCTGTAATGAGGAGGCATTCAATAAATAGTATGTCTGGAGGGTATAATTCCTCTTAACTGTCATATTTCTTTTCTCATCATTCAGTGGCAATGTGTATCCACAAACGTGTATGTATACAACCTTTTATCTTCATGAGCCACAAGTTTTCGAGTTCTAATGAATTATTAGGCTGAAACCCTGCTCTTCTCCCCCATAATACTGTCTGTGTGGTAAGCCACAGAGTGTAAAGTGAAACCATTGGCAACCTGAACCATCAGGGGCTTCCCAGACACGGATGTGGTAATATACTCTCAATGTACTTTAAGAGAACCCTGAGTTGCTGCAAGGGTTTATTGGAGTCTAACTCAATATGCTTTAGTCCCTGTTCTCTTGAGTTAGACCTTCACAATGGCTTTTTTCAGGATTTGAGATTGCCCACTCAGAACAGAAAGCAGAACCAGAGAATGGAGCCTGATTCATACATGGCAGGAGCCAGCTGGATTAGGAGGAGAGTTTCTGAAAGTCAGGAAATGAAAACCAAAAGATTTTGCCAGGGTGAAGCCAATAGTAAATCCAGCCAAAGTCAGTGCTCATAGGCTTGGAGTCATCAAACTTGAATCAACAGAGCAGGGCTTAGAATCCAATTACTAGGCATAAGAACTTTTTCCCAAAGTAAAAGTCAAAACCACCTCTGGTAAGGCCACTCTCAGGAAGCAGTAGAGGTCCTCATACAACACGACTGTGAATTCATAAGGTGTTCAATGTCTTTACCTGTTATCATAAACATTGCTGGTCAGTGAGCTGGCTCCAGGGACCAAGGTGGGTGGATAGAGGCTGTAGGTAGAGGCTGCAGGAACACGCTGGGCAGGTTAAGAGCAAAGAAAGCAAGGGGTCAATTAGACACTTGTAGCTTCAGTGTCAGCACTTAGGGCATCAGCACTTTTGTTCCAATATTCTTCTCTTTTTGAGCAACTTCTCTGATCAAATAACTAAGGGTCTCTTCAGGATAATTTTCTAAAGGCAATCTGTTCCAGAAGGTTCTCCTCACATGCACAGTCCACATCCTCTTCATCTTTTGTGACCAAGTTTCCTCCAGCAAGGGTACCCAGCTACCTACCTTCTTCCGCACTCCACACTGTCCAGTTTAAGTGTCCTTTTCTTATGCTAAACACAAACAACAAAAACTGTGGTTAGTTCTATTGTTTTATGAAAGTTGCCAATATTGATCATTTTTGACATGAAAATGTCAATTTCATACTGTTCAAATGAATAATTATCTGTTTCTGTGTCTGTGTCCTCAGCCAGACCATGAGGAAGGACTGTGTTCTATTTTCTGTTTTCCTAACCAGATTTAACATGTCTTGGCACATCCCTGGTGCTCAGTCAATGGCTGGTGAATGAATGAAGAGGTTGAGAGCCTAGGCTTCAGGACCTGAGCCGTCTTCTTGGGGAAGATTCAAAGCTGGGGCTGCATATTTGACAATAAGGAAGTTATGTGACCTAGAAACAACCCCTCCACCTGACAGAACGATAAACAGTACACATTTCTTGGGATAATCTATTTCTTCAATAAAACATGACCACAGTGACAGATAAACTGTTTTATGCTCCAGCTGAAGGATTTTTCTCTCAAGTTAGCATAGCCTCCAACACCTCACCGGACTGGAGCCAAGACTTGGGACTTTTTTTTATCTGATATTTTCACGTGCTCTGCTGACAACAAAGGTCGAGGCATTTGGGCAGAAGACACTGGCTTTAAAAATTGCTGCACATCGTCACACAGGACAAATTTGGTTCCTGATTAGATGCTGACACCATGTAATGCTTAGTTCCTTCCTTAAGTAGTCGCCATATCAAACCCACAATGCACCTGATTCAGTGAGCTATGTCTAATTTGATATTTGTAATCAGGCTGCCTTAATCACTAACTGGCAAAATTTCTGAGGAATCTTACAGAAATGTCTTTAAGTCAAAATATTTTCTTCATGGTCGTGGTCAGACTTTTCCTGAATCAGATGAAGACATGCTTCTAACTAAACATAGGATAGTTTCTAGTGCAAAACTTTACCGTGAGCAAAGTGACATAACCTAAAAATTAAGGCCAGCAATCTTTAGGGAAAAAAGATGGAGAAAGACAAGGAAAATAAGTCTGCTAAGAAACATTTAAAGATTATTTTGGCTAAAAAAAAAATGATGTTCATTTCAAAATATGTATATTGGCTTGAACAACTCTTCAATGAGTCCTTGGGTAAAATTAGTGCATTTGTTTTTGCTTCTGATTGTCACCATATATTTTTTTTTTTTCGTTTTGGTGGGTATTGTGAGGGTAGATTGCAAAATTGGGCAACTTTGGAAAAATAAACAAAGTTCTTGATCTTAATGTTCAAGTTCATTCCTAAAGTTCATGAGACAACTGTTCTAATGACTGGGCATCATTACATCAGCTGTAATTAGATCTGCTAGAGGTTCAAGAGTCAGACACTGTCTATAGGGAGGGCCAGGGAGAGTGGGTGACATGTGGGGAGGATGTGCTCAGTTATTGCTCCTAAGGCTCAGGGCATAACCATTTCAGGTTGGATTTCAGTTTTCCAAATGCCAAAGAGAAACATAAGTTTAGAGATAAAGCTCCATATGTTTGTATAGGCATATTTCACACCAACCTGCTGATTGACACTTGACATTCTCACCTTTGGCACCTTTCCTTTAGGAATCAAATCAGATTAGCAGCATACTAGCACTGAGAACAAAGGGTGTGTTAGGTTATAAACAATGAAATCCACTTTCAAGTTCCAAACCACAGTGAAAAGCAGACTTCGGCTTAGGGACAACAGAGTTTTGTTTCCTCCTGCCCTGCTAGGTCTGCCTGATTTAGGGGATCAAGAATAATAGATGGTGAGATCTTCTATAATGTGTAGTTCAAGTCTTACTGTGTTACATTTATGTTTGGATTTAGACAACATCGTATGATATCTATCTCCTGGTTTCTCAGACTCTTTCAGCCTGGGGATCATCAGGTGTTTTGTTTGCTGCTGAGGCCCAGCCTGCTTTGGTACCGAATTCTAAGTCTCTCTACTGAGAGGACATGGTGGCCTGGGCTGCTTTGTTCTCCAGGTTGCTGCCAACGTGTCCCACTGCTCATCCTGGCAGGTGCTTCTGTTACGGGCACACTCAGTAACTCAGCATTTGTTCTGATGAAGGAAAAGACTGAGGTCATGCTGAATAACCCCCCAAAATGTTCCCTCTAACCACAGACTCATATCCTGAAAAGGGAGGCATGCACCTCAAATCTCTCTACCACATGACAAGTTCTTGGCTTTCTAGAGACAATATAATTCACTCCCCTCACCTCCATCTAGTTGGACAATTTTGTTCTTCTTTCTTTGTGCAAGAATCTTAAGAGTCCTACCTGAGTGTCCTGAGGGCCTAATTAGCAATCTCAAAAATCCTTTTCATCATTTCTGAGATGGGTAGGGGGACAGGGATCGGATGCATAGAAAATTTGCCCTGACATGCCAGAGTTCTCTAAGAAAGGTTACCACCCCCTTCCCACATGTCTAACAGGACCTCAGAACAATCACAGATCTCAATGCACTGAGTAGAAATACCACAGGAATAAAAATCAACAGTTGATTTTATAGAAAAGGAATGCAACAAAAAATGGTAGTTATATAAATAGTGAACAATTTGTAAGGATTGGTCATTCATAGAAATGGTCCAGTTAGGAAAGATGGCAAAGTGAATCACCTCTCACCTCACCCACAACTGCCTGAGAGGATAAAGTCTCTTCTAAGATTAGACAAGAACACGTGCAATGGAAGTAAAATTCTCACTTACCTTCTCTAAGGGAAACTACGATTTCCTTTAAGAGATATTCTTTTTCTTTTAAGTGGAAAAGATGACTGGTCAATAGGCAATTATGTTTGAAAACATCTACTTAGATATATGTTCATGTTTTTTTGTTTGTTTTGTTTTGTTTTTGTTTTTAGATACATCACCTCAGGTTAAAATAACATTTAAAAGAATATCTTTGGACAATGTGTATATGTTCACTAGGTCCTATAAATGCATGGACTTTTTATGTATTTGACTTCTCAGCATGTGAAATATTACAGTTGCTGACTGTATTTCATAGTATCCCAGAAATACTCTGCTTGGACTTGAATTTTAATTTTGGAAAACTTTCTTACAGAAGTTGGGAGATTTATACAGAAGAGAGAGCCATGCTTGACCAGAGGTGATAAAATATCCCCCTAGAGAGCATACAGATCCTTAAAGGCAAGCTCTCAGGATTTTAAAGAGCTTTCCACAAACTAGAACAAGCTGCCTTGAAGAGTCTGGTGTGAGGCAGAGAAGGTGCCTCAGACTTGATATAGGAAAGGCTAGAAGGGAAGAAATAATCCCTGCAGCCAGCTCCCTGGGAAACATGAAGATTACCTAGGCTGTTAGAACCAATGCTGATCTTCAGCTCAGTTATGAATTAGATAGAAGTTGTTCTTAACACTTCCTTTCTTCATGTTTCCTGGACACCTGATACCATTAGGCTATCAGGATTTATATCTGTGCTCTTCTCAGTCCTGGGAATGAAGACCCCAAGGTCCAGACCTTCCCTCCACAACCACATTTCTTTCCTACCCACCTCTGCCCTGAGCCCTGCTGCCCTGGCGTCTGCCCTCCTCTGAGAAGATGTGGTCATTTGAACAGGGACCCTTTGAAAAAGCTATTGGCCTTCATTCAAATGAGTCCAATCATAGAAATGTGCAATGCTGGAGATGCAAGTGGGGACATATTTGGAGACAAAATGCGCCCCTTAAATTACACCACATAAGCGGCTCTGTCTCCTGTCCATACTTGTGTCCTCTGAGGAGGCCATTTCCAAATCCCCAAGACATCAGAGATCAATGTTTGTGTTATCGCTAAGAGCTGTTCCTGCTCCGAGAGCAAGAGGAAACCTTTCTCACTCAGACTGTCAAAAAGGACAATCTGAATTAGTGAAGGGTGAATAGCACAATGTGTTTCTATTTACAAATGTATAAAATTTATAGATCTAGATTTTTTTTTTAAAGTCTAATAGAGGTCCTGGGGAGCTTGTTTTAATGAACAGATAAGAATGATTTGTAATTTAGCCATTAATTGCTTATATGTAAATAGCTGCTTCTGAAATGCTTAAGGGTCTGTTTGAAACCAGTTTGTTCTCTTTAAACATTGGCCTGAAATTTAATTTGCATTCACAATTTACTCCCAAATCCCTTATTTTGTAGATAATGTAAAGGTAAATTTATCCAACTAATCCATACATAAGGTCCAGATTTCTGTGCTGTTGTTGTTGTTTTTTTTTTTTTTACCAGAGTTGCTGATTTTGAATCCTGAGTTAGCTGGTGTTTTCTTATAACTAATGCTCAGTTTTAAGGCACATTTAAAGTATGCAATTTTGCTGTCCTTGCTTCATGATGCTAATTTTAGCCAAGGCTGCAATGATAAAAATCTACATAAATAAATACATAAATAAATAAAATCTACAAGGCTTCCTGGAACTACCACTTCCTGAAACAATAGTTTCCAGAAATGATTCTAATTAGTGAGTGTTCCATTGGCTACAGTGGATAGTTTTATGGATGGTTTCCATTTGCAGTAACTTGTTCACAATATGCATCCACATTTATAAACACACACATACACACGTGTGCATGCTTTTTGTTAGTTTGTTGGCTTCAGTACATGCCATCCACAGTTCAAATTATGCTGAAACTAAATATTAAGTGTACACGCAGCAGGATCCTGCTGACACTCTAAGCACATTCCATGGTGGAAATAAGACAGAGCTCTCTTTAAGAGATCTGCTTGCTGATAAATCTGTAATCCTTTTTATAACATTTTATAACATTGAAAAATAAGGATCCAAGATCCCAGAAATACACACAATATAAATCCCAATGGCCATGAAGTAGATATTTTGCAGGTGGCCCCCTTTAGTCTTGGGAAAGAGTTGACTTCCCATGTAGCTCTTCCAAACAGCTGGAGAAACCCAACCCCAATGTCAATCAGATTCCAGTGAGTGGAGGCCAGCACTAACATCTGGCTAGTCTGTATTACCACAGCATATCCTCACACTCTGCTCTTTTCTGCACGTGTTCACTCTTTGGGAAATATTTTATTTATTCCACCGTCTGCAAAACAATATGGCCTCTGGAGCATAGATGAGAGTTGGATGTCTTCAAATTTGTCTTATGTCAGTGAACAACTGTGCAGCAGAAAGTAGTCTTTTTGTACTGACAGGGTGATTAACAATCTCACCTCTCTTTTTTGGAGTTATAGCTTTTATTACGTCTCTTATGAACACAGATTAAGCCATGAGCTTGTAGTGATTTTCTTTTACAGGGTAAGAGAATGACAGCATCGTATCAATTAATGTTGGCATATTACCCAGCACAAGAAAAATGAAACTCAATGGTTTTCAATGTTAAAGTCTTTGGAAAAAGCTCGCTGTTGGAGTTACCCATGAGGCTTGTGACAAGCTGCAGACTCACAAAAGGTCCACATAACTGTGTCTTCCCATCACGAATCCTCTTCTAATACAGAGGGAGGGGCTGCCAGGGGAACTCGGGCAATGGATGGGCTCCAGACATGGGGGACTCTCTAAAGATGTAAATTCTGTTTGTTTTGGAGGGGTACCCCAAAAATGTTGGCGGATCATGTAAGGATTTTTCTTTTGTTTTGGAACTTGCTTAAATCGAACCAAGCTCTGCTGGAATTCTCGTCAGAACAGGCTCTCTCTCATGGTTTCTAGTATTTCCTGTCTCTGGCCAGGCTGCAGCAAGCTGAACAAAACTTCTCATGGTATTTTATCCTTTTGGATTTAGTTCCAGTACAAACCTGAGATTAAATTGAGGCAACGGAAAACAGAAAAGAAAAAATATTGAGGAAAAAATTGGTCCTGCTAAAAGAGCGTGATCCCTGTAAAAGAGTGTGAAAGTTTATTATTGTTATTTATTTCAATGGAAGGTCAGTGGAGAGGAAAGAATGCCGTATTAAAAGCCAGAGACCTGAGTTCTAGCTCTTGTTCTGTTGCTGCACAAGGTCGAATTTGCAAAGATATTTTGCCTCATTTGTATCAGAGCCTAGAATTTCTCTAAAGGCTTTCCAGCTTTCACAGAGCATATTCCAAGGACCTATGCATTTCAAGCTGAAAATGCTTAAATATTTGGAAAGGCTGCTTTTCTGACCTGGTTCTTGACCTTAAGTCTAAGCACTTATCTGTCATGCATGTGGAGACTCTATGACTAGGCATTTTCAATTTACCGCCAGTAGTGTTATTTCAAGCAGATATCATGGGAATAGTTACAAACATATTATATTATCTCTAGTTGACAGTTTTGCTGATCCAGGAAAATATATAGCTTTTTTTTTTTTTTTAATAATGGGCAAATCAATTGTCATTTGCCCCTTTAAATCTTCTACATAACATGAAAAGAGAAAAATAATATGGATCCCCCTTTCCAAAGTTAACCAGGGCCTCCCTATTCAGCCTCTCATTTTGTGCACTAGAAAACTCCAGAAAATTCTATTCACTGGAAGACAATGAATTACATGTTGTCTTTTGGTATTTTGCAGAGCAATGGCCTTGACCCTCACACTTTCCTGTTCTAATCATAGTGTATTACTTGACTTTCCTGAAGCAAGTCATACACTTCCCTGTCTCTGTATCTTTGTCCACCAGGTTCCCTCTGTCTGAAATTTCTCCACTATTGCATTACAATTATTGCTTTTATTCTATTTCCTCAAACACAATAAAATTCTCACAGGCTGGAACTCTGCACCATGCCTCACAGCACAGGTAAATAAAAGTCTTTGGAAAGTGTGCTGTCTTGCTGTGTTTTGCCCAGTTTACATTATCCAGAAATACAACTCGTGAAGAGAGGGAGAGATAAAACATTAAATTTTAAGTGACATACAATTAAAATGCCTTGTGGGAATAGACACAAACAAATTTTAACCTGTCTTCTTTTGCTCCTGACTTAATACTCCCAACTCAGTCAGCGTTTGTCTCCCTTCCTTGTCTGTCTCTGTACTGGCTTGTCATCAAGGCCCAGAAGTTCCAGAAAATTCCCAAGTTTTCTTATTTCTTTTTGTTTAATTTTTCTTCTGTTGTTCTGCATATTTCCATTTTTAAGGGCATTATAATACCAAAAGGGGGGAAAAAGAAGACTCACAGAACATTGAAATTCAGGAAAGTGTGACAAGACATAACATATAAAAGGATAAGCAAAGATAAAAGGCATAAATAGAAATTAATATTTGGAGAGCCATTACAGAGATACAGAACAGTGTAGTGGTTGGGGCATAGATCCTGGAACCTGAATAGTAAGTATGCCTAGATTTGAATCACAACTCCAGCATCTATTTCACTTCTCTGTGCTTCCGAGTTCTCACTTCCAAAATGGAAATAATTGTTCTAGGATTAAACACGTTAATATACTGTTTATTCTCATTATCTGTAGTTATTTGTGGTACTCATATTCTATAAAGTTGCAAAGAACTCTGAATTAGAAAATACTGAACCACGGCTCCTAGAAGACACACAGGGTTAGTTTCCCATGAGCCTCTGGTCACATTTTCATCAATCGACCAACACATAATTTTGTTTTATGTGAGTTTTTATTTAAAGACACCTTATTTAATATATATTGTTGACTCATTAACATTGAACTCACTGCCAACAGCACTACAACTCATGCCTGAACAAAGCTAATCTGACACATGTATTATTATTTTCTCCTAAGGCACATCACAGCCTTTTCGTGCTTAGGAACACCAGACAGCACTTCAGCACTATGCTTGGGGCCATTTTAAACAGCAGAACTACCCCCAAAAAAGCACAAAAATGCAAAAAAAAAAAAAAAAAAAAAAAAGTGGCACTAAATAGACGGCAAAAGGACACTTGTTTACAGTATGAAAGCTGAAACAAGAAGGCAGAGTGCCACTCTGTTCCACCTCAGCTGAAAATGTGCACCTCTGACAACTCAGGTCTTTCAGCCATGTCCATGAATCACCATGAAAGCACTATAAGTATTAACTTGTGGTTACAAGTACATTTTAGCGAATAGGTGAATTGGCATATGCAGAATCTACAAATAATGAGGATAAACTATCTATTTTTAAAATCTTAGACCTGTTTCTGGCACATGGTAAGCCCTACATGTGTCTTTGCTCCTATTAGAAAAGGTATATTATACAAGGTAGGTACATGTTTGATTGCTATGATGGTTAATTTTGTGTGTCAATTTGGCTAGGTGATAGCACACAGATATTTAAGCAAACACTAGCTTAAGTGTTGCTATGAAGAGTTTGTAGATGTAATTAACACCTACAAAAGTAAAGGCAATTACCCTCAATAATATAGGTGGGCCTCATCCAATCTGTTGAAGGCCAGCATTGCAAATACTGAGGTTTCCTAGAGCAGAAATTCTGCCACAGGACTGCAGCATCAACTCTTATCTGAGTTTCCAGCCTGTTAGCTTGCTTTATGATTTGTGACTTGCCAGTCCCCACAATCACATGAACGAATTTTTTAAAAGAAATCTTTGCATGTGTGTGTGTGTGTGCACATGCCTACACACACACACACACACACACACACACACACACACACATCTCTTATTGGTTGTGTTTCTCTGGAGAACCCTAGCTAATACATTCACTTTTTATTATTTTCTCTTGTAGTGATACAGTCAAGTGAAAGGGACACCTGATTGAAAATCGGAAGGACCAGATCTTTATCACATCTATATCAGGGACTTCATCAGCCACATGGTTGGACTGGCCATTCTCTGTTGGTCTTTCTAGCTCCAAGATTTCCCAGGCAGAGGAAAGAGTGTGAGTACAGGCCTTCCTTCTCCTCACCCTGTCTTCCAACACTCCTCATAGAATCATGAAGTGTGAGAGTTGGCTAGATCCTTGGAGATTATATCATCCAAGCTCTTTGTTTCTTTGTTTCTTCAAGTACAAATGTAAAAATGCTGGTTCATGTTCCCTTTCTTCCTCCTAAAACTGCGCATAAACTCTTGCAAGGCTTGCTCAGTCTGTTACAAGATTCTGTGAATCCTTGGAAAGTCCTGCCAAGTGTGGCCTAAACAATAAAAAATTAGGAAAAATTAGTGGTGGAGGAGGGAGGGATTGGGGAAGATGGAATTTTTTTAAAGCCCTGAAATGCTAGCAGAAAATTGATCAAAGCTGAGATGAGTTTCACCCATCTCGTCTAACGAGCTGCTAATATTATAGTGGCAGCCCTGTCAGGATAATTTGTCACACATGTCCCTGTGTGGGCTGAAGTCCCTTCAGAGTCATCTTCCCAACCCACTGCCACAGGCAACTTGTCTGAAACAAAGCTCTAAGACAGAATGGAAAGGGAAATGCAGAGGCCGGGGGATAGTTAATGGCCACTGACAAGATGTCTGGGCCCACTCCCCCAGATCTTGCAACCGCAACCATATCTACCTTCATTAGGCTCAAAGAGCCTACTGTTACCTCAATTACATGTGTGTTACTGTCATGACTGCAATACCCACTGTCACAAAGATGATGTCCAGAAAAAAAACAAAACTCACCTCCTGAGAAATACATGGTGTCAACACTGGTTACCAGACAAATAAAAAGCTTTGATAGCGAGACTCCTTGCTGAGACAGGCTCAGCAGTGATCCCTCAGCCAGGGCAAAGTTCTCTTGGGCAGAATGACGGCCTGTGACCCCAGAAGGACCTGTGTCTGAGCATCAGCTGTGGGGTGAGCGGCTAACACAGTGAGCCCATCCATCAGATGGGGACCCTAGTACTTACTTAAGTAGCTCTTGGGCAGGCCATCAATTGGCCAACATTGTTGTCACTATCAGGTCTCACAAAGGTCCCATTCTTTCTCTCCGCTTTTAACATAAAAACACCAACAAAACATCTGTTGTGGGTAGACCAGAGAAGAAAAAGATGGAACAGAATTCAAGGTGCAGTGGGAACTGGGACAGAAATAATGCCCATGTCATAGGCTAGGTTATACAAGGTCTCTTTTGGACTGAACCGTACAATGTGGAGAAGAGAAGGCATAATTTCCCCGTATTTTTCCGTATCTTTAACAACATGCCAAATTATAAAAAAATTGTACTGTGTTTTTGCAAGGAAGCTTCTAAATTATCTGTATGTTTATATGTTTATTTATACATACCCTGCTCAAGCCAAAATAGATCTGAAGATGCATCATTTCTCTAACAATATTAATGGTATAACCTTTATGTGGAAGCTACTTAAATAATGCCAGTTAAAGGCTAGTCACACATATCCTAAGATGCTACAGCTGGAAGGTATCTTAAATACCATCCAGCTAGGCCATCTCCATTATATATCAGATAAGTGATTTGCCCAGATTGGTGAAGTGACTTTTCAAAACTCATACAGCTAGTGTATGTAGAACCATGTTTGAAATTTGGTTTCCTTCAAAACCCAGTTATTTTCCCTTACTTCCACTATGTTAATTTTATAGGAGTAAAGAAGGACTGAAAGTCTAGGGGGAGCTTTCTGTGATAGGGAGGAGTATCTCAGTGTGGGGACAGAGTCCCAGAGAGCAGTTTCTAGGCTCTCAACTTCATGTGGAAAGGTGCTGGCTCGGGTAGTAGATGGCCATCAGCTGTAACTAGTTGGCCATCAGCTGTTACTGGTTAGCCATTAGCCACTAATATAACTGCTGTGGCTACGCCGGCAGGTTGGTTGGTTGGCAGAGAAGTGGACGGTGGATTATGGATCGTGTTGATCCTACTTCCTGTGTCTTGCCCAGCCGCCAGTGAGATCCCTTAGCCAGGGCAAAGTTCTCTTCTCAGCAGGAAGACCCCTCATTGGGGTACTGGCAGATGTTTGCTTTTGTGTCGACAAGCTGCCATAGAGACTATAATGGTATGAAACCCCATCCATAGCTCTGTGGGTGTTCTTGTTTGGCCTCACCATATCCTGAGTTCTTGTGCGGGGGGCAGGACCAGAGACCCTGCATGGCACTCAGGTTCAAATCCTCAATCAGGGCTCAAAAAGTCATGTTGTCTGGGTTGGACAGGCAGCTAGAAAGACAGGCTTAATTCCAGGAGGGCAAAGAAAAAGAATCCTAGCTGGAGAGAGGAGGGAAAATGGAGGCAACCAGAAGATAAGACCGATTTAAATAGCTGAGCACAGAAGAAGCTAGGCTAATATGGAGTAAGACTTGAAAACCTTGGAAAAAATATTCATACTATGAAATCACTAATTCCCACTTAATATTTTACACTGGAAAAAGCTGAGTGTATAACCCTGCTACATACTCTTAAGTTGTAAGCCTCTTCTAAGTAATCTGCTAGATTGCGCAAGTGTTAGTCAAGGAATTCTTAACCTCCAGACACGAAAATGTGCACATTGCTGATGACTAGTGAAACAGAAGTAAAATGAGAGAACATGGCACAAAGGAGTCCCCAAGACCCCGTCAAAATGTGGGTGGTGACAACGTAGGTGAATAAAGAGGAGAAAAACTCTGATAAAGTTATAAATAATCTTCCAGGAGGAACAACAAGTTAGCATAATACTATAGAAACAACAAAGACTAAAAAACTGTTTTCATACCCCCTTTACTCTGCTCTCTACCCTCTCCCTATTGTATCCCGATGCCTTTCTTCACTTGGGTTCTATATGAGAAGGGAATATATAGCAAGTTAATTTGGTAGGTACCCTTTTTGGGGAAAATATCAGAGAAATATTTCTTTAACCAGATGTTGGAAGTCAATTTTACCCATTTTCCTTCTATTGTACATTTTCCGTCTTGTTCTTCTTCCCCAACCCGCCAAAGTAAACAGAATCTGGATGTTAAAGATCTACGTGAGGCAGAGTTTTAAACAGACTCATTTATCATACACCATAAAAGCAACTGGGAAGCGGAGGAGTAAAGGGCCCAAAGGCATGACCTCAGCAGCTGTGGGTCTTCATGTCTTGCAACTTTCCCCAACAAAAGAATAGTTGAAGAGGTCTTCGCTCCTTCTTAACTCTGTCATTGAATTGCTGAATTCACCTGCTGCCTTCATTGACCTATGAACGACCCAAATCCTCTAGAGCACAGAGAGAGGCTCCAAACTGCTAAATGAGAGAACGCGTGGAGAGCACTGAGGACAGGGCCTGGCATGGAGTGAGCACTCAGTACATGTTCTCTGCTGGTGCAGCCACTCCCGCCATGAGCGCTGTCCTCCTCCTCTGCTTGCCCCTCCTCCTCATTTCTTCTACCACCGTCCCCAACCAGCCATCTGGCTGCTAGGTCACATTTTGTGTTCTAGTCTTATTTTCAAGAATGAATGAATGAATGAATGAATGAATGAATGAATGAATGAATGAATGAATGTTAAATCCTATTATAATCTTTGAACTATCTCTACTTTGGTGAGTAAGTAAAACGAGTTTGGGGAGTAGCTCAGCCAGATCCAGAATGTCCGAGTTTTCTCTCTGACTCTGTCTCTCGTTCTCTCTCTCTGTCTTTACCTCTCTAACTTAACTTATTTTCCAGGAAGATAGAGTGTACTGAATATTTTGAACCAATATATGACTAGATGATATCACCATTTTTAAATGATAAATGTTCACTCTCATCCTATGAGTATATGTCATTGAAAAATCATCTATTGTTTTAGTACCAATTTGACACATAAAACTATGAATTACCTTTTGGATTTTATTTTCACTCCTGAAGTCAACTTGTTGCCCTATTAGGAAAATTTGAAAGGCAATGAATCAATTCTTCGTTTTCCTAGTGATAAAGGCCATGTACCCGATACCAGATCAAGTTGGCCTCACACCCTTCCCTTGGGCCTGGTGCTCTTGTCTCCACATGAATATTTCTGCCTCGATCTCTCCAGTGCCCTCTAAACCTTCTAACCTTATCTGTCCTGTGTATTCAGTCCCTCACTCTCCTACCTAGAAAGAGGCCAGAAATGTATATGGTCTTTGCATTTGGTGCTTGGAACCAGAGCTGTAATAGCATAAACTTAGTGTCCTAAATAGTTAAGATAGGGAGTCAGAAGTGAAACTAATCTTCTCCTTTAGAAAGAAATCCAAGCAAATGAATAAGTACTGTAAATCCCAAGGAATAAAAATAGTGCTAGAAAATTAGAATCAGGGCCAAAGAGTAAAAAAGCTAGCAGAACCGGTATTAACAAAGAGAAGATTGTAGAAGAAGAGGAAGGAGATGGAGAGGGAGAAGAAGAACGAGAAGGAAGAGGAGGAGAAGGGGGAAGGAGGAAGGAAGAGAAGAAGAATAAGAAAAACTACCACCATCATCACCACCAAGTAGGGCTCTAAATAATTTTCTCAAATTAGATTAAAGTATATGGGGCTCAAATGTTCTGGCCCCTGGAGATCTCGTCCATGGGTGGGTAATGTTGGTACAAAAGAAAATGTTAGCTTAAGGACCTGTCACCCTTTTTCTCAAGCCCGGTCTCTCCAGCAGACAAAATTAGTTACTCTAATGAATTCAAAAGAGGATTAATATGTTATCTTCTTCTAGGTAGTATATTTAGAGCTAAAATTTGGGCTCCTATAAACACCTCCTTAATTAACAAATTAAATTTGGAGGTCTTTATAAGAATGCTAGGATAGGTCATTTGGAAGATGTGATAGTATCTATAATAGCCTATATTTTTTACAAACTTAGAATTATCGTATTGTCGTGGTAAACCTTACCAAGAACAACAGTAATTATTTTCAATTACCCTCGGTCCTGTACAACTGAGTGAAGATGAGGTGTGTTCATGCTCATAATAAGTAAATGGAAGCTGCACTTCACTTGGCTATAAGTACCTGTTTCAATATAGGGCAACCAATATCAGATGTAATAATGATTAGCCCAAAGAGAAATATTAACCCTTGGAGCTTTGATATTCTTATGAAGTAAATATTGACAGGTAGAGTATATTTTCCCAGTTTCACTTTTGGAGCTCCTTTACCTTAATTATTATAGAAGAGGGGAGCCTAATTAACCTGAGAGGTAGAAGACTAACATAACATACGGTGTTCCTAGCATGTTCTTTACTATTAATAATTATGCCTACTTATAAATCTTGCATTCTTTCCGGGTACATGTGACTCTTTTTCATCCTACCAGATCCAGCAAGAAAATTTACCTCCTAAGAGCTTTCTTTTGTAATTCCCAGAATCTTGATATTCCTGTGGCATGCTGAGCTACACAGCAAGAAAATGGAAATTAAGATGACAAAAACAAACTCCAAAGTAGAAAACTGTTCTCCGGATCCCCGCAAAATTTCCCAGCTGTGATCCAGAAAGAGACTCATTTTGCCTACTTCTTCAGGAAACTCTCTCAGGCATACCCTAGCACCAGCAGCTTTGTTATGAAACGACCCCATTTTTCCTGTGGGTTCCGGAGAAGAGATCCTGAAATGACCCAAGAGATAGACTAATGGTCCCAGGAAGAACATCTAAGGGATTGAGGTTGCTCCAAACTTACTTAAATTTCATCTCCTTCATAAAAATTTATGACTACCCAACTGAGGATGCTTTTCCAGTTCTCTGAATTCCTAAAACCCTTAGAATATCTTGCATAGCCTGATTTTTAGCTTATATTCCTAAGTACCAGTTTCTGGTTGCTGTTGGTTTAGAACCTGTCTCCCTCACAGATCATCTTCACCTGCTCAGGGTTGATGGCTCCCAGCTTTCAGGGCTGCAGAATGTCCAGAAAACTAGACTTGGGGACTTAGTAAATACCGGTTCGGTTGACCTCAGAGAAATGATCTAATTATTGTCTCTAAGCCAACAAATTTTTATTTAAAGAAAACAGAGCCACTTTTAATGATCACAGAGTACTAAACAAAAGGAGTTTGACATAAATCCAAGCAGGAGAGTTTCCTTCAGTCTGTTCCAGAATATATGCCAAAGACTTCTGCAGGTGTGGATGGTGCAAATAGGCATAATTTCTTCCCCAGCGTGCTGGTGACTACTGGATATTAACAGAAAGTTTCTCAAGGTAGATGGAAGGCTGCTCCCTAATTCTGCTGCATACAGACCTACCTAATCACAGGGCAGGAGTATGAGGTGGCCAATCCAAGGCTTAGAAAATGAATACAGCAGAAGGCAATGCTTTTTATAAAGCAACATTAAGATTGCTTTACAATGAAATGGGCATATCTAAAATTTAAAGTGGGCTCAGTAAGGTCAATAAGTTTGGTCTGAGATATACATTCATGTATCCAATACTCCAATTAGCATATAGAACATTTTCAAAACTCTAAAAAGTCCCTGTTATTTTTATTTTTTTGCAGTCAATTCCAACCTACCCCCTACCCCCAGCTCCCAAACTGACGTTCTTTTGGTCACATATAGATTAATCTGATTTTTCTAGAATTTTATATGAATTGAATCATACAGCACCATACTCTTTTGGGTGAGGCTTCTTTCACTAAGTACAATGTTTCTGAGATTCATTAGTATCTCTGTATGTATCAATAGTCTGTTTCTTTTTATAGCTGAGTAATATACCATTGTATGAATGTAACACATTTTGTTTCTGTTCACAATTGATAACTATTTGAGTGGTTTATTTTTTCTATTAAAAATAAAGCTTTCATAAACATGTGAGTTCAACTTTTTGTTTCCTTTCTCCTGAATAACTACCTTAAAATACAATTGCTGGATGCTTGGTAAGTATATTTGTAACTTTGTGATAAACTGTCAAACTGTTTTTCCAAAGTGGTCAGACCATTTTAAATCTACTCCCACTATTCAATATATGAGCATTCTATTTATTCTACATCCTTCCCAGCATTTGGTATTGTCAGTTGTCTTAATTTTACCAGTTTTGGTGAGTATGTAGTAGTATCTCGTGTTTTTAATTTTCATTTACTGGTAACTAATCATGTTGAATATATTTCATATATTTATTGATCATTTATTCATCTTATTTTTAAGTGTCTGTTCAAGTGTTTGCACATTTTTATGTTTGATCATTTTATTTATTATTGCATTGTGCAAGTATTTTACATATTCTGGGTAACAGTTTCTCATTAGGTATAGATATTGTAGATAACTTTCTCCCAGTTTCTTCCTTCCCTATTCATTTTCTTGATGGTGCCTTTAGAAGAATAGATACTTTTAATTTTAATAAAATCCAACTACTTATTTTTTATTGTTAGTGACTTTTGTATCCTATCTAAGAAACCTTTCCTTCTTTCAAAATTATTAAGATATTTACTTGTTTAGATCAGTGGTCAGCAAACTTTCTCTGTAAAGGGCAAGATAATCAATATTATCTTTTAAGGGCCAAATGGTAACCATTGATAATACTCAGCTCTGTCATTGTAACACAAAAGCATCCATTGTCAATACATAAATAAATGGACATGGCCATATTTGGCCAGTGGACTAGGTTTGTCAGCATGTGTTCTAGAAACTTTATAGATTTAACTTTTTCATTTAGGTTGATGATCCAATTCCAATTAATTTTGGAGTATGATGTGAGTCAAGAATCAAGATACATATTTTTACATTTTACCATGTGTATATCCAGACACTCCAGCAGAATTTGTTGAAAAAAACTATCTTTCCATTAAAAGTATCATATACTATGATCAAGTTAAATTAATCCCTGGGCTGCAAGGATAGTTCAACATATGTAAATCAGTAAGCTTGATATAACACATTAATAGAATAAAGAGATACATGATTATCTAAACAGATGCATAAAAACATTTGACAACATTCACCATCATTTCATGATAAAAACTCTCAGCAAATTAGGTATAAAAGGAATGTACCTCAACATAATAAAGGCTGCATATGACAAACTGACAGCTAACATCATATTCAATGGCAAAAAGCAGAAAGCTTTTCCTCTACTATCCGGAAAAGACAAGAGTACCTACTCTTTCCACTTCTATTTAACATAGTACAGAAGTCCCAGCTAGAACAACAAAGCAAGAAAAAGAAATAAAAGGTTTCCAAATCAGATATGAAGAAGAAAAATTGTCTATTTGCAGATGATGTGATCTTATGTATAGAAAACCCTAAAAAGAACAACAAAAAATGTGTTAGAACTAATAAATGAACTGTAATGTTGCAGGATATGAAATCAATATACAAAGAAGATCAGTTGTGTTTCTATACACACTAACAATAAACTATCAGAAAAAGAAATTAAGAAAACAACCTCATTTACAATAGCATCAAAAACAATAAACCATCTATCTGATAAAGTGTTGATATCCAATATTCTCATATATAAAAAAACTAATAAAACTCAACAGCAAGAAACAAGCAAACAAAACCAATTAAAAAATGGGCAAAGAACCTGAATAGACATTTTTCCAAAGAAGACATACAAATGGCCAATAGGTGCATAAAAACCAACACAGAACCATTGATCAACAAGGAAATGAAAACCAAAATCATAATGATATATCAGTTTACACCTGTTAGGATGGCTTTTATCAAACAATAAGTGATAACAAGTGTTGGCAAGGATGTGGAGAAAGTAAATTGGTACAGCCGTTATGCAAAACACTATGGAGATTCCACAAAAAATTAAAAATAGAACTACCATATAATCTACCAGTTCCACTTCTGAGTATATACACAAAGGAAACAAAATCAGTATCTCAAAGAGATATCTGAATTCCCACATTCATTGAAGCATTATTCATAATAGCCAAGATATGAAAAAACCTAATTGTCCATCAATAGCTGAATTGATAAAAGAAGATGTGACACACACACACGCATACACACACACACACACACACACACACACACAAAGGTCAGACAATTAAGTTTGCGAACTCATCCTAGAAAAAGTGTTACATATCCCATTGCTGAATATCACTACAGTCACTTTCGAAGTACTCCCCTGGGGAAGCTATGCACTGATGCCAGCACCTAATTCACCCTTTAAAGCAATTTTGGAACTCTTTCTGGAATGGCCATCAGAGCTGTCATCATATTAGCCTTGATGTCCCGAATGTCATCAAAATGCCTTCCTTTCAATATTTCCTTTATCTTCAGGTAAAGAAAGAAGTCATCAGGGCCAGATCAGGTGAGTAGGGAGGGTGTTCCAATACTGTTATTTGTTTACTGGCTAAAAACTCCCTCACAGATGGTGCCGTGTGAGCTGGTGCACTGTTATGATGCAAGAACATCCTTATAACCATTGTTTTGAACTCTGTATCGGGTAGGTTTCTTGCTTCCATTTCACTTAGGTCCTTTTCCTGGATTTTTCTCCTCTTCTTTCATTTGGGACACATTTCTTTGTTTCCTCATTTTGGATGCCTCTCTGTTTCTATGTATTAGGTAGATCTGCTGTCTCCCAGTCTTGGCCAGGTGGCCTTATGTAGTAGGTGCCCTGTGAGGCCCAGTGGCAGTCTCCCTAGTCACCTGCACCAGGTGCTCCAGGAGTGTCCCTTATGTGGGTTGTGTGTGCCCCCCTGTTATAGTTGAGCCTTGGATTCTATTGGCATATCAGTGTGTGGGATTGACCCTCAGACTGACTGGGGTAGAGTTTGACCACATCTACAGCTTACAAGCTGCTGGTCAGGGGACCTACCCCACTGAGTTGTATTCTCCTGGTAGGCTCTGGGGCCTGTTAAGCCCTCTCTTTTGGTGTGCTGCTTGTGGGGCTAATTGAGCAGTGCTCTACTGTGTCTGAAGCCAACCTCCAAGTATGTTCATTCTGGGCCCTCTTGTGAGGAGTGCCAGTGCAGGCCCAGGTTGCCCATTGACTGTGACTGTCTGGGGACTATCTGATAAGAGCTACAAAGTGACACCCAGTTGTTCGCTGCCTCTGCTAACCATGGAAGAATGTGGGAGAGGCCGCACTTGGAACCGAGGATGTCTGCCACCAGTACCTGGCCTACTGTTGCTCTGCAAAATGCCAGGACACTCCAAGGCCTGCTGCCACCTGCTGAATTCCTTAAGATTCTGCCATTTATAAAGCCTCATGTGGTACTGGTACACAAGTTGGGTCTCAGGGAGTCACTAGAGTGTGAAGAGTTGTGGTCACCTGGTTAATGTGAATTTTGATTTGGTGCCAGTGCTGAGTTTGAAGCTACTCAGCATAAGTCTCAGAGCACACCAAGGCCAGTCACTGCTCACCTGGCATCTGTCGGATTCTGATGTTTCCAAGCCAGTGGGTGGGGCTGGCTGCTCTTGGAGAAAGCACCTCCAGCATTGGGGGAGTTCGGTGCAGTAGAGTCCCAGTGAGTCAGCAGAGCAGAAATGTGCAGTTCACCAGACCAATCAGATTCAGATTTGGCCAGAAGTGTAGGGGGCGGGTTCAACACAGGAAAGATGGTGCCTGCCTACTGGCTGCACAGGAGGAAGGCCTCCACACAGGGAAATGGCGACTCTCCTCCAGCCTTCAATCTGAAGCATCACAACTCAGTTTGTCCTCCGCATGTCTCTGACACCCCCTGGAGATACTGACCCTCCGCTGGAGCCCAAGGCGAGTGCCTGGGGGTAAGAGAGTTTGTGCATGAGCCTTTTAAGAGGATGCCTGGGTTTCCAGCTGCCTTCTTTTCTACCTGGATGATCAGATTATCCACTGTTTTTCACAGCCTGACCTTCTGGGGGCTTTTCTTCCCAGCACCAATACTCTGAGCTGGGGAGGACAGTGTGGTGCTTGGGTTTCTCACTCTTCTTGGGGGAATCTCAGCAGCCGAGGTATCCCTCCTGGTTTTCAATCTCCACATGGAGGTTTGGGGTTAGCCAGTTCCGTGTCTCCACCCCTCCTACCAGTCTCGACGTGACTTCTTCTTTATATCCTTAGTTATAAAACTTCGGTTTGGCTACACTTCAGATGGGTCTCCAGGTGGATTGTTCTATAATTTGGTTGTAATTTTAATTTGTTCACTGAAGGAAGTAGGCACAGTGTTTATCTATTCCTCCATCTTGGATTGCCTCTCCCCTCATCCCCTCATTATTCTTTTAATGCCTCTAATATCTACAGTTATGTCCCCTTTATTCATGTTATTGGTTAATTCTTCTTTTATTTTGATGAGTCAAATGAATGGTTTATAAAGTTAGTGATTTTTTTTTTTTTTTTTTTTTTTTTACAACGAACTATCATTGAGTTTCATTGCTTCTCTCTCTGTTTTTGTCTTTTGGTTCATTGCTATTATTTTATTTCTTCTAAGAGTTTAACTTGCTCTTCTTTTTCTAGCATATCCTTAATGGAGGCTTAAATCATTGATTTTGCTTTTTCTTTATTTTAATATAAGCATTTAAACCCTTAAATCTTCCTCTAACTAACAATTGAGTTGCATCCTACAATTTTTTTGTATTGTGTTTTTATTTTAATTTAACTTAAAGTTTTCCATCTTTCTTTGTAACTTCTTCTCTAGAAGTTTGTTGTTTAATTTCCAAATATTTGGAGAATATTCTAGATATTTTTCTGATATATGTTTCTAATTTAATTCCAATGTGGTCAAGAACATCCTTTTAAATCTCAATCCTTTTAAATTTACTGAGACATTTTATGGCTCAGTATTTAGTTAATCATGATGAATGTTCCAATGCATTTAAAAATGTATATTCTACTGCCAGTGAGTGAAGTATGCTGAAAATATCAATTAGGTCAATTTAGTTGGCAATGTGGTTCATGTCTTTTATATCCTTAATGATTTTTTGTCTACTTGTTCTATCTGGTACAGAACAAGGATGGTAAAATTAGCAAATATTCTTATCAATTTGTCTCTTTCTTAAAGACTTCTGTGAAAATTTGCTATATTTAGCCAAAGTTCTGTCATTAGGTAAATACATAGTTATGATGGTTATTTCTCCTTAAAGAATTTTTTATCATTATGAAATGTCACTCTTTACCCTTGATAATATTTCTTCATTTGAAGTTCATTTTATCTAATGTCAATATATCCACTCTAGCTTTCTTATGATTATTGTTTGCATGACCTTCCATTTTCTATTATTTTACATTTATACAATTGTAAAGTATTAATCTTGCAAATAGCACATAGCTGGGCTTTGCTTTTTAGTCTAGGCTGACAGTCTCTGCCTTTTAATTTCAGTACATTTACATTTAATGTAACACAGACCAAGTATGGTTTAAATCTACCATAGTGCTGCATATTTTCTGCTTATTGTACTTATTTTATTGTCCCTTATCCTTTGTTCCTGCCTTACTTTGAATTAATTGAGTATTTTTAGCATTCTGTTACATATCCACTATTTACTTTTTAGCTGTTTTATATA
Organism: Rhinolophus sinicus; assembly: GCF_057876585.1. NCBI lineage: Eukaryota > Metazoa > Chordata > Mammalia > Chiroptera > Rhinolophidae > Rhinolophus > Rhinolophus sinicus. Next base: position 131,959,371 of record NC_142501.1, read on the forward strand.
TTTTTTTAATTTCTCTATACAACTTGAACTATTTTCATTTTATCTTGAGGTAGTAATATAATCAATTCATGTACTATCTAAGCAATTTATAACAGTGTACTGTGTACTTCTATCCCCATGCTATTATTTTTGTACATTTACTTCTACATGTCATAAACCCTACATTGTTTTTTAACTTGATTTTCTGTATTTATTATTTATTATAGTATATTTCACAGTTTACATAGCATCTAATGAGTAGCAAATAGCCTTTTGAAACCTTTCCTGCATATTTTGATTTGTAGACTTTTTTCTTCATAATTTGGTTTGGAAATTACAATATTCCTATTAATAAGCACACGCCCATCAATGTCAAATTCTCTCTGGAAGTAATGTAAGGGCATAGCTGTAAAAAAAAAAAAAAAAAAGAAAAGAAAGAAAGAAAATTCCATTTTTATCATTATTTGAATAACCAGTCTGAATTTATTCCACATTTTTTATCAGTAAGTTAGGAGGTAGAAAGTTATCCATCCATGTTAATTAATTAATGATAGTTGAGTTGAGAGGTGAGCCAGATTGAGGAAGGGATTTTCAAAATGAGGGCTGGAATCTTCCAGGCTCTCTCCAGGGGAATAGAAAGGCTCTAAGCTGTACACTCACACCTTCAAAGTGGGAGTCACCTTGGGTTTTATGTTCACAAGCTACACACTTCCCTTGGATGTGTCCCTGTGAATTGGGGTGGCAACAAGAGTAATAGTATGGTCCCTGGACGGAGGTACTGCACCTTTTGGTGATGCTAATGCAGATACCACCTCCTTTCCTCAAGGGAGTTAAAAAAAGAGTCAGAGTTTGGAGTTGAACAGATCAGGGTTCAAATTTTATCTCTGTCACTTACTAGTTCTGTATTCTCAGAGAAACCACTTATTCTCTCGAAGCTACTGTTTATTCATCAATAAAATGAGTTTGACATTATACCATACCAAGTAGAACTGCTCTGGGAATCACAGTTAATAACAGTGAAATGAATGAGTACCATTTACTGAGCACAGACTACATGGCAGACACTCTGCATTATAGTACTGAGACTGAGGTTGATATTTTTTTCTAGTACACACACACACACACACACACACACACACACACACATTTTTCAAATTATTTTTTTTCAGTTACAGTTGACATTTACTATTATTTCATATTAGTCTCATGTGTACAGCATAGTGGTTAGACATTTATATAATTTATATAGTGATCCCTCGATTAGTCTAGTATACCACCCCGGCACTATGCATAGTTGTACCATTATTGACTATATTCTTTATGCTGTACTTTACATCCCATGACTATTTTGTAGCTAAGAATTTGTATTTTTTTTGTCATATCTGACCTTTATTTTTATTTTATTATTTTTTAAAATTTATTGGGGTGACAATTGTTAATAAAATTACATAGATTTCCGGTGTACAGCTCTGTATTACATCATCTATAAATCCCATTGTGTGTTCACCACCCAGAGTCAGTTCTCCTTCCATCACCATATATTTGATCCCCCTTATCTTCCAATTTGTACTTCTTAATGCCTTCACTTTTTCACCCAGTTACCTCACGCCCCTCCCCTCTGGCTACCATTAGTTTGTCCTCTGTATCTCTGTGTCTGTTTCAGTTTTGTTTCTTCGTTTATTTTGTTCTTAAATTTTTTTTTGTTTTGTTCTTTAGTGAGATCATATGATATTGGTCTTTCTCAGTCTGACTTATTTCACTTAGTATAATACCCTCTAGGTCCATCCATGTTGTATCAAATGGTACTATTCCATTATTTTTTATGGCTGAGTAATATTCCATTGTGTGTGTGTGTGTGTGTGTGTGTGCGTGTGCGTGTGTGTGCGTGTGTGTGCGTGTGTGTGTAACTTCTTCTTTATTCAATCGTCTATTAATGGGAACTTGGGTTGATTCCATATCTTGGCTATTGTAAATAGTGCTGCAATGAACATAGGTGTTCCTATACCTTTTTGAATTAGTGTTTTGGATTCCTTCATGTGAAAACCCAGAAGTGGAATTGCTGGGTAGCTCTATTTTTAATTTGTTGAAAATCTTCCATACTGTTTTCTATGGTGGCTGCGCCAATTTGCAATCTCACGAATAGTGCTCAAGGGTTCTTTTTTCTACATATCCTCGCCAGCACTTGTTGTCTGGATTTATTGATGATAGCCATTCTGACAGGAGTGAGGTGGTATCTCATTCTGGTTTTTATATGCATTTCTCCAATGATTAGTGACTTTGAGCATCCTTTCATGTGTATTGGCCATCTGTATGTCCTCTTTGGATAAATGTCTACTCAGGTCCTCTGCCCATTTTTCAAATGGATTGCTTGCTCTTTTTGGTGTGGTGTTGTATGAGTTCTCTATAAATTTTGGATATTAACCTCTTATCAGATATATCATTGGCAAATATCTTTCCCATTCAGTAGCCCTTCTTTCCATTTTGTTGGTGGTTTTTCTTTGCTGTGCAAAAATTTTTAGTTTGATGTAGTCCCATTTGTTTATTTTTCTTTTGTTTCCCTTGTTCAAGGAGATAGATCAGAAAAAAAAAAAAAATTACTATGAGCAATGCCAGAGAGTTTACTGCCTACATTGTTTTTTTGTTGTTCTTTTTTTTCCAGGAGTTGCACGGTTTCAAGTCTTATGTTTACGTCTAGCCCATTTTGAGTTTATTCTTATATAGGATGCAAGAAGGTGGTCCAGTTTCTTTTTTCTTTTCTTTCTTTTCTTTTTTTTTTTTTTTTTTTTTGCATCTATTTGTCCAGCTTTCCCAACACCATTTATTGAATAGACTGTCTTTACCCACTGTATGTTCTTGCCTCCTTTGTTATACCTTAAATGACCATATAGGTGTGAGTTTATTTCTGGGCTCTCTATTCTGTTCCATTGATCTGTGTCTGTTATTATACCAGTATCATGCTGTTTTGATTACTATGGTCTTGTTGTGTAGTTTGATATCAGGTAGCATGATACCTCCCCCTTTGTTCTTTTTTCTCAAGATTGCTGTGGATATTTGGGATCTTGTGTGGTTTCGTATAAATTCTAAGATTATTTTTTCTAGTTCTGTGAAAAATGTCATTGGTATTTTGATAGCGATTGCACTGAATCTATAGATTGCTTTGGGTAGGACATTTTAACAATGATAATTCTTCCTATCCGTGAGAGTGATATATGCTTCCATTATTTTTGTATCTTCTTTAATTTCTTTTTTTAGGATCTTATCGTTTTTCAACTACAGGTCTTTTTACCTCCTTGGTGAAACTTATTCTTAGGTATTTTTTTTTCTGATGCAATTGTAAATGCAATTGTTTTCTTTTTTTTAAAGAGTGATAAGGGTTCAGTTTGGGAATAGGGTGGGGAGGAAAAGCAGGAAGAAGCAACAGCTCATGGAGAGACCTCAGATGAGAGCCTAGAGGCCACAGGAATCTGCAGATGTCTCAGTCTGCCCAGATTATGGGGTCAGAAAGGGGAGTGACAAGGGGATGGATGGAGAGGTGAAAAGGAGGAAGGTCATGGAGCATCCATACTGTAGTAGTTAAAATCTTTCAGCTGAAGGGCAGGGTGAGTTGGGATGTTTTCTTAAGTTCTCTTTCTGACAAACAGTTCATTACTGGTGTATAAAAATGCAACTGATTTCTGAATATTGATTTTGTATCCTGCTACTTTTCTGAATTCATATGATTATCAGTTCTAATAGCTTTTTGGTGGTATTTTTCTCCCTATGTAGTATCAGGTTATCTGCAAATAATGATGGTTTTAATTCTTCCTTTCCAATTTGGATGACTTTTACTTCTTTTTCTTGTGTGACTGCTGTGACTAAGACTTCCAATACTATGTTGGACAAAAATATGGTGAAAGTAGGCACCCTTGTCTTGTTCCTGATCTTAAGGAGAACACTTTTATCTTTTCACCATTGAGTATGATGTTAGCTGTAGGTTTGTCATATACAGGCTTTATTATGTTGAGGTATCTACCCTCTGTTTCCACTTTGCTAAGAGTTTTTATCATAAATGGATGTTGGTCTCTCTCAAATGCTTTTTCTGTATCTATTGATATGATAATATGATTTTTGTCTTTCATTTTGTTTATGTGGTGTATCACATTAATTGATTTGCAGATATTAACCAACCCTGCATCCCTAGAATAAATCTCACTTGATCATGGTGTCAGATCTTTTTAATGTATGGCAGTATTCAGTTTCCTAATATTTTGTTGAGTATTTTTGCATCTATGTGCATCAGGAATATTGGTATATATATATATGTTTTTGTTTGTTTGTTTGTTTGTTTGTTTGTTTTTTGTAATGTCTTTGTCCAGTTTTGGAATCAGGGTAATGGTGGCCTTGTAAAATAAGTGAGGGAACTTTCCTTCCTCTTGAAGTTTGTGAAATAGTTTGAAAAGAATAGGTGTTAATTCTTCTTTGAATGTTTGGTAAAATTCACTTGTGAAGTCCAGGACTTTTGTTTTTGGGGAGTTTTCTGGTTACTGATTTTGTTAGTAGTAATCAGTGTGTTCAGATTTTCTGTTTCTTCTTAATTCACTCTTGGAAGATTGTATATTTCTAGAAATGTATTTATTTCTACCAGACTATTCAATTTGTTGGCACATAATTGTTTGTAATATTTTCTCATAATCCTTTGTATTTCTGTGGTGTCAGTTGTCACTTCTTCTTTTTCATTTTTGATTTATTTATTTGGGTCCTGTCCCTTTTTTTCTTGATGACTATGGCTAAATGTTTATAAATTTTGTTGATCTTTTCAAAGAACCAGCTCTTAGTGTCATTGAGCTTTTGTAATGATTTTTTTCTTTTCTTTTTTTAATTTATTTTTTAAATTTATTCGGGTGACAATTGTTAGTAAAATTACATAGATTTCAGGTGTACAATTCTGTATTGCATCATCTATAAATCCCATTGTGTGTTCACCACCCCAGAGTCAGTTCTCCTTCCATCACCATATATTTGATCCCCCTTACCCTCATCTCCCACCCCCACTCCCCTTACCCTCTGGTGACCACTAAACTATTGTCTGTGTCTATGAGTTTCTGTTTCTCATTTGTTTGTCTTGTTCTTTTGTTGTTTTTGGTTTATATACCACATATCAGTGAAATCACATGGTTCTCTGCTTTTTCTGTCTGACTTATTTCGCTCAGCATTACACTCTCAAGATCCATCCATGTTGTCACAAATGTTCCTATATCATCTTTTCTTACCGCCGAATAGTATTCCATTGTGTATATATACCACAACTTCTTTATCCATTCATCTATCGAAGGACATTTTGGTTGTTTCCATGTCTTGGCCACCGTAAACAAAACTGCAGTGAACATTGGTGCACAGGTGTCTTTATGTACAAATGTTTTCAGATTTTTTGGGTAGATACCCAGGAGAGGGATTGTTGGGTCATATGGCAATTCTATTCGTAATATTTTGAGGAACCTCCATACTGCCTTCCATAACGGCTGCACCAGTCTGCATTCCCACCAACAGTATATGAGGGTTCCTTTTTCTCCACAGCCTCTCCAACATTTGTTACTATTTGTCTTGTTGATGATAGCCATTCTGACTGGGGTGAGGTGATATCTCATTGTGGTTTTTATTTGCATTTCTCTGATGATTAGTGATTTTGAGCATTTTTTCATATGTCTATTTGCCATTTGTATGTCCTCTTTGGAGAAATGTCTCTTCAGGTCCTCTGCCCATTTTTCAATTGGGTTGTTTGTTTTTTTGTTGTTGAGTTTCATGAGTTCCTTGTATATTCTGGATATTAGCCCCTTATCGGAGGCACTGTTTGCAAAAATCTTCTCCCATTCAGTTGGTGGCCTCTTTATTTTGTTGATGGTTTCTTTTGGTGTGCAGAAGCTTTTAAGTTTCATATAGTCCCAATCGTTTATTTTAGCTTTTACTTCCATTGCCTTTGGAGTCAAATTCATAAAATGCTCTTTGAACCCAAGGTCCATAGGTTTAGTACCTATGTTTTCTTCTATGCAGTTTATTGTGTCAGGTCTTATGCTTAAGGCTTTGATCCATTTTGAATTAATTTTGGTACATGGTGACAAATAGCAGTCTAGTTTCATTCTTTTGCACGTGGTTATCCAATTCTCCCTGCACCATTTATTGAAGAGGCTGTCTTTCCTCCATTGTATGTAATGTTTTTTTCTGACTGTATTTTGTTTATTTCCACTCTCATCTTTATTATTTCTTTCTTTCTACTCATATTAGGCTTTGTTTGCTGTTCTTTTTCTAGTTCCTTTAAGTTAATACATTGCGTATTTGAGATTTTGCTTGTTTCTTGAGGTAGGCTTGAACCTCTATGAATTTCCCTCTTAGGACTGCTTTCGCTGTGTCCCACAGATTTGGGGTCATTGTATTTTCATTTTTATTTGTATCAAGGCATGTTTTGATTTCTTTCTTGATCTTGTGTTAACCCATTCATTATTTAGTAACATGTTATTTAGCCTCCATGTTTTTCAGGTTTTTTCTTGTGCCTGATTTCTGGTTTCGTACCATTGTGTTCAAACAAGATGCCTGATATGATTTTAATGTTCTTAAATTTAGTGAGACTTGTTTTGTGGCCTAACATGTGGTCTATCTTGGAAAATGTTCCATGTTTACTTGCAAAGAATGTGTGGTCTGCTTCTTTAGGGTGAAATACTTTAATAATGTCAATTAAATCCATCTGGTCTAGTGTGCCATTTAAGGCCTCTGTTTCCTTCTTGATTTTCTGTCTATGTGATCTGTCCATTGGTGTCAATGTGGTGTTAAAGTCTCCTACTATGATTGTAGTACTGTAGATCTCCTCCTTTATATTGGTCAATATTTGTTTTATACATTTTGGTGTTCCTGTGTTGGGTGCATAAATGTTTATAAGGGTTATATCCCCTTGTCGGATTGATCTCTTTATCATTATGTAATGTCCCTCTTTGTCACTTATTATAGCTGATACAATGTTTTTAAATTTTTTTGTTTGTTTTTGTTTTTTGTTTTAACCAGTTCAATATCTTTTAAATGATAGGCCAGCCTTTCATTCCTGGGATAAACCCAACTTGTCTTAATATCCCATGCTTTTCATATTTTGTTAGCTTCAACCTGATAAAAACAGTAAATATATCATTAGAATTTTTTAGAATTAAAATAGCATAAACAGACTGTAATGACAGAGAAAAAGTAGGGAACCTATATATCAAATTAGGTAATCAGGATATTCCTCTTGGAGAAAATAATACATAAGCTGCAACCTACAAGATAAGAAAAAAGCAGTTATAAATATATTCATTCCAAATCTATCATTCGGTAATTCTGTGACATTAGTAGAACTAGAAGAAAAAAAAAATCTATTAAACTTTAGGCCATACTTTGAAAAAAACAAACAAACAAGTGAGGACATACAGCCTAGAGAGAGTAAAGTGGTGAAGTGACATACCTAAGATTTCCTAGTGACCTATTTGTAGAGCTGACCCGTCAGCTAGCCTCCTAACCTTAAGTGATAGGTACATGTGCTCGCCTCCTAATTTCAACTTGCAGTATTTGTGGTCGTTTAAGAAGGATATTGCAGTCTCACTTGGAATGGTTCACTTCGGTTTGCGTTCACACTTCAGAGATGACTTTGGCCTTGGCTGGAGTTTTTAAAATGTTAAAAAGTAATCCATGATGGAAGGAATACGTTTAATCTTAGGGAGAGAATTGTAGCCCCAGGTATGCATTTGTGTCCCCCCTTAATTTTTTGAGTTATAATGTACCTGCAGTGAAAAGGGTATTTCACAGTTTTTTGGTGGAACATTTATCACTGTTATGATTTGGATATTTGTGTGTCCTCCCAAAATTTATATATTGAAATCTTAACCCCCAATGTGATGGTATTAGAAGTTGGGACGTTTGGGACGTGATTAAGTCGTGAGGGTGGAGCCCTAGTGATGCGATTAGTGCCCTTATAAAAAGAGACGTGAGAGAGTGTGCTTCTGCTCTGTGCTCTGTGCTTCCGCTCTGTGCTCTGTGCCATGTGAGGACACAAGGAGAAGACAGTCATCTGCAAATCAGGAAACAGGCTCTCAGCAGAAGTGAATGTGTTGGCACATTGATCTTAGATTTCCCAGCTACCAGAACTTTGAGAAGTATATTTATGTGGTTTGTGCCACCCAGTATATTGTAATTTGTTATAGCAACTGAAATTAAGACAATTTTGACAAATGTGTGTATTCATGTAGTTCACAGTCCAATGTATAGAGAGTACAATTCCAACCCTCCATTCCTTCATGCTCTTTCTTAGTTAACTCTCTTTCCCCAGAAGAAACCACTTTTCTGATTTCTGTCACTATAAATTTGTTTTGCCTCTTCAAGAACTTCATGTAAAGGGAATCATGCAGTAAGTACTCTTTTGCGTTGGCATCTGTCGCTCAGCATGTTTTTGAGATTCATCCATGTTGTTGCATGGATCAGTAGTTTATTCCTTTTTATTGCCAAGTTATATTTTATTGTAAGACTACATAACAGCCTGTTCACCCACTCTCATGTTCATGGATACCTGTGCTGTTTTCAGTTTTTCTTGTTGATGATGCTGTTATTTGAATAAAACTGCTATGAACATTCTTGCATAAGGCTTTTCTTGGACTTTTTGTTTTGTTTTGCTTTTTTGTTGTTTGTTTTTTGGATGAACATCTGGTTATAAAACTGCTGGGTCAAAGTTAAATGCATGATCATCTTTCTAAGAAATTATTAATAATTTTCCAAAGTAGTCATACTATTTTATATACCCACCAGCAGTGTATGAGAATTCTGGTAGTTCCATTTCCTCACCAACAGTTGGTGTAGTCAGTCTTTTTTTCATTTTCACCATTCTAGTGGGCACTAGTATATCACTGTTAATTTAAGTTGCTTTCTCCTGATTGGTAGTATTGATCTCATTTTCATGTGTTTTTTACTGGACTTTGTATAAGTTATTTTGTAAAATATCTGTTCAAATCTTTGGACCATCTTTTTTAAATTAGGATTTTGTCTTGTGATTATTGAGCTACAGAAGCTCTTTTTATATTTGGAATACTAGTCCTTTGTCATGTATATGTCTAGAAAATTCCCAGAAATTTTAAACTTGTTTCAAAGTGGAATTAGCCTCAAGAATAGCTTTGGAGATAACTAAAATAAAAGCTCCACAGAAGTTTCCCATCTTTACTACCATGTTCTCTCCTGGGCTGGGCTTCTTGATGAAAGGGAAGCAAATCAGAGCTCACCTGGGAGTTCCTGTCAGGATCCTGCAGCTGTCTGGCTGTTGCTGGAGTGTAATAGCTCTCCAGTGTAAAAGGAAAGGAGGAGCTTGCAAAGGACCTGTGTCTACGAGAAGAATGTTACTGTCTCAACTCCCTTGCTCCAAAAGTTGTCTCACAAACTTGGCCCACATACCAGCTTGCCAACCTCCTGTCCCATATTATTTCTTCTAGAGAAGTTGCCACATCATACCATCTTGTTACCATGGGTCCCTTGTTTCTCCTTGCTTGACCTTGGACCAGTCTTTACCCTCACAATAACCCAATCAGATGAGAACTTTCAAAGGGTATTTGCAAAACGAAATGTAAAAGAAAAGTTTGAAAACTTAAAAGCAAATTTTTCTTTATGAGAAAGATCCTTCCTTAAACTGACCTCCAAATTCCTTCTTTGGGCTTTTCCCACCTCTTCTGTCCTTTGGAGAAACATTTCAAATTCAAGCCAAGGGATGTTCTTCTCTACATCCTGGCTCATTCTCTCTTCCCTATTGGCAGCTGGCCTGCACATGATGAAGTAAGTTTCCCCCACTCCTGCTTCCAGTATCAGCGCTGATACTTCTTAGCATGAGCTCTGGGTATCTGTAATTTGGCCATGAAACATGATGCTGTATATAGATGTGCCTATAGAAATCCAGGTACCTGACCACCCTCTCTCACTCAAACATTGATTCACTGGCCTTGTCCTTCTGCCTAAGGTTTGAAATTGCTCAGACAATTAAGAAGATATTTATTAAAGAGGTCTGCAGTGTCTAGATTCAAGTTGTTGTTTTCTAAAGTGGATACTAAATAAGCAGCTGTGCCTGCTTGGATTTGATTGCTCCACACATTCCCTATTCTATTCATTAAGGGGCAAATCTTGTGTTTATTAGCTGAAGTACACCCCCTGAAGTGTGTTTGTATTATTAGTCCTATCTGAGAGAAAAGGAAACTGACAGTTTAAATGAAAGGACATCAAAAAAATGCCTCCTATGTGCACAATACTCTATACTGTCGCTTCCATTATCTGACTTGGTTTCACAGAGATGCTACTTGTTAGGTGACTTACTTGTTATTACCTCTATTGTAGCAGATGAAGAGACAAGGAAGGTTCAGGGCTAAGCAACTTACCCACGGCCCCATAGAAGGTCAGCTGTGGCACAAAAACAAGAAGGCTGGCCTCCTGCTTCTGGATTCAGCCCTCTCTCCACCCCCACATGCTTGTAAATTACAGTGAGTCAGTGGGATGGCAGGACAGGAACAGATTTTGGGCAGAAGACAAGGAGGTACTGACATCAGCAGACTGAAAGGAAGCCAAATCAAGGCCACGACCCAATTGCCCAGAAGTGGATGAGGACTATCCCGAAGGTCCTTCCCAACTGAAGGCACAGACTCCAGGCCCAGGGCTTCTCCGGTCCAATAGATCAGGGACTTGCACCTTGGGCTCAAGCTGTCCATTCACTGCCAACCTATAAACTTCCCCTGCAGTAAAGCTCCCCCATGTGTTTTAAAATCCTCCCTCCTACTTCTCCTCTCCTTTCTGCCTATTGACTACATTTAGTGGAGCTCATCATGAGAAGAACTAACTGGAATGCAAAATGGCTTCAGACATGTTGTTTCTTTGGGGAAAGGAATGCCTGTCTTGGTCCTTTTCTACTGACCCAGGTTTTCATCTAGGGACTGAAGCCCTTTGCTCAAGAGAAGAGAAGTCAGAGCTGTTTTTTTGTGTTTTTTTTTTTTTTTTTTTTTTTTTTCCTAATGCATTTTCAAGCACTTAGAGCAAACTCTTTCTCTAGAGGGGGAAGGGTGATTATTAGTAGGAAGAAAGAGGTGATATAGGAACAAGTCTCAACATGTCTTGTAGGAACCTGGCTCAGTATTTCCCTTATTTGTGCCAATGAAAAGAAAATGGCAAAGGTGGCTCCAAGGTCAGTGACTGACTGCCCCTTTCTCCTCTACTTCGAATGAGATTTTTGCAATTTCTCTTGTTTTTGGATTATAGGCAAAAAATGAAACTGACGTTTGAGACTGACATAAAACGAATAAAATTTTGGGAGAGGACCAGTTGATATTACATTTTCAGGATTAAGATACAAACAGCAAGGGGACCCCAATCTTAACAATATTTATAACAATAATTACTATTAAAGCAGCCACTATGTACTAGGTACTCTACAAAATCAAATATTCATGCCTAGTTAATGAGTTGTTGAGAATACATAGATTTAAAAAAATTAGTACTGTGATCAAAGTGTTTATTACTTCAGCATTACAATATCAGGAGAGTGGTGTTTTGGCCTAAGGCTCATATGGCTATTACATCTCAATGAGGGTCATCACATAGTTCAAACATTGAGGATTCAGAAACTCAGCTACAACCTTTCATCCAAGAGTGCCAAAGTTCTGATAAGTTAATTTGCGACAGACAAATTTATAAAAGCTGGTTTTGCTTACCAGTATACTGACTGCTCAGCTTTAGGAGTGTGACTTCTCCTTTTTGATCATATTTCAATCAATATATTAAAAAGATTGATCTTGACAATTGGGGTAGGTAGGATTGGGACAAATAGAAATGGAAGATGAGAAGAACAGTTTGGAATAAAAGTTGTAAGTGTAAGAACTAAGATAATGGAATTGGAAATAGCAAAGAGGTATTAATACTAGACAGACCCTGTAGATTAACAATCTACCTGACTTGGCAGATGTCTGACTTTAGGGGAAGACAGGAAGAAGAATCAAAGATACTTGAGGTTTGTAGTCTGGTGATGAAGACAGGTGATTCCATTTTACAAAAGTAACTAATTAGAGCATGATGTGCATTTAGATGTGAACATAGGAATTTCCAAGTTCAAGAAAGGCCAAAAGAAGATATCAATGTAGCACCTAAAATTGTAGGATTACTTAGGGTAAAAAAAAACATTTTCTTAGAGTTTTCGGGGGGCATTGCAAATATATAAGTCACCTAGATTGAAGTTATTGGGGGTAAGAATTATGACTTTTAGTTATGTATATCCCCCTATAACATAGCCCCCTCCAACCATCTACCCCCCAATGCCAACCCCATTCTCAGCTCCCTAGATTCCACTGTGACTTCACGTTGTGGACATTTAACAAGCTTCGGTTGACTGATACAGTAAAGCCTATTTACTATGGTCCCTTTTTTCTCAGCATTAGAGGAACATTCCTGGCATTTAGGAATGTTGTCTTTCTTTTTGGGAGGATGTTCCCCTACTCAGTTTAGATACTGAGCATTGTTATCGGGCACATCTATAGGCTTCTCTCTAGCCCTTTGTGATTAAGGAAAGAAAACCTAGGAGAGGAGGACGCCGATGTATCTGGTGGGTATTCCAGGGGCTATAACCTTGGATGCAGCTGGGAGAAGAAAAGAGTTTTATTTACTGTGGGAAGGGGAGATAACTCCTTTCCCACACTAGAGCTTCCAAACAACCTGGAAATGTCCATAGCCCAGGCATCTTGCCATAGATAGCATGAGTCAGGTTCCCTGAGGCTCTCGGACTACACGTCCAAAAGCCTTGTTTGGCCCATTCTCTCTCTAATCCACTTGAGATTCCTAAGAGCAAAATCTTGCAATGGTGGAAAACAATAAGGACTGAGTAGGTACTTCTAGCTAGAGGGGAACTAGGAAGTCTTTCTGATGACCATAGTTTTTAAAGACCAGCACTTAGTCAGAAATGCTCCCAGGAACTCCAAGCCTATTATTCTTTCTCCTTGTAGAATGATTATTGTAATAATTAATAATAGTAATATAATCATTATATCTTGTTAATGATAGTTATCTAATAATAGAAATAGTTACTATTTATGAATGGTTATCTAATAATAACAATAGTGCACACTTATTACCTGCTAGGCCCTGTGCCAAGCACTTTATATTCATTGTTAAATTTAACCTTCACAGCCCTTTTTCATAATTATTTTTATTAGGTATTTCTTATCCCCATTTTGTTTACTATTTCGTAATCCCAGACTCTCAGAAGGTAGAGCTATTTAGAGGACATCCAGGCTAGACTCAGTCAGGAACTTGGCTGTCCACATTCTCTAAGAATAGGCTGATTTCCACTTTTTTCAGCCTCCTTAAACCTCCCTATTAGTTTTCTCTTGAATTTTTTAACTCTTGAAGTGTCTACCACAACCTTCATACCCTCAAATACCAAACAACACCTCATCCTGCATCCCAAAACTCATGAGTCCCTTTTGTCCATATAAAAAATATTAAATTCACTTATTGCCATTAATCTCATTGCATATGTACCAGAAACTACTTCTTTGTCCTAAGTTACCCAAAGAACCAGTGATTCTCCTAGATTGTTTTGAATTGAAAATAACCTGTGTACTCATATTAGTACCCTCTTTTGCCCACCTGGATGACACTATGAATTTCTGGGAAGTGAGTATTATACTCCATCAATCTCTTCTTTAAAAGAGTCAGTAATAATCTAGCCACTCACCAAAGAGCAAATTATGCAGTGAAAAGAACTATCTGGCATGAAAGTACTAACAATCTAGATTCAGAATCCCTTCCAATTTTTTAAGTAGCCTGTTGATATATGAAAATATAATTTAAAATTTTGTATCACAAATGTTGGTTAGCACAGCTCTGTAAATCTCCTAATACATGAGGAGTTGGCAATTCTTGATTGTGAGTTTAATGTGATCCACATGACTTTTAATTCCAGACATTTTGCCCATAGGCAGCTGGGTCTTGGTTTATGTAACATGACTATGTAACCTGTGTAAAATGACTAATTAGCAGGTGGCAAGAGCAGCTTCCCACCTTCACCATGGGTACCATTGAGGGCATTCTCAAGACAGAATGCAAAGAAGAAACCTACATGAGCACAAGCTAAGTGCCTTCCCTTCATGCTTCACGTGTCAGCATTGCACTTGTGCTGAGTAAATCAAATGGCCATAATCCACACTGTCAGTGAATTACCATTTCTTGAGCACTAATTCAAAGCATTGAATAGGCATTTCTTCTACTTCCCAAATTCCTTGCCAATATTGGTCTATTGAACCAAATCATTCTATTCAGTATTCAGTCCTTTTTCTACCAGACTTCGGGAACTTGGAGTAAAGGTAACTAAAGAATGCTATGACTAATTTTATGTTGGTTCTAGTGTATTTAAAGTAAAGTAATATGGAGTCCTATTGCAGATTATATATTCTCTGCTTGGAAATCATGATGGAGTACACATATATGCAAATCACAAGAGCTAACTTTGTGTTCCAAAGCCCTGTGACCTGCATGAAGAAGAATGGTCAACTACCAGGCTTAATTTTTTCAGAGCCATTAATTCTGATTCATCACAGAACCTGAGTTGAGAGCAACAGTACGAGTGTCCAGCTTTCTGGAAAAACTAGTCCCTATATTGAAACAAGATCCACTCATACTTAGCTTATTTACATCTGAATTTTATTTTTTCAAGAATCCCAAATTAAACCACTTTTAAGAGCATTATTCAAATACTTTTAAATCTGTGGTGGTTTCCATGTTTTTCATCTCTACTTTGCGCATTTTTTCCGCTTCAGAACAAAGGCAGACTTGAAGGGAGACAGATGGGGCAAACATGTGGAAGGTGGGGGCTGCTTTAAATGATAGCTCTGGGAAAGGACAAAAATGGGTTCTCCTCATTATGTTCATGGAACACTAAATATAAAGAAATTAAGCTTCTTTAAGAATAAAACGCTTATGGTAGCTCATATTGCATTGGGAGAAAGTGTTAACATTAATAGCTTACATAAGAAAAGTGTCCAAGAATAACACATTCAAGGCCAGTATAAATACTAGCATATACATTCCAATATGCAATTACACCATCCGCACGAACACACAGGAAAAGAAAATTCCAGTGTGCATGGCTGTGAGGTTTCTTTTGGTTGCCAGCAATTTCAAGAGTGTATTGAAATTTTCAAATTAACTAAGGACATTTTATTCAATTTTATCTTGCAATGCTTTTGTGTCACTTTTTCTTCAAGGTCTGTGCTTTTTGCTAGTTGAAATTATCAAATGTTTATTCACTTATTCATTTCAAAGCAAGAGATCATCATTATGAATTCTCTTTTTTGAAAGAATAGTGTCAGAACTTTCTAATAGTCCTTCCTGTCTCTTCTCTCCATATACTTTCTGTCTTCCTAACCCTTCTCTTCCTTTATCTCCCTACTCTTCCCCCAGGCTATTTTCTATTATTGCTTTTAGAAACTTTTTCAACATCTGGTCCTTAAAAAAGGATCCTCCTTAATCCTAAAGCATTCTATGAAGAATCAGCTTCCTAAAGTCAGAGCAAAATTTCCTGTGTATGCCTGGATCTGGGACAAGGTGCAGGAAAAGAGGAAATGCGGGTATTAAATCTTAAAATTCAAACGCTGTTCAGTATCGCCATACCATATGAGCTAGCTGCAAACGATAAATAAACCCAGCTTGTAACTTAATGGTCCTTGTGTTTGTGTGTCTGTGAATACATTAAGAGCTCTCAAAGAAAAAATTGTGTAATCATAAATAAAAGATAACAGTGAATCATAGGCAGTCACACAGAAACAGGACTAAATTCTCCCGATTTGTCAGTGTGGATATTAACATGGGTTCTTTACCCTTCAGCTTCCTGTGGCAGCATGAAACCCACTCTAGATGCAATAATAGCAGGGGAGAGGTTTGAGGGTCTTCATTACATATTGTCTGCCCTGCAAAAATCATCTGCTTTCCTTGGAATTGATTTCAAAACCGGATTCATGTTGTGCCTGCTATACCACAATAAACAAATAAATTAGCTGCTGTGATATGGAAATTTACATGATTCAGTGTACTTAAAAACTGTTAACTGTGAACTTATTAATTGAAAACCACAGGACAATCATCAACATGCCCTTCATAGAAAAACGAATCTCTTGTTAAAGTGAATTTGTAAGTCAATAAAGATGTACATTTCAAATAAACCTATGCCTCAAGCCCGCTTGATGTGGTATTTTTAACTTTTATCTTTCGGCAGTTCGTGTTTTGTTGGTAGACTACATATTGATTTGTTTCCCAAAAATGTGCAGTATAATGCTACATCCCTGCATGGGTCTTTTTCACCGCTCCATGCAGGTTATATTCATTTTGGTTAATCTTGTTTTTCTGCCTCCTGTCTAGAGAACTTTAATTAAAATGGTCTGTTAAGGCTTGAATCTCTTAAAGGAAATGCTTGGAATCCTAAGCTGCGTTTTCATCACAGAACTCTCAAGGAATATTCTCCTGCCCCCTCAAACATATGTTCTGAGGAGAATGTTTGTCTAGAAGCTACTAGGTTGCACTGAGGACTGAAACATAAAGTCTGACAGGAAAATGACAATGATTTTTACATCCAGACAATTAGTCAGGCACATTTCTGAGCTGTGGCCAGTGTGAGCTGGCCAACCCACACAATCCGTTATCATTCCCATTTTATCTCAAAGAAGAGATTAGTATAAGATGATGCTGTCTGTTCACTGTACCAACAGACAGAACCCATGGCCTCTTGGAGCTCGTCTTCTAAAACTGTCACTGTCGCCCATGCTGCTGTTGGACATGGTGACAATGTTCAGAGTCTCCTTTGAGAACAAGGGTCTTGAATGGTACTATCATGGAATGATAAAAATATATGAAATCTGGCTAAGACTACTTAGATAAAATTTAGTTTTAAGATTTTTTAAATGTCTTTGTTTTGTCATGTTTCTTTCCTGATGCTGCTATTTCCTATGACTATCACATGGACATCTTTCCCTTCAGCCTTAATATTTTCCCTGCATGTTACTTTTCTGGTGGACTTATCATGAGCTACCCATGAAGTGGAAAGGCCGCCTGTTGCTCTTGATTTCTTCCTTCCCACAGAATTAATGCAGAGAGGTTGTAAGGGCTTCAGCAAGGCCTCTGTGCCCTGAGCTCTCCTGCCACAGAGCAGCACATTTCCTCCACCTGCAGCTCTCCCCATTAGCTGGAGCTTCTGCCTTTAGCAGCAACTTGGGGTGAGTGGGGATGTTCAGGCTCAAGAATCAAACCACTTACAAAGAAGGCATTAATGAAGAACAGAAATCATAGGCATGATTCATTAAGGCCTTGAATATCCCATGCCACTATAATGTACTCAACCCTCCAAATACAGTGCTTTTAAATATTCTACTGATCTTTAAATATGCCCCAAAAGTGAGACACTACAGCAAACAAACAAACAAAATCTCCATATGGGGTTGAGCATCTCAAATACACAATTCTTATGTGGGTTCATTTTCGCTTTACCTTTTCGAAGAAAACCTTAATTAAAACGTACTCTTATAAGAGTCAATAGATTTGGAAAGCTAACAATCAGATGCCAGTCAGATGTGTTTTTTTCAGAAAAATGACCCCAATTGCTTTGGCAAGACTTCCGCTGGAGGGAGGGTATGGGTCCTTTTCCTTTGAATTTGGGCAGGCTTCTAGCTGCTTAAACCAATAGAATAAAGCTTTGAAAGTTCTGAGGTCAGAAAAAGGCCATGCAGCTTCCCCCTCCCTTCATTTTCTTAGAACCTTCCCTCACTAGATGCTTCTTCTTGGACCCAGCCCCATGCTGTGTGTGAGAAGCCCGAGCTACAGCAGAGACACCACGTGCCAATGCTCAGGGATGGCTCCAGCTGAGCCCATGTGCCAGACGTGTGGGTGAGGATGCCTCTAGGTAATTTCAGGTCCCAGCTTTTTGAGTCACTGGCAGCCATTCACATCTTCCCAGCTGAGGCCCCAGACATGGCAGAGCAGAGCCAAGCCATCCTGCTGTGCCCTGTCCAAATTCCTAAGCCATCACCAGTGAGCATCAATGAAATGGTTGTTATTTCAGGTCACTACATTTACAGATAACAGAAACATAAGAAATAACAGAGGAAGAGGAGGAACACAAATAAGGATAGCTTAATACATTCTAGCCAAACGATTTGAAAGGTGAAAAAAAATACTCAAAATCCATTGTTATGTCCTAGACAATAGACTCGGTGACTTAGATGAAAACATAGGGTGGCTTTATTTGCTCTGAAGCTCACACAAGGTCTACAAGAACAGAAAAACGTGGAGTTATGGAACCAGCTCAATAAGTTCTTGACAGACTGATATGATGAACCAAATCTCACAAGATGCAATATAACAGTGATAAATGTAAAACCTTCCATCTGTATTAAAAAATAAATAAACTGAACAATGTGATATAGGGAAGATGTGACTTAGTACGAACAAAAAAGATAAAAGGTTTTTGTGTTGAAAGTAAGCTTCATATGAGCCAAGAGCACAGGAGGTTGCATTGAAAAATAAAGTGGGATGAGGCCACGTTAATAAAAAGAGAACGGCCAGAATAAGGGATTGGAGGGGGCACCAGTAGGTCCTCTTCTGTCTGGAGTTCTGGGAGCATCCGTTTCCATTCTGGCCAATGAAATGGCCAGACCAAGGGGAACATGCACCATAGTATAGTGAAGGTACCTGTGAAAACATGTTTCATGGGGAATGGATGAAGAATCCAGGGTATTTACTGGGGAAAGAGGAGGTACTTGGGTTTCATAATATCTTTCATCAATTTTGTGGAGGCTGTAAAGTGACAGAGGATGAGACTCCTGCTGTACGGCCCCAATGACAGGACCATGAACACTATGAATGGAAACTCCAGGGAGCTACATTATATCAACATAAAGAACTTTACATAGTCTAAGTCATCCAAAGCTGGAACTAAGTGCTAGAGTACGAGTAACTATCTCAAAATAAAAAGTACTTGGCAGAGATGGTGAAGAGGGGATTAAAGATTCAAATAACTTTTTTAACAGTCATTTAACCATTGAGGCTCTCTGATTCTGTTGGAGATCAATTGATTCAATAAAATATCACTTACTCAGCCATTTGTCCATTTTTTGAACAAATAATTATCAAGTTCCCATAAGTTAGGTATTGTACCAGGCCATGTAGGGGATAAAAGAATGATTGAAAATTCAACCCTAACTTCCAGAATCTCATGGAATGGTAGATGGCTTGAAGCAAATCTTGGAGTTAAAATTAGAAAAGGAAAATCTGCAAAGAAGGAAGTCAAAATGCTTTGAATCACATGTAGAGCGCAGTGCAATGATGCCAAAATTTTTCACTGCTGGATTTTAATGGTACACTGAGACAGACACTGGTTCTTGTATAAATATGAATCTCACATCACTATGATTGTATCAGCTTCAGGCTCAATGTCTGGGTTCCATTTGAGGATATATCAAATCTATGTTGACATTTTGTTTCAAAGTACTCATTTAGAGTTACCCAATACTCAAATTTTCTGATTTTGATCCCCATAAAAAGAGACCTTAGCAACAGGAGGTAGTAATGAATTGGGAAGGTGATTTATGGTGGTTAAGGAGAAACGTATGGAAAAGGGGGAGAGCCCACAGGTTGTTCAAACCAAACACAAAGATTACAATATTTACCACTACACTAATAATATGCTATTAATTGTAACTATCACCTTCATAATGATTATATTTGCCTGCCTAGGAGAACTCTCAGTATCATATAAATTTAAGGAACTTATTTAACATTAGTCTAGCTTTGAACATACTGTCTGCTCTCTTACTGCTGTAGTGAAATCTCATTTCCCTTGCTTGAAAGTGCAGACTATTGGGTGCTTTGACAGTTGACATCGGGGCTCTTCCCTGGCCAGCTGTCAGAGGTGTCTCTCCCCTGGAGGCGGCATGCATTATGGAAGTGGCACATATGTGCTGTTCCTCACAACGCTGCAGACAAGGCAGGCAGAACTGTGAGTCGGCAGCCTTGGCGTCCCAGTGCAACCAGCTGCTGCACACTGAGCACCTCATCTCTATCAGAAAGCAGGACAAAGAGTGACAGAGAAGAATCTAGGACCACCTTGGCTTTTGGTTTGAGAAATGTTAGGGTTGTTTACTTCCACTTTTCATCCACAGCTGGAATAATCTATGACACATTGCTGAAAGGTGGCCATTCAGACCACAGAGAGAGCACTATTTTGGGGAGACTCCTTATGCTTTTATGAATAAGTCTTCTGTACATTGACTAAGATTAGAATCCCTATAGCTCATGCATCAGTCATAGTCCTGCCCTCCATAGTCTTTAGTGCATATGGAGAGTAACTATCCACTCCCCAACCTCCAGTCTTCTCTATCCAAACAAAACAACCCTCGTCCCTTTTTTACTTTTTAGTTAAAAAATAGTTAATATACAATATTATATTAATTTCAGGTGTACAACATAGTTATCCAACATTAATATACCTAACAAAGTGATCACCATTCTGTCTAGTAACCATCTGTCATCATATAAGGTATTACAATATTATTGACTCTATTCCCAATGCTGCACATTATATCCCTGACTTATTTATTTTATAATGGGAAATTTGTACCTCTTATTCCCCTTTACTGTTTTTTTCCCCTTTGTCCCCAACCACTTCCTCTCTGGCAACCATTAGTTTGTCCTCTGTATCTGTAAGTCTGTTTCTGTTTTGTTTTGTTTGTCCATTTGCATTGATTTTTTTGGATTACACTTGTATAAGTGAAATCATACAGTATTTGTCCTTCTGTGTCTGACTTATTTCACTTAGCATAACACCCTCTAGGTCTATCCATGTTGTCACAAATGGTAAGGTTTAATTCTTTTTCATGGCTAAGTAAGATTCCACTGTGTATATGTACCACCTCTTCTTTATCTAATCATCTATCAATGGACACCTACGTTGCTTCCATATCTTGGTTATTGTAAATAATGTTGCAATGGACATAGGGGCGCATGTGTCTTTTTGAATTACTTTGGATAAAATACCCAGGAGTGGAATTGCTAGGTCATATTTTTAATTTTTGTAAAACCTTCATACTGTTTTCCATAGTGGCTGTAACAATTTGCAATCCCAATGGTGCATGAGGGTTCTTCACATCCACGCCAACACTTTTCCCTTTTATCATTTTTCATATGGCCCGATCTCTACCTTCTCGTCCTCACCATTGCCTACTTGAACACTTTCAAGTTTGCTGATGTTCTGTGGTTTCCAGACGTTGATACAGGACTGTAACCAAGTTAACTTCTTTAGGGAATTGAGCAGCTATTGCTTCCTGAAACTGGGCACATGCTTCCTAGATTTGACATGTTTATCTTCCATGTCTTCATTCCATGCCCATTCCAAGGCCAAGTCCAGTTCCATACAAGGTCAAGAAAGATATACTGGTAAAGACCTTCCTCCATTTAGACATAGATCCATTATTCAAGCTGCATAATTCCAAATAACTTTATTATCAAATCATTGTTTATCTTCTTCCTAAGGAACTCATAATTAATTTAAAAATTATTAATTGAGCACCTGTTCTGTGCCAAGCACTTTGCTATACTTTGTTAAATTCTTTGCTGAAACCAACTTATGTTAAGAGTGTGGTACATTCTAGGGGAAACAAGCTAGGTTTGATCTGAGTGAAACCATTCTGCTCCTCAGGCATCCCACTATTTCTCAAAGTACTCATAAGCTCTCACATGAATCATCTGTTTTGGGGATTGCTCTGGGTCTCTATTAAGCTTACTAAACCAGAGTTGCAATTACCTCCCTTTCTCCGCTTTTTGAAAATCAAAGCATTTGCCCATTTCCAGTCTCCTGACTCTCAATATGTAAATTCTCGTAAACGCTAGGAGGTAATTCACCTCAGACTAGGGGTCTGGACCCATTTTAGAGGATAGATGATCGCTTTGCCTAACTAGTTTTCCATCCTTCCCATTTCTTGAATGAGAATATGGAAGCAAAATGGGGCTGAGAGGCTCTATTCTCTGACAGCTGTTGACTTCACACCATCTGCTACAATCATGTGGCCTGGTTCCTTGCTGCCTCTTCTCGGAACAGAAGGAAAAGTTGTTTCTGTTGCCTTTGCTTTTAGCTTTTCCTGACACATGATGCTCTTTGATAATTTTATTGAGGGTATCCTGGCTCCCATATTTTGCACATGCCCTTTTATCAGAGAACACTGTAAAGAGCAACAAAGATTTCTTTGGACACTGACTCTCTCCTTTTCTTCCTCAATGGAATCATGTATGATTGTGTTGTCAGAATTTGCTTTCCTCTTAGATCCTTCCCTCCATCATAAGCCACGTTCACGTTTATAGTCTGTAACCAGGAAACTGTAACATATTTTCTTTGAAGTCTTTGAAATCTACTTTCCTCAAATCCAGTGTTTATGCCTAACCACTGTATATTTAATTTCCTTGCTCCACTGGACACCTCAGTGATACTTTCACTTAATTCCAATGTCTCTGTCATTTCTTTGTCCTCAATAAGATCAGAGTAAGTTTTGAGTCTGTATCTTCTGAACTAGAGAATTATCAAGACTGAATCAGCCCCACATTGCAATAGTTATAGTGGTTAGGCAATTTCATTCTAACAACTTCCTGAAGATGCAGGTATAATTATTCCCATTTCACAGATGAATAAGGTAAAGTTAGCAAGCAGTGTAAGCTACTTTCATGAACTCAGGCAGGTTGTTTGGTGGAGACCTGTTCACCAACCTGTTTCTTTCTGGGATTGACCGTATGCCCAACCTCCCTAAAATTCAAGCCAATGGAGTGTGAATGGAAGTAATGAAAGATGTTCTAGTCTGACCCATTAAGAAATCCCCCTCACGCATGCCCCTTGCACTTTTTTTCTCGAACTGGTATGATACAGATGCAGGTTGGTCCTAGAAAACAGATGTGGAATACGACAGAGCTACAAGAATGAAAGAAGTTGGGTTACCGAAACTGTGCTTGAAAAAGAGCCCTCCGTGATTCAGGAACACCCTTTTGGAACTTCACATAAATACGACTGAATTTTTCATGAGCCATTGCACTTGAGATTTTATCTGCTACTGCCACCAATAGTTCCTTAATTAAAATAGTAAGAGCAATCAAAACTATCTGGAATGAATGTCCATGTTTAGTTATTTACCCCTTCCCGCCTCCAATCTTCACGTTCCTCCTGTATAAAATAGGGAAATAGTAACATCTACCTCATCTGGCTTTTGTGGGCATTATGTGAGATAATGGGGGTAAACTGCATAGCAAAGTGCCTGACGTTTGGAATCTATTCAGTAAATACACTGCAATGATTGTTATTATTATACTGTACTCCCACGGAACCATACCTGCCTCTAGAACAACTTTGTAATCGCTTTACAATAACATTATCTATGTCATTTCCTTGACTAAGCAATTTATATCACAACGCTGGCAAATTCCTTCTAATTATCTTTCCTTTAACTACACCTAGATCTTCTTTTCTGTCATTCCATCCTTAGGTATATACAGTCCTATATAGAAAAATGAAAATCTTTTTTTATTGATTAGTATGTGTATAATCCTTTTATTTCAGATAAAGTATAAAGGAAAACTTCTTTGCTATCATAACAAAGCTCACATTACCAAATATAAGAATATGATTACCTTAGAGATAAAATCTGACTGCTTGGCTAAAATTTTCAACTTTATCTCAACACTGAAACAATCATTCCCCTTAAGGTCTGAGATATACTTTTAGAGCAGTGCATCTCAAATTTTAATGGTAGATTAATCACCCGGAGATTTTGTTAGAATGCGGATTCTGATTTAGGACAGTAGGGTGGAGACAGATTTGATGGAACCAGCCAGCTTCAGTGATGCTGATGGTGATGGTGCTGAGCCAAGGCCACACTTGGAGTAGCAGGACTCCAGAGTTTTATAAAAATATTCAGCAGCCACCTATTAGGTTGTATTTCATTTAATTCACGTCAGCTGATAAACTTACTCTATGAGCAAGCCAGAGAAAGAGAAAAGGAAGCCATTCAATAAAGAAGAGAAATGAATAGGTCTTTTAGGGCCAGAATAAGAAAAGTCAATGCAGAAAATAGAACTCCATTTTCAAAAGATTTAAAAAGAAATAATCTCATAATCTTTCGATGTGTTATATAAGGAAATAGGGAACTATAGTAAGAATGAGAAGGGTAAGAAAAACTGTCTTTTATTAGCATAGTAGTTCTCAAATTCTCAAATTTAGCTTGTATCAGAATCACCTTAACACTTCAAACAGACTGATTATTCTGTGGTCTGGAATTGCCTGATAAGTTGCATTTCTATCAAGTTTCCAGATAATGCTGAGCCTACTGGACATGGGACCACACTTTGAGAACCTCAGTATTAAGGAATGGGGAAAATTGCTGGCAGATGACAATAAAAGTCACTATATTCTATTTTAGCCTATAGCAGGGAAACCCTGACATAGAAAAAAGGAAAATGAGGCAAAGAGAAAAAAAAACGAAAAGGAAAGAAAAGAAAAGAAATGGTTAAAATCCATTCCAGGATTGGCAACTTGAACTATACACACTTAAGAACATGTCCGGAGTAATTTCAGGATCATCAGCTATGATTTTAAAGATTGTTTTTGAAGGGTAAACGATTTGACCAAAGCAGGAATGGAACAACTTAGTTTCTTTTTCTAAATGGAAGGAAAAAAAAAAAATGACCCTGAAAAACCTAGACTTCTAAGTTTAGCTTCTTTACATAGGAAGTTAGGGGGGAAAGACAGAGGAAATAATCACAAAATCTATTGTCAAGCACTTTGAAAAAAATGGCCATTGAATAATAACAAGGCTAGCTTTCCAAAGAAAATGTTCTTTCATACAGTTTTAGATTTGGAAAAGATCTTAGAATCACATGACCCAAGGAGCTTATTTTAAAGAGAAGAAAACTGATGTACAAAGAGATTTTTTGTTTTGTTTTGTTTTGTGTTTTCGTAACCAAGTTCATACAGCTAGTTAGCAGCAGATAAAGGAGAGGATCCCAGTCTCCCTGGTCATCCTGAAACAGCTTTGGGTTTTGCTATTTTAACTGGTAGGCTCAGGTATACTTAGTTCTTGAGCCAATCTCATGAGGGAGGGCAGCGTACTGGGAGCCCCAGCATGCATCATGGCCAAGTTCAATTGAGCGGCAGAATCTTTAGTCCTGTTCCCAAGCTCTGTCCTGTGTGCCACACTACCACTCAGACTCTTGTAGTCACAGGGAACAAAGGTGGCAGAGAGGTGGCTGACTTGCTGCCCCAGAGAAACACTGCATCTAACTACCCAGACTTATAACAAGACTGCTTATTTTGTCCATAAAGTTGACTCATCAATAACCTAAAATGCAGTCATCCAGCCAGCATCAGTAAGTGCCTATTATGCACAAGGAGGCATAGAACTGGCCACCATGGAGCATCAAAGGAGAAAAGGTCTCTTTATCCCTAAATGCTTAGTCTGTACACAGTTCCATCATCAAAGGTATAATCTCTGCCCACTCATGGAACAGAGTACTTGGTACAGTCTTTGGAAAACAGTGTACAACACAAGGGAGGTTAGAGCTCTTTGAGTCTAACTCTTGCAGGTTCCAGGTGAGGAAACGACAATGCAGAGGTGAGGCAGCTTGCATAAGATAATAGCTCTTTGGTGAAGAGCTTGGACTAAACGCTAATGTACTGACTCCTGATTCCAAGCTCTTTCTACTTTACCGCTATCAAGACAGATCACCTTAATAGATATTAAGGGCTTTCATATTATTGTCAAACTGAGGGAAGGAGGAAAGGTTATGGAATATGTGTTGAGGTAACTCTGTTCTGTGAAGAAAAGGGATTCTCAATAGCTTGTACAATTTCTCAGCCTTAGCTGCACATTAGAATGACCTGGGGAGTCTAAAACAACACTGCTGCCCACCATCTACCCCAGAGATCTGTATTCAATTAGTCCAAGGTACAGTTTGAGTGTTGGGGGCTTTAAAAGTTTCCAGATGATTGTAATGTATGGTCTAAGTTTATAGAATCATTGATTTATAGGAATTACCCTGAGCCCATTTTGCCTTGATAGAGGCAGAGAGTGTCAGAGGGGATGGTGATGTGGCTTCTTACAAAGAGAACACAGATTCTGATAAAGAAATGGAATCCAGAATCTCCTGGTTCCACTCTTGAAGGGGATTTTCAGGCAATGCGAAGGGCAGGCAGATCGAGGTCCCTCCATCCCTCCCCCAAGTTTCACCTCCCCTGGGGGTCTCTTTTTTGAGTATTACTTCTATTGCTACTTCACAACTAGATGCTCAAATCCAGCTGTGTCCCAAGGCCCCTCTGCCTGGTTCCTGATTATGCGGCTAATAAAGGCTCCAACTTCCTAACACACATTAGTAATATAACAGGGAATAAGAGGGTAGACACACAGAGAGTACCTGAGATATAGATATCCTAGCTTCCACAATACAACATTCAGAGTCTACCAGAACTGGCTTGCTCCCTGAGATTTACAGATGCCTTGCCATTCTGGTCATGAGTCCAGGAAAGAGGCCTTTCCCAGGGAAAACCCCTCTCCACCTGCTTTTATTAAATCTTTAATTGAGGTAAAATTGGTATATACCATTATAGTAGTTTCAAGTGTACAACATAATAATTCTATCTCTGTATACACTACAAAGTGACCACCACAATAAGTCTATTTACCATCCATCACAATTGACTCTCCTCACCCATTTGACATACTCCTGATCCCCTTCCCCTCTGACAACCAATCTGTTCTCTGTATGGATGAGTTTCTTCTTTGGTTTGTTTGTCTTGTTTTTTAGATTCCACCTAAAAGTGAAATTATATAATATTTGTCTTTCTCTGACTTATTTTAATCAACATAATGGCCTTAAGCTTCATCCGCGTTATCACATATACCAAGACTTCCTTCTTTTTTATTGCTGAGTAGTATTCCATTGTGTATACGCATCACATCTACCCACTTTGAATGTTTGCTTCTTCTTCGCAATTGAGATCAGGCTATGTCCATGGCTCTCCAATAGAATGTTCCCTGACAACTGAAATGTCCTGTATCTTGTCTGTTCAATGCAGTAGGCACTAGCCAATGCCAGTACAGGAGGCTATGGAGCAACTTCAAATGTGGCTAGTGAAAGTGATGAACTGAATTCTTACTATATTTAATTTAATTTAATTGCATTTCACTTAAACTTAAATAGTTACATGTAGCTAGTGACCAACATGGTTGATAGTACTCCACAAGGGTGCTGACATATTTTATTACTCAAAGTCCCATAGGATCACCATGTAAAAATAAGTTCACAGCACTGAAATGAGAAAAGCAAATAGTGCTCTTGTGTGGAAAGAAGGGGCTGTGAAATACAGTCTGTTACTTCAACATAAGCTAGATGTTCTACCATCTGGCATCGCCATGGCCCAGGTAAAAGTTAAAATGTATTGTCAGTTTCATCCTTTACAAAACCTCTCACAAGCCAACACTTTAATTGGACTAGGGGGAAAAAAGTCAAGTAGAAATGATCCAACAACCATCTTTTTTCAACAGGTTCCAGGACTTCCTGATTTCTTTGGTATCAAATTACTCTGCCCATCACTTTCCTGTTATATTAGCACTTCCTGGTTCCATAAATACTATAAATAGACATCTGGAATCCCCAAAACCAAACAAAGGAAAACACTAAGTTTCTGTTTTTAGTAACGTAACCTCTTGAACCTCCTGTAGTGTTCATTCAAATGGATAACAGGGCTGGACTTAAATTATCAGATAATCTGACAGACTAGGTAAGCAGTATTGAATTCAGAGAGCTGAAAAGTAAATGATTAGTTAAGATCTACAATTAACATATAAACTCATCAACCCTCTAACAGTTGCCTTAGTCTGAATTCACTTGTTCCCCACTTCTCCGTTTCCTTCTGATGCCGACCCCTGTCTCTCAGTCTGAACCCTAGGGCACTGTGCAGAAGTGGTGGCGTCCTGACTCAGACTGCCTGGAGTTGAAAACTCACTGCTCTAGTAACTCCATGATGTTGGGCAAGCTACTTAGTTCTCTGGCTGCATTTTTCTCACATGCTAAACAGGGATAATAATAAGTTCATTCATGGAGTTGTTTGAGAGACAGATGAGTTAATGCTTTTAAAACTCTTTAAAAAATGCCTAGTACATATTGATTTCTTAATACACTTAAGCTATTGCTACCAGTGACATTATTTTAGTCAGGAGACCTGACTTCAAGATGTCCCTCTGCAACCCACTGGTTATGTAACCTTGGTCTATTGACTTCTCTTTTCTGACCTTTGGTTAGTAGCCATCGATAAATAAGAATGCAATCGTCATTCTCAGAGGGTTGTTGTAAAGATCGAATGAGAGAGCATTTATGAAAGTGACGTTAGACAGGAAGTAGATGGAAGTTCCCACAGGTAAAAGGGCAATGCTCCTAACCCCCTGTCCCCCAGGGAAATGGCATTTCAGCTCTCCAAGAGCCTCAGGAATGTCGAAGTCCACACTCTGGCCCTCGGCTTCAGAGACTCAGAAAACTGCGTGGTCGGTACACAGGAGCAGACCCATCACGCAGGGGCGTGCTGACTGCAGTCACGCCCACAGGTCTGTAGAAACAAGCAGAACACCAAAGTGCTCGTTTGTCATTAAAAACATAAGCACCATCTCAGACAAAACAGGTCACCTCAGAATATTCTCACTTTGTATCCACACTACAAATAGAGACAGATCAGAACGAGAGCTGCTGGAAGATTGTGTACTCAAGACAAAGGGTTTCGTGGGAGCTGCAGGTGGCTGAGGTGTGTCCCTCTCTGCAGCAGAATGCTGAGCACTCAGTTCCTTCTGTGGGCAAAGCACTCTCTCTCCTGTACGGAGCTGAAATCAGCACTGCCAAAATCTTGCCTCCAAGACCCCCACCTGTTTCTATGTTTCTAGAGCCCCACACTAATTGTTGACTAGCATATTGCTTTCACAGATAGACAAATACCCATTGGTATTTTTCTTGTCCTGCTGACCAGGAAGTCATTTGGACCCTTTTAACTTATTTTCACTCTCATCCACTAGATGTTGATGTCATTGTTTGATGCTCATGGGTACTCTTTTCTCCCAGTCCATGTTATATGGACTACATCCCAGGTCCACATAACAAAAGGCTAAACAAATGCAATATTCTTTTTATATAACTACAGATTTAAGGTTATAGTTACCTAACAAAAGAGTTTGAAAACCATTTTTCCCCTAAGTCATGTTTGTTTTTTCCTTGTGTGCTGGCTGTCTTTGATCCTCCAGACCTACTCTCCATCCTTCTCCACCTTCCTTCCTGCCTCAGAAGGCTGATGAATGTGGAGTCCATCAATGGACCCTCCTTCTCTTGGCTTCCAGCTGGGTTTAGACAGGGAAGAGCCTTGGCAGAAGATAAGAAGGGGGGAGGCGAGTATGCTCAGGTTATTTATTCCCCTTGGCTCCCTTTCTGAGATAGTGCCTTGGGCTATTTCTGTTGCTCAACAAATGTCACTGCTCCTCTCCAGAAGGTATCCTCTATAAGTCTTAAGAATTCAGACACCACTCCCTCCCCTTTTTTCCTTAGCCATGATAGTGACTTTGCTGCTATTAACCCCAGGTTACTGCAATATTACTGGTGCTTCCCCACATTTTTATAAAGAGTCCCTTTGTAAGCAAACCTTCTTTGAAATTTCCTAATTTGAGTGAGCCATCTGTTCCTTGTTGGTATCATGAATGACATACTTTGTTTTCGTTTTAAGTATTTGTGATTTTCCATGTAGATGTATGGAATGTTAACATTTTAAGTGGTGAGAGAATGACCTCATGACAGAAATACTTCAATGGCATGGGAAGCATGGATTCTGGGTTCCCTGGCTCAGACTTTGATGGCTCAACCACCACTCAGAAGCCATACCCACAGCCCATGTCTTCCTGCGTGCCTCATGCAGCAGATGTGTGGGGAGTGAGAGGCAGCAAAGCACATGTGGGGAAAGGCTACTTAGTGTACATAGTCCCTTCACCATCCAGGGAAGAACCAGTCAGGTGCATGAACAACAGCAGCTGCAGGAGAATTCACACCCAGCGTATTTTCATAAATTACAGACTCAAATTTCATAAATTTTCATAAATTATAGACTCAAAAGTTTTAGAGCTAGAAAGTTCAATAAAGACCCTAACCCTTCATCTCCCATGTGAGGAAACAAACTCAGGTCTACACCGCCACTGAGCTAAAATGTTTTAAACAAACCTGCTCAGGGACTCAGCTTCTTCATTTCCAGTCCAGTGACTTCCAGGAGAAGGAAGTTGTTTCTCAAAATTGAAGGAGCAAGATTCCAGCAGGAGTTTCTCAACATTTAAGACATTTTATTGGCTTAATGCAGAAATTGTATCAATTTAAGTTCCATTAAAGCTCATCAAAAAAGCAAACAAAAAATTTTACAAACATCTATTATATTTGCACATATATGTACACATATGTGTGTACATCCATACATCCATACATGTATATACATTTATGTGTATATTTCCGTTTCAGCCTTTTACTTGGTTCTCGTTAGTTTAGCTTGCTTGCTCTAGCCCTGGGCATGTGCTTCTCTTCATGGCTGTTTTAGCATTAACATTTTGGGAATTGTGACAGGTTCTTTCAAACTCTGAGGAGAGAGCTGAATATTTGAAGAATAATTTATCAAATCACATTTTTCCTGATATGAACTAACACAAAAAAGTAAAAACAGTCATTTCTTTAAGTTGTTATTGAGGGTAAAAAGGAACTTAACACAATGCCAGAATATTGAAATTCAGGCAAAAAAAGGGGAAGATTGGGTTCACCAAAGCCTTATCATATGTACTTTGATTCTTTTTATTCAAATTCTATGTGGAGTGATTTTTATAAATGTGAAGTTCCATTTTGTCACTTGAGAATGTCAAAAGCAAACATTTTATCATTTTGATATAATTTTGAACAAAATCAAGTTTAAAAGGCTAGACTGAGTCTACAAAGGAATATTATACTTCAGAACTCAAGACTTTAGCTAAACTCAACCCCAGCTACTTGGGGATATAACTCCCAGGAGTTAAGGAGTGAGATTTCCTCTTTGGTGACTTGGAAGACACAGCACTGCTCCCAACATGAAGAAGATGGCTGGCTCTTAATTCAGCAAAAGAAAAAGTGGCTCTTAAAAAAGAAAAAGCCAGGAGAGAAATTCTGTGCAAGGATGCTGAGGGCTCCTGAAGCAGAGCGTGGCTGCGGAGCCAATTCAGAGTGTGGGAACTCAGGCAGTTTGGGCAGTCCGTGAAGCCGGAAGCATGAGAAGTACGTCTCAGCAGAAACATTCTGTCTAGGAAGCTGCCACAGCCACTTACTGCCATGACAGTTTCTATCCACCCTTTGTCATGTAACACTAGCTTTATTTCAAGATCCCGACAGGAAATTCTAATTGACCAGACCAGGGCCACACACATGCTTACGTCTTGGTCTTCAAGCAGAGGGAAGTCCTCCCGCCTTCTCTCTGCTTTCTGTAGTGGGAGGCAAAGCACCATATCCCACCAAAAGTGCACATGATGGAGGACCCCTGAACAGGGGGATGCTGAACAGCCCCAAAATCATTAACCAAAACAACTGTCCACTGTGCTTCCAAAGAGGGCCGCACTAAGTTCAAGGTTTCCCACCCAAAGCACTTGGTCAAAGAGGCCTTGTAATTTCTCTTGTCTCTACACTCAGGCGAGATTTCCCAATTCTGTCGCATGCACAGCTAGAATAGGAGACTGAGTAGCTTTCCAACCTCAGTGGGAGAACATAAGCTTTGAAACAAGAGAAAACGGTTAGTCGGCTGACTCTCCTGCACATCAGCATGTCACCATAAGCAAGGCATTTCACCTGAACAATGGCAGCCTCCTTCTCTGCAAATGGAGCGGACAAATATTTTCACCTCTGGGTTAGTGCAGGCATTAAAGGAGGTAGTGTCCAGCTGTCCTTGACATAGAGTTTAGTTTCATCACTGTAGCTCTTTTCACTAACGTGGGTCTCTGAAGTAGGGTAAACACTGGGTTCTGAAATCCCTGAAGTAGGCTTTCATTGGATCAGGGACTACTTCCATAGACTTGTCAGTTAAAACCGTCTGTATAAACGTGGTCACTAACATAACCCACTAACACAAGAAGCAGCATGTCTCCTGTTCATTTGCTCCCTCACTGCACTACCGGAATATGTGATTGAAGAATAATTTATCAAGTCACATTTTTTTCTGGTATGAGATAACTTACAAAAACTAAAAAGAGTCACTTATTTCAGTTCCTCCCAGTGGAACACCTGGGTCTGACCCTCTTACAGCAGTCTTACTAGAACAGGTTCCCATGCCCCAGTATATCTTCATATAGGTTTGGCTGAACTTATTTGAAACCAAACTTAAAAATATAATCAGTTTATATAATACAATATTTGTACTGAGTCCTCAATTCTGGAAAAGTTCTTACCTTTCAGTTAAACATAGTATTGGTCTGAGGTTTGGAAAGGGCCATTGGGGGATGTTTTGGTGGTTCTCTGGTATTGCTGGTACATGCAGGGAGAAAAGCTTGAGCATCTGGCTGAATGAGATGTATAACTGTGGTACCAGAACAGGGAGAAAATCAAGAAATCACTCAACAAGAGGGGGTGTCCAGTGAGCTAGCAAGTGAAGGGCAGAGGCTACTACAAGTCACTACATAGCTTAATAACAATACCCTGGGCTTTCATCAATGATTCCAGAGTGATTTCCAGCAGCTTCTTTCTGTTGATAAACTCTGGCATGTAAAGAAAATGAAACCCCATCCTGATGTGCATTTTTCCAACTTCCCTCTCAGAACAACAGTTGCTGGGCTGAGATCTCAAGTCCTGGCTCATGGGGTAGAACAGCTTTAGAAGGGGGTATCACAACTGAGCCAGAGACATCGTCTAGGACAAAGCTGTGACTGAAAGCCCGATGAGACACCTAGAAGAGGCAGCAGTTCAAAGTGGTTGTTAAAGGCAGGTTGAGGTGAGAAGCTACAAGACACAAAGCATGAGTGAAAGGTGTAATGGGGTTGTGGGTGGCATCTGGAGGGACCATCTAAGCCATGGGAGCACAGCAACAAGGAGATTTCTTGGGGTGCTTAGTGTGGGGCTGCTAAGACACCTAGCTGCCTCAGAGACAGTGGGCCTCACTTTATAAGGCAATTTTTTTTCTTTGCTTGGCAATTTGCCTCAGCTAGACGTGGAACTACTTAGAAAGCCAAACTAAAATAAAACAAAAACACAAAGGAATCGGTTTGCAAATGTTCAGGTGACATTTGTCACGTAAGAGCAACATGAAGTTAGACACTGGAACAGCACACCTTGGGGTGCCCTGAGCTTGTCCCCTTCAGCTCATTTTCACTGAAAATTCTGTGATCTTCTCCCTTTGGGTCCAGGCAGGCCCTACTGAAGTGCAGTGGCCTCAAAGTATTATAAAGAGTTAAAATGGTTTGTAACCCTTAAAAATCCAGAGATTCTTCAGTGGCAAGAGACATATAAGCCTATGAAAGTTTTATAAAATAGACATTCCTGCCACCATGTACCATAGTGGAAAATCACTGTGGTCACGAGGCACTCACTGAGATAGAAGAAGCCCGATCCTGCAGGCGCTTTGGGGTATGAAAATGGATGAAGGTATGGCCTTCTTCGATTGCATTCCTGATTTTATCATTTCTTGACCTTTATCTACCTTCCAGACACCAAATGGAACATCCCCAGTGGAACATTTAGACATCTGCTGATCTTGAGACCCTGGTGAGTTTCATAAACATAAACACATGTATATGAGGCGTGATCAAACAACACAGTGAATGTTTAAATTTTTTAAATTTATTATAGTAAATGACATATTGCCATTAATCCCCCTCAAAATACTCCCCCTTGCTTCAAGCACACTTATCCCACCGTTCTTGCCACTTTCTGAAGCAGTTCTGGAAGTCCTTTTTTGTGAGTGTCTTTAGTTGCACTGTGGTGGCTGCCTCAATGTCCTGAATCGATTCAAAACGTTTTCCTTTCATGGTCATTTTGACTTTGGGGAAGAGCCAGAAGTCTCATGGTGCCAGATCCAGTGAATAAGGTGGATGAGGGCACACCATGATGTTTTTATTTGACAGAAATTGCCGTACCAGAAGTGATTGTGACACAAAGCATTGTCATGATGGAGGATGATTTACAGCACACTTTAAGACACACCTCCTCTCAACCAAAGCTCACACCTGACTGACTGCCCTGAACAAGTTGAAACTTGTCACACAATGTTACTAAGGTTCGATGTACTGCTTCTCTTATTGAAGATCCCTGCCTTTCCGTTGGATGGCACTCGGTAGCAGCATTCACTATATTCTTTGATCACAAAGGAAAGGCTCCATGTTCCACATTGCTTCTGGTATGGCCATTTCTATAAAATTAAAATATTACAGTGTGCCCTCATCCACCTTATTCACCGGATCTGTCATCATGCAACTTCTGGCTCGTCCCCAAAGTCAAAATGACCATGATTGGAAAACGTTTTGAGTCGATTCAGGCCATCGAGGCAGCCAGAACAGCACAACTAGAGACACTCATGAAAGAGGACTTCCAGAACTGCTTCAGAAAATGGCAAACCTGAAGAAATAAGAGTGTTCGAAGCGAGGAGGGTATTTTGAGGTGGATTAATGGCACTGTGTCTTTCACTGTAATAACCTTTTTTTATTTAAACATTCACAGTATTGTTTGATCACACCTCATACTCAGGCATCTGTTCTTTAAAACCGACCCCAACCTGCCATCTTCCACTTTCCTTTTTCCATTTTTATGTATACTTATTATGCAGCTGCCATATTATTTCATTTCCAATACTGCTAAACAAAGGTTCTAATGGTTTGAGACTTTCTTTTTCCTCCAACATGATACATTTTAGAAAAGCACAAACAACAGAAGATCATTTCACGTTGAGCTCCCCAAGGGTAAGACCTGATATGTCGCAGCAGTAGTGGGTGCTGGGGGCCTGCTCCTGGATCTCAGGGGGCTGGCTGTGGTATTCAAAGCCAACCAGGTAGGTTTGGCTGTGAGAACTTCTTCCACAAATTACTCAACCTCTGGAAGCCTCAGTTTGTGTCTCTGTAGAAGGGATAATGACAGTATCTACTGATGAGGTTGTTGAGAAGATTAAAGGCATTCATCTCTCTAAACACTCAGAATGGCGTGTGGCATGGAGTAAGTATTAGCTGTGGGGATGACAACAGAGCCTGCCCTCTATGTTGGTGCTAGGACTTTCCTGTGTTCCAGGAACTATGAGTTACAAAACCAAGTAGGCACGGAATAACGAGGCTGTTTTCCCTAACACTGAGAAGGCCCTCACAATGCATGTGTATCTGGAAAACCTTGTCCTGCCGCTGGATCAATGCACGCCAGGGACTTTCAAACAAGCACTGATAGTTTTTAGGGGTCTTCACAATGACTATTAAACAGCCTCTCAATTTCCTCGGGACATTGTTAAGTATCAACACCTCCTCCTCACTTACGCGCTGACATTTTTCTATGAGATGTTGAGCCTCCTCGCTGAATAGAACAGCCAAGTAATCACCAAGGATTCTTTCAGGAACCTGTGTTTATTAATGCACCTTCATCTTCAGTTCAGAATGTTTTTAATCTTGTAAATCAGCAACCAACCAAGGTGATTGCTGCTGATTTTAAATATTTCATGTTGTTGTTAATGGGTTTTACAGAGCTGGAATCTGATGAGCATACATGTAATAAAAACACATCCTCCTATCCTTTTTTTTTTCTTAGACACATTTTCCTTGTACGATTTGGCAAAAAGACAGATACTTATAGAGTAAGTTCTTTTGCTGTTTATACTTTCCCTGGCAGTGCTCCAAACAGCATTTAACAGTGTATTAATCAGCCAGAATGTGAGCTCAACAGACCACGGCATTTTCCTACTGCACCTGAGAACTCCGGGTGAATACTCAGCTCTCTTGTTACGCCAGGAATGCATTTTCAATGTATATTAAATTCATGGATTGCATATTATCGCCTTTCATTTCCAGGGGAAGGCGGAGATTGCTAGCAGGACCTTCTAGCCCTGAGAATGTGACAAACAGGGAACCATTTTGCCACTCAAGACATCAGCAGGAAAAATGGTGCATTGTCTCTTTCTCATATTATGTCTTAGAAATGTCCACCAGCAATACCCATGTGTTTGTAAGATGAGTAGAGCAATGAGAATGGTACAGAGTGATTAGTTGTCTTATCACTGGTGATGAATTCTAACGGGTGGCAGGGGCAAACTAGACTTGAATGAAACTGAGTTGCTACTTTTTTTTTTTTTTTTTTTTAAGTAAAAATGGAATAAAAGGATGAAATGGATTTTGGATAGTCTTGTGCAAAAACATCCCAAAAGTCAATATATCTTCCTCTATTAGATTTCATGCAGATCTAGGAAATACCAGAAACTTAAAGTAATCTAGCAGCTTTTCTTATCGTGAGGATACTGTGTTTCTCCAAGAAAAGGACTGCTTCTTGGCTTCCCTATTCTTTTTAGAGACTCTTATGTCATAAGCTAAATGCGTGAATTGCCAGCTCTCAATTACACAAAAGGACGGTAATGCTGATCTCAGAGGCACTGGTTGCTGAAGCAATTGCTTCAAGGAACATGAAGTCAACAGCTTCGCCTTCACGAGGACACTTATCTATCGAAGTGTATGGTGTGCCTGGCTCTCACAGGCATAATTCTAGAAGGAATATCCACATTTTAACTGTCTTGACATATCAGCAAAATTAAACCTCTGAACATGAGCATTTTTTAATTGGCCTCACTGCCTCTACTTGCAAATTGTGTGCGTGTGTGTGTGCGCGCCTGTGTGTGTTTTGAGGGTATTTGCATGTAAACAAAGATACGCAATTAAAGCCTGGTTTGGTTCACAAACTGCCCCAAAACAAACTTCTGAGCATAATATTTCCTTAAAGGTATGTCTTGCATATGAGAAAGGCTTATTGTATTTGTATATTTTCTCTGACTTTGTTTTATTCTCAGAAATCTGAGGAGTCTATTCCCTGGAGCTTATTTATAATGATGCTTCAGGTTCAGCTGTGTGTCCCTTTTGGCTTTCCTCCTGAAGCGGAGAAGCATTTGCACAGAGCACACCAGGTGTTACTTTCATATTCTCAGACATACTAGAATACATTAACACAAACACTAAATCAAAACATAGCAAAATTAATGATCATTGCCAGAGTATCTAGACCAAACTCCTTATTACTGCACAGGATCTGTGTGCATTATCTCTGTTCCCACTGTCCACATTGTTGGACAATTTGATACTGATTTTAATAGGTATTTTAACTGTTAGTTGATGTTCACATAAATTACAGAGCAAAATTTATCTCCTTTAGTCAGCATCGTATCATCCATTTTCTTTGGCTTGTTAGATAATGACATCCAAAGACTGGATTCTTGGGGCTTCATTTCTCTGGCCTAGACCCAAAGAAAATTCACTCCTCTGGCCTGAGCCCCAATTTCGTGCTTGGGAGCTAAAGCACATGACAACTGTTCATCATTCCTTTCTCTTTCTTTCTTTCTTTCTTTCTTTCTTTCTTTCTTTCTTTCTTTCTTTCTTTCTTTCTTTCTTTCTTTCTTCTTTTCTGTTTTTCACTATCTGGAAACCAATTCCCTGAAGCAAACTGGTGAGACACTTTAGTAAAAAAATTAAAAAACTGAAATATGTAGGTATAGCTTTCCTAAAGATGTCAAACTGCTGAATGACACAAGGTTCCTGGGCATTCCATAGACCTTTTAAATTGTGTCCACACCAGGCAAGCTATATAGGTACACCATCCTCTCAGAGATAGACTACCATCCCATGCAGCTAAGGCAAAAACATCAATTACTTGTCACCTCTCTATCCCTCTATTAGCTGTAGCATTCTTTTATTAAGCACTAATGAAAATGTTTCTGTATAAAATATCTAAGTATAGTTTCTGAGTTTAGGCGTGGTAACCAGGGCAAAGGGAATGTGTACTTTCCGAAAAATCTATAGATTAAGAAAACAGTTACTCAAAGTCACCTCAACTTACCCACCTTACAAAAACTGCAGAAGTGAACATAAAAGAGAGGAATACAAACGAATGAATCATGTTCAGATTTCTTAGCAACTCAATGTTTTTCCTTCCCCACAAAGAGATGGCCAGTTTTCCTTTTACAACGACAATTGAGGAGTGAGAAAGATCCTGTTATCCATTGGACAAAATACTGGGAAAGATTTGATCTATAGGATCCTTGGGAGACCACCCTTCCAGACTCCAGGTGCATCTTTCCAAGATAAACCCAAATGATATTCCTGAGAAAGTTCCTGAAAGGACAGGATTGAATGATAGGTGATCAAAGAGACAGGGAGTTCCCAAAAGAAAGCAAAAAAAGTGTTGTTTATCGACAGGGGAGGGAGACAGTGCTAAAATTATTGAGTTAAAACTTTGCCCTTTAGTTCACAAAGGAAGCTGGGAAGAGATATCAGAATCATATGGTACTTTCCCAAATGGGGATAGAAGAAACGTTAGGCAAAAAACAGCAAATGTTCTGGTTTCACAGTCAGTCAAGGACTTAGATTTCTTAGGAGATCGTGCAATTTCATTACCCCATATGTCTGTCTCTAAATTCTGAAGTAAAATATATGATGAAAGAAAACTAATTAACCCATTTGAGCTCTAATAAGAAAGGAGTAGTTTGAGAAATTATTCCAGTGGTCTGAATGTTAGGACAAAGAATGAGGGAATGACAGGACATTGGATTATTTTTGGATCAATCAGTAGTGCTTCTGTATATTTGTTGTCTTAATTTCTCAAATTCTCTTTCTCTGTTTAACATGTACTGTTAGACACTAACCTGCAAAGGAGTTACTGTCTGGTTCATATTCTGGATTGCCAAGATCCTTACAAAGAAGCCCATAACAAACCTGCTTGCATCAGAAATTACTGCAGGTGTTTCATTTGCACTGTTTTTTTTTTTTTCAATTTGATGTACTTCAACTCAAACCAAAAACAGCAGGGGTGCACCTAGTATATGCTAAGCCCTGTTCTGGACACAGATGCTACAAAGATGGGCAGGACCAAGTCCTGACCCTGAGATGCTCAGAACATAGTGGGGACAAGAGACAAAGAAACCATCATACAACAAAGTGATTAGTATGATCATGATGATTAGAAGGAAGTAAAGCAGAGTGAAGGGAAACTCTACTTCTGCAAGAAGGGATCAGGAAATTCTTCCCAGGAGGTCTTAGGAACACGTCATGTTCTGGAAGCTACAGGTAGTTTGAAGTGGGTGGTTTTGTCTGTGGGGGATGAGGAGGAAAAAAGAATCTAGAGAGAAAGACAGATTCCAGATGGAGCCAGGCATTGGTGTTTACATGTCTCCACAGATAATGAGGCGCCATGAAAGGACTGTAAGCAGAGCAGTGCCGTGGTCGGCTCTGTGTCCAATGCAGTGTATGAGCAGAAAGGAGGCACAACAAGAGAGTTGAGTAGATACAAACTTACTGCAACATTGCAGGTGAGAAAGCAAAGCTGCAAATGGATCAATCGTCAAAAGTCCTTCTGTTGACTAGACCAGAACAGACTGAAGTGAATGCTCTATGCCGGATCCTGCTTTCCTTCATGGGACAGAGCTGTGGTTGTTCAAACTCGTACAGCTTGTGCAGGCAGGTAAAGAACACCTGACAATGGTGATGTGGAAAGAGAATAAAAATGATCTTACGTGGGCTGCAAATGGCTGCAAGGCTACTGATGGAATACCATCCCCATTAATGGTTTCTGCCCCATGTTTCCATTGGTGACACACCTAGAGGTGACCAGATGTGACCACGGGCCTCAGCGCCCTCCCTCAGAGACTGGTGCTTTAGCTGCTGAGGCAGACGGCTACACTTCTTGCCGCAGTGCTGGCCAGAGGAGAGCTCACCCTCCACGGCCACCTTAGCAAGTGCAGTATTTTGAGCACTGGCCAATTTAAATCTATAATTCAACTAAAAAGTGCCAGTAAAAAGTTGTTGGAAATTTTTTCTTAGTGTGATTTTTCAAGATTCAGAAACTCCTCACCCATCAACTTTACTTCACCAGTCAAGACCTAAAAGACCTAAAACAACATAAAAAGCAATCAGTTTTCTTGATTCCTTAAATAATGTTGTTGCTTTTTCCACCAGAATTAGCTGTCTCTTCTATTAAACAATTTACAACTTTAGTTCACCAATATGACATGAATGAAGGCAGGTTTCATCAGTCAGTAAGTTAACAAATATTTATGGCATGGCTCCTGGGTCAGAATGCTTTTAGTGTGGAAAACTAAGACCCAATTAAAAGTGGCTTAAACAGCTATGGGAATATGTTGTCTCACAAAAGAAGCCTGTGGATGTGGTGGTTCCAAGGTTGGTTTATCAGTAATAGCTCAGTGATGTTGTCAAAGCCCCACAGTCTCTCCTTCTCACTCTGACATCATTATGGTGGTCTTAAGCAGGCTGCCTCATGATACTAAGATGGCTGCCACAGATCCAGGCATCACATTGGTCTTTTACAAGGCAAGGACAATTGTTGCAAAAGCACAGAATATGCCCATTCCTAAATCAATCACAAAGAACAAGAATAAGAAAATCTAGGATTGACTTAGAATGATTACAGTACACCCTCTGGGTCAGGGTGAGAGCCTAGAATTTTCTGAAGCACAAGATATCAGATAATAATCATGGTTGTGTTGGAAAGGAAACAAGAACAATAGATAGGCAACTAACAATGTTTACCACTCCACTATCCTAAGTACCAGAGATACGTCAGCATACAGTTTCCACAAGATGTTGGCTCTCAAGAAGCTTTCCTTCTAGTTGAGGTATGGGAAGGCTGGTGGCCAAATTAGAAGGAGAAAGAAACTTAGCCATAGGGGCAATCAGCCTCCAAAATTAAAGTAATACGACACATATCTCTCTCTGTGAAGGGTTTTTGTGTCATCAGGTGTACATTAACTATATTAAGTATCAATAGAATTGACTTGGCAATTATTCAGAGATAAACATTTTAGACATAAAAATGTAATACGCAGATAGGATGGGAACAAATCAATTCCCATTTAATTTCTAAATAATTACTGCATGCAAAGCATTGTGCAGAACTCAGAAAAGTTATCAGATGTAGACCGTAGCACTGACAATGTCAGTGAGGTGGTGTGATGACACATGGTGATAAATATGAGTGCAGTGGAGTTTAGAAGAGGTCTAGAGGGTTCTCACTGGACTAAATCTTGCCAACTTTTGTATATTGAAAATAATTTAAGAGGAAAGAATATAAAAGAAGTAAATTTAAAAAATTATATAAATGGGGAGTAACTAAGAAGGAAGTTAACAAAATTAAAACTGGAAGGACCAAGAGTAAGGGTGTAAGCTTAAAAATAATCCTAATGCACGTTATTGACTAAGGTAGATAGGAAAATTAGTTACATAGGAAAATGTTCTACATATATCAGGCAAGATTTGACTTAGTAGAAACTACTGGATAAACATTAGTGACGGTGATAATAATAGCTAACAGTTACGTAGCACTTACTATATAGCAGGACCTGTTCTAAGCACTTTACATATTAGCCCATGTAATCTTTACATCATCTGTAAGAAGAGGTGGTACTTTCATCCTCATTTTACAGATGAGGACAATTCAGGAGTAGGAAGGTTTAGTAACTTGCTCAAGGTCACACAAGCCAGTAAGTGTCAGAGCTGGATTCAAAGCCAGGCAGTTGGGCTCCGAGTGTCTTATTTCAACCACTGTATTACACAAGAGGGAAAATAAAGTGAACCTATGAGGTTGTCCTTGTTAAGATGTGAAAGAGCCTGAGTGAATTTGGAGTCCTATTCTTTGCAACTTTGATCACCTATGTAAAAGCTCTTTTGAAAATGAAGTGCTCCCAGAGTTGTGCTGCTGCCAGGCACATGTGGAGAGGAAAACATCCTAGTTATGCAAAGGATTCAGTGAGTCCATAGGTGAGGCTACAGAGAACACACAGGTTTATGACCCTCAGGCCTTAAACGATGTTACCCGGTTCCCTGGGATGGAGAATCACAGAATGGAAAGCCAAAGAAACCCTAGCAGGGACCGGCAATGGCGAGAGTTCCCAGAGCAGTCTAACAGCCATGAGGGCGTACTGGAGGATGTCACAGCAGCTCCCACCAGAGGCTCAGCCTTCCTCATCTGTCAGTTTCACCCTCCATTGGGTTGCCACAGGCTTACATTTTTGGCATCATTGTAGCCATTTCCTGCAGTTATCATCTTGTCCTCCAAATAAACGACCCAACTGAGCCCTTTCACAGCTTCTCTCTGGCTATTCTATGAATATGAATTGGGGCAAATTGGCCATCATACAGATGCTGAAATAAAAACAAAAAAGAACTGAATTTTTTTGCCAGCCCAACATACGTCCTTTGACCTAATCCACTTAGAAATACTCTTGCATAGTGAAAAGAATACTGGATTGGGTGGCATTCAATAGGTCTGGAGTACAAACTCTCAGTGGGATTTCAGACAGATTACATAAATTGTATGACCTTTTTTATACCTCAGTTTCATCATCTGTAAAATGTCAATAAAGTGTCCTGATTCCTGCAAGGGGTCATAAAGGTATTATGAGAACCAAATGAAATATCCTACATGAAAGCCATTTGAAAGGGACAAGTCCCTGTGCAATGGCAAGGCGTTGTTTATGATCCCTTTACTCCTGTCTCCTGTTACTACGATCCTGGTTTAAGAAAATCCACACGTCTGCACCCAAGGGCCTGAGCCCTGCCCCTTCCACTACCTATTGCCACACACAAACAAATAAGGAGTATTCCTGTCTTAGTCCGCTTGGGCTGCCATCACAAGATAATGACCCCAGACTGGGTGGTTTAAATAACAGAAATGCATTTTCTGACATTTCTGGAGGCTGGTAGTTCAAGATCAAGGTGCAGATGCCGGCAGGAATAGTGTCTGGTGAGATCTCTCTTCCTGGCTTGTAGATGGCTAGCCATCTCAGTGTGTCTGCATGTGGCTCTCCTCTGGGTGGGAATGTGGAGAGAGATAGAGATCTCTGGTGTCTCTTCCTCTTCTTATAAGGACACCCATCCTATCAGATGAGAGCCTCACCCTTAGGACCTCATTTAACCTTAATTACTTCCTTAACAGCCCCTCTTCAAATATAGTCACATTAGGGATTAACATATGAATTTTAGGTGTACCCAATTTAATTTATAACAATCACCTAGAGAGAAGAGCAGGCCTGATAAGTGTTTTTAAGCAGCCAGACAATTTCTGCCCTGTACATGGGGCAGTTGTCTGTAACAAGGACTGCTAGCCAAACCACTGGTGGGGTTCTGCTTTGGCTGTCTCTAGAATGAGGGCACTGGTGACAATTTCAGGTATTCATTTATATTAATTAATATGCAGGGGTATTCCATGCTTTTTGTTGGAAAGAAGAGGAGATTTTTTCATTATTGTTGTTGTGTTATTTGATTTGCACAGGACTACCTGAGAACAGGGTAGAACGATATCTACCCCAAAATAAATGTCATGATTGGCATTGAGTCCAATGCAGGGAAG
This sequence comes from Rhinolophus sinicus, assembly GCF_057876585.1. NCBI lineage: Eukaryota > Metazoa > Chordata > Mammalia > Chiroptera > Rhinolophidae > Rhinolophus > Rhinolophus sinicus. Next base: position 132,003,027 of record NC_142501.1, read on the forward strand.
GGTTGAAGGCATGAACTGATGGAGGGTTTAGGGCCCATCACTTCTGGTACTTCATACATCAGAAATTTAGGCATCTTTGAACATCAGTACTCTGGACAACCTCTCAGCACAGAGACTTCTTCTTTTATTCTCAGCAAAAGAGTTTAATTTAATTTAATTTACTCTATTTATTTATTTTTAATTAAAGTTTATTGGGGTGACAGTGGTTAGTACAGTTACATAGGTTTCAGGTGTACAATTCTGTAACACATCATCTATATATCACATTGTGTGTTCACCACCCAGAGTCAGCACAGAGGCTTTTTCAGGTGGGTTCAGAACCAGAGCATATAAATGATGAGGCACTAAATAGGACACATGTAAAGTCATAACTATTTGGTTGCTTGTGTGATGCCCCAGACTTGAGGGGATAAGGTGGAAGGTGGAATGGAGTTTGGCTTTACAAGAACAAGAGCAAGAATGTTTAAATATAAATATTTATATTACTTATTTGTCTCTGCAAGGTGCTGAGGCATGGAGCATTTGGTTAAATGTTCATGATTCTAAATCCAAGGGCACAGACTGGAAAAGAGGGAGAGAAAAAGCAGAGAGGAAGAATTTCTGAAGGTGACTAAGGAATATCCTGCCAGTATAGGTAAGATTCATCTTGCAGATATTGATAGAGATAGGTTTGAGGTAGACTCTACTGGCCCCAAATCTTCTAAGACAGGACACCTTGCAGTGTCTAGTCAAGGTGAAATATACTAAAGGAATCAGCCAATTCAAGAGAGGTAGCCAAATAAAAGAACCAGGGTTCAAGGTCTCTCACCCAATTGAACAAAGTCAGCTGAGTCAGAATACTGTACTAACCATGGCCTCTTTATTTCTTTTTATTCTTATTTTAAAATATTTTTTTCAATTACAGTTGACATCCAATATTATTTTATTTTGAAGTGTCTAAATAGTGATTAGACATTTATATAACTTATGAAGTGATCACCCCAATAAATCTAGTATCCATCTGACACCATACATAGTTATATTATTGACTATACTCCCTATGCTATAGTTTACATCCTCATTACTATTTTATAACTACCAATATGTACTTCTTAATCTTTTCCCCCTTTTCACCCATACCATCCCATGTGGCAACCATCAAAATGTTCTCCGTATCGTGAGTTTGTTTTCATTTTGTTTGTTTGATTATTTTGTTTTTAAGATTCCACATATAACTGAAATCATACAATGTTTGTCATTCTCTGTATGACTTACATCACTTAGCATAATATCGTCTAGATCCATCCGTGTTGTTGCAGATGGCAATATTTCTTTCCTTTCTACAGTGAAATATTCCCTTGTGTATATGTACCATCTCTTCCTTAGTCATTCTTCTACCCATGGACACTTAGGTTGCTTCCATATCTTGGCTATTGTAAACAGTAAATGTAGCTATGTCTTTTCGAATTAGTGTTTTGGATTTCTTTGGATAAATACCCAGAAGTAGGATTACTGGGTCCTTCTTTGTCCATTGTTATAACCTTTTTTAAAAAGTTTATTTTGTCTGGTATAAGTATTGCTACCCCAGTTTTTTGTTTGTTTGTTTTGTTTTTTAATTTTCATGAAATATCTGTTTTTCATTCATTTACGTTCACTCTGTGTGTCTTTTGATCTGAAGTGAGTCTCTTGTAGGCAGTGCATGTGAGGATCTTGTTTTCTTATCCACTCAGCCACGCTCTCTTTTGATTGGAGCATTTAATCCATTAATAGTTAAAGTAACTGTTGGTACATATGTAGTTATTTACATTTATTATTCATAGTTTTTTATCTTTTCTTCGTCTTCTCCACCTCTTTCTCCTCTTCCTCCTTCTCTTCCTCTTCTTCCTCCTCCTTTGCCTTCTCTTTCTTCTTCTTCCCCTTCCCCTTCCATTTCCCCTTCCCTCTCCTCCTCCTCCTCCTCCTCCTCCTCCTCCTCCTCCTCCTCCTCCTCCTTCTCCTTCTTCTTCTTCTCCTTCTCCTTCTTCTCCTCCAAGAAGTCCCTTTAACGTTTTTTGTAATAGGTTTGGTGGTGATGAAATCCTTTAGCTTTTGATTTTCTGGGAAACTCTTTATTTATCCTTCAATTCTACACGATAGCTGGCTGGGTAGAGTAATCTCAGTTGTAGATCCTGGCTTTTCATCACTTTGAATATTTTGTGCCAGTCCCTTCTGGACTGCATATTTTCTGTTGAGAAATCAGCTGACAGTCCTACGGGAGCTCTCTTGTAGGTAACAAACTGCCTTTCTCTTGCTGCTTTTAAGATTCTCTCTTCATCTTTGACCTTTAACATTTTAATTATGAATTCCTTGCTCTCTCTCTCTCTCTCTTCTCCTACTGGTACCTCTATGAGGCAAATGTTGGTATGCTCGATGTTGCCCCAGAGGCCCCTTACACCATCCTCATTTTTTAAAATTATTTTTTTTTCTTTTTACTCTTCTGATTGGTGTTTTCTGCTACTTTATTCCCAAATTGCTGATTCAGTTCTCTCCTTCATCTAAACTACTTTCAGTTCCATCTAATGTATTCTTTATTTCAGTTATTATATTCTTGATTTCTGACTGGTTCTCTTTTATGTTTTCCATCTCCATTTTTATGTTACCTATCTTTTTGTTGAAGTTCTCCCTGAGATCATTGAGCATCCTTATAACCAGTATTTTGAATTCTGCATCTGGTAGATTGCCTGTCTCCATTTTGTTTAGTTCTTTTTCTGGAACTTTGTCCTGATCTTTCATTTGGGATATGTTTATTTGTCTTCTCATTTTGGCTGCCTCCCTATTTGTTTCTGTATATTAGGTAGGGCTTTTATGTCTATCTGTCTTGGTAGAGTGACCTTATGTATTAGGTGTCCTATGGAGCCCAGTGATGCAGTCTCCCTGGTCACTTGAGCAGGGTGCTCCAAGTGTTTGTCCCTTCTATGGGTTGTGTGTTGTGCGCCCTCCTGTTGTAGTTAAGCCTTGTTTGCTGTTTGCACATCAATGGGAGGGATTGACCTTCAGGCTGATTGGTTATGAGGACTGGCCATGACTACAGTGGAGGAATTGTTGTGCAGGGGCCAACAATACATATCAGGATTTGTTTTAGTAGGGCTCTGGTGCCTGCTAAGTCTCATCTTTGGCTGTGTTATTTGTGGTGTTGGTTGGATGCTGTTCTCTTGTGGTCTGAAGCTGGCCCCCTGGGTGTGTTGGTCCTGGGGCCTCCTGAAAGGGTGCAAGCCAAAGTCAGCCACTGCCTATGCCCTGCCTGGGGCCACTTGGTCTGAGCTACAAAGTGATCTGAAGATGTTGAACACTTGTGCTGGGCTTGAAGGTACCCAAGAGAGATTAAGCTGTGAATAAAGACAGGCTGCTGCTGTGAATAGTGCCAGTCTTGGGGCTGCTTAGCAAGAGGTATGGGACATACTGAGGCCAGAAGCTCCTTGTTTGGGCTTTGTGAACCTTTGAGAGATTTAAGGAAATTTCACAGCTTTAGCAAGACAGGCTATATGTATAGAAAAGCCACTGGATTCAGCTTGGGTGTGCCCACACATTGGGTGCGGTGGGGTCTCAGGGGATCACCAGGGAAGGGCGAGCAGTGTTAGCCAAGGTGATGGATTCTCAGATATGGTACCTGCCTAGGCTTGCAGGATTGGTGGGGGGAGGACTTAACAAAGGAACAATAGCTTCTGCCAGCACTTCTCTCTGTGAGAAAACTGCCTCTCCAACCCTCACCCTGGAGCCAGACAATTCAGTGACTTGAGGTCAGATCAAGTGAATCCATCAGTGTGTAAGTTCACGTGTCGGCCCTTTAAGAGGAATACGTGAGACTCCAGCCACTCTCCATCTCATTCAGCCACAATCTCTGTGGTTTTCAGAGCCAGAAGTTATGGGGACTTCTCTTTCTGGCACTGGAACCCTGGGATAGTGAGACCAGTGTGAGGTTGGGAACCCTCACTCCTCAGGGGGTGCCTCCGCAGCTGAGATATCCCTCCTGATTTTTAACCACCACATGTGGTTGTGATACCAGCTCATTTTTCTTCTCTGTCCCTCTTGCCACCTCTATGTGGTTTCTTCTGTATATCCTTAGTTGTAGGAAATTGGTTCAGCTAGACTTCAGGAAGTTCTCAGTGATGGTTGTTCTATAGTTTAGTTGTAATTGTAATGTGGTCATGGGAGAAGGCAAGAACAGCATTTATCTACTCTGCTGTCTTTACCAAAAATCTAACCTTGGCCTTTTTAATCGACCAGGGTAGTTAGTACTTGCTATACCAAGGAGATAGATTTTGTGACTGCAGCCCTGATAGGGTCCGTGTTGAAAAGACACCGTTGAATGTTACTATTGTTTTAAGCAGGGCAACAATTTCCTTGGATCACTCACCTGTTCATGTGAATACCATCTGAACAAAGCCCATAGTCTCATTATAGGGGCTGAGTGCCAGGAACAGAACTGCCTAGGTTTCAGGGATGGGGACTCAGGAATACGACTGTGTCATGGGCTAAGCAATCTTCTTAGGCATGGCTTTGTCACAAAAAGTGACTACCTGAATTTGCAAAGACTTAGTTAGAATCTGGTACTCCAGCCAACAGGGCAGGTGGGAGAATATTTGGAAGTTGGTCTTGTGGAAAGCCAAAGAGAATAAGCATCTACTTCCAGTTTGCTAGAGGATCTTAGGTAGGAAAGGCAGAGAGGCTATATCCTGAATGAAGCTCCTAATATCAAAAGGAAAGAATCTCCATTCAGATCTCATGCTTACAATGTCTGAATGAGTTTGGATTTATTTCAAAACACATTTCCCCTAGCCCTGAAATAAGTGTGAACTCAACTGTGAAAAACAGACCTTGACCATATTGTTGCCACTACCAATTCACAGCAACAATCTTCAGTTTTGAATTATCACCCTCTACTTCTTTTTTGCATTGAAGGATTTGAAGATAAAAAAAATCTCTAGCCAATATACTCAAAAGATTTCAATTTTTGAAATCTTGATCATTCTTCTCCCAGCTTACAGATCTGTAGTGTGTCACACTCTCGTCACTGGTGCTCACTGGGATGTGCCTAATGAGAGGAAGTCTTCCCCTGGGATTCCAGAGAGGTCTCTGCAACATAACCGTGCCCTACATAATGAGAGAAAACTATCTGGGGAATTCTAGTCCTTAGCAAAGCTCAAGTATGAATCAAGCTTGTTCTTTTCCATCATGTTCTAAGTCAATCTGAATGCATTACAAACCAAAGTTGCAAATTATATTTGATTATAACCATAAAATAAATGGAATAATGTAGGTCTTGTAAATTTTTTTCATTGGTGGATAAGGTGAGGAACAGAAAATTTCCTGGTGGGGTGATATTATTAATGAATGATGAATTCATAACATTCTTGCATTTGACAACCTTTTTTGAAGGAGTGGAAATCAGTTTCCAGGGTACAATGCCTACAGTTTCCAAAACTTTTAAGTTTCCTAGCTCTGAGCTCATTCAAAAACTGCTGGAGTTCAGAGAAATACATAAATTTTGAAGAAAAAATATATTTCTTTTATCTGGGCAACTCATCTTCTTGTGGCAAAGGCCACAAAATAGCATCCTTTCACCTGCTTCTAATTTGGTAGAAAGGCAAAAATAATATGCCTAGGTATTTACTTCTAAAATCATGCTATAAGAATACTTTGAGATGAAAGGGAATCTGGTGTGTTACTTTCACTGTGTTCCCGTGATTAAAGGTAGGGTACCTATGCAACCTGGGCAAACCACATCAAAGGCTTCATTAGGCCAGCAAATACAGTGCTGAGCATCTGCCTACGGTGGTGCTCTGAAGTTAATATGGTTTCATGTGATTAAAGTCCGGACTCCTAACAAAAAAGCAATATGGAGACAGCGATGCTGTTTCTCTGTGTTTCCTCCTTTGGATGCCTCTCTCCTTTGTGAAGCTTCTGATAACTGGGCAACAGAGTCTCTTCATTGTTGTTATTGCTGCTAATAGTCAACCCGGGATTTCTTGACTATGTGCTCATCAATGTAATAAATCCACACACATTATCTCATTTAGTCATCACATGGAGACTGTGACATGGGTTTTACAAATGAGGAAGATGTCTAATGTCCCACAGCAGTAAATGGACACAGCCAGTTTCTTCAGGCAGGAGTGTGGGACTATGGAGTCCTACTCAGCGAGACTGACATTCCCCCCTTTGAACTTCCTACTGTCCATTCCATGAGTGGAAAAAACATCCCTGATCAGACTACCCAGTAAGTTCATTCAAGTGAATGGCCTCCAAACCCCCTTATTAGCGAGGAGATGTGGGAAAGCTATGTTAACCTGAGAAATAGCAGCTGCTATCGTTTAGAGCAAAAGCTAAGGGAATACATAAATGTCGAATTACTATGTTGTACACCTGAAATTAATATAATATTGTATGTCAACTATACTTAAAATAAAAATAATTTAAAAATTAAATTAAAAAAAAAAAAGCGAAAGAGAAAAATGACTGATTCCTGAACTTCAAAATCTTTACAGAGCAGTCTAAATGATCCCAAGCCCTGTCCTCCCCCTCTCCACCAAAGCATTCACAATCCTGTACTGTTCCCCTAAGGGTTGCAACAAGCAAGATCTTACACTCCAGCAGAGGGGAAGGGGAAGCAGTAAATATGAGAAGCTTCCACCCACACAGTAAAGAACCCTTTTTGAGAACACCTGCGTTTCCACAGGCGGACATGGAAGCTGTAAGTAATTGCCTATAAAGTAGACATTAAGGCGGTGAGCCCTGCCAACACTTCTACCTAACATGTGCAAACACATAGGATGAATAAAACTGTTCTGTTGAGAGAAATCTGCTCCATCAGCCATACAAGTACAGCCCAGCAACCCTCCCCTGAGCAGGGTTAATGACAAAATCGATCCCCACCTTGAAAAGAGAATGTGTTAGGGTCTGAGGACGTCTGCTACCCCTAGACTTAGGAACAGAACATCCACCGGGTCTCTACCAACAGCTGTATAGTCTGAACTCAGACAGCAGATTGACATGACATTGCTGCTAGAATAAACACACACACCACAGAGAATCACTGTGCCTACAATACTCTTTTTAAGTCGTAACCAAACTCCATGGCTTTGCAATGGGAGATGCACCATTTGTAGCCCATCTATACCATCATGTTTCATGGCATGTTCTACAGGTGGTCTAGAGTCAACTCTCCACATTTTAATTTCTTTTCATGTATTGTATTTTCCAGAGCTGGGGCAAGTAACTTTTCTCTAATACAGAATTAAATCGGCAGGTATCAAATCACACAAGTGCTTCCCTCTGACTGACATTTTCCATGGTAGGAAGACAGAAAGGTATATCAAAAGCAGCCAAGACTGCAAGGATGCTGATGTCTCTGAAATTTGGACTTTTATTGCTAACTTTCAGAAGTAATTAGGGCACTCATTTCAAAGCTAATGCCTTCTAATGGTCACTTAATCCTGGACAAACTGCAGAGTAGAATGCTCTTGAAACTAGAATTAATTGTTTAAAAGACATTATTTGAATTAGTCTGGTAAATGTAGAGAGAAAAAAAGATCTTTTACTGAGACATTAAAAATAATGAGGTTCCCTCCAGTCCCTGAACCTAATACATTTTGTGCGTTTCCTTCTCTCTCTTTTCTGAAAGTAATCTGCCCAGAGAATGAAGCAATATCAGAGAACTTTCCACGTGTTTATGGGAGTTCAGTGATGTTTCCTATCATCATATCACATCAGTCGGACTTAGAAAGGGAAACAACAGAGGCAGAGTATGCCATGATGCAATTATTTTTCTCTCTCATTTCAAAAAACACCCATCTCATCACTGCTGTGCTCAGTCTTGAGAAAGCCACTATAGAGCACAAAGGGAAATAAGTTTCAATCCTCTAAAGCTACAGTCTATTGAGAGACAAAGGTGTATAGATAACAAAGACCACAGGCAAATGCTCTGACAGAAATATAGACAAGATTGTGAGGAGTCCATCAAGTGAGGGAGTTTGGAGTGGGGAAAAACCTGGGAAGACGTCAAATCCTTGAAGTATGTGCAGGCCCCAATGGATGGATAAGGAAAGGAAGGGAATACCAGGTACAAGCAGCAGCTGGAGCAAAGGCTCCAAAGTAGGAAAGTCAGCATGGAGCATAGGGGTGTGTGGATGGAAGACAACTGATGCCAGTGGATATAAAGTTAGATGGTAGCCACATCAGGGAAAACTCTGAATGCTATATAAAAAATTGGGACATTGGTGCATAGACTCATTAATGGTATTTGAGTAGGAACCTGCATTAATCAAAGTTATAAGTTCAAGTTGGTATGTTTAGTTTCTTTTCTCCCCATAAGACAGATAAGACAGCTATGATTAAAGCTTGAGGAAGAAAAAGAAGAAAGAACCATGGGGTAAAAAGATAGTAAAGCAGGGTTGGGAGGATCGATGATACATATTTCCACTTTGCCATTTGGTTAGGGCAAACCCGATTGCTGTCTTAATCTCATTTTCCTGTTTATTGTTAAGTGTTGACATTCTCCTCTCTTTAATTTCGGTATAGTATAGTATTTATTATTACTTCAAAACTCTATCACCAGACTGAACTTCCATCCGAACGTTCATCCCAAATTTTCACATGCCTTCTTGGCATAAGAAGACAGATATGCTATTGATCTTCAAACTAGAATTAGCTAAATTGAGTTTATCTTCCACAAGATCCCTGATTTTCTCCTGTATTCTCATCATTTAGCATCCATCCTCAAATCACCCAGACTGGAACTATGAAAGTTAATTTAGACTATGCTTTCTCTCAATCCATCAACATACAATACATTGTCAAATCCAATTACAAAACCTCTCTTAATATCTATCCATCCAACCCCTTCACTTATCCTGTCTGTCATGGGCCTAGTCCAAGTCCACTGGCTTCATTTCACTCCTGATCTATCAGATTAATCCCCTAATTGGTTTTCTTGTCTCGATTCTCTTCCCTCGCTAATAATCTATCCCTCGCCATGACACCTGAGACACAGATCAGACGGTATTAGACCTTTCCTAACAAATCATTGCTGTTCTTTTCCCATTCCCTCCACAATGGAGTCGTCTACCTGAGTGTGATGTCAAAAGTCTTGAGTGATCTGTCCAAAACCTCTGACCAATCTCTATATTTTTAGATCACCCATTCTCTAAACACACCGTGTTTTGCCTCTGCCTACATCTTTTTCAAGTCCTACCTCATGTATTGCCTCTTCCACAAAACCTTTCTGATTTTCCCATCTCAGCTGAATAAATGGCTACTTCCTCTTTGTGCACACAGAATTCCTTACGTGCCTTATTTCTGTCTGTCACCATTTTCTGTGTTTTCTCTGCTCAGTTAAAACTTACTTGAGTACAGTCACGTTGCATTCATCAATATATTTCCTGCTATCTAGCATAATGTTCTGCAAATAATGGGCTCTAAGAAAACGGATGCATGTATTATTTATTCTTAAATTTGTTCCCAGCTATTACAACTTCGAGGATTTTAAGTTTCCTGACCAGAAATCAAATTGGCCTATCAGAAGGGGAAATTGTATCCTTACTATTATAGTTTGTAAGTGATTTGGGCCTTTAGTTTCCAATGGTTAATTAAATATGTATTGGGTCCTAACTGTCCATTCTATTCAGTAATTTATTCATTAAAATATTTATTAAACATTTTATTTTTCAAAGACTGTTCTAGGTGCTATAGATATGGTGCTGGATAAAACTGGATTGGTTCAACTTTATCTAGTTTTCATTCTAATGAGGAAACTGATTTTTTTTTAAAGTAATGAAACAGAAATTGGATAGAAATAGATGTAGGACAAGAGGTAAAACAGGGCAATGGGATAGTTACTTGGGTGGTCAGGGAAAGCGTCTTTAAGGAGGCGATATTTGATAGACCATATCTGATAGACCATTCTGTCATGTTATAAAGGCAGGTGCTTGTGGGGAATAGGAGTACATGATAGAACTAGCAACTCTAAAAACTGCCTTGCTTTCTTTTTTTTATGTCTATAAATGAGTTCCTGGATGAAAAGCAATGCGGTGCATTAGACAATAGTGACAATTTCTGCTCCAAGATGGAAAGCCTTCCACCAGACTACTGCTGTCTGCCTATACCCCCACTCTGGGGATATAATACTATAATATATCAGGGTTTCAAGATTGTTCACTGATGCTTATTAGGGATGGTGGTATCCAGGTGAACTTTAGTAACACAACATCCAAGCTGTTGAAGCTATGCTCTTCCTCATCCCTGCCCCCATGTCACTTTGGTCATGACCCCATGGAGGTGTCTAAAATAGCTGAGCAATGAGGTTAATAATGCCCACAAGGACACTCACCTGAACAACTTAATAATTGAGGCATGTTTCTGTTGTGGAAACCTTTTGGTAAGCATTGGTCTGAGAACTAAATATCTCATTCTGGACCCATTCCAACAGGTCCATCCACATGCTGGCCTCCAAACCTCATTGTCACTAGTCTTCTAATAGTTTTCCTTCCCAGCATCCAACTGTGGTACCACACCATTCACCACTGTGCATAAGCAGGTAAGAGTCTTATCTCAGTTCCTCTCTCCTTTCTGGCAGTGTAGTATGAGATATTCTTCTCAGTTAATTTGTGCTGGAAAGATGTTCTTTTTTCCACTTCTTGCAGGAACCACCTGTGATAAATGCAGCTATAACAACACTACAGTCCATTTCCAGCACACTCACACTTAGAGCCATCGTTAAGCCAAGATTAAAAATTGTTCCTCTGTAGCCATCTTTTCATAGGGACCTCCTATGGGGTCATGAGGCAGATTAGAGAGGGAGAAGCAGTGAGGTGGGAGTAGCTACAGTGGGAATGTGATCCACGTGCTTATGTAATTGACCTGTGATTTCACCACCTGCTTAGTCCCTGTCTCATAAATTCTATTTTCATATTCATATGACAAAGATATACTGGGCATGCCTGGTTTTATGGCAATGGGGGTCAGATAACATTTACTCCATGATGGAGAACATGCATCACGTGGTCACTTGGTGTCTGTGATCAGGCATTCAATCTGTACCAAAGCCCAGTATAAAAAAAGATTTTTTTTTTTTTTTAGTAGAATACCTAGTTGCTAAAAAATGCATGATTTTGTTCCGAAGTTTTAGTGATTTCTCATTAGTTGTTGCCAGTGTTTCATGTGGTATTCCTTTTCTAAGGCACTTGAACCACCAGAATTCTGCTGAGCTGTGAGGAGTGAGTTAGTTAAACTGCTTGTCCCCCAGCTTGCGTTGACCAGAAATCAATCACTTGCTGTACTTTCCACTCAAGTCTTTCAATTCACCTTGGAAATGGATTAGAGCGGTACACAGAAATATTGTATAGATTACTTCCAACATCCAAAGAGGGCCCCTCTTAGCGATAGAAGCAAAAAGCACACTTTGGTCAGGAGCACCTGAAAGTTAAAAGTCCCCCCAATGTCACCAAGGGGGCTGTGCCCTATGTGTTCATGGGATTTATCTCAGATGCTCTGATTTGCTTGTGTCTTATTGATGCATGTAGATCTGCTACTTTGAGTTTTCTAGGTGCCAGCAGCAAAACACTAGAAATTTAATGGATCAGCATGGTGCTGTGTGGGATGAAGAGATCGATAGATTTCTGGACCATATTGTGGCCCAGAGATAGAGTTAAATTAAAAACTCTGAGGCAAATTTGTGAATGTGTATTATAATAGCTTTCAGACAGATGAGAACAAAAATTCTGGTGTTCTTTGTTTAATGAGACTGAAAAAAAATATTCTTTTACTTAATACTATTAACTAGGTGCCAGGGATGCAATAAATTGCTTCACTAAAGAAAACATATCTGCAACAGCAAATAAAATTAGAGTCACTATTCAATTAATATAATAATAATATCATAATATATACTATTATCCTCGAAGACCTATCAATAAGCCACATTGAAACATGAAATTAGGATGTAATAAAAATTACTATACCTGTATATTTTTTAGGTCTCTGAACTCATTATAGCCTACAAGTTTCTTCCGGCTCCTACCTAATCCTCTCATATTAATTAACTCTTTCCATTCCCCCATCTTCAATATGGTGTAGGATTGCTTTTGTAATACTGTTTTGGTAAAGAGGATACCCAGGGATAGTCACTCGGTGCCCCCTTCACAGATCAGGGAGCAAAGATGCACAGATTCTGTCAGAGGTGGATGTTACTATTTTAACTTTTATGTGTTTAGACTTAGAAAAATTCATGGGACAGGTTTACATTCCCACTGGGTCATAATAAGTCAGGCGTGGGTAAAAAAATGTATCACCTGACCTACTGCTTTTTATCCAGCTTTAATAGCTTCTTCATCTCTTGCAGATCTGTCAGCGTGCCAAGTGTTCCAGGACGCTGTTTGGTGCTCAATTCTCTTCTCTTTTCCATGTATACTTTCTCCTTAAGTGATCTTACCCAACCCATGACTCTAAATAATACACATATGTATATGTGTGTATATGTATGTGTGTGTGATACACACACACACACACACACACACACACACACACACCAGGGGTGCCAAAAATTGTATACACATTTTAAGAGATGTTATATATATTTGAACCTCTCCTCTGAGCCCATATATTCTCCTACTACATATCTCCATTTAGATGTTACTAAGCATCTTATACTAATAAGAGAGAATATAGTTTACCCTTGAACAACACAGGTTTGAAATTGACAGGTCCACTTACACGTGGATTTTTTTCCATAAACACATACAGTACTTTAAATGTATTTTCTCTACTATATGACTTTCTTAATAACATTTTCTTTTCTCTAGCCTACTTTTTGTAAGAATACAATATGCAATACATATAACATACAAAATATGTGTTAAGTGTCTGTATTATCAGTAAGGCTTCCAGGCAACATTTGGCTCTTAGTAGTTAAGTTTGGGGAAAACCAAAAGTTGTATGCAGATTTTTGACCATATGTGCTATCAGTGCACTTAACCACTGCGTTGTTCAAGGGTCAACTGAAGTTGATTTCTACTTCCCACTGGGCAAACTTGATCTTTCCCAAGCAAGGCTCCCACCGTCTATGTAGTTTCTCAGATTAAAATCTTGTAATTATTCTATATTTTACTCCCATGTCCATATTTCATCTATCCATAAGTTCTACCTACAAAATATACCTCAAACCTGATCACATTACACAACACTACTGCTACAACACTTGTCTATACCATTATCATTTCTTCTTTGACTAATGTTATAGGCCACTATGTAGTTGTTGTTGTTTTTTATTAAAGTTTATTGAAGTGACAATGGTTAGTAAAGTTACGTAGGTTTCAAGTGTACACTTCTGTAATACATCATCTATATATCACATTGTGTGTTCACCACCCAGAGTCAGTTCTCCTTCCATCACCATATATTTGACCCCGTTTACCCTCCTTTACCATCCTCCTCCCCTCTTACCTTATGGTGACCACTAAACTGTTGTCTATGTCTATTAGTTTTTGTTTTTTAATTTGTTTGTCTTGTCCTTTTGTTGCTTTCAGTTTTATATCCCACACATCAGTGAAATCAGTTTTTACTATTTCTACTCTTGTCTGCCTACAGTCCATACTCTACCCCTCCAGAACTGAGGGCAATTTTTTAAAACACAAATCAAATCATGTGAGTCCCATGCCTAAAATTCACAAATGGCTCTCCATTCAGATTCTTCAATGGCTATCAGATAAAGACTGTGCAATAAAATCCAAACTTACTATAGCCTTAAAGTTTCTTCTGGCTCCTACCTAATCCTCTCATATCAACTCTTTCCATTCGCCCCATCTTCAATATACTGTAATCTCCATTAGCTTTATTTCTCTCCCTGGAGACTATAACACACTTGTTTTACCTCAAGATCCTTGATCATGTTTTCTTTGTTTGGAGCTGTTTTCCATGATGGTGTCTTCCTCAAAATGCAGGATCCAATTCAAATATTACTCTGCAGGAACTGCTTCAAATCATTCTATAGTGTCTTCCATCTTTAATCCTTCTCAGAGCATCTATCTATTCCTGAAATTTATGTATTTATGTATTTATGTGTTTGTTTTTATTTATTTATTTATTTATTTATTTATTTATTTATTTATTTATTACCTCTTTTCTCCACTATAATACGAGCTCTTTAAGGAGACTCTCTTGCTCACCACTGTATTTCCTGCATTTGGAACAGAGCTTATCACACACTAGATGTTCAATAAATGTTTGTTGACTGAATTACTGACCCCCTACAATTCTTCACTTTGCTTGGTAAACTGCAGTGTTATTTTGGGCTCCAAAAATTAATGTTAGCTGAAGCCAATGTTTAATGGCTCCTAGAATGGATGGGTATTTCCTTTGCCTCAGTACACAGTTATCCTGATTAATAGCCTCACATTTCTCTGAGAAAAGCTAGGAGGATGTTTCATTGTCCCAACTTGTGATTTTATTGCACAGTTCTCAAGGATTCTGTCCTTTCCCTTCACTTAAAGGGATCCAGCCCTAGCACAGTTCTGGGAATAGAATGACAAGGTTTGATTCTCTCAATGTGGCTTAATTCAGACCTTTATTCATGAGTCCCAGAGTTTTGTTTTCTACTTAATATAAATAAGGTCTTTAATATAAAGTGGGATTTTAAAGGAATGTCTATCTCTATCACTCTTAGACTCCATTAAAATTAACTACTATTCCATGTCTCTGTTGGTCAAACCATTCTGCTCACCAGGAAAGACTGCAGCCCATCATGGTCACCTTTCCCACTGTCTCTCTGGTTGTTACTCATAATTGTTTACCCAAGATCCTTCTGGCCACATTGAAATGAGGTATTTTAACTGTAGGGCTCACAGAAAAAAAGCACTAGCATGTTTTCAAAGATGATGGTATTTTTTACCAGTTTCTCGAGGCCTTCATCAAAAATGTCTCCAAGGCCCTCTCAAGTAGAAAAATGAAAAAGCAGGCCAAGTTACAAGAATAATTTACTGCTGCATTTTTAACTCTGAAGAATTTGAATTCCTTACTTTTTATTTTACCAAAGTATATCCTATCTCAGCCTCATTTAACATAGTTCAAGGTGGGTTCAGTCACCTGAGAAAGCAACTAAGCCACTACCGGGTCTCACACTAACGCCCAGAGGAGGCATCGTCCCATCTCACACTAAGACTCATACAATTAGTTAGGGGATTCAGATTCTAGGCCACTAAAAAATGTCAAACATAGCCTATGCAACTTTTTAATTTCACTCTAATTGTAATGAAAAAGTATTGGGGTGTTTTAGGCAGGAGTGGAGAAAGAGGATGTGTGGAAGGTGGATTATTGAGGGAAATGAGTAAAAGCAGAAGCAATGGTCTAGGTGAGAAAGGATGGTGGCTTGGTCAAGGGACATAGCCAATGACATGATGGAAAGAGGTAAGACTAGACATGTACTTGATCACAGAGTTGGATTTGCTTTTTGGACATAGGCAAGTAATAAAAAGTGAAAGAGCAAGAATGATGTCTAGATTTTTGGCCTGGTGCCAGAAACTAAGGTGGAGCAAGCTTGTACATTACTAGGAAGCAAAAATGTATTCTGACTCTCTCTTGGTGCTTCCAATCAATTCATGACTTTCAATAGATACATGTACACAGCTAACAAAGCATGGTCTGTGCCAAAGTAATGACTGAGGTAATCATAGATATGAGAGAGGAGTTCATGCTAGATGTGTTAGGACGGACTTCACCAAAGAGCTGTAATCAGGGAGATGAGCAGGCCTTCATCTGAGAAGGAAGGGGAGAAGGTACCTGGCACCAGGAAAAATGATCTGTACATGGGCACTGCATCCGGTTGTTCATCACATACCTCCAGGGGGTGCCAGTCACACTGTAAGTTCAGACTTGGAGGTGGGAAAATGCCAGGTACAGTGTTGGGATGGTTAAATAAACCGGTGTAACCAAAGCAAAGTGTAGAGCTGAGGAAGCTTAATGGAGTGAAGATGTTAAATGAAGCCACTGTTCGACCATTACAGCATTCATTTTTAGGCATGTTTGAACAAACTTAACTCCACAGAACCCAACAAGCATGGGAAATGTTAGTAGGCATTCTAAGTTTCCCTAATCCCCTGTTAACTAATTATCAAATATTAGCTCATCCAAGCTCCAGTAGCAGAGGAGCCATAAACATTTTTTATGAGAAGCTTTTCTTTCATCCGTTAAGGTGAGACAGATGAATCCACTAGCCCTTGTTCCAAGAAAGCACTCTAACTGCTGAGACTAGACTTGGTTTCATCAATAAATGAGCTGTTAAAATTGATTTTTCCTCATTGAAAGGCACTTCATTCACAAATATACTCTGCCACATGGAGCCCATTTTAGTCCACAATCTGGGCTGTTCCAAATGGAACTCTTTCATTACAAGCATGCCTTTCAGAACTCTTATTGGTGTTGTCACTGTGTAAAATCCTATTTTTCCACATGTTCATAGTACCTCAAACTTGAATGTCAGTCTGGGTTTCAGGGTTTTTTCATGCTTAGAAACAATACTTTTGTATCTAGAAAGCATTTTATTCCTGGCATGGCCCCCAGTGAACTATTTGGGAAGGGTAAATATCACATAAGGAAAGATGACTTGTGATTGCCTTCTCTATATCACATAATAGCATTATTTCATGTGGCACATGGGCAAGAGAACATTTACTATATTACTGACATTTTCAGGGGGGAAAAATACCTCTACCAAAATAACATCAGTCATATTTTTGGAAATTGGGAAAATGTATAAAAATATTGCTTTAGAAAACTATGTAATATATTCTTTGTTTGACAGACAAGCGATAACAATAAATTAACAAGCTAGCACAGGGTTGGGAGACCTCTGGAGTGGGAAAAGACTTGTGGACAACATGTTCATATCCCATTTTTTTTCTGCCTATTAATTTTGTTTCACTCTGAGATTTGAACAGTGTACAAATATAACAATGCACAAATTCAATGGTGAGCACATTTACAAAGATATCTGGGATCAATCTATTGTGAAATAAGTAGAATTATTGATAGTGTCCTGAAACTGCCTGACAAGAAACATTTAAATTACTGAGTCAAGACTGTTAATGGGGCAGCCGAATGGCTCAGTTGGTTAGAGCGTGAGCTCTTAACAACAGGGTTGCCAGTTCAATTCCCACATGGAATGTTGGGCTGCACCCCCTGCACCAGTGACTGGAGTCGGATCTGAGCTGTGCCCTCCACAACTAGATTGAAGGACAACAACTTGACTTGGAGCTGATGGGCCCTGGAAAAAACACAGTTACCCAATTAAAAAAAAAAGAAAGAAAGAAAGAAAAAAAAGAAAAAGAATAAACATACATGTTAAAAAAAAAAAAAGAAAGACTGTTAATGTTGTTTCATCAGGGCAAGATTCAGGACTCAGCAAACTTTTGCAGCAATCCTAACCCAGGCTGGCTCATTGTTCTCCCCAACAGTCCACGGTGAATGTTTCCTCCGCTCTGAGTCCACACACAAATAGTGCTCTCTATTTGTCTGTGGCTATTTCCATATGTTTCTTGTGACATCTGCTAGTATTTTCACTTAAAATAAAAAAGGTTGTTTTAATTTCCAACCATATCTGTTCTCATTTTGGGATGTAAGCCGTTTTGCAATGCCTTGTCCTTGAAGATTGTGATTTGTTTGGGTTTCATGTGCAACATCTTTTTTTTTTTTTAATGCCTTTTTGCAGAAATACTATTTGAAAACAGTCAGGGGAGGGGAAACAGCTGTAGCTCAAACACTGAGACAGACAGGAGACAATGCAACACCCTCTTATTCTACTTTTTTGTTTTTTCTCACACTGTTTGCAATAAGGAAGGGAGGGCAGCTTTTGTTCCTTAGAAAATAAGAAGGAAAGAGAAAATTGATTAACCTTTACAGATAATGGGTGGTCAGCAATTATATGAAAATGGGTCAAACATTCAGAAGGTCCAAACTATTCTATCGGCACAGCTGCACAATGACAACCATATGCTCTGGCCTGAGGGGTTAACTATTACAGTGAAACAGATTAGAGTAGTTTATCTTCATGGAAAACAACTCCATTTGAACTGATCATTGCCAGCAAGAGGTAAACAGAAATCGGTTAAGAGTTTGCTTTGTGCACATACCTCCAATTATTTTCAGAATAATATTCAGGTTAAAAAAATTTATTATACAATCAGACCTAAATTCACACACTAACCTTAAGGAAGTCTTAATAGCATGAGGTTCTAGGCAGCTGAAAGGAATTAGGAAAAATCAGAAGGCAGGAGATTGTCCAGGAAAGATTGCCATTTTGCTGGAATACCATGTTTAGAGAGGGGAGAGCACTGAAATATGTTAGACAAGTGGTTCCCAATGGATGTGAGAGATTAACAGAGAATCTGGAGAGCTTTGCAAAATCTGCCTGCTAGTCCCCCATACTTGCCCTCTTTAATTCTGATATGTCTCCATATGATCAAGCTTGTGTGTGTGTGTGTGTGTGTGTGTGTGTGTGTGTGTGTGTGTGTGTGCCAGTCCTTCTTCATGGCTTTTATTTTTTTCCACAAATTTCAAAATGCGTGGACCTAAACGAAAAGCTTCTTCTTTTCTCATGGATTTATTAATTGATTCATCCTTTCATTCGATGACATTTATTGAGACATTTTTTAGGTGTTGGGATATAATAGTAATCAAGACATATAAAGGTACTAAATAAATGAGGGATATATATGTAGACTTATCTTGAACCTAAACTAGGAGAAGACGAACAGAGATAATCCCTAAATAATCTTTATGTTGGGGAAGTGGTAAACATGATGATAATGTTTATTGCTAATAACATTTTATGCTTACATAGTCATCTAAAGTTTACAGCATTTCAATTGTTTTGAACTATTATCATGATGTATGCCATCTGACTGCATCAGTTTATAATGACTTGCATGACTAATTATCTTATATGTGTATATATACTTACATATGTGTATATATGTCTTATATGTGTATATTATCTTATATGTGTATATATACATATATTTAATAATTAATCATGCAAGTCATTTTGATTTATTCATCTTTCATAGTGGCTATCAATGTGCTTGAGTCAAAGCAAGTACTAAAATATTGCCTCCCATTTATACAGGTCTTAATAGTTTTCAAATACTTTTAATAGATTATCTCAGTTGATTTCTATATCTTGTTTATTAAATTTAATAGATAGAAATGAGTGGTTCAGAGAGGATATGTTATTTATTTACTGAACATTACATGACTAGTTAGAAGCAAAGTCCTACGTCTTTTTTTTTTTTTTGTCTAATGCTTTTTTCATTGTACCATGTGGCTTCTCATATGCTGTGTGTATGTATCAGATTTTTCAGGCATATGATATGTTAAATCTATATCAATTATCTATTTATATACTGTGAGGAATGAACTCATTTTGGGGAATGGAAACAGAGGATTAGATTGCTTGATACACATATCAAGCTGCTTATCTTTGAGTAACCAAAATGGTCTGAGAATTACGTCAGCAGAGACGGAGATGTAACTGCACCACAGCTGTGATTCAGAAGGCACAATGCACTGAGGGCATCTTTAGAATAAGTCATGGGCACCCACAGTCAAAATAAAGAGGAAGTTCTATTATCAAAGAATGTATGTGAGGGTGTAGCAGCACATGAAGTGCTACAGAAGATGATAACGGAGCTAAAGAGAAGAAGTTACCCAGCCTGCATCCCAGACATGTTCTTCATGCCTACTCCCTGCTTTGCTGAAAATGAAATGCCAATTTTATTCTAGAATTTTCTTCTTAATTTACACTGGAAGCCCCTGAAGCTTGACATAGAATACGTCAGTATGTCTAACATGTAGTCTGTGTCTGATTATCAAACGAGAGATATAAAAACAGTTAAAGCTATCGCCAGCCCTAGAACTCACCGTGGGAGACAGAATACAAACTGATTATGTTTCTATGGCTTCTGAACACCACACGGTTCCAGCTCAACTCAGCCTGATTTGTTGGCAAATGCACATATAGGATATCAATCAGGTGTTCTTGTGTTGCTTCTCTACGAAATGACAGCATGCATCAAATAGCAGCAATGTCTGCTATGGGACAACTTTTATGCCAAGTTCAGCTATGCCCTATAAAGTTTTTTCTCAAATCCATAAGGTCACAAAGACCTTCTCCTTCAATAGCATAGCTTATATATACAAGTTAAAATTCCATTTCCTGTATGCTCCCCATTCATAAAAAGCAATTAAAGTAGAGTACCTAATGTACTCTAAAATGCTGGCATTAGTTTTCATTTGCCTCAGTGGGCTATGCCAAAATATCTCTTTCATTTATTAAAGCCATTTGCGACTGCCACCAACTTTAATAAAGCCGTTTGCGATTGCCACCAACTGAGTGGACTCCCAAGGCCAAATATGTTTCTTCACCCACTTGTTTAAAGAAATAGAAACCATCAGATGGGCCACTGATTGATTAACCTGCGGCAGTTCCTTACATTATGCATCTTTATCTTCATGTTGAAACAAAATATATGGTAAGCCTCTGGAGAGTATACAAAGCTACATACAGGGATATAATTGTATAGTTTATGTTTAGAATACCCAGAGTTTGACTACCTGTGGCCATACACCCTCAGGAATCACTGGAAAGCATCAAGATAGACTGCCTTGGAAGTAATAGGAGCCCATCACTCACCCTTCTTGGTCTGCTTGTCATTGCAGGCAAGGGAACAGCTGTGGGAAGAAGCAGGCCCAGGGGAGAAGGCTTGTGGTTACACCTTGTGGGAGGCAAGGAAATGTGCACTGATTTTTCTGCTATTTGTCAGGCCCTTTCATATACATTATCTCATTTATTTCCCACAACAACCGTGTGAAGGAAGTATTATTATCCCATTTTTTCAGATAAAGAAACCAAGTCTCAGAAAGTAACTTGTCCAAAGTCATAAAGCTAGTAATCAATAAAGAGAAGCTTTAAACCCATGTCTACCTTACTCCAGAGTCTCTTTCTAATCTAATAGTTTTCATGTAAACGCAGTAAGATCTCTGAATCACAGAAAAGCCCATATATTTATAATACTAGAGCAGCACAAAACTCTAAAATAACACCTATAAACACAATCCAGAAATGTGGATAACTAAGTGCAGAAATATAGACAGGCTTCCAATGTTATATTGGATAGTTAGAAATATATATTATATATATATGTATATATTAGCTTCAAATGGCATGTTTGATAAATGGTAACCAAAAACACTATTTTAAGGGTGGACCCAGGGAAAAATAGTCGATCAGAATCCTGTGTTTTATGATGATTTCCTGAATAAATGTTTGCTGGAAGTGGAATCCACATGATAACCCAAGTATAAACTTCCCAGCTTCTAACAACCCTCAAAATGGTCTGACAATGATTTGTTTAAAGTATTTGTTTATTAAAATATCCCCTAAATATTAATCACACAGAAAGTGTACTAGATTATATGTCTTCAGAACAATGGTTATGTCTAATTTATCTTTAAATACCCAACACTTTACATGTATCTTGGTGTACAGTGGGTATTTATTAAGTATTAGATTTAGTGAAGGAATAGCAGCTAAGTGAAACTTATCATCCGAGAGTTGGCATAGTGTTTGTTAGCTGGCTTGGCTAGTCAGGCTTCTACTGGAAGCTCACCAGTTAAGTGGGATGAAAGCGAGGACACACAGCCTCAATTCACCATGGAGAGCTTTACATTCTAGCCCAGAAAAGAAACATATTTTTTAAAAATGTATACTACAAAAAGCAGGTAAAAATAGTGGGACTGAGTTCTGGTTGTATGAAGAACTCATTATGCTGGGGTATCTTCTCAGCTCACAACAATTCCTCTTTGTCAGGCAAATGAGTCTGATGCCCAGATCTCTCTGCAGAGAAAGCAAATATATCTCTGATATCTAAGTGCTTCATGCAGGATTAGGAAGTTGGGTCAATAAGATTATTCTTTGTGGGGAAATTGAATTTTCAATCAAATCTGTCATCAGGTGGGAGTCCTTTCAGCTAAATAATATTAGTGGTGATACTTGAGTAAAGAAGTTTATGTTGTCTTGCTGCTGAAGTCACTAAAGCTGCCCTTCTTCCTTCCTTCTGAAATTTTAACTGTTCAGCTCTTCCTAGAATTCTATGACACATCCCACTATCCTTCCAATGAATTCCTTCTTTTGCTTGAGCTACCGAAGGGTGGTTTCTATTACTTGCAATAGAAACTTGAATGATGTGAAAGCGCAGGTGGGTGGCTCTAAGAATTGGTGTAGCCAGAACTAAGTGAGTTGAAACTGGAAAGAAAACAAATTTGCAAAGTTGGGCATAGGAAGGAACATTTTTGAAGTACAATAGAGTAAAAAAAAAAAAAAAGCAACCCAAAGTGAAGGAGTGGACCAAGTGACATGTAAAACATGGCATAGTGTCAACTAGAGTGAGGAGCAGAGCTCCCTGGCCAGTAGAAGCATGGCGTCCACACCAATAGTCAAGAGAAGGTAACAGTGATGGAAGAGGCTGGCCAGATATTTAGGTTACATTTAAGGGAAGATTATATATATTATACATTTAAGGGAAGATTATATATATATATATGGGACTTTATGAAGTCATATTCTGTTTCTACAAGCAGAGACCACAGTAACTTTATGCTGTGTCTTGGTGTCTCAGAACATTGCTGGGTTTTGCTATATGAAGACATTTAATGAGGAAAGTCTTGAATAGAACTTTAAATTCAGTAGACTTTGAGGGATGGGTGGCTCTGGTAGCTGTCATTGGGCAGCTGAAACCCACCTACAACATGGGATTGCTTGATGTACTGAAAAGGCCTTCCATGCCATGGCCATGAATCTTCAGATTCTCCTGGTCATGGTCAAACCCAATACCTCCCTGGACAAGAGAGATTGCCTTGAGCCACACACCAGCAAAATCATACAAAATCACTGGATTTTCAGATTTCATTTGAAAGATGCAGACCAGGCATTTTGTTTGCCCTGAGTGATGGATGAGTCTAAACCACCTCAGTATCAAAACAACAGAGTAGCACACATGGGAATAGCAACTGTGACTTTGCAGCCTATCAGGAATCTAGTTTCTTCAGATTATCATTCACTGCTGCAGCTTGTGAGTTTAGCTCTCTAGTGCCATCAGCTAAGAGGAGTATGGGAATTTTATTAATTTTACTTATCACACATAGTGAAAACAAAGTTATATTTAATATATGAAAAATGTAGTATCAAGGCCCAACTTTTATGAACCAAGTTTGTGCATATAACAAGTCAAAAAAATCAGAATATAGTTTGGTTCTTTTGCCATATCTCTTCCTATCACATCTTTTAGTCAATAAAGTCTTTCAAGATGTCCTTTGAACTTTTCTAGTAAACTGTCTTAACCTAAGGAGTTGGAAGACAGAAGGTAATTTTGAGATTGACAGCTGAATGTATTTGACCAATTAGATGTTATACAATTAAAAGTTGAGGCTGATATAAAATATTGCGTATCATGTTAAAAGCACTTAAAGAAATGGTTAATGATAATTCTTAAAATGATGAGTAACTATTTTCCTTTCCGTGGGTATCTGAATATAATCTTTGCCAAGCCCTAAAATTTTGTTCAATGAATTTAAGTGCTAAATAGACACTCAGGGCTTCTAGTCAAGATGGTGGAGTAATTTAAAGCTTGTTCAACTCTTCACAAGACCAAATCAAAATTACAACCAAACTACAGAACAACCATCATTGAGAATCACCTGAACAGAAGTCGTATAACTAAGGACATACCAAAGAAGCCATGTGGAGACTGGAAGGAGGAATGGAGACGTGAAATAAGCTGGGATGGATATATCTGCTGTGGAGGTGCCACAGGAGGAGTGAGGGTTCCTAGTCCCACAACAAGCTCCCCAGCCAATGGTTTCAATGCTGGGGAGAAAAGTCTCCATAACTTCTGGGTCTGAAAACCAGTGGAGATTGGAACTGAGTTAGATGAATGGATGCTGGAGTCCCGGCATTCCTCTCAAAGGGCCCATGCAGGGATGTACTGCCGATGGATTCACTCTCTCTGAGCTCCAGTGCTGGGGTAACAACTTGAAAGTCACCAGGGACATACCAGGAGGAACTGAATTGCCTGGCTTTAAGGTGAGGGCTGGAGGGGCAGCTTTCTCCCAGACAGAAATGCTAGCAGAAGCCATTGTTTCCTGTTGAACTCTCCCCCAACCTGTGCTGCACTCTTGGGCAGGTGCCATATCTTAGTCTCCATCAGCCTAGCTAACATCCACCCAACTTGCGGACCCAATAAAGCCACTTCCAGTGCTTTTTCCATACAAATGGCCTGTCTTAGATCAAGGTGCAGACTTTCCTAAAAATCTCTCAAAAGTTCCCAATCCCCAGAGAAAAAGCTTCTGGTCTTGCCATGCTCTGTACCTCTTGTTAGGCAGCCCCAAGCTTGGCACTAGCAGCAGCCAGACCCAGTTCACAGTTTAGCTTCTCCCAGGTATCTCCAAGTCCAGGACAAGTGGCAACCATCTACATATTTCTTTGTAGCTCATACCAAATGGCCTCAGGCATGGGAACAGGTGGCAGTTGACCTTGACCTTCATCAGAGCCCCTCCCAAGACCACGGAAACAACACACCCCATGGCCAACTTCAGACCACACACGAGCACCACCTAACCACCTCCACAAATGACACGCCCAAAGGGCAGATTTGGCAGGCACCAGAGCCTCACTAAAGCAAATCCTGCGCTGTAGGGTCAGCCCCTGCACAATAGCTCCTCCAATATAATCACGGCCAGTCCTCACAACAAATCAGCCTGAGGGTCAATCCCTCCCACTGATGTGCCAACAGCAAACAAGGCTCAACTACAATAGGAGGGCACACACAACACACACAGTGAACATACCTGGAGCACCTAGCTCAGGTGATCAGGGAGATTGTACCAATAGACCTCACAGGACAACTACTACATAGGGCCACTCTACTAAGACTGAGAGATATAGCAGACCTACCTTGTACATAGAAACAAACACAGGGAGGCAGCCAAAATGAGGAGATAAAGAAACATGTCCCAAATGAATGAATGGAACAAAGCTCCAGAAAAAGAACTAAACAAAATGGAGACGTGCAATCTACTAGATGCAGAATTCAAAACACTGATTATAAGGATGCTCAATGATCTCAGTGAGAACTTCAACAAAGAGATAGGAAACATAAAAATGGAGATAGGAAACATAAAAAAGAACTAGTCAGAAATCAAGAATACAATAACTGAAATGAAGAATATATTAGATGGAATTAACAGTAGATTAAATGAATCAGCAGTTTGGAATTAAGGTAGCAGACAACACCCAATCAGAATGACAAAAAGAATCTAAAAAATACGAGGACAGTTTAAGCGGCCTTTGGGACAACAACAAGTGTACCAATATTTGCATCATAGAACTATCAGGAGGAAATGAAGACCTGTTTGAACAAATAATGACTGAAAATTTCCCAAACCGGGTGAGTGAAGGAAATAGACATATAAGCCCAGAAAGCACAGAAAGCCCCAAACAAAATGAATTCAAAGAGGCCCACAGGGAAACATATCATAATTAAAATGTCAAGGGTTAAAAAAAAAAAGAAAGAATCTTAAAAGCAGCAAGACAAAAGCAGTTAGTTACCTACAAGGGAGCTCCCATAGGACTGTCAGCTGATTTCTCAATAGAAATTTTGCAGGCTGCAAAGGATTGTCACAAAATATTTAAAGTGATGAAAATCAAGGACCTAGAACCAAGATTACTCTACCCAGCAAAGCTATCATTTAGAATCGAAGGACAGATAAAGAGCTTCCCAGACAACAAAAAGATAAAGGAGATCATCAACACCAAAACAGTATTACAAGAGATGTTAAAGGGACTTCTAAGAAGAAGAAGAAGAAGAAAAAGAAGGAGGAGGAGGAAGAGGAGGAGGAGGAGAAGAAGAAGGAAAAAAAAGATAAAAAATATGAATAATAAAATGACAATAACTACATATCTATCAATAATTACTTTAAATGTAAATGGATAAAATGCTTCAATCAAAAATATAGAGTGGCTAAATGGATAAGAAAACAAGACCCTTACCTATGCTGCCTACAAGAGACTCACTTCAGATCAAAAGACACACACAAACTGAAAGTAAAGGGATGGAAAAGATATTTTATGAAAATAGAAGAAAACAAAAATGAAAGCTTAGGTAGCAATACTTATATCATACAAAAGAGACTTTAAAACAAAGGCTATAATAAGAGAAAAGAAGGAACAATAACTTTACTTGTGGGTATTTACTGGTATGTGAAGAAACAAAAGTCAAGATATGGAAGCAACTTATATGTCCATCAATAGATGAATGGATAAAGAAGAGGTGGTACATATATACAATGGAATATTGCTCATTCATAAAAAAGAATGAAATCTTGCCATCTGCAACAACATGGATGAACCTAGGGGCATCATGCTACATGAATTAGGTCAGATAGAGAGAACATTATTTCACTTATATGTAGAATCTAAAAAACAAAATAAACAAATAAAACAGAAACAAACCCACAGATAAAGAAAACTTTTTTTATTTTGCCAGAGGGCTTGCCAAATTGGAAGGATTTAGGGGCATGGGTGAAAAAGGGGAATGGATTAAGAAGTACAACTTGGTCATTACAAAATAGTCATGGGGATATAAAGCATAGCATCTGGGATATAGTCAATACTATTATAAAAACTATGTATGGTGTCAGATGGGCACTAGATTTATCGGGGTAATCACTTTGTAAGTTATATAAATGTCGAATCACTATGTTGTACACCTGAAACTAACGTAATATTGTATGTCAGCTGTAATTGAAAAAAAAAAATGGAATATTTAAAAATTAAAATAAACAAATAAACCATATACACTAAACTCCAGTCCAGGCTCTGTTCTGGCCCAAGGGAATTTGATTACCTTTTTTTTTTTTTGCATAACTGTTTACCTTTGCTTTTGTCAGACTCAGAAATAGAGCACAGAAATCCCCCAGAAAGTCCATCGTCTTGATATTTGCAATCTGGCAGGGAGCTCTGAAAGTCTCCTGAGAGGGAGGTTATATAAGTTCCAAGAAATTTCCAGTCCACTGTGGGATTTCATCCCAACCCAAATCTTATTTTTAAAAAAGATTCACTTGTTCCTAGTCTCAGATTTCACCCTGGGCTTTTCCACTGACCACAGAAATGTAGCAATAATCTTTGCATAAGCTTCTGAAAACATATTAGGCTTCTGAAGGGCCATCATGAATAATAATAGCTCTTAAGCAACCAGTTCACCTTAATAATACACCTTCTTCTACATCAGCTTTCCAAAGCCATTCCAAAGCAATTGGAGCCTGTCTTTTAATATTGTTGCTTTGAGAACAAAAGTTTGTCTGAGTTCCTGTTGTAAGATTAATTAAAATGGGCGTACTGTGAAAGCACAGACAAGACTAGAATATCTTTAATATAAATGCTTGCCATGACAATATTTTCTGTAATGTCATTAGGACATCTTGCATTATTTTTTTTTTCAGTATTAAAAGATAAGCAAGGGAAGCAGAGTTTTAGTGGGGGAAAAAAAATCATACCAACTCCATTCCTCATCACTAAAATAAGAGTGGTGGACTGAAAATCTCTCACCTCTCTCTGGTGGGATAAAAATAGCACTAAATGGAAAAGACAAATCTGTCATTAATAAAACAGGATCATTAGTTATAATCAATATAGAAAAAAATACTTTCTGACAACCAATGTTTCACACATTATTGTGAGCAACACAAAATAAGTTCTAATAACTTACTTGGGGAGTAAGAGCTAAGAGTGTGGGGAGCACTAATTATTAAAAAAAAATAACATATAATAAGCTCTTTCTGAAAATGGACTTGATTCTTTAGGTCAGGCTGACTGGAAAGGGTAGGGAAGGAAAGAACTAGGTCTTCAAATTTGAATATTACATGTGCAAAGTCAGGGGAAAATAGAGAGGACATTCAAGAAAAGCTCAAGGCCCATTTAGAGGCGAGTAAATAAACCATACAGATTCAACTGTTTACTCAATGAATGTTTACATAAACCCCCAACTTCCTGCCAGAACTGATCTAAGCTTATAAAAGTGCTAAGCCTCAAGCAGCTCCCAGTCTTGTGGTAGGAAACACACATGCACAGAAAATTACAAAATAATGCAGAAAATGCTGCTACAATAGGCACAGCGAGGTCATTAGGAGAGCATGAGGCGGCGGGGGCGGGGGTAAGAGTAAATAAAGTTATTTTAGGCAGAGGGAATCACACCTCAAAGTAAACCATCGTCCTGAAGCAACAGATGGATTGGGAGAAATAAGACAGTTCCAATCACAAAGGGCCTTGTAGGTCATGCTAAGGAAATCAGACTTTATCTAGTAGGCTACAATGAAACAGAGAAAGATTTTGGAAAAGAAAGGGCCTTGATCACACCTCACCTTTCAGAGATGACACTGGCAGCCGAAAGGAAGGACGCAGAGGTGGGCAGACAACCTTCCTCAAGGCAGGGAATCTAGCTGGGAGACTGTGAGAGTGGTCATGTCTGTACCGGAGTGTTGACACTTGTTGGCGACGACATGACACAGTTGTGGTCAGGATGGAGCTCATTCAGGAAAGTGAAGGAGGGGATTGCTGAGGACAGGTAGTACCAATATTGAAGGGTTGACTAGAGGAAGCATTACATAAGAAACAAAGAAGAAGAAGCATTAGAGGAATAGAAGGAAAACTAGGAGGAAGTGACATCATGAAAGCCAAGAAAAGAAAGTATCTAAAAGGAAAGTATAGTCAGCATTGTACAACACAATGTTCTCCAGGGTTTGCCTGTGCAGGATCTTAGAAAGCACGTGGTCTCACTTCTTCATTGTGCTTAGAAGGAAACAAAAACCAAGAGAAGTTAAGGTACTTGCCAGTAGCCACACAGCTGATTTGGAGAGAACGGAGACTGGGACTCGATGCCCAACCCCTGGCAATGTGGTTTCTATTCTATCAGCCTGCACCTTTGATTTCGTTGAGCCTGGGACTCACCGAGGGGAGCTTAGAAAGATAACTCAGGGCTATACTGGAAAGTTGTTAAATAAGGGGCTTAAATATTATTCTGAGGAATGGAACTCACTAAAGAACAGGAGAGGCTTCATAACCAAAGAGGTATTGGGGAAAATTGTATGTGGTAGTTTCAGGTGTCTTGTCAATATTTTGCTCACACTAGTCACAGATGAAGCAATTATGAAATAATCGCCCCCAAAATATTTATGAGTTTTGTTGACTAAACTGCTTAACTGTATCAAAAAATTAATAACCAATAAATAAGTAAAATCACAATTATAAATTTTCATCTACTCTTTATATCCACCATACCATCTAAAAACATCTAGACATACAATGAAACGTCCAGTGATATTCAGAACGATGCCAGAGGTCAGGTCCAGCTGGTTTGGCCTGAGTATGCTATCCCCACCCCCCCCAATACTTCCACAACTCTACTAAGACCAATAATTAGGCTCATATGGAAATACATTATTTTATGTGATTCCTTTCTTTTTCTTTCTTTTCTACATATCTATCTGTTAGAAAGATGAATAAAAAATGATTTCTGTACCTTAGGAATAATGTCCTAGCCCACCACACAGGGCAGCTTTTCTCTAAGGGAGGAGCATGAGCCAGTTGCACTTGGACCAGCTATAGCCATCAGCGAGTCCTGTCAGGGCCGCTGAATAGCACAGGAGCCCCAGGAACTTCCTTCCTCCTCTCTCTCCGCTCAAGGCTTCACAGTTTTGAGATTCTCAAAAGCCTCGATAATGGCCTGCTTCACAGGTGACAGTACACTGGTGGGAAGAAATTGACCTGACACTACTGAAATCCCAAGGTCCCATCGCCCCCAAAGTCTGATGAGGTGGTTCGTTGCAAGACTAACATCAAGCGATGGAACACAGAAAAAAATGTCACAAATAATGCTTTAAATTGATTTTAGGGCCACAGCAACCTGCACTTCCGACCCTGACTTTTTAACCTCCTCACATCTTACTTTCCATTGTTGCTGTTATTATGATTGTGCACACTCTGAGCAGAGAAGACAGCCCACTTCACATGTGCCCGGGCAGAATACTACAGTGGGATGGTTGCCGGGCAACGGGAGCCAGAACAATTTGTTTGGGGAGCATTTTGAGAATGATTATTACACTTACAGGTTTGGGGTGGGTTGGTTGCATCAGGATTTTTTTTCATCCTGTGATACCTATTCCTGGATGTTGTAAATATTCATCTGTATTTTGCATATATGAGGGGAAAACGTTATTGAGATGAGTTTGGGAGGGTAATTTGCTCGGGTGCTTCACTACACTCCTTTATGGTTTGCAGGCAGTGTGCTGCAGGAGAAAAGCGATTTTGTGACCATTATTGACATAGATGACAGTGCCATGCTGGCTTGTTTCTGTTACTTAGAACAATGGGAACAGAAAAAAGATGCAGTTTAGCAAAGGCATTTAGTAAATTGTTGGTAAATGGTGAGGCTACAAAAGCCCCAGCTAAGTCGGCAGGCACGTTTCCTCTCTAATGTGGCTGCAGTTACTCTCCTGGCCTCCTCTATCCCCTACTCAGAGGAAAACTTCCTCTTCATCTCCTTTAGTGATATCAACACATTGAAATACAGCACTTGGCTAAACCCAGGAGAGCTGACTTTGAAAGGCAATGGGAAGAATCATTTCCTTTCAAAAGGAATCTGGCAGCCTTTAAGGATTTGCAGCACACCAATTTCAGATGAGTCAGAGTCGAGTAGAAATTACAAATACTTTAAAAATCATTGGTGTCAATATTACCCATAGCCCTGGAATATTAATATGTACACACACCCACGCACCCCCCTGGAGCTGTGTTTATTTCACAATTCACAAGTGGGAAAGAGACCTTTTCTGAATCTTTTCTTAGGGACCTGGGGAGCCAGCAGTAAAATTGTGATTCTTCCAAATGCTTTCCCATATGCTTTAAATACCCCCATTAAAGTCAGTTTCCTTAGTCCACACACATTCTCTATGTCTCAGTGACCAACCACCTCCTCATTTCCTTGAGACCACTGTGTCCTCTCTTGGCTGTGACTTGGTCAGTAGCCTCTGGCACCACATGGCAGAATTCGAAGCTGTATCCCAGCCAAACACAGCAGTCAGTTATGGATGCTATCTCTTCACCCTCAGGGAGATGTCTATGGATATAAAATAGGCTTCTGGGCTATCTGACAATATGGCCCCAAAGCTGTTGGGCTTCTAGTCCAAACTGCACTCAAGGAGATATCCCAGCTAAAGTATTCCCATCTCTGGTCCACAATCACATATCCTCAGGCTAATTTTGTAAGCTCTCTTACACAGGAAGTAGCCTTTGTCAAAGAATCCAGTAAATCTCTATCTGTTTCCTTGTTTTCCCCAGGAACATGACTTGATTATCCAGTTTCATTTTGGGGTGAGAACACTTCAATATCCAGGATTAAAACTGACGGAAGGGTAGACAGTAAGGAGGGTAGAGGGTAGAGACGTACAGAAGAAAGGATTAGAAAATGAACTGATTCTTTACCTTTCTGGTTAGAGTTGGTGCTAGGTTAGATCAATAGGTGGCTCAGAAGTGTCCGTCTAGACACACCCTTCAGGATGGCCCGGAACACCTCCACCGTCCGTATCTCCATCAAACAACCTTCTGTTTAATGAGAACCTGTTATCTGCAAAGCACTCTCCTAAGTCCTGCATAGGCTATAGAGAGCATAAAATGCGGACTCTTTCCTCAAGATTGCAGCACACAGGCCCTCATTGCTTAGGGAAGAGAAAGTTAGCCTCAGGAAACCGTACCCACACTCAACCAAGCAGTGCAATAGCAACACCCCAGCCTCCGTGATGAGAAAAGTCATTTCAGCTCGGAGAGCATATCTGACTCTACTAAAATCACACCGTCCCATTTGCTTTTACTTTCCTTCGAAAAAATGTCCTATGTCTTTGATTCCACATTTACATCCAGAAACAACCCTTTTCTTTTGCTATACCTCTAGGCAAAGCACATATGTCACAAATGCCACGACCATATTTAGACATTGTCTGTTGTTCAGCTTCATTGAGCCCGCTACCACGTTACCTTTTACATGGCAATTACTCATGAAATCTGAACGCTCCTGCAAATTAGTGTTGGGTTGCTTTCATTTCCCAATTAACTGCCCACCTGCTATTATAAGATTCAAGTTAGTCATAGTCAGCCTTTAGGAAGAGAAAAAAAAATAGTACCCAACTTCTTTATGCAGAGAATAATTAATGTGTGAAATTGTCCACCAAAGGCAACAATGAAACATGCAACTGAGAGTATATTCAAAGAAGAACCAGAAAAGGAAAAAAAAATTCCATGATACAAACATTAGACAGACAGGTGGATGGGTTTGGATAGACCATATGGCCTCCTTCTGTCTTAAAATGTACTGTGAGATTATATTTTGCAAAATCCCTTCAAGAACCAGGTTGATTTCTAAATAGTGAATTATGGTAAATGAAATGCTTATGACGCCTTAGCTATGTCCATTATTTCAATGTCAATTTTGTATTTCTGGGGATATGTTTTCAAGACTGAACTAACATTCTTGTCATCTAGTAAATGAGGTGGCAGAGGGTAAGGTGAAAAGACAGGAGAGAAGAATTTAGTGTTGTTTGCTTTTCTCAAGAGATATGGACATGTATTTTCCAAACTCATAGCAGAGGAAAAACGCTGGTGCCCCACTGCAGCCTGTGGAGACAACCGCTGTGATCTGAATCCAGCACACTGAGCTGAACGACAGACATGAAATGCACCAGATAACGAAAAACAGTGTCATTTCTGGAAAACATTAGAGAATATTTTTCTCCCCCTCAGGAAGGCAGAGCATATGATATCCATTCTCACATTATGATAGAAATGCTACGTTCACTGTCTATAAAGGATTGCTGCCTGAAATTCCAAGAGACCTATATGATGGGGAGCTACAAACATGCTTCTTCAAGCCCAGTTTAATTGACACCCTGGTTGACAAGATAACACAGTTTTGACAGTAATTCTGCACTAAAAGAGTTTCTTCTCAAATTTTCAAAAAGTAATTCTTGCCAACAGATTGGGATACAAGAAATCCATTGCTTTTCAGAGCAACTTAGTGCATTTGTTTGAAACATGGCTCATGTTCTGTGACACCACACCAGGCACAGGAACAACCATAGGGTCTCTCTAATTGTGACAAAATGGTATTTCTCTGTTTCTACTCTTCTCAACCACCCAAATCCTCAGAATAGCCTGTTCCCTCAAATCCTCATGTTCCCTCCTAGAGGACTCGGAGATTATTTTCTGGGTGTTTGACCCATCTCAGATAATAAGTTCATGAACAATTAAGTTCGTGAACTCATCCTAGAAAAAGTGCTGCATACCTCTTTGCTGAGTATCACTACGGTCACCTTTGAAGTACTCCCCTTTGGAAGCTATGCACTGACACCAGCGCAACTTAGTGCCTAGTCCACCCTTCAAAACTTTTTTGGAACTATTTTTCTGGAATGGCTATCACAGCTGTCATCATATTACCTTTGATGTCCTAAATGTCATCAAAATGTCTTCTTTTCAGGGCAGCTGGTTGGCTCAGTTGGTTAGAGCACAGTGCTCATAACACCAAGGTCACCGGTTCGATTCCCACATGGGCCAGTGAGCCGTGCCTTCCACTAGATTGAAATCGACTTGACTTGGAGCTGATGGGTCCTGGGAAAACACACTGTTGTTCCCCAATAAAAATGTTTTGAATGCCTTCCTTTCAATATTTCCTTTATCTTTGGGCAAAGAAAGAAGTCATTGGGGCCCAAATCAGGTGAGTAGGGAGGTGTTCCAATACAGTTATTTGTTTACTGGCTAAAAACTCCCTCACAGACAGTGCCGTGTGAGCTGGTGCATTGTCGTGATGCAAGAGCCATGAATTGTTGGGGAACAGTTCAGATCATCTAACTTTTTCACGCAGCCTTTTCAACACTTTCAAACAGTAAACTTAGTTAACTGTTTGTCCAATTGGTACAAATTCACAACGAATAATCCCTCTGATATCAAAAAAGATTAGCAACATTGTTGCAACAAGTTCACGAACTTGTGGCACCTGCCATTATCCTTTAGCCTGGCTTCTTGCTGAGATGCCACCACTTGCTCTAAAAACAAAAGTTGCCAGTGCTACAGTAATGCCAGTGGGATTGACCCTTCCACCAGTGCCAATAAGGCACCACTGCCATTATGATGCTTCTGAGATGTCACGAAAGACTGCAATGGTCATTAAAAATGTATCTAACTGTCAGCACCTGTGATGTGCTGTTACAGTGCTGTAGCAAAGGCACAGAAAAAGACCTTTCGCTGGAGCTGTTTCATGTCCCAACGGTAAGCGTAAAGGGAGACAGTGCCCTCCATACACTCTCGTGCTGTGTTATCGCATCGGCCAGAAGGCCGTGACGCCCAGTGTGTGTCACAGGGCTCTTAGAGAAACAGTTCTTTTCTTTGTCACTCAACTATTTATTGTTGCTTCCTCTTCCTAAGACTGCTGCTTGAGCCCTTGGGGGCTTGGGTGAATGAAATTAGAGTGACATAGTATGGTGCCATTAAAATGCTCTTCCACATGCCTTGATACATACCTTGATTAGGCTGAGACTTTCCCCAGGATGATTTCTGCCCATCAGGCAACTAGATGCCTAACAGAATCACGTCAGGTATCTATAGGGCCAAACTGGGGCCCCATGTTACAACTTTAATCATTGAACAGAACTATATTTATATATCCCTTTGAATTTCAGTTTTTTATAAACCAACATTAAATATCAAATGAGAAAATTTATAGGTGTTTAGGTGATCATACGGCAAAAGCAGAATTTGTGAATCTATAAGGTGAGATTTTCTTTTTTCTTTTTCCTCTGTTCTCATCTTGGTGCAGATCAGACTATAAAAGAGTATTGGAAGGTGACTCATTCCTCCTGAGCTTGGGAGAATCACATTGTCCTCAACAGAGAGAAAAGCAAGTGAAATAATACTAAAAGTAGAAAAAACAAAGGCACTAGTCAGATAGCCTTTTCAATTTTTTGTCTACTCTGCCCCCAAAACTAATTTGGACTGTAGCTATATGACATCGTGACAACCTACTGGCTAGCAAAAAATTAGGTCATTGAACCAATCATTTTATCTATATAAGGCCAAGCAATTGGTTTGGCCCACTTTTTTTCCCCACCAAAATGACTGATTCATAGTTTGCTTGTATGGTTGGCATTTGATAAACACACACTAACAGTAGAATCCAGAAGGAAGTCATCACTAGCCTCAATTTCAGCATATCCTATTTCTGTTTTAATGCATCAAATACAATAAAAATAATTTTGTAGGCACTGTTATATGTTTTCTCAGTTCGTTTAATCATGCATTCCATATGGCTTAAGAAATAGGAAGCATGTTTATAACCTTTCAATGAATATGATATACTCTCCTAAACTTATAAAAAAGTTCAAATCTGGGTAAAAGAGAATGCTTTTAAACTATTTTCTCATTATGAAAATGCCAACAATACAAACCTTCTTGTTTTATTTTACAGCTTAGAGTTACTGAAGCTACCCAAGCAGACTGCACTCAATATTTGTTAGAACACCAACATCAGAAAGCCATCTTTCAGACCCTGAAAACTGAGAAACGGTGCTGTGTGCAACACCACCCCTCCAACCACCACCACCAAAAAAAAAAAAAAAAAAAGAAAACCACACAAAAACCCAACAATATACACTGTTATACATCTGGGTTCCTTTTGAGGTTAGAAATCTGCCAATTTCAGAGGGAGATAACAAGTCCTCCCAAGTATTTATAGCCTTTTCAACATTTTCTTGTATCTCTTTACTAAACAAATGCAGTCAAACAAGACATCTCCAAAAAGAACATCAATGTATTGCTTTTTCAGTTTCTTATGAGTTCTAGGCCATTGAAGATATAATGAAAACAGTTCCTCAAAAAGAAAACCCAAACTGAGGGGACTTCAACCCACAGAGGCCTATCTCCTCAGAACCTACGATTCCCCCCTTTAGCTCAATGCATTAAGCAACAGTCGCTTCTTATTTGGGGACCATATTATTTGGTGTGTGTACAAAGAAGCACCTGTGCTGAATAATACCCAGTTTTACAGAATGGCAGCTCTTCCTGAATCACAAAAAGATAACAGAGCAGCATTATGCCACCTTGATGTGGTCCCAGGATAGAAGGATTCCCATGATTGTAACACAGAAAATTCCCACATTTTTATAAACTACCTCAAGAGATAAAAACAATTTTAATTCTTTAGATATTCTAATTAATGAGTCTAAAAATAAGCTTTCAAAAAGACAGGGTGAGTTGAGGATAGCACAACCCTGATAATAAAGTCTGACAATTCTCAAAAGATTGGGAATCCCTAGATTAATTCATCTACGTATCAGAAAGTAACAGCTTCATTTGGGAGGCCCGCACCAAACAGTGGCTTCTTAAATTTCCCATCATTTCTAATTTGCCCTACGATGCAGGCTACACTGGCTTACGAAATGTAGTTCCAGGTGTCTGCCAGGTGTCTGGTGAACTAGAGAGTATGGGAGCAGATTTCACAGCGATCCCTCTGTGTGCATCCTGATAGAGTGGAAGGGTTGTAGGAGAAAAACAGTTGTACTGAAACACAAGCATTTGTGTTCATCCACTCCCCTTAAAACATTCAAAGCACCAACCAGAGCGCTTTCTTTGGGATAAAACTGATAGACACAGATGAGAAGCCTTCCAATGAGCATTACAACCATAGGCTGGCACATATCCATTATTGGTTCAATCTTTCATTTCTCAGCTACTCTCTGATGCCTAAGTGTGAAAAAGTCAGTATGCCCAAATTGAATTTTTAGATCGCTTTACGTCAATACACATTTGTTTGTTTTCTAAATCAACAACAAATGCAACACTAAATACTTTGGCTGCTCAGACTGCAGCATTGCCTGCTGCCTTGTGCTAAAACGGGGCTCACTCCCCTGTGCTCAGGCGGCTTCCAGATTGAGCTGATGGTGTGGGTAGAATCGTACTTCAATGGAGTGAATTAAATGATAAAATAGACCTGCCCGCCAGTTACATATTTTTGTCCCTGTAGAAAATAAGCATCAATGTACATGACTCTGTGTGTGTGTAGGGGGGTTGTGTTCACATAGGAAATTGTTTCCACATAGCTCAGAAATAGATAATGAGACAATCACTAAGGAAGATGCATGCAAGGGCAGTGTACCCAGTTTTCTCCAGGGCTGGCAGATGAAATTGGATCCAATGTTTAGTTCTGATTTTGAAATGAAGTTGCACTTTGTACTGTGCCCAAGCTGGAGAAAGTTCAAATCCCTCTGAAAGAGCAAATGTGTGGGCAAAGGCTGGCTGCATGGAATATCAGAAGTTTTGTTCACAATTAGGTCCACAGATCCCATGGATATATGGATATAGCCTGGAGTGCGGGGGAGTGGGGTGGGGGGGGGACCTCGAACTATGCAAATGAAAAAAAAAAAAGCCATAACTTCATGAAGACAAAACCCTTCATAATTTCTGAAAAAATGTTTCTCCCTAACCAGCGAAAGAAGTGCCCGCTGTTCTGGGTGAGGGAGTTGCTGTTCTTCTCAGATCCCAGTCAGCACACCGGCTCCCACAGGAGCACCGCCCACCAACGTACCTTCTCTTCATATTCTTGCCCTGGGAAAGACATCATGTTGAGAAGCTTCAGCATATTAATGTAGGGTTTTAAACACTTCCATTCCTTCATTCACTTATTCATTCATTCAACTGTGTATTCGTTCTTTCTTTCTATATATGTCTATAAATGCCTCCTTAAGAAACTTTGTCGCATCTCCTTGAACTGAAATCAGGGAAAGTCACTGCTTGTGGATAGCTGGAGAGAGCAAAAGAAAGAAACGAAAAGAAATGGAAATGTATTTCAATTTCCTGTTGTTCCAGCTACAAAACTTCACCTTCAAAGTGGAAGCCGTATTTGACCGTGGACTTGGTCTCAGTCCACAATGGTAGAACTGTGAGCAGTTACCTAATGTGACTGTTTCCTCTGGTTGGGATGTCGGTCATTCCACTCTTACATAACCTGATCAAAAACAGCCTTCTTCTGAGGACACCCATCTTCTGGGGCACCCTATCTTACTACACTCACATACCCCGATTTCCCCTGTGGTCAATATTGACCACAAACACTTAAATTCCATGGCAAAAGGCTACGCGGACATTATGTTAGAGAATGTGCACTTGTCTATTTTATTATTGGCTTCAATTTATATTATATATCTTTTACCTGACCAGCTAAGTTTCTCCATCTGAGAAGCAGATGCTTTATTGGTCAGAGGTCATTAGGATCTGAGAAAATCTGACTGCCTTTTGTTCTGATCTTCCATTCTCTGTGGTTTCCAGTGATAGACCCTGAAGATAAAGACCCTGGTGAGACACAGGTAACTGAGGAGAGGCTGACGTGTGCAGAGGAGTGTCTACTATGGTGGGTTCAAGATGAGGAGGAAGGTGGAGGTGGTGCATTATTTTCCTATAACAAATTACTGCAAACTGGGTGGCTTAAAACAACAGAAACTCATTGTGTCACAGCTCCGGAGGTTCAAAATCAAGGTGAAAACAGGGTTGGTTCTTTCTGGAAGCTCTGAGGAAGAATTAGTTCCATGCTTGTCTTCTAGCTTCTGGTAGCTTCAGGTGGCTCCTGACAATCTCTGGCGTCCCTTGGCTTGTAGTTGCAGCAATCAATTTCTGTCTCTGCAGTCACATGACCTTCCTCCCTCTGAGTGAGTGTCTCTGTGTCTCCTCTTCTTACAAGGCCAACAGTCATATTGGATTTGGGGCTCACCCCATTCTCTAATATAACCTCACCTCAACTAATTACATCTGCAGAGACACTATTTCTAAATAAGGTCACATTCACAGGTATCAGCAATGGGACTTGACTCTTTTTGGAGGACACAATTCATCCCACCATTGATGGTAAGGCAGATTGTAGCTAAGGATCTCTGTATACCAATATTATGTATACTTTGATGATTACTCAGTGGGCAACACAAAGGAACTGGGGAAAGACATGGGAGAGATAGCAAGAGAGGAGAAGCTGGGAAACCAAGAGGCCTCTGCAGCAATCCTGACAGATGTGTGACTGAAGCAGCCTCCCAGCATGGGAGGAGAGGCTGTTCTGCCCCAGCTCCACTCCTGTTTTCCAACGCTGCAGACAGGACATCCCACATGAAGCCATTGTTGATTGCTTGGCGCTAACAGCCTGCTCATCCCACTTTCAAAGTGTAGAGTTTGAATGTCTTCAACTCTCCCCTCAGATACATAGTTTCATAGGACCGCTGGAACACATTGAACATACAATTGGCTACATGTTTATAATACAGTGTCTAAAAAGACACAGACAAAATAACAAGAATATTCGCAATTAGTTTGACTTGTTAGTAACTCCAGGGCCCTGGAAAATTCATGGGCAGAATGAGTCCTTCATAGTTCAGACAACCCTGACTTGGGAGGAGGTGGGTTGTGTCTTCTCAAGTCTTCCCTGGGATGGAAGGAAGGTACAGGGAATAAGGAAGTCAATCCCTCTGGGAATCCCCCATCAGGACCTGAAGGAGAAATTACAGTGGTGGATCCCAGTCTGGAGATGGCCTTTGCTCTCATTGCAGGAAGGAGGAGACAGTACCTAACCAGGACACTCTGTGGGTGGAGCTTCCACTGGAGACTTAGCTGGTAGGGAGGCCAATGGACTGGAAGTAGATCCAGTGGGTCTGAGACAGAATGGCCAGAGGAATGATGTTTTACTCACAAGAACTCCTATCTCTTCTGCTATTTTCTGGTACTACATTCTATTTAACATCAGCTTTTCATCAGTTTATATGTGTGGAAATCACTAAATGTTAGCAAATTACCCAAGAAGGGAAACTTCTAGAACTTGTTGGTGCTATCATTTTAACATTGTGGGGTTCAACTGGTGGGGACAAGAGTGAGACTAACATCATTATTTGATGTGAGGAACCCAGCAGGGCCAAGTAGTGAAATTAAAAACTTAGGCACCTTGCCTTCTTCTCTATGAATAGTTTCTAAGAGATTTATCATGCTCTTCCCTGCCCTCTTGTCACCACCCAGAGACAGAATCTTCCATTTGTCTCTCATCATAAAGCTCATCACTTTAAAAAAAAAAAAAAGTGTTAAATTTGACTCAGGTAATAGAATTCTGCGAGCTGCTGACTTATGAGAAAAGTAAGACAGCTGTTTTCATGTGTTAAAAAGAACTTGGATCGACAGTTAACATAATCCACTGTGAACATTTTTTTCCCACTGTGGGTAGATAAGTATGTTTGGCTTGAGTTGTTAAATCTCTAAATTTGCACATATATATTGATATGCAATGAGCTGCGGAGAGCCAATTGTCCACAGAATAGTTTCACAGCTCATGTTCAATATGGACACTCTTTCCCAGCATCAATCATTTTCAAAAAGAAATATAAATCTTAATTTCTTTCTCTCAGTCAACAGGGACCATTCCTGTATTCTATTGATAAGATGTAAAGAGACCCTGTCTGTGAGGGCTTATATTAAGACCTAGCATGAGTCAGTGCACTGGTTGCCAGTGAGCAGAACAATAAGCCAATTGCTGTGAGATCCAGAAGCTGAGAAGTTTCTCCCCATCAGTGGAGAAAGGGAAGTCTGCAGAATATGAAGCCAGCTGATCAGAGGACTGGCAACAGGCAGGAAATGCTGACTGTGTTCTTTGAAGTTTCAAATGCCCAACAGGAGGGCAAAGCCGGAAAACAGCATAAGCTCAAGCTAAAACTGAAAGATTTCAGCTTGACAAAGGGAAGAAGATCTGTGATCAAGGAACAATAATCACGGAAACTGCTCAACCATTTAGCAATACAAGGTGTGATCAAACAATACGGTGAATGTTTAAATAAAAAGAATTTATTACAGTAAAAGATACATTGCCATTAATCCACCTCAAAATACTCCCCCTTGTTTAGAACACACTTATCTCATCATTCTTGCCACTTTCTGAAGCAGTTCTGGAAGTCCTCTTTTGTGAGTTTCTTTAGTTGTGCTCTCATGGCTGCCTCAACATCCTGAATCATTTTGACTTTGGAGAAAAGCCAGAAGTCACATGGTGCCATATCCGATGAATAAGGTGCATGGGGACACGCTGTATTGTTTTTATTTGGCAGAAATTGCCATGTGTGGCACGGGGTGTTGTCATGATAAAGGATGATTTACAGCACACTTTAAAACACACCTTCTCTCAACCATAGCTCACACCCAACTCACTGCACTGAACAAGTTGAAACTTGTCACACACTAAGGTTTGATGTGCTGCTTCCCGTATAGAAGATCCCTGCCTCTCTGGTGGATGGCACTCAGCAGCAGCATTCACTGTATTTAATGATCACAACAGGAAGGCTCCGTGTCACACAGCACTTCTGATATGGAGATTTCTGTCAAATAAAATATTACGATGTGTCCTCATCCATCTTATTCACCGGATCTGGCACCATGTGACTTCTGGTTCTTCCCCAATGTCAAAATGACCATGAAAAAAAAGTTTGGAATTGAATCAGGACATAGAGGCAGCCAGGACAGTGCAACTAAAGACACTTACGAAAGAGGACTTCCAGAATTGTTTCAGAAAGTGGCAAGAATAATGGGATAAGTGTGTTTGAAGTAAGGAGGAGTATTTTGAGGGGGATTAATGGCAATGTGTCTTTTACTGTAGTAAATTTTTTTTTTAATTTAAACATTCACAGTACTTTTTGATCACATCACATATCTATGACAACATATATTGAGCACTTGCTGTATACCTTGCTGTGGAGAGCTTTTCCTTTCTGTATTAAAAATATGTAAGTAGTAAATAAATTAATAAGTAAATACTATCATAAAGTAATAACATAACATCAAAAGTAAATTAAAAGTAGTAAATAAAATATATAAGTAATAAATAAATACTAGTTATCCAAATTTTAAACATTACAAATAAAGCTGAAGTTCCTCTAGGCCACACTCTCCCCCACTTCACCTAATTTCTGTTTCAAAAAGTGTGAAACACATTAGTCAATTTCCTCTGTACTTTTCCAGATTTTTTTCTTACACACACACACACACACACACACACACACACCATCAGTACATATATCTTGATAGGTAGCATTCCATTTGCATGTAATAGATATTAACTTGTTATATATATTATTCTATATTATCATTTTTATTCCAAAAATATGCATCTGCTAATCTTTCCATATCAGTATATATTGACCCAACTTTTGCAAAGTATTTCATAATATGGATCTAAATAGTTTATTCAGCTGTTCCCTGATAGATATTTAGGCTGTTTTTATTTTTTTCTATTATAGACAATGCTGTAATTACCAACTTATATCTGCAGTGTATTAGAGAACCCATTTCTTCCCATGCTTGCTAATACTTTATATTACCTTGGGGCTCTTTGAGAGCAAAGTAGATAGCCTCACCTCTCCTGAGTGATTTGGTCATTCACTTACTAAAGGGCTGAAGAACAGGAAAGAGCTCTCAATGTACATAACAACTCCTTGATTCAATGACAAAGGTTAAGAGACTTATGTGTGATGTTTTGTGTTTTGCAGAAAGATTACCTGGAATGAGCAAATTTTTAGAAAATGTGTTCTCATTTTAATTTTAATATACATACTAAAGGGAATAAAATTGCTGTGGCTTCAGTGTCCTGCTTCAAAATGAGTCAGTGAAGGCATCTCTTACCAGGTTATTTTTCCTAGACATATCTGAGTGCCGTGGACCATATTTGTTATTTTAAAGGCCTTTCCCATGGATTCCCAATCATAGTGTGGGTTCAGCCAAGTGCTGAACTCTGGGGGTAGAGGGAGAGAAAGGAGACACTGGCTGTCCCTTCATGGAGTGCATAGCCTGAATCTGTTATCTTCCAACATAAACCACAGAGAGAAACATGGTGAATTTCATCTTGCTGAAGTGAAACGGTGCTTTTTGGACAGTGTGGATACCTTGCATGAAAGTTCTGAGTGCAATCATGATTGTTAAATGCCTGAATTTTTTTTCCGCTGACACTGCCAACTGCTACATCCCCACACACATCCTTTCCCTAGTCTGTGTGGTCTATATACCTGAATTGCACATGGGCCACCATGGCAGAGCTGCCGTTTGAGGGCAGTCTGGGGAAGCAACAGCTGCTGGAACAGAGGCTCCTTCCAACACTGAAAATAATTTAATAATTGAAAACAGAGAGGCACATTTATTTGTGACCCAGAGAAAAACAGATGCATGTACAAAGTGACCAGTGACCCAGGTCACTGCCCTCCGGTAAACTTTAAACTCGCCGAAAGTACACTATCCACTTTTTTAAAGCTGAAAATCAAAAGAAAACCATCTACTTCTTGTTATAAGGATAAATCACAGGCACCAACTTTATAAACGAGCATATTACCTAAACTGGTATTTAGATACTGACTCAATTAAATTCACAGGTGGCAAAAATCTGGATGTGCAGTAGACAGAGCAATTTATCTATAGATGCTCACGTTTGGCCAAAAATAGAATACAGCATCTTTTACAGACGGTCTTCCCACGTTAGTTCTTATTTATCTAAAGATTAATTGCTTCATCTAGTAGACATTCATTATCCTTCTCCCCCATGCAGATAAGAAGGACACTTGAGGGGTGAGCAGTTCATTTGCCTCTCCAGGGGCAGCTGGTGAACTGAATAAGAGACACAGCCGTCTGCATAAAGTTGACATATCCAGCCAGCATCTCAACAGCCACCATTGTTTCCTCTGCCCTCCAGGAGCTCATTGTGGATGGATGGGCCTTCATTCAGGGTTCATAATAAACTCTGGGCAGGTGGAGGTAAAATAAGCCTTGGATGGAACCCAGCACTGCCAAACTCACAGAGGCTTGTATCTGCCAATTGGGACAATACTCATCGTAAATTGGAAAGGCCCATTATCATGGTCCACCCTCGCCAAAGGAAACTGGCTACAAATCAGCAACTCCTGGCTTGATGACTTTCAAAAACTGACCTAGGATTCAAACTTGGATTGCAAAAATGCTCATAATCTTTGAATTACGCTACTAGATTGAATTCCAAGAAAATTATCTATTTATCTATCTAACTATACACAAATACATACATAAATATAAATGAATGT
Source organism: Rhinolophus sinicus (assembly GCF_057876585.1). NCBI lineage: Eukaryota > Metazoa > Chordata > Mammalia > Chiroptera > Rhinolophidae > Rhinolophus > Rhinolophus sinicus. The sequence goes on from NC_142501.1 coordinate 132,047,283, forward strand.
AATAAGATTGTTTACTAAGGTTATTTATACTAACCAAAAATTGGAAACCCTAAGTGGCATACAATGGAGTATTGATAATAGTAATTTTTGGATATCGACAAGATAATAATCTATTCGGTCTTCAAAAATTATATTTCTGATATATGGTTAATGTTATGGTAAATGTTCAAGAAAAAAATGTTAAGTGGAAAGAGCTGGGCACATAATTGTATATTTAATACCATGCCATATAGTTACTTTGTGTATATGCACGTGTTTTTCTCTGCTGTGGTAGGATTATGAATAATTCTATTAAAAACATCCTTTATATTCTTCTGCATTTTCCATGTCTACCATTTACATATATTATAGTGAGGAGATAAATATGCATTTTTAACATTTTTAGTCTTATAGATGAAGATTTGCTTTTACCACTCAGCATCTCCTAAAGATATTTACTGGACTTCTAATTGTTATATTTTAAAAACTGCAAGCTCCAATTTTCTCAAACTAGCCTGAGCCTTTTGTGACTCTATCTAAAGATACGTTTATATCTTTAAAATTTCAGTTTATTAACCCCTTGATACTACCTTTGAAACATTTACCGTAGCAGTTTCAAATATCACTCTACCTACAAAGCCAGGAAATGAAAACAATCTGGTCCCTCAAGTTTAGATACTAAGGGGAACAGTCCCCACGAGTCACAGTTTTCAAATGTTTTAATTATGTCCACTTGTTTGTATTCAAAAATACCAGCAAAGCCAGCAAGAGGAACATTTTAAAGATGAGGACTTGCTCTAATGTTACACAAAATTTGGAAACATTCATCTGTAGACTTTTCAAACATACCCATGGAGCATTGATTATATTTGCAACTATTAGTTGCTGTTCAATTTAATAAATTAATGCATATTTTTAAACTGCTTCTCTCATGTACTACATTAATTAATTAATGAATGAATTAATGGGTACATTTTAGGCCAACATAGGAAAAAACTGGCTTAAAAAAAATCTTATAATTTCTGCGGAAAAACACAGTTTCCAAATATATTACCCAAATGTTCTCTGGTTTCTTTTTTCCCTCTTTCTTCTTGTTTTCACCCTTCAAATATCAGTGTTAAGTTCAATACTGGGCTTAGGAGAAAGCGTCCCCTTGGTCAGCAGCAAAGCTGCCCTCCATAAAAGTGGGAAGGACTGAAAGCTTGTCCTTCAGAGTTCCAGGCTCTGTGCCTCTTTCCCTGTCGTACCTCTGGCCCTGCTTCCTTCAGGCTTCTAGTGTCTTTTCTATCTCTTCTCACCAAACGCTCTCCAAACTCTGATATCAGGAAAAACAATACCAAACAAATCCCTGAAACAAACTCACTTTACGGACAATAAAGGAGGGACATTTATGTTTAAGAATCAACCAATGAGTAGGGAAGAGTAAGGGAGGGAATGGAAGGAGGGGTCTGGAGAGAAGGGGAGGCAATAGCTTCCCTAAAACTGCACTGCTGGTGGGGGCAGCCCCACTGTGACCTGAGAGTGGTGAAGGCAAGAGGTGCTTGGGCTTCCATGCAAGGGAGCCCTGGTGTGAATTTCTTGGGACCTTTGACAAATTAAACTAGTTGAGCCTCTGTTTCCTCATCTTTAAAATAGAAGATTCAACAGGATTCTGTACCAAAGGCCCTAGCCCTGGGACTGACAGAAAAATAAATGCTCAAAATAGCTGATGTGATGATGATGCTAATTATGGTTATGTTTACATTTACAGAAACAGAGCGTAAAATGAAGAATTTTCTCTATTCCATTTTCCTTATAGGGAAAGTGAATTCCAAACCCCAGGGCCTACTTTGAAAGCTTTGAAAAAAATAAATATTTTTGTGTCTGCAAGAGATCCTTTCTTGCTACAAGAAAACTACATCTATTAATAAAATAAAAAAGCATGTAAATCTATTACTTTCTAAAGGAAAGGCCTACACAAAACAAGAATGAAAACAGAAATAAAAGGATCATCCCAAAAGAGTGCTGTGCAGTGTTTTCTCTTTTGGCCAATATCTGTCACTGCTAACTAATCCTAGGTTTTTTGTATATTTATAATTACGACATTTTGCCTGGACCTAGGGTCATAGTCTTTGTAGCTCTGTCCACCCCCCACCCCCACCCCCCAACCTGGCCACCTATCTCTCTGCCCCGCCTGTGGGCCAGAGTGTCTTAGTCTGAACCAGACTTTGTTCCTCTGAGAATCTTCAATACCTTGAAGGGGCTTTGGTGCTCAGGATAAGTAGATGAGAAGGGAACTGGGGGTGGGGGGTGGGGAAGGTGTAAAGGATATGCTGAAGAGAAAGAAAGTGAAAAGTAGATATTTGACATTTAGTATTTCCCCAGTTATAGATCTAACAATAAGCTTTCTGGCTGTTAGAGCCTAAAAAGATGACAGTTACTAACTCAAATTTTATTCACACCAGCTGACACCAGGATACTCTAATTATTTCATTCCATTCCCTTCTTAGCTCAAAGGAGTGAGGCGTGAGGCGAATGCACTGAAGTGGATGCCTTTCTCACCAGGACCCCTCCCCTCAAACCCTGTTTCTCAGGGCCCATGTCTCGTGAGCTCCTGTCCCACAAGCACTTTACTTGGGTTAATACAGCATTTGCAGCGACTCAGGACGTTTACAATGGGCTGGAGGCCTTCGTATAAAGCACCTTGTCATTTTTATTGCCTCTCTTTAAAGAAATATTTGCACAACAGTTTTTATTTTATTAATAGATATATTTTTCTTGTAGCAAGAAAGGATTATTTGCAGACACTAAAGTATTTATTTTTCCCATAACCTTCAAAGTATTGCCTCGGGTTTGGAATTTACTCTGCCTATCAGGAAAGTGGGATAGAGAGAATTCCTCAAACGTGACCCGTGAAGATAAACAGGCTGGTTTGGGAGGTTGCTCTTAGCCCCGCCAGTCATGCTCCCATGTCTGTCTTGCCACAACAGAAAGGGCACGTTCTGACCTTGTACACTACTTGCTCTCACGGCCATGCTTCTGTTCTAAAGGAGCCCAAATGTCCACATACATGGGGAGTCAGGAAAGAATCAGCAAACACCAGGGCTGAAAGTCTCCCAAGTTGGTAGGGGAAAAAAAAGCAAATCAAAGGGAATCGAAAAACCAGGCATGTTACTGATAAATTAGACTTTTAAATATGCTTTTGATATTGGAGGGATTTAGTGCAATTGTCTCCTTACATTTGGCAGGGAAATCATTAATCATTTGATGTTAAATTTATACAGATTGTTTAATGAGCACCACTAGGCCCACGTGGTAGCAAACCAAAAGGAAAAAAGAGAGTGATGACAGAAAGGAGAGAAAAGAAAAGGGAAAATTTCCTCTTTTCAGGCCACTCACAAAGCAAATCCAGTAGATGTGGTTATTTCAAGTGTCCATCTTTGGATGCTTGCCTAGCTAAATGGCAAGTAGTTTTCAGAGCTTAAAAAAAGCTTGCCAGGCCCAAAGATAGAACTTACTCTAGTACCAAGGCAGCTTTTAACAGGTAGTTATAAACTCAGGGCAGATATGAGTGTTGCATAACTTCAGGGCTTATGGTGTCCACTTGGTTGTCATTTGATGAGTTGCCAGCTGTCCCCTGCCATCCCTGGGCACCAACAAGCACATTCCAGATGCAGAATGGAGTTCAGGGGAAACAGTGGTTCTGTTTTAATAGGGCTTCATGAGTGTGACTTCACAGTGTTCAATCCATGTGGCTCCCAGGTGAAGTGGTTTTCTTTCTGCCTCGTAACACAGCCATAGCAACTCAGGTTTAGAGACACCCTGTTCTGCTTTCTTTTGCTGTTATCCTAACAGGAGAGTGAGGGAAAGCCAGCAGTGCAAACACACACAGACAAGTGGGTCAAGTTTGCCAGAGAATAGAGCTGTACCACAGAAAAATATTCCTTAGAACACGCTGTATTTGCATATCTTTTATTAACTGACCATTTTACATAGCTCAAATTGTGAGTTGTGTAAACCTTCAATAGAAAAACCCTAAACCAGCCATCCTGGACCTGCCTTGCGTTATGGCTATATTATTCAAAGGTTCCCATGTCATTCAGTCAATTATCCACTAAATTTTTTACTGAGCATCTATGCACTCAGGTCAAAACTGTGTAAAATAGTACAGGGAACACAGGAATGGATGAGATGTGGTTCCTGCTACCAAAGACCATGTCCTTCCCAAGCTTACTGTTCACTCCCTAGAAGGAATTCTTAAATCACTTCTCCCTGCAGCCAAAGGCCACCTGTATTATTTTCTGAGGCAATTTGAGATTCTTACAGTCATGTCAGTCAGCATGAACATTAAGCCATTAGCAGCGTTTATCCACCTGCCACCCCCTAGATGTGTCTCTCTTCCAGATCTCCAGGCCATCGTCCCCAGCCCACACTCATTGCTTCAGTGACAATAGCCTCTTCACACGTCTCCAGACTACAGGATCCACTCACCATCCCGCACGGCCCTAGCAGATTCATTTTGCAAAAATTCCAATCCCATCAGATTACCTTCCTGAAGAATTCACCTAAGCTTTCTACCCCCTACAAGATCAAATCTAGATTTCTCATCGTGACACTGACATAAAATTAAGAGATGTGGCATAACTGAAATAATTTAGCCATCAGAATTCCCAGCCAGGTCTGAATGTGTTAAGTGAGAATCACATTTGAACTGGCCTCAACTGCGGTATTTGAGGCTGCATTAATTTTTGAGTGGCAGCCCACCTTTGTGCATATAAATTGGGTAATTACACTAGTAAATTAGAATTTTTGCATTTAGAATCAGTACCTGTAAATAACAGGGCGACAGGGAAAGAAGACCAATTGAAACTTTCGCCCTTAATATTTGAGAGCAGCACTTTGTAGACAATTTCTCTTGAAGACTGTCTACTAGAGGGGTTTGAAGAGAGAGACCTCACAGGAAAAGAGTGGGAATAAAAAAAGAGTACCTAACCATTTTGTTTGTACATTATTTTCTATTTAAAGATAATAATGTGGTACAGAAAAGTTGAATCACGAAAATTATATATTTGGTTGTCTCATCTCAACTTCCAGAAGAGTAACAATTGTCACAAAATTACCATACTTGCGTTGGACGTAATTTGTCAGAAGTTGCTGGCCTGAAAACTCCCATCTATCCTGGGACCTGAAGCGTATACTGTAGTGCAAATCATGTCCCCTTTCTTTCTGGAAAGTAGAGTTTGTTGTGGATTAACTTGACCAATCAGCCATAATTTGAGAGAAGCAATAAGCTGATGCATAGAAATATCTTTGTTGATGTGATGAGTAAATCGACTTCCCAAGGCCTCGTTTCTGCCAAAGGGGAATGGACTCCATGGAAAACGGAACTAAAGTTGTAGGAATACGCACAATGTGCCAGGCAATTTGCCTACGTTATGTCATTTAATTTTAACAACACCGTGAGTTAGATATTGTGGTCCCTGTTTTTCAGATTAGGAAACTCAGAGAGGTTAAATAACCAAAGTCCCTAGCTGGCGAGTGGCATAACTAAGACTCAAAACCAGTTGGCCTAAGTATGTGATTCTAAACCAGAGACGGAGGAGCTGGAAGGAGGCCTATTATCGCTTCCAATTTCTCCTCAAGGCCGGATGCCTAGGGGACGGGAGGCAGGGCAGAGTGGCTACTGTTGCTCCTAAGAACATGGGACATTCCTCAATGAAGTTAATGCACAAAGCAAGTCTGAAAGCCCTGGTCCAGCATCAAAACTCTGGCACTATGTGTCTCCCAGCCATATTTAAGGTCCCCTCCAATAATGAAGCACTTAACAATTTTTTATCCATGTTCACGAAGCTTAGGTCAACCAGGACCTTTAGATTTGGTGTATGTAGCATATGTTCTCTGATGTCATTTTTGAGAGATAATAGATACAATTACTTGAACAAGTTTCCCCAACCAATTCTGACACTATACCCCTTTAAATGATTCTATGTTTTTGAATTAAGGCATCATCAACATTTGCTAAAATGTATATTAAATCTGGGCACTTAATAGGCTCAACCATCAATGTCTTTTGCAACCCCTGCACTTGTGCTGCTTACACACACACACACACACACACACACACATAGTCTATGGCGACTAGATTTAGTTTATCAGATTATTCCTAGCAGAGTACAGACTCTTAAGGGGGCAGGTGAGAAAACAAGTGTGTTTTGACGGAAAATGAGATCAGAACAGAGGCAGAGCCCTGGATACTTCCTGAGGGTCCATCAGGGTGGGAGCCACTGAGCATCCAAGAATGAGAGGGGGAGAGGAAGGTTGGGGGGTGGGGTCCTGAGAGGACAGAACAAACCCTCACACTTCCCAGCCCTTCCTGGAGCTGAAGCGGAAGCTCTGGTCACCACTGCTATGACCTGACAGATGTGGCTTTCAGGAGTTGGGCTTTTAGGGTGCATTCTCTATACAGCTGATTCTTTACCAAAAAAGAAAGACATGTGGTCACTGCAGCATCTATGTGAGGGCTATGCTGTGACAGGAGGACACAGATGTACTCTTGATGGCTTGTAATCCAATTACTCAAGAAAGTTTACTTGGAGGCTTTTCCAGCTCATAAAAGCTATCTTCTACATGTGAGTGGGACTGAGTGTGTTTATGCAAATATCCAAGTTCTGACTTAGCCGTGATTTATCAGTGAAATTCTGAAATGATATTAAAGAGCAAAAGTTGGCCCTAATAAGGGACCTTTGACCAACTATTTATTGGAATAGTTCATGCTACAAACAAACATGCTGCTGTGTGTAGCCTTTGAAGCTATATTTTATTTCAATAGCAATACTTACGTTCTGCACATATTCCCAAGGAAAAGAAAGAGAGCAGTAGATCAGAGAGGTACTCCAGAGCCCCAGAAAATTAGCAGAAGAGATGCCATAAATGTAAATTGGTAATCAAGTGAGACACTAATAATAGTTAAAATGATGGCAGTGAACTCAGCCACACACGTTCTAGTGCTATGCACGTGGCACCTCTGAACTCTCCCAACAGCTGTAAGAGGTAGGTACTAATGTTATTTCCATTTTGTGGATGAAGACACTCAGGTACAGGGAGACTAAGTCAGTTACCCATGGTCACAGAGGGAGTCAGAGATGGAACCACGATTCAAACCCAGGCAGTGGCTCTGTGTCCATACCCTCTTGAGGTCTGAGTGACACAGGGCTAAACTAGGCAGAGTCATCTCTCAGGGCCTCACAGCCCTGCTGTTCCACAGGAGAGCAGATAGTCACTGGGGGCAATGATGGTTGCATAAAATTAGAAGATAATGCAAATGGCCCATGACTGGGTTTTTACATGTAAAACAAAGGCGTTGAAAACTTCTGGACATTCTAATTTTTCACTATTCTTCTACTTGTTTGGCATTTTAGAGCCAAAGGCTCTTAAATAGTGGGCTTATAGATGATAAAAACCTTGGTTGTCATAAATTGCCTAAGTAAACAACAAAAAGGGACAAAAATTAAAAAAAAGTTAATGAAAAGTTTTAAGATTTCTCCCTGGGAACTAAATTTTGATACATGCAAAATTTGTTATCTCTGGCATATCTTTGCAATAATCAACACGCAATTCCTCTTTAGGAACAAAATGAGGAGTGGAGATACCGGCTGTCTCGGGAGATGGTTTTTTACTAAGGACCTATTTTCCTATAAAAATGAGTTTACTGTCACCTTAAAGAAGTACAGTTGCCCCTCTGCATGCACGGGGGATTCGTTCCAGGACACCCTCCCCATACAAAAATCACAGATGCTAAAATCCTTTATGTCAAAAATGGCATAGTATTTGCATATAGCTTATGTAATCCTCTGGTATACTTTAAATCGTCTCTTAAATCACTTATATTAATAATACCTAATACAATGTAAATGCTGTGTAAATAGTTGTTATACTGCATTGTTTAGGGAATATTGAGAAGAAGAAAAAAAGCCTGTACATGTTCAGTACAAACACAGCCATCATAGGCCTAACTATATAGTATATATCATCAACGACATAACTTTTTTTTTTTTCTTAAAATTTTCTGTCCACAGTTGATTGAATTCGCAGATGCAGAACCCTTGTGTATGGAGGGCTGAATGTAATATTGCCCCTGAATGTCCATGACAGGCTTTCTGAGATGGGTCGAACAGGTAGTCACTTAATACAGATCTCAGTACACATTATTTCTATGGAATTACAGATAAGGCATGAGTTAGGCAAGATGAAAGGTAGCTGTTCAAAAGAGAGAGGCCTACACAGTATCTGGAAACTAATTTAAAATAATAAAAAATACGATCTTCCTGTATAATCAGGCAGTACTATTTTCTAAAGCAGTTTTGGGATAATGATCTTGTCTTAAAATATATGTAAAGTTTATGCTCAAAAATGACCATAATATTTAGTTATTGTGTTACTGCTAAATTGAATCCAATTTTGACAATGGCCATTACTAGCACAGTGGCCTTTCCATAAACCATTAACACTGCCCCAGGCTTCCGTGGCCGAAAAGGCATCATTTGTTCTTTTAAATACTGGCACTCTGCCATCTTTTCTCTCTAACTCCACATTCCCAAGTCTGTCTGGTGATGAGCTTTCCATTCTCTTCTCCTTGCTCCACACTGGTGTGCTTGCCCCGTGGCAAGCTTTTATAACTGACTCTCAAATGATCTTTAAGGTGGCTCATGAAATGAGATCCTGGGGCTCCATATGTAACCACCAACCCTTATAGCTCTGTATGAGCTTTAAACAATTTAGGAAAATGTGTGTGCTTACGTGTGTGCACGTGCGCATGTGTGTGTGTGTGTGTGTGTTTGTGTATGCGTGTGTGTGTGTGTGCGTAAACTGAGTCAAGCTTCCCCAAGAGATTTTGTACTTCCTAGGCCCCCAGAAGCCTCAGGGCATATTTCCTATTAAAGATTTATTTTCCTCTAAGAAGTGGTCTTTCTGGCCTCTAAAAGAGGTTCTATTCCCATTTAATGCCTGTTAAAAGCTTCCTGAGACTGGATTGAGCAGGTGGTCTCCAAATACAGGTTTCAATGAACATAATTCATATAGAAAATAACATCAGAGCCAAGAAAAATCCAGTTTTTGAGGTAGGTGAGAGGGAATCTATTTGTCATTATTGTTTAACCTTTGACAATTCACTTAACCTGTGTCTTCAACCCTCCAGCTAATACAGGGAAATAGTTCCTGCCCGTTTCCTACCTCATTAGAACATCATGTTGTCATTTACCTGATGTTTGTGGAGTTCCACTATATACTTGCCTTTGAAATTTAAGAATTATTGGTATTATCATGACTTAACACTCACCTATGGCCCTGTGTGAGATGGGCATTCTCTGGCTGACATGCAAATAACAACGGATGTGATTTGTTGCAGGTGCACCAGGTTACAGCTTATTGATATTTGAAATCCAGAAGTCACACACAAGGTGACCTCAGGTAAACCATAGGTCTCCCCTTATTTCTAGTTAACAGAGCTCTGCTGAAATATGTCACCAAGTGTCAACCTCTTACAAACTTTCTCACCCATGGCTCAGTCTTGATCACATATAATGGCAGCATAGAGCAAGGTCACACCGAGCCAGGTTAAGTTATAAAAGAAAAAGTAAACCCATGTGCCAGACCCAATGGTCTCACAAACCTGAAAGTCATTGTCTCCCTCTGGGCAGTCAGCTACCCAAGTGTCTCGCAGGCATTCTCACCATGATGAAGACTGAGCTCCCCCTTATTTCTGCTAAGTACCCCACTTCCCCCACTTAGGCACACATTCAGTTTGAGGCAATTATTGGCAATTTCACTTTCTTCAGCAAATTGTCTCAATTTGGTTGTTTCATCCTTTCTGCCACAGCCGCCTCCTGCCTATTGACTCTGATACGCCTTTCACAGAATCTCATTTTCATCCCTGTCACTAGAGTCCAAATGCCAGCATACTGATTGTTCTTGCTGTGACAAATACAGTATCTCTTCAGCAGTCTCTTCAGGTCTTAGTCTCCTGAGAAAACAGCTCCCTCCTCCTCCCAGCCTTTTCATAATATTGCATGCTATAATCACCACCATCCCTCTCAATCTCTTCACAAGCTCATCTGGACATTTTTATTATCAGTTCTGAAATGGCATCTTTTCCTAAGTTCTGCATCACCTGTCTTCTGCTGTCTGTGTGTCTGTGGGCAGCCCCGTGGGCAGCAGGGCAAGTCCTCCTGCCCCTGGAGGCTGTCGCCAAGCTTAATTTAGCACTCCACAAATTACTGTAAGCCCTGCTAATCAGATCAAAGCATTCGTTCTGCATGCCGGCCAGACGAGGGATGATTCCTCATGACACAGCAAACAACCTCGACAATTTCTTATGAGTCAGCAAAGGAGCAAGCGGCCGTATGAAATCACAGGACAAGTTCGCACATTCAAATATAATGACTCGGGAAGGATCATTTCACATGAAAGTGATGCCAGTTTTCTGTGCCACCTAGGGCCAGGCTGAAGGACAGACTTCTACAGAGATGCCATTTTGGAGAGTGTCATATTCAGGACATGTCAAAACACCTCCACTTTGGCAAATGTGGCCTTTGCAGTATTAGTAAATTTGAAGTCTGTTTGATAAAGAAGCCCAGCCTCTCCAAAGCCCAGAATGCTGGTCAGTCCCTGCTGCCCGTGACTATAGGAATTTCTTTCTCAAACTTGTAGACTGAAAATCAATTGAATCATTCTATGAATACTATAAATCTTACTTCTTTCTGTTTTACATGCCCACTAAACCCTTTAGCAAGGAAATGTATCATCTGTTTATTGGCCTACTTTGCTATTATAAAATGGTTGAGAAGACCTCTCCTTGCCTCTTCCCAATGGCGTTTGGGAGAGTAATGTGTCCACACAGTCAATTCCTGTCTGTTCCCTTGGAGTATCTCTGGTATCCCAAGAATTTAAATGTTAGGGATGTTGACAGGAGGGCTGACATTTCCCATCTGAAGTCTGGAAGGAGATCAGTCCTATGAAATAGATAGGCTGATCTTGAAATAAAGTTCACTGGAGTATGATTAAGGGAAAGTCTCAGAGGCCAAGTATTATCAGGTAACAGAGGTGACTTCAAGGCCCACTGGGGGCATTTTGAAAAGTCACAGATACTGCTATATGTGAAATATATTTCATTTTTTTTAAATAAGTAAAACTTTAAAAATAAAATAAATAAATCACACGTGTTTTTTTTACATTCCCTTCCTTTTTGTGAAAATGTAGAGAAAGCAAATAATTTGCTTTTTTCTTCTACCCTCCCTCATACATATTTTATTTATTATCTTCCTGTATACTAGTTTTATTACATACATATTCTAAAGCTCCAAATTAATTAAAATTTTATTAAAGTCATATGAATGATGAAGTACATAAGACTACAAGATCCCAGAAGACCAGGACCACTGAGTTACAGCACTCTGCACAGCACATAGTAGGTATTTGCTAAATATTTGTTTAATAAATGAATGAGCAAAGGAATTAAAGAAATCTACTTCACAAGTATGGGTTAAGAATTAAATGAGATGACTGCTTCTGGCACAGAGTAGGTAGTCAATACTTTCTCTTCCCATCTCTGCCACAAACTAACTAGAGAAAATTCTCTGTGTTCCAGACACCACTCAGTTTTCACAGAGAGCAGGTCAGGAATGTTCAGTTCATTACGACAGCAGATCACCAAAAAAGTCCAGGTCAGCAAGCGAGGCCCAAAGTGCCCAGAAGGAGGGTCTGAATTTAGATTATAAAATCAGATACTGCTCTACATGGCCTTAGTGCTAGAACCCTCTATATGGTCTTAGAAAATACCTCCCCATAGAAAGGATGTGTTTAAGAGAAGTCTCTCTCCCTTAATAGTGGATGGCCAAAATGAACCCCTCCTCTGTGTTTTTCCCAATGGCCCCCCTTGGCTGCCCTCTCTGCCTCATGTTCCAGAGAAGAGTCTGAGTAAAGAGCTCAGTTCTGGTTTACCTGGTCAGCAGCAAAGGCTGAGCAAGAGAGGAATATGGCTAATTCCAGGTATCGCTACACTTTTTATTTTAACTACAAGCTGACGTTTTCCTGAGATGGTTTGAGTATAATCCTTACCAAAGATACGGCAACAAACTTTGAATCACTTGAGCTTTTTCCATCCCTAGAAATCTTTGCACAACTTTTTTAAATGCTCACATATTGACCTAAAATGGGAAAAAAGTGTAGAAGGGCCTACTTCCTTCCTCCACTGTGAAGCTTTCTCATTTGGTAGAACACTGATTATTACCTAGCATGCATGAGTACAATCCAGCCAAAGCAAATCATGGTTGAATAAACTTACGCAGTCGTTCCTTTGAATAATTCCTACCAATCACTTATCAGTTTCCTCAAATAAAATGGCAAGACCAACTGTAGTTTTTATTTAGGTTAATATTTGGCACTTCATTAACAAGTAAACATGGAAGATCAGAATTTTTTATTGTAACCTTGGATCAGTGTTTTCACTAAATTAAGAAATAAAACTATTCTGTAACAATTTTATTCTTTTGTTTAAAATTCCAATTTTATTTTTTCATTTAAAGTTTCATTTATGGATTATATTTATAATCCATTTTTACATGTATACATAATTTATTTTATATACATATATAATCATAATTGACTATATATGTATATATATTCATTCATATATATATATATGCACATATATATATACATTCCTAACTGAAAGTTTGTTATAAAATTCAAGTATCATGATAAACTTATGTGATGTCCCACTATATAAGAACCTCTTCTAACATCAACTGCTATATTGTCATTCAATTCTAGGGCTAACCAGTGGGAGTTAGCACAGACACTCCAGTTAATTGGCAGAGTACACAAGAATGCCCTCACTTCAGATGTCAGCCACAAGTGCCATCTTCAGGGCACCTGCACTTTTGTCCAACTGGAAAATCCAGGAGGTTCCCATGACCCCCATCAGGTGTGATAATTCACTAGAACTCTCAGAACTCAGAAAAGCACTATACTAATGATTCCAGTTTTAATATAAAGGGTACAAATCAGGACCAGCCAAATGAGTGATCACCTGAGACAAGGTCTTAGAGGGTCTTGAATACAAACCTACCCTGTGGAATTCGGGTTTGTCACCCTGCCAGCACATGGATGTGGTCACCAACCAGGAAGCACTACTGAACCTCAGAGTCCAGAGTTTTCATTGAGGTCTCATTACACAGGCATGATTGACAACTCAATCCATACCCCGTTGCTCCCTCCCTGAAGGTTGGTTGCCTTAAAGCCCCAAGTCTCTAATCACATGGTTGGTCTTTCTAGTGACCAGCTCTCATCCTGAGCCATCTCATTAGCATAAACTAAAAGTGATCCAGGGGAGTCATGAATAATAAAGACACTCCTATCCCTTGGGAAATTTCAAGGGTCTTAGAAGCTCTGTGTCAGGAACATAGGACAAAGATCAGACAAATTCTGTATTATACAAAAGAGCCCAATGACACAAAACCAAATGCAGTCATGTAAAGCAATCCTATACATAAACAGCCTATTTTGGCCCAGATATACAGTTTTCTTATGGATGGTTTTAAACAAGTGTCAATTTTAGAGCATTTAAAAGGATGAAATGACTTACTTATCTTCCAAACTGTCCTTCATAATTATTGATTCTTTCAACTATACCTTTATGATTTACATTCTCTAATTAAGACCCCTAAAAAGCTACATGTGAGGAGAAACCTGGCAGTCATCACCATAACCAAATAATCCAAGATAACATCACCAATAACGGGACAATGTACGTGATGTGCCTCCTTATATGATGGCACTAAGAAGGATACAAGATCATTTCTGTGCTATTACTACCAAAAATTCATAACATTGAATCTACTCATCAGATAAACATACATTGATGGATATTTTATTAAATAACTGGCCTGTACTCTTCAAAAATGGCAAGGACATGAAAAACAAAGACAGACTAGGGAATGGCTCCAGAAAAAGGAGACTAAAATGATGTGACAACTAAATGGAATTCATCACCCTGAGTTGGACCCAGGACAGAGAAAAGTAGTCCTGGAAAGGACATGATCAGGTCAATTGATACAAATTGTACATGGATTATGGATCAAATAATATTATTGTGCCAATGTTGTATTTCCTAATTGTGATATTTATACTGTGTACAGAGATGTGCACATGTAAAAGAATTTCCTTGTTCTGGAGAATATACACTGACATATTTAGGAGTCACCACGATATGTCTGCTCTTTACTTTCAAATGTCCCTCCTGAAAGATAGAAGAGGGGGAGGTGGCAAATGATAAAACAAATGGGGTAAAAGGTAATCAATGAGTGATATTCTTGATAAAGGGTATTCAGAAGTTCTTTGGACCATATTTACAACCTCTAATTACATATAAAATTATATCAAAATAAAAAACCAGAAAAAGAAGAAAAAAGTCATGTGTGAAGAGGGAGGACATGTGTAATGTTGCAAAGAGAATACATAACTGGCCTAAAAGAAACATAGACAGAGGGACTATGATTTTGGTGCCTTCTCCTTGTACTAACATCGGACATCTTGATAAAAAGATGCTCTTATTTATTATTTTCATTCTTAAGATTTTTGATATCTTGAATCACTGTTTTCCCCATTCTCACTGAATGGGGATTTTTTTTGGTTTCTGTTTTCATTTCTTTCTTTTTTCTTTTTTGCATTGAATGTGCAGAGTCCTGTGCTTTGCTCTGCAGGAAACATAACATTAAACAGAAAGTGTTTCTTACTCTCTGAGCTTACAGTTTTGCAGGGCAGGTAGAGCTAGTATTTAACTGTTTACATGTGCTAAGAATTGAAAAACTAAAAGCAATATAAACTGCCATAGTGCACACAATGCTGAGGTCCTGCTGAGTTTTGAGATGAGAGAAATTGGTGAGGGCAGAAGAAGATAGAAAGCCATCCCCAACTCATCTGGTCTTTCCATCCTGGGCAGTCCTGACAAACTCTATCACTTAACTTTTACTACAAATGTATGTTCACATTATTTCCTCAATATTTCTTTCAGAACCAAGTGTTTATGACTTAAAGTTAAAACAAGTTTTATAATGGTTTCCTCTATTTTTCCTCCTATGCTCTTCTTTGCTCTCTGTCCCCCAGCGTCTTGGCAAGAATGAATTCATGCCTGATTATTCAATCAACAACCAGTGGACAGGAATTAGAATTTAGCTTCAACCTCCGATGAGCCTGGGCAGCACAGTCCAGTTTCCAGTTTGGGCAGAATCGTAAGCAAAGATAAGCAAATCCTGGCTCAGGTGAGAATGAAATTTGGTTAATGACCTTTTGTTGGACTCAACAGAAGGCAATTCTTGACCCGTTTGGTTGTAGAAATTTTCACACACTATAAGTGAACACCATCTGCTGTCTTTCCTTATACCAAAACAGAGACACTGGAAATGAACTGAGAAACAGAGATGTTTCAACTAATTCTTAATATATAAGCTTTAATGCTACAAAAACCTGGTCCATAGAAAAATGTTGCATTCATTATACCAAGTTTAGATATGAGACTCCAAACGGATTCCTATAATTTATAATTTACAGTTTGTCCCTAACCCTCACCCTTCCTCTCTATTAGAAACTACAGAGAAGCAAAATGTCTGGGACATATCAAAAGAGCCCTTGTTCATCTTGTTCTAAGAGCTGGAGGGTCCACATATTTTTCAACAGTAGGTGTGACCATTAGGAATCATGACACCTCTATATGACTTTTCTGCACCCATTGAGATAGCTCTGACAAAGTGAAATAGATGAGAACTTCAAAAATATAAAAGAAGTATAAGTAGCACCTTTGGTTTGTCAAGATGGATGAAATCAGACGCTTTCTTGCTTTTGATACTATCCTGACACAAAAGGAACAATTTCAGCTTCATTATACTGTAGAAAGATTATGTCTGGAAAGCATCCTTCCCTCCCCTGGGTAAGAATATTTGGCATTATTAACAAAAGTGCTGTGACAGACTATTTCTTGGCCAGAATTCTATATAATACTATTGGTCTGGTCCAATTAGGGAAAAAAGCAGTTTGGCTTAATTATATAGATAGATAATAGATAGATAGATAGATAGATAGATAGATAGATAGATAGATAATTAATATTGAGAGAGAAGGAGAAGGTTTTAATAATTTAACTCATGAATTTGGGATTTTATAAGCATGGTATTAGGCATTTTACAATCATATGCTTTGAGTAATTAAAAATGACAAATTCTCATCATAAACATTTACAATGTTCCAGTTTAGTCCAGGGCATTTGGAAATATTGTACTTACAACCACTCAAGAAAGATCTCTAAAGTTAATATCATCAGCTGATTTTGTGTTTATTTACAGTTAATATGACCAGGAAAATTGAGACGAGATAATAATCACACTCTTCCAATGCATTGCAAATTCAGTTATAGCCTAGTCAAACATCCAAGAGATTAAGTTGGCTATCTGTAGGCATAAACATGTTCTGCTTCATGGGGGACTTCAAAGGATATTCATTATCTGTACTCTTAAGTGACTTAGAACCCCCTTTTCACTGTCCTCGTGTTCCCTTTCTCTATCTAAAGCCAAATTAAAAAGGGAGTTGAAGGAATTTGTGCACACACTAATTGAGTTTAGAGATCCTGCAAGCAGTGTAAGAAATCATTAAGCAAAATCAGTCTTTGGGGGGATACCAAAAGCGCTACTTAAATATATAAGTTAAACTAACCAAGAACTTGTGGTTCTGGGCTTATCTTCAGCTAAGTGATACCCAGGTAGACCATCTACTTTCTGTTGCCTCTGACCTTGAAGTACATGGTTCCCATGTCTCAGTTTGGATGCCTTGTATCAGGTCCCCTCCCTCCTAACACTAATAGTTTGATGAGTCTTTCTCATTATTCCAGACATTAGCCATTGACATATTTTGACCATCTTTCATGTCTGACTTAAGTATTCTCTCTCTCTCCTATTTTTGTTTTACTCACCTCTTAATGCTTGGCCTTTTCAAGACCCTGAATAAAAAGACATATGTCTACATACTTGATCCTCTAATACTTGAATCTTCTTTGTCTACTTCTCTGCCTCACATTTCTTTTCTTGCCTTTCTTTACTTTGCTTCAGCTCTCACTACTTACATGTCAGTTGTCCTTCGCTGATACTTGTTTTCCATTTCCTTTTTTCTCATCTGCCATGACCTTTAACTCTACATTGAAACTATGACACATTTGGATGCAGGTTGTGTGAATTGTTGTGCTTAACAGAAAATTGTCCTACTATTCAGTAAGAGCTTTGGTGTCCATGTTTCCTCTTCCCAATGGGCTGGCTTGGAAGAGTTCATCTTGCTTCCATCATTTTACCTGACTTTATTAGTTTACAGTCATGTGCCACTTACTGATGGGAATACGTTCTGAGAAATACATTGTTAGGCAATTTCGTCATTGTGCAAACATCATAGAGTGCACTGACACCTAGATGGTACAGCCTACTACTGTAATGGTATGTCTACGCTTTTATACGACTGGCAGCACAGTAGGTTTGTTTACAATAGCATCACAGATACACGAGGAATACATTGTGCTACATTAGAAAGGCCACAACTTCTCAAGGCAATAGGAATTTTTCAGTTTCATTATAATCTCATGAGACTACTGTTGTATATGTGGTCCCTCAGACCACAACACATTGTTATGTGGTACATGACTATATGCAAGAAAAGTTTGTTAGACACATACCAGAGAGAAATTTTATAAGTTTTCATAATTTTTCAAAATACAAATTTTATGTTTTTTTGTTTGTTTTTACACAGTGTGTGAAAATACAGTAAACCTACAATAGAAGACCATTTAAAAATTATTTCTCTAACTAGGCAAATTGATAGTGGCTCTTGCTGCGAAATAAGTCTTTGGGTTCCAAATTTAATAATATTATATGGACAACAAAATGGAGAACTTTTTTCCCAGCTCAAGCAGAGAGCAGCAAGATTGCATTTGTTTAGTAAACTTGTTGTAAGTCACTGCTAAAGACAGAAACTTTGGGAAGTTTGTCATGGTAAATCAATGTATTTGTCATGGGTTAGAGAATGGCAGAAGATACATGAAAACCTGATGCTGATCGCCTGGTTACAAATGACTTGCAGATGTTAAAATATGTTTCCCGATAAAAAAAAAAAAAAAAAAGCAACAAAATGCCAGGCTGCCTGGCAAGAAGGGGCCAAACACCTGCCTGAAAACAATGAGAATCAAAATAAACAGCAATAACCTAGATATTCCTGAAACTTCCTTCCTAGTAGCTAACAATAGGCTTTTTTATATTCTCTTATCACATGAACTACAAATGCCTAGATTGAATGCATGTAAAGTGCATACCTATAATTTCTTTCTCAGTACATGTGAGACGTACTCATTTTTGTAACTTTCGTGACATTGTGATTTATAAGGGGTCTGATTCTAATTCTTTCATTTCTATACCAATTTCAGAGCACTCATTCAGAGCAGCCTTTCTGGCCTGGCACCAGGCTCGAAATGATTAGCAGCTGACTACTTGTTCTTCAAGTTCATGGTAGACATCCAGGAGAATTTTCATGATGTGACAAATGGTACTGAGGTAGACCCTCCCGTTCTCCCACTGGTTTGAGAGAGAGATCAACTCTTAAATTGGATCATTTCTCAAAAACAGATCAAACACATTCCTAGGAGGCATCTATCTAGCCTAAGACTAAGGTCACCCCCTGGAAAAAGTAAGTTTCTTTTTCAGGTCAAGAGGCAAATACTAAATTACCTTCTAGAATAGTCCTACCACACTGAGACCCAAGTTTCACATTTACAGGCCAGTCTAGTTAGTCAAAGGATTTGCAGATGCTGGAAGCACATGCAGGAGAGAAAATGGATTATGAAAGTCCACAAGGATGAATCAAACATTCTGAATTTTTTATTTGACCATGAATATTGTAAAGACATCATTGTGACATGGGTCAAGATACACTGAGTTAGGCTACGTGAATATATAATTTTGATTCAAAGACCAAAACAAAGAATCCTTCTTAAAGTCCTTTTAAAATAAATTTAGGAAAACATCCATGTCAGTAAACTATTGAGAGAAAGTGACTATGGTTAGACATTACTGTTAAAAGAAATAGTGTTTTTCTTCCCCTACAAATAATGGGAGGTGTTTTTTTGTTTTCTATTCACATGTGTATATTTTACTTGTGCTTTGGGGGGAGTTTACTTTCCAGTAGCAATTGGCATGCGGACTTTTGGAGTTTCCATTTATGTTTGTTCTTGAAAGATTTATTTTGGTTAAATATGAGTTAACTGCATTTAAGCCTATTTAAATGGTATAATTAAAATAGTTAGATTGTTAAGGCCAAACATTTTTAGAATCTCTTGCTTTAGGAGTCTAATTTGATGTAAAAAGTAACAAAAGCAATGAAGCCCACTTAAATGAACACCTGCTCAAAAAACACCCTTGTAGAAAAGATCATACCTGAAAAATCAAACAACTATGCTAAAAACCATACGATAAAATGAAATATCATTACTTTTGGAATGCCTATAATTAAATAATGAATATTTATACAATACAATGATAAAACAGAATATAGATAACCCTGTGGTCATTTTTACTTTCAGTCTCAGTTAATCACAATCATTCTTAGTAAAGCAATTTTCAGGTGAAAAATAAACAGATATAAAAATGATTAAAATGAAGATATTCATAAAGGTATTCATATTTTCACATGGTACACAATGCACAATAAAATCAAACCAGGAACTGAAAATTTTGTAGAGATTTGCCTTATTAAAATAATTTTTATTTACAACATTTCCAAAGTTCAATTAAAAGGTAGGCTATCATTCCCCTTAAAATCAGGAACAAGGTAAGGTTGCCCACTTTCTCCACTTCTATTCAACATAGTGCTGGAAGTTCTAGCCACAGCAATCAGATAAGAAAAAGAAATAAAAGGCATCCAAATTGGTAAGGAGGAAGTAAAACTGTCATTATATGCAGATGATATGATACTATATTTAGAGAACCCTAAAGACTCCACCAAGAAACTATTAGAGCTGATAGATGAATTTAGTAAAGTAGCAGGATACAAAATTAATATTCAGAAATCAGTTGCATTTGTATATACCAATAATAAAACATCAGAAGGAGAAATTAAAAAAGCAATTCCATTTACAATTGCTCCAAAGACTATAAAATACCTGGGAATAAATTTAACCAAAGAAGTAAAAGATCTGTACTCAGAAAATTATAAGACACTGAAGAAAGAAATGAAAGAAGATACAAATAGATGGAAACACATACCATGTTCATGGATAGGAAGAATTAATATAGTTAAAATGTCCATACTGCCTAAGGCAATATACATATTCAACGCAATTCCTATCAAACTACCAACGACATTTTTCACAGAAATAGAACATATAATCCTAAAATTTATATGGGATAACAAAAGACCCCGGATAGCCTCAACAATCTTGAGAAATAAGAACAAAGTGGGAGGTATAACAATACCTGACTTCAAATTATACTACAAGGCTACAGTAATCAAAACAGCATGGTACTGGCATAAAAACAGACCCATAGATCAATGGAACAGAATAGAGAGTCCAGAAATAAATCCATGCCTGTATGGCCATTTAATCTATGACAATGGAAGCAAGAATGTACAGTGGGGTAAAGACAGTCTATTCAATAAATGGTGCTGGGAAACTTGGACAGACACATGCAAAAAGATGAAGCTGGATCACCTCCTTACACCACATACAAAAATAAATTCAAAATGGCTTAAAGATTTAAATGTAAGATCTGAAACCATAAAATTCCTAGAAGAAAATATAGGAAGAAACTTCACAGACATTACCCGGAGTAAGATTTTTACTGATATAGCCCCTCGCGCGAGGGAAGTAAGAGAAAAAATAAACGTGGGATTACATCAAACTAAAAAGCTTTTTCACAGCAAAGGAAACCATCAATAAAACAAAAAGGGATACTACTGAATGGGAAAAGATATTTGCCAACGATATATCTGATAAGGGGTTAATATCACAAATTTATAAAAAACTCACTCAACTCAACTCCAAAAAAACAAACAACCCAATTAAAAAATGGGTGGAGGACATGAAGAGACATTTTTCTAAAAAGGACATACAGATGGCAAACAGACATATGAAGAAATGTTCAACCTCACTAACCATCAGAGAAATGCAAATAAAAACCACAATGAGATACCACCTCACCCCAGTCAAGATGGCTATCATCAATAAATCAACAAACAACAAGTGCTGGCGTGGATGTGGAGAAAAGGGAACGCTGGTGCACTGTTGGTGGGAATGCAGATTGGTGCAGCCACTATGGAAAACAGTTTGGAGGTATCTCAAAAACCTGAAAATGGAACTACCTTATGATCCAGCAATCCCTCTCCTAGGTATCTATCTGGAGAAATCCAAAACTCCAATTCAAAAATCTTTATGCACTCCTATGTTTATTGCAGCACTATACACAATAGCCAAGACCTGGAAACAACCGAAATGCCCATCAGTAGATGACTGGATTAAGAAACTGTGGTACATTTATACAATGGAGTATTACGCAGCCATAAAGAAGAAAGAAATCTTACCATTTGCAACAACATGGATGGACCTAGAGAACATTATGTTAAGTGAAATAAGTCAGAAAGAGAAAGACAAATACCATATGATCTCACTTATATGCGGAATCTAAAGAAAAGAATAAGTGAATGAACTAATCAGAGACAGCTTTGGAAACATGGAGGAAAAACAGAAGGTTGCTAGAGGGGCGGGGGGTTGGGGATAAGGGGAAGGTGAGAGGTTTTGAAAAATAGTCGGTAACCACAAGATGGTCATGGGGGTTTGAAAATTAATTTGGGGAACGTACAGAGGGATAGTGGATGGGGGGAGGGGGGTTCACACAGTGTGAGGGATATAAATGATAAACGTCTAAGTTTTGCTTTGTCTTGTGCACCTGAAACTAATAAAAAAAATAATAATAATAAAATAAAAAAGGTAGGCTATCTATTTTGTGTGTGTTATTTCTATGAAATTTTGTAAATGATATTCACTTGTATTAATTCAAAAATTCAGAAAAGATATGGCTTATCTGGGATAGTATTTAGACACAGTTCCTGAAATCCCATTCTCTAATAGCAATTCAAAACATTTTCACTTTAAGATTACCTTATTTTACATTATTTTTGCATCAAAGAAGGCTACAAATTCCATTTAAGACACTAAGGTAAGACAAAGTTTCACCTTCTCCTTAAGTATAATAATCAGACCATACTCCATACATTTCTCAAAATAGAGTCAAAAAATTTTAGATAGAGTCCATGCATGAAAATTGGTATTTATTTCATTACAGGAATTTTTTTTTGCCTGATGTAGAACATGTAAGTAAAATCACTGTTTTGTGGTACTTTATTCAGTTTTGAATTATTAGTAAAAAGCTTCCTGAGTTGACATCTACATCACACAAAACTATGGAAACATTCTGACCAACAATTTCAGGAATCCTATAAACTATTTCTACGGAGTAATATTATTGGAAAATGTGTTCTAAAAACATGTTTTCAGTCTTAAGAGCTGGCAGGATGCCTAAGGTAGTTTAAAGGGTTCATATTCCAATCTTACAAAAGAGGATTCTTGATAAGATTTTGCTATTAGAGGAATAAAGAGCAAAACAGGCTTTTCCCATGATTAGTACGATGGAAACACATGACAACTTTATTTTTATTTATTCCTTTTTATTAACAAAGACTTTAAAAGCCTTTGTGTACTCTAATTCCCCTAGACAAACTATGAGATTGATGAGAATTTCTATTAGGGTTTGTAAGTATTGAAACTGAAGTGAAGAGTCTGGCTTAGGGGGTTCAGTCACATTTAAAGGGTCCCCGTGAACTAGGATTGCAGCCCTGGAGACTTGCACTAACCTCGTTACCACATTTTCACAGGAACATGCGAGCAGAAGGAAGGGCAGTTTGGAGCCACAGGCAGTGGCTTCACACATAACCTGTGCAATTTCTTGCTGCCTGGAAAAAAAGCAAATTTGCCTAGAGAAGAGGCTGGCTCCTGAAAATCAGAAGAAAATGACAGGGAAATCCATAATGAGCAAACAGAAGTGTCCTTTTGGCTCCTAGTCTCCACTCCTGGTTCAATGATGCATCCTCTTCCTGGTTACTAATGACTAATTCTGGCTGAGGTGCTAACCAAGGCTTAAGTACTGACCTCTCTCAAATCTTTTAACAGTGGTTTTTGTGGACCAAATTGTCGTCATAGGCCAAGGTAATGAATTAATAACAGTAACAGTGTGAGTTGAATAACTGCCATGGGTCAGGGCTTCATATACTCTTTTGCTTAAACTTCATAATAACCCTACTAAATAGTGATTATTCTCCAATGTTCCAAATTAAAGTGTAGAGAGATAAGGAGTTTGTCCAAGTTCATACAGCTCATAAGTGGCAAATCTGGGATACAAATTAGGTAGGTTTGATGGCAAATCCAGTGCTCATTTCACTGCACCATGCTGCTCAGTGGAGACCTTTCAGAATGCATGACAGGACATGGAGGGGACATCTTCTTTATAAAGGGTTCCCTCATAGTACACAAGGAGTAGTACAGGGCTGACTCTATGGCCAACTTTATTACAAGCATGGTTCAGCCTGTTTTCGTATTGCTTCACCAAATCCAAGCATAGTCTATTACACTGTGTGGGACCTAGATCATATCTTTGGATAAAAACAACTAGATTAAGATGAAGCTTTATGCTATTCAAGTGGCCCCAAACAGGGGATTTATTTCATGTTTGGGATCAACTTGGCAACTCAGGGAACTACTGCACTACTGCAGCCTTTGAGTCCTCTGGCCTGGACAGGCTATAAGCAGGGAAGATACCTATAGCTTTTTCCCACTCGGCATAGTATATGAGAGACTTCCCGCGGGAGATAAACTTTGTCCCATTTTCCAGTTCCTTGTGTTTAGTGCATTGAATGTCCTTCTGTTTCCTTGGTTATCTTTTCTCTCCTTCTGTCCCATCACAACCTTCATCTTCAGTGTAGTACTTACTTGATCTGTAATACTCCTATGCACTCATTAATTTATTCAATAACTATTTATTTTGTACTAAGTATTTGGCACCAGAGACACAGATAGTTATGAATACCTTGTCCTGCCCTGAGAGGTTCTTGTCTCTTATTCCTAACCATCTTGGATGGTCCAGATCTGACATAGAGCACATTACCCATAACCAGGGCGATGAGTCCCCACTAGTCATAGGCACAGGTGTGGATTTAGATGTTGTGTAAGTTGAAAGAGAGTTAGTGGTCATTTCCAAAGCTGCAGAGTATTGTAGGAAGTAATATGCTCCCTCTTGCAAGAAGGGTCTGTGTCTCTTGAAGAGTATGGTTTCTTTTAAACATCTGGGCTTACATGATTAAAGAACTTTCCTAATCTTGATAAATTGCCCTTTGGTCCTGGGTATTTTATACATGGGTCTGACAACATCTTTTAATCTGACAGTAGAGAAGCTTCCGATCCAGATCGTCCTCGACTCACATGGTTTTCTCTGGAAAATGAAGAAAAGTGATCAGACTGGTTTCCTTTGATGCTTTTGAACAAGACGGATGATTATCTTGGGTCCAGTGATTGCACACATAGGAGGCCGTCCTTTGTAGTGAGGAGTTTCTTGCAAGGTCTTCCCGAAATGAAGTTTTATCTCCTAGCTCTATCTCTAATTTGAAGTTCCTTGTGAATGAAGTGCATGAACCCATGGCTCTTGAACTGCATGTCTCTCTTGACTTCTTCAATACTGAAATTAATTCGTAAGATCTGTACAATAACAATTTGCATTATGATCTCATCTGAAATTCTTGTCTTGACCATTCACTAGTTAATCCTGTTTCTGCATTCACCCCAAAACAAAAGGAAATGATATAGTAGATATAAGGGTTACACAGGAGGCATTTAAAACAGATAAATGGTTTTGAAATGGCATTTTTTTAGAGTCCTCTCTTCCAATAATATTAGAAACTAATACGTAAAATAGATAATAGAATTGTTCTTATTGAAATGGAGAACAGTGCCTTCTTTCGTTTTCTCCCTGCTTTCTTTTTCCTGTCCACATTCTTCCCCGATCATACCTAGAAGGGCATGTATGGACATCTAGAAGTAGAGTTTAAAAATAAAACCAGATTATCCACCTCTACAATTACATCTAGCTCTAAAATTAACATCATGATTCCTAGGTCAGCCGCAGCCTTATTAGAATCATGCCTTTTCAAAGCTGCAATTTCAAGATAACTGGAATTTGAATTTTTGTACAGGTTATAATTACTATTCTCTTCACATTGTTACTTGTTCTTTCACTATATCATGTAAGGTGTCCTTGTTCCCTGACCTGCCCTGATAAGACTGTATCCTTCACAGAACCAAGCATAGAATTAGATGCCATATACATTTTTCAGTTTATAGATACTTGGCCTCTACAGTTGAAATGCTTGTAATATCGATAAGGGCATGTTTGTCTCCCTCACCTTCGTAGCCCCAATGGCACAAAGTAGGTGCTCAATCAATGTTCACGGAATGAATAAAATTAATTATTTTAGATTAATTTACTAAAAATGTTAATTTTATCTAATTGTTCTTCTAATTTGTATCACTTTATGCTTCAGTATTTTCATCTGCAAAAGCAGTATCTAGTTCACAGGGGTAATGGAGAGATTAAATGTGATTGGCACAAAGTAGGTGCTTAGTTAATATTTGTCAATAAATGAATTGTGTTGCCTTTTTTTACAGAGGCTGAGTATTTGGAATTTATTGAATTAGTCATTTGCTTTATTATCTTAATGAAGTAGGGTAGTTTTGTTTTTTCCACCTGGAAACTAGAATAATCAGAAAATAGTAATAAATTTGCCTTTTACATAACTCTAAGTGTTATGAGGGTTTCTGTTGGGATAACTTTTATTAGTTGAGTTTTGCAGAGGTTATAAAACAAAGTATTCTACAATGAAAATAGATTCTTTGATTTAATTCACCAATAACTCAGAAGCAGCTGCAGGCAATCTTTTTCTCATGTTTCAAAAAGAAAAAAAAAAAAAGATATTTGGTCTAAAAAAAGTAAGGAAATTCTTATCCCCAAAGGATAATGTTTTGGAAAGTTTCAATGGAGTGAAACTTGGGGTTACAATAGAAATTTCTTACAAACCTAACTACAGCTTACACTAGAGTGAATAACATAATGCATATTGTGGTATCCAACCTAATTTACTCTGTAATTGTACCAGACAGCAAACAGGATACAAACAAAAAGAACAGTGATGCCTTTTAAAATGAAGAGCTGGGAAGACAATATTGACAAAGGGTATTTGTCAGCAAAAAATCAAAGTGGGACCTATATGTATCTACTTCTCCCCTTTATTCCTTTATAAGGTATTTATTTAAAAGGAATTCACTATTTTCTCATGTAGTTTACATGTCAGATGGTGCAATTACAGTTATTTTGCACAGTCAATTTTCTGTTACATAATCACATAGACTTGTGTCTAATGCAACAGAAAATTGCCTGGGTGGAATAACTTTCAGGTGTTGGTTTGACTCTAGAGGTTTCTTGTTTGCTTTTTGGTCACAACGTTTTATTTTTGTTCAAATCTCTCCCAGAAGTCCTAATCCCAGAACCATTCACTCAGGAGAAGCATTCTATGTAGCTGTTAAGGTAAGAGTAGGCATTCGAGCCAGAAAAAGCTGGTGTTGAATTCCAACCCCAGCACTTACTGTCATTTGTTTGTGGGTATAACCCCTGTCGCCAACATGACTTCTTGATGAGACAAAGCTGTATTTATTGCTTGCTGCAGTGAAGGAGAACATGGCCTCCAGAGAGCTCTGATAGGGTCTTGGAAAGAAAAGGGCAGGTCTGGATTATGGAGAATTTGAAGTTTCGTTTATAGGTGGGTTTTTCAAATCAAGGGCTTGATTGGAACTGAATAATAATCACAATACGACAGTCCAGGGTTTGTGACAAGAGTGAGGTGAGGGTTTTAAGACCAGGGATTCAAACAATTTTAAGGCATTGTCTATTGATATTTTTCACTAAAGACATGATGGATCTTGTTGGTAAATTCTATAATGAACAATTCAATCATTCAACAGACAAGAGACTTCTGGAAAAGCCAAGTAGTGCTAATCCCACATTGTTATAAGCTTCTCGAAAACAGACGTCATACCTCTATAATGATCCATGCCACCGAACCAAATACATGGCATAAGCTCAAGAAGTAGCTGTTGATCAGACTGGGCTCCCCTCACCACCCCAACCCCTCTTTTTTAACAGACAGAGAGTAGAGTCGAAGCTTAGAAGATTCCATGTTTCCAAGGACACGGTGGAGCTGTATCTGCTTGACATTTAAACAATTTAGTAAAATTCAATCTAAAATTCAGTAAGTCCAGATGTCTTTAATTGGGGAGACAATGCCTAAAGCCTTCTAACAATATGGCTTTGGGAAACATGCTTTCAAGACTTGCCTTTCTACTTTTAACCTAATAAAATAGTTGGGAAATTGGGGCGGGGTGAGGGGATGAGCATACAGGAGGCTTGGGTTTTCCTGCTCAGAAACAGACCTTACTGTGGATCTTGGGAATTTCAGCAGGAGTGGAACTGACTGCCCATTAGGCTTATTTGCAAAAGACTTCCTCATTGCCCATTCTTGCTGAAAGTCACATTCTTCACTGGGCTGGAGTGTGAGCAGGATGGAGTTGTTCTCATTAGAATCTCAAATGTCCTGGGAGAAGAAAAGAACCATTGTGTCCGGCACACCTTAGCGCTATCTGGCCTCCTCATTGCTGCCTATTTATTTCTCATGCTTTCCCTTTCTCTTTTTGAGGCTCCTTGGTATTATTCCAGCCCTTAATAGCCTACCTTCTGATGTTTCCCCCAAACAAAGCATCTTTTGTGTCAACTGTCAAATACTTACATTCAACTTTGCTTTTTTGGACAAATATGAAGAAAACTGATTTTTTTTTTTTTCAGTTCTCTTCATTATTTTAAAACAGCAATTAAGACACCAACCAGAACTCTCTTGTGTTCTATTGGAAACAAACCCATCATACTCAGCCTTCCCTATAATTGAATTATCGAAGCTTGATGTCATTTTGGTTTCCATGCAGTACAACCCCTTAAGGGCAATTTCATCATTTCTTAGGCCTGATAACCAGTCCTAGTGCCAATTCTCTAAGGTACCTGAGATTGAATCTTACAAGGCCATAATTTAATTTTCCTTATCTGTATTATATCATTTCTTGCCACAGAACTGCTCTTAACATTGTTTGTATTGTCTTTATTATATCTGTGAATGAAGTTAATAAAACTTAAGCCATTTAAAATACTTGGAAGATTTTAAAATCATTTTTGTCGAGTAATTTTAACATACCTAGTAAAATTGGCTTGACTCTTCCAAAAGATACTATAAGCATGCCATTTCAAAGCATACTCTGAGTTCTTCATATTTTTCTTACTAATTAGTTTATCTTCTGATTAATTTTGTTACTTGTTCTATAGATGCCTGCTAAATCTAACACTATCAACAACCATGTTCTTTACATTTTCTGTACTAAACCTTTGCAAACTCAAAGCAAAAAATCCATCTGTTTCCTTCTAGGTAGCCAATTTTTATTATCATGGAAAAATAATAACTATTTTAATTGTACCATTCCTCTGATGGAAACACCAATCAGTGGCTCTGGAACTAGGCTGACCTTCTTGGCTGCCTGTTGAAATAACAGTCTTCTTATTACAGGGAGGAACAGAATCGGGCTACCATTTTAACTAACCTATAAGGCAGAAAAATGTTCTACACATTATTGTTGCCGGATTGAAGAAGATTGTAACTAGTTCCCAGGAAACCCAGATGTACATCTGTTCCTAAAAGCTTACTCTTCAGCTTTTCCTGTGTACTCCTGAGCCCCTTAGAAGACGACAGGGTCAGGGCCCCCCATTATGCACAAGCTGCCTCTGTTACATACCACAGTATTAGCATTCAGGGGAGCAGATGAAGCAACCAACTCAGCTATGGCAAATTTTTTAATGAACTCTGCCCCAGTGTTTTATGGATTCAATTTAGGCAAAATGCTGTGATCTGACTTTGTGAAGGATGAGCTATACTCAGTCTTCAAACTAACTGTTTAATAGCAGAATTGCTATCATATAGGGTATTTAGTACCTTCCAAATCAAAACACAGCACTCCATCTCTATTTGGGATCTAATAAAAAATTCTATCCCTTTCCGCCAATACCTTTAACTTCCAACAGTTTTCACATACCACAAATTAACCTTTTTTTATTTCTGGAACAAATCTTTTTCAAACAGTTTTAAGGCCTGTCTCCTGACTAAAAGAAATTTTTTTCTGTGATTTCCAGAGGGATAATAATATTGCAACAGAGTCTTTCTACCATATAAGAAGTTTCTCACCAATTTTTCAAATGCAGAGTTAAGTGCTCACTCTTTAAATATTACCGTGTTGATAAGGTGAGACTGAAGAACACCACTTCCATGGAAGTTCAACAGCATTTTGGAGTGGGAAGGACAAGGTTGAATTTTATTGAGATTTAGAGTTTGGATTGTCAGGGAGGAAAAATTTTCCTCTACCCTCTTAGGTTCAACACTGGAGGCCTGCAAATTAAACTACAACAAATTAACAAGAGAAAAGATATAAGTATGTGAGAGTTAGCAGAAAATTGTTATTCAAAAAGACAGAATTCAGAGCTTAATTAGCATCTTAATAGGAGAAGAGAAGGTAGGGAGAAAGGACACTAATGGAAAAACAAATAACTTTCAGGAAAGACAAACAGGCCATTTGGAGAATAAATGGGAAATAGGATAGTTTTGTGATTGTTTAGGTGATTTCTTTTACCAGTGCTGATTTCTGATTTCCCACATCCAGTGATAGGAGCCAATCTTCCCTGGTTGCAAAACTCCCAGGGAGGGGATTTATGACAGTTGAATTATTTGGGGGGACTCTGCTATTAGACAGATAAGGAGAGTTCAGGGGGAAAAAAAAAGCAATAACTCTACTTTGGTATATTCTGAATCTCTTCGGGTTACAGGTAGGTGTTTCTGTGAGGGGACAGTGGAGCGGGATGCTTGATGAGGACTGAGTGAAGAACGTGCTGTGATAGGTTAGGATTGGTGGGAAAGGCAAGGAGAGGAATTTTAGGTGAAGGGTTCAAACTTGGTATGAAAACTATGTGTTCTATCATAGAGCTGATAGGTCCTGTAAAGTGTTCCTAGAGTGAGAAATGAAGTTATTTGCCTGGGAAAAAGCCTCCTGCTACAGTAAAGTTGTGCTAATGAATACGATGGAAGAGCAAATGCAAATGAAATGTGAACCACTGGAAGCCTGGGTGTGGGTGCTTTCTGTTCCCACCAGTCAGCATCCTGGACTCCTACTATTTCTTTGGCTTACGTACCAGCTAGTAGACTTTTTATATCTGTCTGCCTTCGGCAAGAACCTTTCAATCAGTATTAATAGCTTCTGAGAATCATTTCATTTATATTTTGAAAAAGTTTATCTGTCATCCCTTTATTCTGATTTTGAAATGTCCTGACATCCAGATCACGTGAGCTACATTTTACACCAAACCTTAATGATTTTACTGAGATCCAGCACATAACATATAAAAACACCTTAACATGTGCAGTCTCACCAATATTAGGACTCTGCCATTTTTGTTGTATCTCCCAGGCCAGTCACACAGTAGATACCCCAGAAATCTTTTATTTCCACTTCCTATACTGAGAACGCATGCGTACGTTTCTGTCACATAGAAAGACTTACACCAATGTCAAGCACTCCAGACCACATAAAATGCCACAGAAGATAAGATAATCCAAACAAAGAATTTACTTCTCCGATACATGCTTGCACCCCCTTCCAGCAGTCTCAGCACAGGGACTTCCTTGTGCCCACCCTCACCCTGGGTTCCTTGTAGATGGGACAGCTCTTTGCAATCACAGTCCCCACTTAACCCCCAGAATAACCCCACTCTGGCGGAGCCTGTCCCACGTGAGAGGAACATGAACATGTCTCGACACCTCAGTGTGAGCTACAGAGAACGTTAATCCTCCAGGTTTGCGATGTTGATGAGGAAAAGAATGGACTACCTAGGCACTAAATGAAATTGCCAAGGGCATGTAAAGGCTTCTCCCTGATACTATTTTCAGTTATGTCTCCTGGGCCTGTCTCACAGCAGGTACCCTAGAAATATTTTAGTAATTTGTGCTTCATATGTTTCTAACGCTCAAGAGCTTTTCCCTTTCCAGTGTATGAACATTCTAGCCATACCAATATTCCATCGAAAGGCCTCTAATGAGGCACAGTCTTTTGGAAAGAGTAAAGAAGAGCAAGCAGGACATGGCTGACTCACAGAACCCAGGCCAAATTCTCAGAGAAGGACGTTTGATTCTAGCAATTGAAAATTGCCCCTTGAACCTCCCATTTCTTCTCTCAGCTCCTAGCAGTCAGTGCTATTCCTTGTTCTCTCAGGGTCTTCCCACGTGGAGCCAAATTTAGGTCTGCCCTTCTCCGCTTGATTTTGACTAGTTTCCAACTCCCATTATTCAGAATTTGCTCTAGGATAACAGTAATTAATAGATTCATAAGTTACTCTTCTAAGAGAACACATCTGTATTGTATTGGGTGGGGGAAAAAAACCCACCTTCCCTCCTGTGTTTCTCCTTGACTCTCACACAATACATACTCACAACACTTCTGACAGCAGATGTGTGGGGGTTTCCCCTACACTTGGCAATTCTGCAACACCAGCTGGGTGTCCCACAATTTCACTCAATTCTGACACTACCTACCTGGAGACAGCATTAGATCCCACAGGTTAAGTGCTCAGTCCCACTTCAGATGCCAATCTCAAGTAATAAGTCCCCAGGTTACCCACAACTTCTGTCCAACTTGGCTACAAATCAGAGGTTCCCATGACCCCCTCTCTCTTCAAATTCAATTAATTTTCTAGCATGGCTTGCAGAACTTAGGGAAACATTTACTTATGTTTGCCAGTTTATTAAAGGATATGATAAAGGATACAGATAAATAGCCAGACGAAGAGATATATACAGTGGGATTTAGGAAGGCCCCAAGCACAGGAGCTTCTGTCACCCGTGGAGTTGGGGTCACCTCCATGGTGTGATGTGTTCGCTCACCTGGGAGTCCCCAGAACCTCATATTATTGGTATTTTATGGAGGCTTCCTCATGTAATTATGATTGATCATTGACTCCATTTCTAGCCTCTTTCCTCCCTCTGAAGAATGGGGGAGTAGAGCAGAAAATTCAAGCTTCTAATCATGGCTTGTCTTTTGGGTGACCAGCCCCCATCCAGGAACCAATCCTTAGAGTCACCTCCTTAGAACAGAGGACACTCCTATGACCCAGGAAATTCCAAGGGATTTAGGAGCTCAGGTCAGGAACTGGGGTCAAAGACCAAATATTAGACCAAAAAATGCTTTTAGTACTCTCACCTGTTAGGAAATTACAAGGTCTTAGGAGCTCTGTGCCAGGCCTCTGTGCAGGCAATAGTATGTACATATATATTTTCTATTGTCTCACATATAGGAAAACAAACACCCTCATCTTCATCGGGAAGGACAGAGGCTCAGATACTCTCAGAGACCTGAGCTGGAGCTAATGTTAGTGCTAGCAGGCCTGCTGTATACAGTTGTATACATTATGTACTGCACAACATAAATCAAGCAATATCCCCCTGGAGTTGTGCAGAGACTCTGTACCAAGCAACATTTGTGGTGGTCCCTCAAATGACATGATGCAGATGCCTCCACGTAATCTTTGATTTACTATACAAGGAACACGTGCTTTGCTTTTCTAGCAACGATGCTAGATGCAAACTCACCAATTCCCACATTTCCACTAGCTTCCTCACTGTGAAATTTGGCTCATGGCTTTTAGGGTTCAGAACAAAAATCTTCTGTATGCAATGCCCAGGTGAAGGAGAAGAAACGTGTTCTCTTATATTATCTTTTATCTTACATTATCAATAATAATACTTTATACTTCAGCTTGAAACCAAAGTATCTCAAGTAGTATGAGTTGTGAGTATGCAGAGACGAGGTCTCTTAGTTAAGGAGAGGTTTATCAGAATTCTGTGTAGGATGGGGAAATAATTTCAAAAAGCTATAAAGTAACTTTTTTATATATTTGAGACAAATTGTTTTTGGTAATATAATTTGTAGAAAGCAAAGGTTGACCAAATCTCCCCTGAGGGTGATACACAGATGATTCTCAGGCAGGTAGGAGGTACTTCTTCAGGGAACATGTTGGAAACCCTCACAGGACAACGGGACAACACTTTTTTTTAAGCAAAATGAAGCATGGGTTACAAAAGAAAACTCTCTGTAAACTACCACATGTAAATTTACCTCCTATAGGACTAGAGATCATATTTGCAAAACAGTCAAGATTCTATCAGAACACAGTAACAAAAAATAGGAAAGAAAGCAGACTTAGAATCAGGCAGACCCTCGACTCTTATCATTTTTTAGCTGTGTGATCTTGGACAAATTATTTAACCTCTCTGAGCCCAGTTTAATCATCATAAACTGGGGTTAATTAGTAGCCATTATCTCATAGGAAAAATGTTATGAAAAAATAATGCAATAATCTGAACAGTAAGTCCCAGAGAGCACTCGCACGATGGTGGCTATTATCATAACCAGCCTGAATATTTTAATCATCTTTTGAATTCATAACCATTACCCAAACTGTTCCCATTCTTAAGGAAATCAGAATTCCTGAATTTGTCTGTGTGTGAGTGTTTACGTATTTTACTTTGAAATGCAAATGACGTTTCCTTATATCCGTTGTGAGAGAAAAAGACAGTGGCTCAGCTTACCACCAAACCAGCCAAAAGAGAAAAGTGAGACTCTGTGCCTCTCGGAAGCCCTCTTGGTCTTTGTAGACAAGAGAGAAAATTTCCCAGAGAGAGAAATGGTTGGGAGCACTGGAGTAGAGAAAAATCACTGGGCAGAAAAACCAGCGGGGTGCAGTCATGCCCGTACTCAAGGCTGCAGAACACAGGTCTGGATAATTTTCTAACTCCAGATAAAAGGCAAAAATACGAAGCCAGCTCAGGCTCTGTCTATTTAACTCTCGACGCCCACCCATATTCAAAGACAGCCAAAAATCTGGGTGCTTTGGCACCATATAGATAAAATACTCATTTTTTAAATTGAATATTTCACATTTTTATTTGGATGTTTGACAGCATCTATTTATTTATTTATGTATGTCCTATCTCCTTCTCCACAGGGTTCTAGAAGGCAACATCATAAAGACAGCCTTAGGTTATAATTTGCTCTAAAAACCTCTAGTGCAAGCCTGACGAAAACAGTGTTTGAAGAGGAGTATAGGCTTATGTAAATAAGAAACCATTAATTTAAGTACTAAATTAAAATAATGAACACTACATTAGGCATAAAATCGAATCCACAATTGTGTCTTAGGGTATAGGTGTGAATACAATCATTTTTACCAGAGGAGAACACCCTTGATTATAATAAAATTAATCTGTAAACCATCTACATTATCCTACATATTTGACACCAACACAATTTCAAAAGCAAGCTGCCTGAAATTGAAGTTATTAGC
Source organism: Rhinolophus sinicus (assembly GCF_057876585.1). Classification (NCBI taxonomy): domain Eukaryota; kingdom Metazoa; phylum Chordata; class Mammalia; order Chiroptera; family Rhinolophidae; genus Rhinolophus; species Rhinolophus sinicus. The sequence goes on from NC_142501.1 coordinate 132,081,950, forward strand.
ACACCACTCTGGTCAAATTTGACCAGAACAAAAATTCAGTTGTTTTTTGAAGTGAAAAGAGACAGAACACATTTTAAGCCACACCAGGACTAAGGTTTCTTTTGTTTTGTTTTTTTTCTTTTACATCATTTAGATAATACAGCCATAAAAGGAAATCACCAAATAACAAGCAGCCACCACAACAGTGAAGGCTATCATCTCCTGTGCAATTACTGTGTGCCAGACATGTTAAGCACATAAAATATAATGGCACTGAATGACGGCCAGCCCCTAGTTTGTGTTGTGTGCTTAAGATCATTATATTTTATTAATAACAAATTTAAAATAAGAAGATGGGTTAGTTTACAAATTAGAAAAGCATTAAATTTCAGTCTGTAGCACTTTGTAAAGTGCTACACTTTGTAAAGAATTCATTTTCTCAGGCTAATATATATTAAAATTCCTGGATTCTGTATTTGCACACAATGACTACCTAACCACAGTCAGAGTCTACCTAAGCTCACATATTTGTAGCATCCTTTATTTAAAAAAAAAACAGTTTCTTTATTTTATTTTACAATTACAGTTCACATACAATTTATTAATTTCAGGTATACAAAATAGTGATTAGACATTTATATAACTTACCAGGTGATCACCCTGATAAATCTAGTACCAATCTGAGACCATACATAGTACAACTTTACTGACTATATTCCTTATGCTATATTTTACATGCTCCTGACTATTTTGTAACTACCAATTTGTACTTCTTAATCCCTTCACCTTTTTCACCCTGTCACCCAAACCCCCTCCCATCTATCACCACAATAAATCTAGTACCTATCGAACACCATACATAGTTGTTACAATATTATTGACTGTATTCATTGTGCTATTCCTTACATCCCCATGACTATTTTGTAACTACCAATTTGTACTTCTTAATCCCTTCCCGTTTTTCACCCCTGCCCTGCAGGCTCCCTTCCATCTGCCAACCCTCAAAATCTTCTATAGCTCCGAGTTTGTTTCTGTTTTGTTTGTTCATTTATCTTCTTCTTTAGATTCCACATACAAGTGAAATCACATGGCATTTGTCTTTGTCTGACGTACTCCACTCGGCGTAATAAGCTTTATGTCCATCCATGTTGTGCAGATGACAAAAATTTATTCATTTGTATGGCTGAGTAATATTACATTTTATGTATATACCTCCTCTTCTTTATCCATTCATTCACTGATGGACACCCAGGTCGCTTTCACATCTTGGCTTTTGTAAATAAAAAATACTGCAATGAACATATGAATGCACATGTCCCTTCGAAGCAGTGTTTTGTATTTCTTTGGATAAATACCCAGAAGTGGAATTACTGGGTCCTCATTTGTCTCTTTTTACAGCATTTGTTTTAGTCTAATTTTGTCTGGTGTAAGTATTGCTACCCCAGCTTTTTTTTTTTTTTCCCCACATGAAATATCTATTTTCATCCCTTTATTTTCAGTCTGTGTGTGTCTTTCGATCTGAGGTAAGTCTCTGATAGGCAGCATATGTAAGGGTCTTGTTTTCCTATCCAGTTAGCCACCTTATGTCTTTTCATTGGAGCAGTTAATCCATTGACAGTTAGTAATTGTTGATGGATACGTAGTTATTGCCATTTTATTATTCATATTTTCAATCTTTTTTTTCTTCTTCTTCAAGAAGTCCCTTTAACGTTTCTTTATTTTTTTTTAAAGATTTTTATTAAAACATAGCTAACATACAACATTATATTAGTTTCAGGTGTATACCATAGTTATTCAGCATTTATATACCTAAAGAAGTGATCCCCATGACAGATCCAGCAACCATCTGACACGGTACCACGCTATCACAATATTATTGAATATATTCCTTATGCTGTACATTACATCCCCATGACTTATTTGTTTAATACGTGGAAATTTAAACCTCTTATCCTCCTTCACCTTTTCCCTCTTTTTTTAATTTTTCAATTACAGTTAATATTCAATATTATTTTATATTAATTTCAGTATATAGTTGTTAGACATTTGTATAATTTAAGAAGTGATCTCCCTGACTAGTCTAGTACCCACCTGTCACTATACATAGTTATTACCATATTATTGACTATATTTTCTATGCTTTACTTTATATCCCCATGACTATTTCGTAACTATCAGTTTGTGCTTATTACTTCCTTCATCTTTTACACCAGCCCCCCAACCCTCTCCCATCTATGACCACAACAAATCTAGTACCCATCTGACACTATACACAATGATTACAATATTATTGACTATATTCCTCATGCTATATCCTATACCCCCATGATTAGTGTGTAACAACCAAATTGTACTTCTTAATCTCTTTCCGTTTTCCACTCATCCCCAACTCCCCTCCCATCTGGCAACCATCGATATGGTCTCAATATCTATGAGTTTGTTTCTGTTTTGTTTGTTTATTTTGTTCTTTAGATTCCATATATAAGCAACATCACACTGTATCTGTCTTTCTCTGCCTGACTTACTCTACTCAGCACAGTACCCTCCAGGTCTATCCATGCCACCACAAATGGCAAGAACTCATTCCTACCCATGGTCAAACAATATTCCATTGTATATATATACCACCTCCTTATTCATTCATCGATGGATACCCAGGCTGCCTCGACATCCTGACTATTGTAAATAATGCTGCAATGAACATATGGATGCACATGTCCCCTCAAAGTAGCATTTGGGTTTCTTCAGATAAATATCCAGAAGTAGGATTACTGAGTCCTTCTTTGTCTCTGGTTACAGCCATTGTTTTAAAGTCTATTTTGTCTGAAATAAGTATTGCTACCTCAGCTTTTAAAATTTTTTTGTTTCCATTTTCATGAAATAACTTTATTTATCCCTTTACTTTCCATCTGTACATGTCTTTCAATCTAAAGTGAGTCTCCTCGTAAGCAACATATGTAAGGGTTTTGTTTTCTTATCCATTCAGCCACCCTATGTGTTTTGAGTGGAGCATTTAATCCATTTACATTTAAAGCAATTGTTGATAGATATGTAGCTATTGAGATTTTATTATTCATAATTTTGATCTCTTGGTTTTTTTTGTTTGTTTGTTTTGTTTTTTTGTGTGTGTGGTTTTTTTTTTTCATCTTAAAGAAGTCCCTCTAACATTCCAGGTAATACTGGTTTGGTGATGATGAACTCCTTTAGCTTTTTCATGTCTGGGAAGCTCTTTATTTGTTCTTCGATCTAATTGATAGCTTTGCTGGGTAGAGTAATCTTAGTTATGCATCCTTGTTTGTAATCACGTTGAATATTTCCTGCCACTCCCTTCTGGCCTGCAAAGTTTCTGTTGAGAAATCACCTGACAATTGTATGGAAGCTTCCTTATAAGTTACTGGTTGCTTTTCTCTTGTTACTTTTAGGATTCTCTCATGTCTTTAACCTTTGTCATTCTAATTATAATGTGTCTTGGTGTGGGCCTCTTTGGGTTCATTTTCTTTGGGACTCTCTGCACTTCCTGAACTTGTATGTCTATTTCCTTTGCCAGGTTAGAAAGTTTTCAATCATTATTTCTTCCAATAGGTTGTCAACCTCTTGCTTTCTCTCTTCTGCTTCTGGTACCCCATTGATGAGAATGCTGTTATGCTTGATGTTGTTCCAGAGGTCTCTTAAACTGTCTTTTTTTTTTTTTTTTTTATTCTTTTTAGTTTTTTTGTTTGTTTATTTGTTTTTTGTTTTTTGTTTGTTTTTTTGCCTTTGCTGTTTCTACTGGGTGTTTTCTGCTACCTTGTCTTCCAAATTGTTGATTCGAGTCTCTGCTTCATTGGGTCTGCTGGTGATTCCTTCTAGTACATTCTTCACTTCAGTTATTGTATTCTTCACTTTTGACTGGTTCTTTTTTGTGGTTTCTCTGCCGTTTTTATGCTTGCTATCTCTTTGTTGAAGTTCTCACTAAGTTTGTTGAACATCCTTATAAACCATTGTTTTGATCTCTGTCTTTGGTAGGTTGTTTGCCTCCATTTTGTTTAGTTCTTTTTCTAGAGTTTTCTCCTGTTCTTCACTTGAGATGTATTTCTTTGTTTCCTCATTTTGGCTGTCTCTCTGTTTGTCTCTATGTATTAGGTAGATCTGCTTCATCCCCCAGTCTTGGCTAGGTGGCTTTATTGTAGTAGGTGCCCCTGTGGGGCCCAGTAGCACAGTTTCCCTGGTCACCTGAGCCAGGTGCTCCAGGAGTGTCCCTTGTGTGGGTTGTATGTGCCCTCCTGTTGTTGTTGAGCCTTGCTTGCTATTGGCACATCAATGGGTGGGATTGACCCTCAGGCTGATTGGCCGTGGGGTTTGGCCACATCCACAGCTTCTAGACTGCTGTGCAGGGCACTTATGCCACTGAGTGGAATTCGCCCCAGCGGGCTCTGGTGCTGTTGAAACCGCCCTTTGGGTTTGCGGCTTGTGGGGCTAATTGGGCAGTGCCCTGCTGTTGTTTGAAGCCAATATACAAGTATGTTGGTTCTGGCACCTTTTGGGAGGGGCTCTGGTGCAGGCTCAGGTCACCCCACTGCCTGTGACTGGCTGGGGACTACCTGGTAAGAGCTACAAAGCTCTCAATTGTTTACTCTCTGTGCTAACCCTGGAGGCGTGTAGGAGAGGCCACACTGCAAACCAAGGATGTCTGCCACCAGTATCAGGGCTGGGGTAGCTTTACAAAATGCCAGGACCCCTTGAGACCTGCTGCCACCTGCCAGCTCCCTTAAGGTTCATCTACTATGAAAGCTTTGTGCAGTATGCAAGTTGGGTAAGGCAGTGTCTCAGGGAGTCACTAGAGTGGAAAGAGTAACCAACCAGGTTAATGTAAATTCTGGTTTGGTGCCAATGCTGAGCCTGAAGTTACTCAGCAAAAAGTCTCAGAGCACACTGAGGCCAGTTGCTTCCTGCCTGGGATCTGTCGGACTCTGACAGTTTTCCAAGAAAGAGTGCAATGTGGGTAGGCTAGTTACTCTTGGAGAAAAGTGCCTCTGGGTTTGGGTGGGGTGGAGTGCCAATGAGTCAGCAGGGAGGAGCTGTAGAGCTCACCTGACCAGTCAGATTCAGATTTGTCCGTTAGTGTATGGGGAAGGCTCAATACAGGAACGATGGAGTCCTCCTGCTGGCTGCTTGGAAAGAGGACCTCAAATAGGGAAGATTCCAGCTGGCCTCCAGCCCACAGTAACACCCAATTGGGTTGTTACTCAGTCAACCCCGTATGTCTCTGATATCCCCTGAGTTACTGTCCTTCCGCTGGCGCTCAAGGTGAATGCCTGGGAGTGAGGGAGTCTTTAAGAGGACGCATGGGTTTCCTGCTGCCTTCCATCTGCCTGGGTGGTCAGAATCCCCACTGTTTTTCACAACCAGATGTTGTGGGGGCTCATCTCCCCAGCACCAGTACTCTGAGCTGGGAAGTCCGTTGTGGGGCTGGGGTGCCTCACTTCTCTGGGGGGAACCTCTGTGGCTGAGATATCCTTCCTAGTTCTCAACTGCCACACAGAGGTTTGGGGTTAGCAGTTCTGCACCTCCACCCCTCCTACCAGTCTCAACATGGTTTCTTCTTTGTATCCTTAGTTATAAAACTTCTGTTCAACCAGACTTCAGATGATTCTCCAGGTTGATTGTTGTATAATTTAGTCGTAATTTTAATTTATTCATGGAAGGAAGCAGGCACAGCATTTATTTTCTCCGCCATCTTGGATCTCCCAGTACTCATCCCTTTAATATTTCTTGTAATAGTGGTTTGGTGGTGATAAAATCCTTTTGCTTTTTCTTGTCTGGGAAGCTCTTTATCATATGATTCTAAGTGATAGCTTTTCTGGATAGAGTAATCTTGGTTGTATGTCCTTGCTTTTCATCACTTTGAATATTTTGTGCCAATCCCTTCTGGCCTGTAAAGTTTCTGTCAAGAAATCAGGTTATAGTCCTTTTTTTTTTTTTTTTTTAGTTTCAGGCGTACAAAGCAACATAATAATTGCACATTTATACCCCTCTCCAATTGATAACCCCCCACCCCCAAGCTACTACCCCCTCTGACATCTTATATAGCTGTTACAATACCATTGACTATCTTCCTTATGCTATACTCCACCTCCCATGACTATATATATATATATACTTTCGTTATATTCTTATTGACATACAATATTATTCTATTTCATCTTCAGTTGTACAGTGCATTGGTCAGGCATCTACGCAGTCTCTGAAGTGACCCCCTTGAAAAGTCCAGTGCCCAGCTGGCACCTTACATAATCTTTACAACACTGTTGATTATATTCCCCATTTTGTATTTCATATCCCCATGACTATATTGTGTCTACTAATTTGCTCTTTCTAATCCCTTCGCCTTCTTCCCCATCCTTTCCCCCCTCTCATCTAGCAACCAACAGGTTTGTTTTGTTTGTTTTTCTATATCTCTGAGTCTATTTCTGTTTTGTTTGCTCATTTATTCTGTTCTTTAGATTCCACATATAAGTGAGGTCATATGGTATTTGTCTTTCTCAGTCTGACTTATTTCATTTAGCATAATATTCTCAAGGTCCTCCCATGTTGTTGCAAGTGGTGAAATCTCATTCTTTTTTATATCCGAGTAATACTCCATTGTATAAATGTACCACAGTTTCTTTATCCAGTCGACTATTGATGGGAAATTTTGTTGTTTCCATATCTTGGCTATTGTGAATAGTGCTGCTATAAACAGAGGGGTGCTTATATTTTTTTGGATTAGTGTTTTGGATTACTTTGGATAGATAGCCAGGTGTGGAATTCCTGGGTAGTTCCATTTTCAATTTTTTGAGGTACTTCCATACTGTTTTTCATAGGGGCTACACCAATCTGCAATCCCACCCACAGTGCATGAAGGTTCCCTTTTCTCCACATCCTTGCCAACACTTGTTATTTGTTGATTTATTTTAATGATTGCCATTCTGACAGAAGTGAGCTTGTATCTCATTGTGGCTTTTATTTGCAGTTCTCTAATGATTAACGATGTTAAGTATTTTTTCATATGTCCGTTAGCCATCTGTATGTCCTCTTTAGAGAAATGTCTCTTTGTGTCCTCTGCCCGTTTTTTAATAGGGTTGTTTGTTTTTTTGGTATTGAGTTGTATGAGTTTTTTCATACATTTGGAATATTAACCCGTTATCAGATATATCATTGACAAATATCTTCTCCCACTCAGGATGCCTTTTTGTTTTATTGATGGTTTCCTTTGCTGTGAAAAAACTTTTTAGTTTGATGTAGTCCCCCATGTTCAGCTGATAGTCTTATGGGAGCTCTGTTATAGGTAACTAACTGCTTTTCTCTTGTTGCTTTTAAGATTCTCTCTTTGTCTTTAACCTTTGGCATTTTAATTATGATGTGTACAGCCAGAATCTGTGGGGCCATCTCTTTCCTACACTAAAACCCTTGGCTGAGAGCCTGGTCTGGGGCTGGGATCCTTCCTTCCTTTGGGGTGTACCTCCACAGCCAAGATATCACTCTCAATTTTTAACTGCCACACATGGGTGTGGAACCAGCCTGTTCTATGTCTCTACAACTCCTAACAGTCTCAAGGTATCTTCTTCTGTATGTTCCTAGTTGTAGGGCTTCTATTCAGCTAGACTTCAAGCAATTCTCAATGATGGTTGCTTTGTAACTTAGTTTTAACTTTGATGTAGCCATGAGAGGAGTCAAGCACAGAGTTTACCTACTGAATCATGTTGACCAGAAAATGTAGCAGCCTTTGTTGAACACTTCTCACTATACACTAGGCACAAAGGTGATCTCCTTTGGTCTTCACCACAAGTCTGTGAGATGCATTAGTTAGTGTGCTTGCTTCAAGTGTAAGAAATAGAGACTTGGGGAGTTCAGAACACAGGCACAAGAATCAGAGTTCTACCTATCCTATCGGCTTCGCCCCAAAGACCTTGCTCATAATGACCGCACCCTTCCACCCTGTCTAAACATCCTTATCTAAATTTAATTCTTATTATTTCTTCGCTCATTGTCAGAATTATTTCCATCATTGGTCTTGTGAATGAAATAAAAACACTAAAATCATAGGCCTCCTGTTCAGTTCTATGGTAGACGTACTGTCGTGCGGGAGACCCTGCTCGCTGCACCATTTGTCGTGCAGGGCATCTGGCGGGGTCTCTGCTCCCGCTCCCCATACAAGAACGCAGGATACGGTGAGGCCAAAAAGGAACACCCACGGAGCCATAGGTAGGGGAGTCATACCACTATATTCTCTCTGGTGGCACTATACTCTCACTGGAGGCTGGATCCACACTGTCCGCAAACCGCCATCCACACTCGCCAGCCCAGCCGCCATCTCCTTGCTAGCCCCCATCCTTCTCTTTCTCCCTTCTCGCGTAGCCACAGCAGTTATATTAGCGGCTAATTGGCTAACTGGCTACAGCTGACGGCCAATCAGCCACAGCTGACGGCCATCTACTACCCGAGCCAGCACTCCTCCACGTGAGGCCGAGAGCCTGTAAACTACTTTCTGGGGCTCTGTCCCCACACGTACCTACAGGTATGACCACACCTGAAAGAGGCCAATCCATTCAGTACCCAAATGACACGTGAAATTAATTTGATGACTGCCATGCTGGCCATTGGTGACCAGAACATAAGCCTCCCTTTGACTCATAGCATGGCCCCATTTTGCTTCCCAGAGAGACTGTAAGTTAGTTGAGAACAAGAACAGTACCTTACACTGTAATTCTTCCCACAAATGATTAACACATGCAGCCTAGCCCTGTGTTTGATATAGTAAGTATATATTGTTATATGATGTGTTCAATAAATACAAGCTAAACTGACTCTAGCTTGATTGTATCAAGACTGTGAGAATCATCCTACCTCTCCATCCCAAGCCAGCTCACTGCCTCATGAAATGAATGGATGACAACAGACATATGCCTCATAGTTTGTTGAATTTAACCTCTACTACTTCAGAAGTCCATTATCATCACCAAACACAGTCTTTTTAATAAGTACATAGAATTGCTTCAGAGCTAAGCCACCTCCTAATCTTCCTATTATCTCTCTAAATTCCTCCATATTAATCAATCATTGAGCAAAACTTCAAGGATCTACTAATGCTGGGCAAAATGGTAGGCAGGCAGAATTCTTGAACTTCTGTCTCCTCCATCCTGCAAGCATGGGTGTTTTAACTTCTTTCAAAATTTTTCACCTCATATTATATCTTTAACTTGCTTTCATTTTGTAATTCTTTTATTGCCAATGCCTTTCTACCATTTTCCCTATATATTAGGCCCTGTATATCAAACTATCTTTCATTGCATTATTCCTTTTAGATCTTCCAAATATGTGTCTCCTTTTCAAACATTACTCATGGTGATATTAATTATTAGTTTTAAGATGTTCATGCTCTACTATTTACATTTTAATTAAGGTAATTACATCTAAGGATATAGGGAACCACTTCTAAATTCAACCTACCTTTTAGGGAATTGTTTTTATTGTCTCCTCTTCACTCTACTGGTAAGAGAGGAGTTCCCACCTTTGGGAGATAGAGATAACTAAATACATGACACCTGACACTGAACAGATGAGAGCAATAGTAGTTTATGTGTTACATGTACTCACATCCCAGGGAAGAGCACCACGTGCCCCATGGGAATACATGTGGGTTGCAGTCAGGAACAGAGTAAATAGCCAGAGGGGCTGTGAACCCGCTCTGCAGTATCAAGAGGATGAAGTGGGCCCTGGTTCCTGTGTGAGGATGTGATTGGCTTGTTTGAATAGTTGCTGAGACTGTCAGGGAACTGAAACTCACTACTCAGGAATAAGCAAGAACTGGCGCGACCCCATGATGAGGAGATTTGTTTGGTTAAGGGACCTTATCTGCAGGAGCAAGGTGGGGAGGGGAAATTGCAGTTAGACCATTTGATGCCCCCCTGGTTTCCCCAGATGGCGAGGTACACATAATATCAGAACCTAAACTTTAGCCCTCACGTGTTCCTTATGTCCAAAAGTACTATAAGAGTGAGATAAGAGTGGATCCTCTGTTAGTGAAACTATAATGTCTACTTGGGGACCGGTACTAATTACCATACTCAGTTTGTACAAGAAGTATTCCACATGCACTCAGGGAGGCATTTTTTTTTACCAAAATAACCAATCAGAAATAAAAAGTTTGCAGTATTTCATGCTAGATGGCCCATACTTTTTTCTCCAACTATTCTAGAATTTACTTTTCAGATATTTTACTGCCTGGAAAACACAAGGTCTTTATCATTGAGAGAAAACACCCTTTTATTCCTTCCTCCTCTCATCCTTGATATGCAAATTTTGCCTTTGCAAGCAGAGTATATAAGTGTGAGCCAAGGGCTAGTGTATGAACAAGGAGGGATGAGCTGATTTGTGTAATTATGTATGGAAATATGCACTTATTTTCTAATCAAGGGATATAGGTTTTTTTTAAAGCATTTGTCTTTTTCCATGGATTTTTCTTTGAAAATGTTGAAAAGACAAAGCAAGTCTGTTGCTAAACTATGGGAACTTGTAGATTATCCTGTACAAACATGTGCTATTTCCTTCCTGCCATTTTCTCCCCCTTCTAAAGAATAGCAATTTTTTTTCATTGTTGTTTTTGAACATGGTCTCAAGGGTTACCCTGAAGTAACATTTATGGCGACCTCACAGCTGAAAGCTTATAGTAACCACTATTCTTACAGGCCATATCCTGCCATTGATTTTTACATAGAACTCCCCACTGATTTCAATAGGGAGTTTTTCCCTTAGATCGATGGCAGGATATAGCTAATGACATTAAGCATAGATAAAAGACCCCTGCGTTAACTGTCAACAGAGCTAAAATTTAGATGTAAACTCATTTGACAAAAATTGGCTTTCAAAGGTTCATTAGAAAACAGAGCATTTCAAAATACCTTTGCCCCCTTAAGGTCAAAGTAAATAAGCGTTCTTATTCCCAAATCATTATTTCTTTAGATCTATGTTTCTGCTTTTCATGTTTATCAAAATCACATTTACATTAGTACTTCTAATGGAGTTAAAGATTAAAAAAAAAACAAAAAACAAGAAAAAAAGTGTGTGGTTTTGCCCTCAAACAATAAAATATCTAGTGAAGAGGAAAGATAGGTACACATATAACTCTAGTACAAAGTGGGAGGAAAAAATAGAGAAGACAGAGAAAGGAGAGAGTGTTTCAAACTCGGGGGTGGTAAGAAAGATATATGTACGGTATGTATACATGTTCTCGAGTAACAGAAGTAAAAAAAAATTAAACTATCTAAATTTACTGATGGTACGTGATATCACACACTTATTGGTCCTATTGCTATTAACTATATTTCAGGCCAAAACCAAAAAATTACCTACAGGTAGAATGGGCTAGTAGTAGAGTAACCCTACCCCCCAGTAGTTCCAGGAAACACAGTTGCCCCATGTCCCATAGTAATTCTTAAGAGCACCCCTTACACTCTCAAAAGTGACCCCGTTTAGCTGATGTACTCCATAACTGTACCTTTAGCAATGCTGATGTCAAAATCTATCTTAGCTGTGCCGGTCAATGAGGGTGAGGAAGGTGCTTGATGTGTGGGTCCGGGTTTCAGATCTTTGGGAGCTGGGCTCTTCGTCCAAGCTTAGGCCGCATAGGTGTGATGCTCAAAGCCACCTGAGAAAATAGAGATTGGCTCTGCAGTTCTCCATGATCTTGAATTCTTTCCATTCTTTGCTTTCCTTTTCTATTTTTTTCCACTTCATTTTGTCTCACTTTTTTCCCCATTGTCCGTTTTATGCCCCATCCTAGTGTCATCAGATGCTGGATGGTTATGCCTTAAATCATCTACTCTGCTGGCTTGCCCAAGAGCAGCCAGAACTCTTCCTGACTGTTGGAAAACCGTCTTTTCAGACCTGCCAGCTAGTCAGTCAACAAATGTTTGCTGAACAATTGTTTCGCACTAGGCAGAGTGCTAAGTACTAGGGATATGATGGTGAAAAAGTCAATAAGAGCTATGATCCTTTCTAGATTTGGACTTTCACATGGGTTCACCATGCAAGATAGGCACCGCATAAACTTGATTTCAAATTTACTGACTAACTTCCACTTTCCAGCCCTGCATGTAAGAAGCTTGGAAGTGGTCTCTCCATCCTAACAAAAAGCTGAACAAACCGCAAAACCAACAACTCTTCTTAGACCCAAAAGAGAAGGGAGGCAACAGGACAAACCGCTGCCCTCCAAACTGATAGGTGAATGCAGAGATTCACAAGTTACTGGAGTAGAAACCCACAAGCAGCAGCCTCCCTGGGAGCCAGTGGTGGGTAGGAAAACCTGAGCTGTAACGGACTGAATTTCAGTTGAATTGCTGGAGGCTCAGTGTGACAAATCTGAGAGTTGAAATCTCTTGGGAGACCCAGTCAGAGGGTGGCTCCCACACTTTTGTGAATTCACCTCCTAGAGTTCTACCAAGTTCTCACTGTGACTATCAGAGAAAAGTTGCTATATGCATTTGTAATGTAGGACGGCCTGCGGGGTCTCTGCTCCCGCTCCCCGCATAAGAACGCAGGACATGGTGAGGCCAAAAAGGAACACCCACGGAGCCATAAGTAGGGGAGTCACACCACTATATTCTCGCTGGCGGCATCCGCCTCTCTGCAATCCGCTCTTGCTAGCCCAGCCACCATCTTCTTGCTAGCCCCCATTCTTTCTCTCTCCTTGCTAGCGTAGCCACAGCAGTTATATTAGTGGCCAATGGCTCACTGGTTACAGCTGACGGCCAACTAGCCACAGCTGATGGCCATCCCATCACAGCTGATGGCCATTTACTACCTGAGCCAGCACCTGTCTATGTGAGGCTGAGAGTCTGGAAACTACTTTCTGGGGCTCTGCTCCCACAGCATTCAGCAGGGAAGGAAAGAGAACCACTTTAAAATACTCCAGAGCACTCTGTTCTATTAACAAGATCTGCCCTCAGGAGAAACTAATTTACCAGCGCCTGACCTGCTGGAGTTTTATCAGAGCCTAACCTACTGGGGGAAGAGAATTACTCCACTCCTGCCCACCACCCTCTCCCATGTAAGGGACCGGGGATGGAGACTGAGAAGAACTTGTGAAGTTCATATCCAGAGTCATATTCAGGCTCACTAACGTTGAGACCTAATAACAGGACTATAGGACGCTCCCCCTGCCCCACACCTCAGGACCACGTCACCAAAGGCCAACATACAGCAGCTCCTTTTACGTAGTACATCATGTCTGGCTATCCAGAAAAAATTACAGCTGTGCTAACAAATGTGAATATAACCATAGAAAATGGTCTTGAAGTGTTCATCAGTCTGAACAACTTAGATTATAGCCAGAAACTCTGAAACATTTTTCTAATTAGTGGGGGATCATGTGGGGTTGATTCATGTATATTTGAAATTGACATTAATCTCATTCAAACATGTCTAATGAGCAATCATTAAAATTTGATATGAGTAGACTTCACAAATCTATTCCATTTTTAACAAAGGAATTATGTGGTAAAATGAAACACAATAGAGTAGCTTTGCTCTTTGGGCACAACAACATCTGATTGACAGATTAAAAAGATTCTATCCTCCTACTGTTTAGAAAAAAAATTTCATTTTTTTTTTTTTAGTTTTAGGTTGTTTCTTTATATTTCCCCCCATGTTCATATATGCAAGTAATGAATCTCAGATTTTACACAAGATAAGCTGCTTATGTTGATATTCTAAGGACTAAAAAGTAAAATTTGAGGAAATGACTATGAACACAGGCAAACTTATAGTTAATATATTTCAGACATTTGGCTTCCAGAAACTTCAGTTAGCAAGGGTAAGTTTATGTAGCTCTTGAAGTTATTTTATAGAAAACTGAACTATATAGTTCTTCCAGCTCATTATACTCTCCATCTCTGTCCACCAGCTCCCTCTTTCATTGAACCCAGCAATTAAGAATGTGCCTGGATCTAGACATTCACATGCAAGTGTGGCATTTGGATTTAGCCTATTTGTAAACAGCATGATTCACAAAAACCCATGTGAATAACAAAAGGAGGAAGCTTTAATTAATCTGTAGCTAACCCAGTGATATGCAAACTGTCAATTTCTCCTTGGCTGCCTGGGAGCCAGTGGCTGATATATCAGCTCGGATTCAAGAACAGTTTGCAATCTCAGTAAAGCAATAATCATGTGAAAGATTGGTAGATCCAAGAAGATGTGTGAAAAATGATCACTCTTTTTTTAAGGATTACTCTCTGGGTGAAGAGTGCAGAAAATATGCTCATTTCTCCCCATTCCTTCTGTGCCAGATGAAATCATTATGCAAAATTAGACACCCAGAGGGTGGGACTTGCTTCCCTCCCAGGAAAGCCTTTCTGTTTCTCCCCAAGCCACCATGCTTCCTGCTGGGGTCCTGAGTGGACAGCTGCCTTCCCACCTCCTGAGTAAGACAGTTCAATTCCAATCTCCTTCTCATTACTTCTCATTGGCTCAAAAAAGCTCTTCAGTCATATCTCGAAGCTGCCCCAGCTTGTTTTCAGCCCAGCAACAGGGGTTCTTAGAACATAAACAATTCTATTATATTTAAGCGCCAGGATGTGTAAGAGGTTTATCGGGACGCTGGGGATAGAGAGGGGATAAGTTGTGTTTTTTTTAATCTTTCCTTAAAGTTGCCTATATTCAACCTTAGTTCTTCACGCGCACACGCGCACACACACACACACACACACTCACACTCACAAGAAATGAGGAAAGGCTATCTGAGTTTCACCATCATCTCCACGGGCTGTCCATAGTTGGCCTATGTGCATTATTTATAGCTGTGAAAGTCATTACTGCGGTCTAGCAAAGCTTTCTGGATTTTCTTCTAATCACATGGTAGGATTTCAATTCCTTGCCCTCCTCATCAGATGTGTGGCCCTGTGGTTTGCTCAGACCAGTAAAGGGAATAGGCGTGATACGTGTCCCTTCCAGACGGAAGCTCAGAAAGCCAGTGTCAGAAGCATGCTGTTCTCTCTTTCTTCCCTCTGCCTCATTGACCAGCCATTTCTTAGCTGGTGGTTGTTCTATCAGACTGGGTCCTAGAGGTAGGATAAAGCAGAAAAGAAAATGGACAAGTGCATGGACAGGAAATACACCTTGTTTTTTTAAACTACTGAGATGTAGGGGTCACTTATCACCATAGTTTAACCCAGCCTGTCTGGTGGATATACTAACCTCGAAAATCTCATGGACGTCTAAGAAATTCTCATGTTTACACAGCCTATCTTGGAACAGGTTCCCAGAGCCCAACACTTTATCCATGCCATTTCTTTGAACAACACTGATGGAAATGTCTGTTTTTCTGGAGCCAGGCACAGACTCCTGCCAGTTTCCATACCAGCAAAATGCTTTGCAAAAGCTGCCCAAACCTTTTGTCATCAGATTTGGCCTGTGCACCTCTGCTAAAAAAAAAAAAAAAAAGTCACTTTAAAAGTCCACATCTCTTGTTCTGTTTTTTTTTTTCTGCCTGAATTTACTCTCTCATAAATTTAAACAAGCAAACTAGCCCATTAGATGTTAATAAAGACAGAGGGCAACCCATCTATTTTGGGAAATACACACTTAGTCATCCATTTCTCCACCTAACTATTTATCTGCCACCACTTCCAGGAATTATTTCTGTTGAGAACAGCAGTTATTCAGCTCTCCATCCCCCAATCTTCTTTGGCTGGGCCATCTCTCAACTTATAATGGGGCAATTTGAAACACAAACCAACTCAGGGACATGGACTGATTCTGCGCACTTGTGTCGCCGTCTTGGTTTCTTCTATGTGCTCCTCTGCTGGGGCTGCCTTGTCAGCAGCATCCGCTGCTGCCTTAGGAGTCTCGCCTGCCAACGGCACCTACACAATAAGGATAGAATCTCCAAATACAGCTCTCTGCGAACTTGAGATTTACTAAGCTAAAGGTAAAAAAATAAAAAGAAAAGAAAAATCAATTGATGATATCTCCCCCAGGCATAATAGAAAAGAAACTTAAGGGGAAAAAATGTATAGTGACATTGAAATATTCAAAAATAGGATTTACATGATAATGAGGGAATAGATACAGTTTCCAGCATTCCACCTGCATACGATTACAGAGCAGCATAATCGTTTGCACAGCAGAAAAAAATCATATTTAGATTAAACCTAGAAGTTAAAAAGATTGACAGAAACCTTTCTCCCGTTTCTAAAACAAAGACAGCAAAAGACACCAGAATACTCCCAATAACTGGTCTCCCCTTCCCAAGGACCTAAATAATGGAGTTTTTCATCTCATGTCAAAGCCCTCTCTGCTGAGACCATCTGTAAAGTGGATTGGATTATGTCACCTTGTTCTCAAGACATTTCTGTGGGGGAAAGGTGAGGCCTCCCTTCTGCTTTAGGTGCCCCTTCTGTATGCTTCCCAAATACCCACTACATCCTTCTCTGTACGCTGTTCTCGCTGCATAAGGACTGTCTGACACCCTTATCGGACTGCATTCCTTAAGGGAGGGACCACGTGTGATTTCATTGTTATAACCCTGGCAGAGCATCGTGCCTGCCACAGAGCAGACACTCAATACCTATTGAAAGTCTAGGGCTCTTTAATGATGCCACTTTTGAGCATCCCAGACTCTCCTCTGAGCCAGGACAGTAGTCAGGGGAGACCCGGAGTCCCCTCACTGAGCTCTCCTTATAGGAAGGAACGCAGCAGGGATGAGGCTCAACTTCTCATGACTTAGAGAAAAGTCAAGAGAATGGCCTATCTGTGAATCATCTTACAGGTCTGTAATTATATTCAGGGATGTTACTCTTTTATTTTAAAGCTTAACCTCTATTAAAAAATTATGCAAACATTTGATTTTTCATTTGACAGATTAGAATGTTAAATACACACACACCATTAATCAAAGACTTCTCATCAGACTTTTAAAAAATCTAGACTCCTTATTATAACTGGTAAGGTCCTCAGGACCTGAGCCTTAGAGGCCGCTCTTTGAACTCATCCTCTATCCTTCCACCCCCCACCATCCCACCACCTCCCTATTTGCTCTTTCTATTCTACCTCCTTCATTCCAACCATCCAACATGCTTTCCATTCTTGCCTCACACCAAGCGCATTCCCAATCCAGGGCCTTTGCAACGTGAGGTTCCCTCTGCCTAGCATACTCTTCCACTAGAACATTGCGTGGCTCACTCCTTCCCCAAGTTCTTTTTGCTTCCTCAGAGTGGCTTTTCCAACTCACCCGAGAGTCTTTCACGCTTACTCTCAATCCTCATTCTGGTTTGTTTTCACTCACGATACTTGTGACACCAAATGTGTGGATTTTTTTCCCTCATGCTAATCAATTCTCCAACTCTCCAGACAGCAACGAGGTGTCCTAAAATTCTGAATTCTGACACTCTCAGACCCCACAGGTTGAAGGGCTCAGTCTCACAAGACTGCCTCACTTCACAGGCCAGTTGCATATCTTGGGCCTCCAGGTTACCCATACTTCTCTTTGGCTTGTCTGCGCAGTCAGAGGGTTCCCACAACACCATCCTTGTAGGTTAGATAATGTTCTGGAATGGCTCACAGAACTCAGAAAGACACTTTACTTGCTATTATTAGTTTGTCATAAAGGATACAACTCAGGGATAGTCAAGTGGAAGAGATGCACAAGGCAAGTTGTTGGGGGAAGGGTGTGGGGCTTTCATGTCCTTTTCAGACGCCTCACCTGTCCACCACCTCAATGTGCTCACCAACCTGGAGGAGTTTGTGTGGAGGTTTTATTATGTAGGCGTGATTAAATAAATCATTGGCCATTGGTGATTAGCTTCATCGCTAGCCTCTCCCCGCTTCCCATTTTGGGGTTGGGGCTAAAAGTTGCATCTTTTTATTCTGTGGTCTTTCTGGTGACTGGCCTCCATCCTGAAACAATCTAGGGTTCCTCAGCAGCTAGTCGTTTCATTAGCATACAAAAGATACCCATCACTCTGGAGACTGCAAAGATTTTAAGAGCTATGCCTGGATCCAGGGACACTATTGTTGTTTCCCTAACACTGAACAATATTTGCAATGACATCATCGTTATTGTTGTTTTGTTTTGTTTTCCACCTTTTCCCCTGTTTATTGTCTGTCTTCACCTACCAGGATGAAAACTCATAAAGGGCCAGCACTCCATCCCAGGACTCAGACACACTCTGCAGACACTTACTGGGTGAGGGAGTGAAGGAGTGAGTTAAGCCTGAGGCTCACAGGGTAAGTGATTGCTCAGAGTCACAAGACCTGGATATTTTGACTCTTCCTTCCAGTCTCTGCCTCTAACACCAGGAAGAGGCAAACGGGAGTTCCAAGTTACTTCCTCTTTAGTCAAGGAAACTGATAGCCCTTTTTGAGCGCTATATTATCTCCTGTGGCTGCTGTAACACAGGACCACAACTTGGTGGCTTAAAACAATGGACACTGGAGGCTAGAACTCTGAAATCTAGCTGTGGACAAGGCAATCTCCCCCCGAAGGCTCTATGGAAAAGCCTTCCTTACCGCTTCCTAGCTTCTGGTGGTACCAGCATCCTTAGTGCTCCCTGACTTGTAGCTGCATCACTCCAATGTCTGCTTCCATCTTCATACGGACTTCTCCCCTGTGTCTGTTTGTCTGTCTCTTCTCTTCTTCTTAGAAGGACACCAGTCATTAGATTAGGACCTGTGTCATAATCCAATATGACCAATTTGACTAGTATGATCACATCATAACTTGATTACATCTATAAACATACCTATTTCCAAATAAGGTCGCATTCACAGGTTCTGCAATTAGGATTTCAACATGTTTTTCGGGAAGACAATTCAAACCACAGTGTTGAGAGTCACACAGAGCACAGGCAAACCACTTTAAGAATCACCAGTCCTTCTGGCTTGGTCTTGTTTTCAAGCCACATAGTGTCTCCCGCGATACAGGCAAAGGAACCTCCACGTGGCATCTTTTTATCAGAAAGCTCATCCAACTCAAACACATGGAATTTTGGAAGGAACTACAGTAGAGAGAGTCTCTGAAATCTTTATTAAGTGAAGGGGATAAACAGAATAAGAAGTAAGAATTTAGATGATAGAAAATTGTAAATATTAGTAAGGAAACAGAATCACACCAGTGTTTTTAAGAAGTCTAGGTATTTAGAGAAGAGATGGGTCTAATTATTTAATTGAAAAGTAAGAAAGTTTAGTCTTAACAGTAAAAATATATTTACTGAGTGCAAAAATTTCTGGAGCAGAAATGTGAGAAATGACCACAGAAGCCCAGACAGCAAGTGGCTGTTCTGCACACACACACACAAAAAAAACTGCAGCCCAGTAGTGCCAAAACCACCAGATGATAGTGGAAAATTCAGTGAGCAGATATCCGTTCTACATGACACCAAATGTTCAACTGTCATGTTTTCATTGTTGTTGCACAGAACTGACCCACAGTTTGACCTGGTGTCCTGTGGAGTATATGAGAAATTAAGGTTGTAGCCAGGCCTGCTGGGCTGTCCCATAGGGTGACCGGGATCATCTCCTCCAGGGCAGCCAGTCTTTGAAGTTTTACCTTGACCCAGCTATGGATTACAGAAGCCTCGTCTTGCCCTGCCCTGCTCTGGCTGCCACAGGAGGGTCATGTGAACATCACGAAGAAGACTGCTCGATTGCCAGGAGAATTGGGAACCTACTGAAAAATCGAATTCAGCAGAGGGCATGAAGTCTGTGATTACTAAATGTGAATGTGTTCTACTCCTAAGCAAACTGAAGTTTGATTTGGGACTCATGAGATATTATTGAGAGAGGACATGCCATTTGTCTCTAAGATTCATTGAAGAACTGAAGACCTTAAGAAGAGCAATGCATGTCGTTTGGCTCAATAGTGTACTCTCCAAAAACAAAATGCACTTCCACGTGAGGTAATGGGCGCCTAATTTTTGAAAATATATAAGCAGCAACTGACTAGGATACTATAAAATAACTTCCTGAAAAATCGCGAAAGACAATCTCTCATGCTCTTTCCAAATCTAAAAGTTGGATAACTTTGAAGATTTATGTCAGTTACAGAAGATTTCAGATATACAGATATTTCCAGTTCACTGCAAGAGAGATCAGAAAAGAATAACATTATAAATGATTGAAAGGGAATTTAATCATGGAGTCAGCACACAAAATGAGCTGCTGATACTCTGAATCAAGTGTCTGAGGAAGTAAGAAGTGTTTGTCTTCACTTTTAGAGGCTGATCTGTCTGAACAGAATGAGGATCATGGAGCGATTTCAGAGGCTGGTCATAGGATGGTGTATCAGAGAAATCAACTCATCCTCCCTCTAAAAGAGCCATAAGAAAGTGCATTTTCTTCAACAGTTTATATTTTATAGCACTGGTTCTAAAATTAAAGAAGAAAGTGCTTGAGTAGAGTGGAGAGATCATGTTGGATTTAATTCAGGAGTCTTTTCAAATTACACGTGTCCATCCTTTGAAAGGGGATGAGAGAAGGCAGGAGTGCCTTTGAAAAGTTCCTCAGATGACTCTCATAGTCTTACCTGTTTCAGAATCACTTTACATGAACTAGAATAAGAAGAATTTCCATTCTTTTTCACCTACTATTGTTAACGGTTTTTCCTCCAAAGTTGGCTTGAGTTTCCATTGTGGCCTAACTTTTCTTGTGCATGGTAGGCTGTTATGGAAATCACTGTAATAATTTACTCAGTAAAACTGTCTTAGCCAAGTAAAAAAGGATGGTTTTTTTGCTCAATTTCACAAACATTATTAATTTGTAGTGATAACAATCTTTCACATCTTGAGAGTTTGGAGAAAATAATTCAAAAATACATGATTGCCAAAAAAATGTGGTAAATTCCCTTTTGTGTTGCTGTATAAGAATGAATTCACCCCAACCAGACCTCCCATGTTTAGGGATTTTCCTCAAACCCCTTGACGTTTTACGATTATGAAATGTGCTCTGGGTACAACTCCCCTAAGTCTCCACACCCTCCCACTTCATGAAAGAGACAGAACATCTGCTCTTCCGCTCTCTGGGAAAGTATACTTAATTATTAGATGCTTTCCTTTCCAAAATGGTGCTGGCATTTTTGTCCTTTTTTTTTTTAGCCTCCAGCACACAAACACAATAAAACCATCCCTTCAGTGTTTAAATCAGATAATAGCATCTGCATCAACAAAAATAACAGCTAATAACATAAAACTGTGTCTTCCATACTTGCTGAGAAATAAGAATTTGTATCAGATGTTGGTTCTCTCAGCACCCCTGAGAT
This sequence comes from Rhinolophus sinicus, assembly GCF_057876585.1. Lineage (NCBI taxonomy): Eukaryota > Metazoa > Chordata > Mammalia > Chiroptera > Rhinolophidae > Rhinolophus > Rhinolophus sinicus. The sequence goes on from NC_142501.1 coordinate 132,103,200, forward strand.
GAATTTAGCTCAGGAGACTTCTAGAAGCAAGGGTCTGCTAAAAATGGGACAGTGGGGAGCAAAGGAAGATTATGACTATAGAATCTCGCAGACTTCATCAGCTTTTGTTTCTTAATCCTAGCAGAATCTATCAGAAAAGTGTGTGTATAACAAGCAAGATTTCACTGAAGTGAATCTTGAACACACACACACACACACACACACACACACAACATTAAGCAAGTGTGGGTCTGGTATCATTCAAATTTAAACAACAACCAAGGACCAAAATTACCAGCTTTTGTAAATTTTTTTTTTTTTTGCAGTTTTGTAATTTTCCTAATGTCTTACTTGTTTTAAATCCTGTTTCATTAAAAACCACCAAAAATTAACCAAAAATGAGTTTGCTTGTGTTTTAGCAAGAACAGGAGAAGAAGAAAGTTTCTACTCAATTCAACATTTTGTGAACCACTTCAAATCCAGACAAGAGTCCCTGCCCCTCACGAAGTTGGCATTCATTGGGGAGACATACAATTAAAGACATTGCAGTTCATTTTGGAGGGGAACAAGTTAGAGTCTGAGGGGCAGATCAGGGTAGCTTCCTGGAGAAGTGACGTCTACACCTGGTTTCCAAACTTAACTGCTTTTCAGAATTTCCAGGAGCGCCTTTGGAACTACATATTCTGGGATTTCTCTCTCCCAATCTTTGGAATCAGAATCTCTAAGAGAGGATGGTATGTTTACACATTTCTCCAGATGAAACTGAAGCAGTGGTCTGACCCTAGGTACTGGGAAGAGAAGAAAAATGAAGAATATATAGGAGCCTGGAGGTGAGAGAAAGCATGTCAGAACAGCTGAAACACACTTAGTGTGGCTGGCACTTAGAGAGCAATGTGGGGTTAGTTAGCTGAAAAACTGGTCATAAGAAGCAATCAAATCATGAAGGGCTTTGTGCATAGTTTTCAGGAGGCTGCACTTCATCTCAGGACAGTACAGTTGGATGAATGGGAGTTGACAACTAGAAAGGAGTAGAAGGAGGTCCTAAGGGCTGTGGGAACAAAGATGAGAGGTATCAGGGAGCCATACCAGAACCATGCCCTTCTCCAGAGCTTTTAAACAGCCTTGAACCAGCTCTGTTGCCTTTGTTGCATTGCTTATCTCCCTCTGCCCCTCTTTTCTTTTATCTGCATCCTACCCAATTCATCATCGGGTAAAATAGATGAGGTGGAAATTTAAATGTTGTTTATGATCAGCTGGCACACCCCTGATTTTCACATGCGCTGACAGAAATGTACACAGCTACACAAAAGGAGAAAGTGAGGCCACCCAAAACCCTTCCCACCATCCTGCTCCCAGGCTGCTCTGCATGACTTCTTGTTCTTCCTAAGGCAACTTGAAATGCTCATTTTAACTGATCTCACTTGTGAATAAATATTGTAGTTTGTTTGAGCCTCTCCCTCTGAGGACCTGTGTCCCTAAAACACACCATATGAAGAAGTGTGATAAAAAAAAAGTGAATGTTTAATTTTTTTAAAATTATTACAGTAAAAGACACATTGCCTTTAAAGCTCCTCAAAATACTCCCCCTTGCTTCAAACACAGTTTTCCCATCATTCTTGCCACTTTCTGAAGCAGTTCTGGGAGTCCTCTTTTGGAGTATCTTCAGTTGTGCTGCCATGGCTGCCTCAATTGTCCTGAATCAATTAGAAACATTTCCCTTTCATGGTCATTTTGACTTTGGGGAAGAGCCAGAAGTCGCATAGTACAAGTGGATGAAGACAAACTGTAATGTTTTATTTGACAGAAATTGCCATACCAGAAGCAATGTGTGACAAAGAGCATTGTCATGATGGAGGATGAAACAATTTGCCCATTTCATGTTAATGAGTTGTTCATGGTCCCTGATTTACAGCACACTTTAAAACACACCTTCTCTCAATCGTGGCTCACACCCGACTGACGGCACTGAGCAAGTTCAAAATTCTTACACACTGTTACTAAGGTTCAATGCACCATTTCCCGTATTGAACATCCTTGCCATTCCATTGGATGGCACTCAGTAGATCATTCACTGCATTTTATTATCACACCTCATACATACTGTCCTCCCTGTCACATGACCATGCTTTCGGGTTGCAAATCTCCTACCCGGTTTCATTAAAGAGTCGTGATGTCATAAGAATCTGAGTGGACACAACATGAAGAGCTGCTATATCACAGAGGAAAGGTACAGTCTTTCATCTCCATCTTATAGCCAGACTCACCTCTCCTCTAAAGTACATCAATGTGAGCTCAACTAGCAAAATTGGAAATCAGGAACCGATGTCAGTGGGAAGATTTAATAAAAACATTTAGTGGTAACAGGTCAAGAGATGGACCTTTAAAAACCACAAATTTCTCCCCAAGCCTCTGTTTAAGTGAATATACTTGTACTAATAAGAAGTGAGGTTTCCCTAAGCAAAGGAAGTAGATAAGTGAGAAAAAACCAACTCCTCAATAACAAAGGTATTATCTTTACCAGTAACCACATATCAAATAAACTGTACTGGCAATGACTTTAAAGACATCCAATGGGTTTTAAATTAGACTGTTATTGAAAGAATCACCTGTGTGAAGAATCTCAATTTAAACTATTGACACCACCATTCTCCACACAGCTTCTTATAGTTCTGTTTTTGGTGTTCCTGATTTTAAAAAGCCACCATAGGCTTCTGTAGAAAGAGTTTGGGAGCCAAGATGAAGAAGAGAGTTACTAAAAAATGACTGATTTTCATTTTCTACTCTGAGTCTAACCCAAACAAACTATTTGAACTTCAAATCAAGATAGACCAGAAATCTCAGTCTCCCCTACTCAGATGTATTTCTCTTAAAGCTATGTCCATATGTCAAAAAAGTATTCATAAGTTGAAAACATCTAATAAAGGTCATTATTAAGATCTATAAATTGGTTTGGGTGAAAGCTTTAACACAACAAATGATTCTAAGGAGCATATAGAAGTATTTTTGTATTGGATTTTTGTTTTGGTGAAAAAAAAATCCTTAACTGTGAAATGATTTACTATTCTAATGCTGTAGTTTAATTTGTTGAATGAAACCAAGATCCAGATTAAAAATAAAGCAATTTAAAATACAAATCTAAAATATGAGCTCATAACTGAGCTCTCTAAAAAGAGAAAACCTAACACAACGAAAGAATCACAGTATTGAGCTATTTTGCTAGGAGAGGGAGAGAAAAATGGAGCAATAAACAGAAACAGAGAAATACAGGGGAGACAAGGAAGCCGGAATATTCTATTATCCACGGGCAGGTGGCTTGTTCATGTCTCAAACTTCAACTAAACCCAAATTCTGAATGTATAAGTGACAGAGAACAATAACTCTTTCCTTAGGTGTTTGATATAGTCTAAAGCTTGTGAATATGGATTCAGAAACATCTGTCTTCCATATCACCTGTCTATGGCTTGCCCTAGACTAAAGTGTTGGGGGGAACTAATAGCTCCAGTCATGCGAGCTGATGCCTCCAGAGGAAGGAGGTGAGAACACAGAAATATTAATACAGCCATTAGAGAAACTACTCTAAGTCAGCAGCTGATGCTGTTTAGTCTCATTGGCTTACAAGGATGGGGTAGTTTGGAAAGTGAATTGTGAAAATGATTAAGGGCTTCCTTGAGGAAAGCATTGCCCAGTATCGAAACCATACTGCTTGAAGCCACTTCTAAGATTTCAGTTGACATGAGTTTGTGGTTGAGAAGTCAAGAGAGCTCCTCAGGACCTAGAGTTCAGCCCTTCCTAGTCTGGTGCGAAATCGAAGTGGGACATGAAAACCAATTTTTATAGAGTCAAAGGCACCGACAGTATATAAAGTTTTATAATCTCATGTCTACACCATGATCTTTGCTGTGTAAATTTCCATCCTGCTGAGAATGCAGAATGAAATACACCAAATGCAGGGGCAAGTCTAGACCTGTTCAATGCCCAGGGTTTACAAGTTTCTACAAGTAATTACTTAGGCAATAAGGCTAAAAATATTCAATCTCAAAATCAGAGCTGGTCCTAAAGAGATAACTCAGGGCACCAGGAAGGTGAGACAGAGTGGAAGGTATGTGGAAATTGTCTGGTCCCTAACACCTCTATGCTGTGGGTTCTTGCTAAATTTTCCTGTGAAAATCAAAAGAAGGACAGATATACCCTCTGCACTCTCCTTATAGCAAACATTTGACAACATCAGGGCAGAATATCTTCCTTCTTTAGATCTAAAAGCAAACAAAGTAAAAGTGGCTGAAATCAAAAATTTCAACTTCACTAGTGATCACCCCCCAAATAATGTATCTGCATATGTAAATAAATAACCAGGCAGTAATTCTGACTCTGCATGTAAGATACACATAGCATTAGCACCGTGATTTACATTTATTTTATTCAGAATTATTCAAAATCATCCAGAGAGGCGTGGAGTGATTTCTATGGCAATTTCATGGTTCTGACTTCAAAGAAGTTACATTATTTTCCTAGATTCACCCAGCAGTGTGGACGACAAAAACACAGAACTGCTTATGTCTAGTGCTCTGCCTGGCACATAATAACCAGTCTCCAGATGGGTTCTTCTGTGACATAGACGAGCATTTCATATTGAATTGTGAGACTTGGCTTGAGGCCCCAGCTCTGCCACCTCCTGGCCCAACAGCATTAGACTAACGTACAGGGGCCCATACTTTTGAATTGTCTTACTTCTATCCCCTTTAAAACCATTTCCCATCCGTCCTGATCTTAAGTTCTTTAACTTTTGCATTTACTAGAAGCGTGCTTTTATGAAGCATTGACATGCTAAAGTATACAATTTCAAGCTACCTAAGCATTGCATACATGTGGGCTGAGAAGTAGAACACAATAGTGATTACAAGCACAGCTTCTGTTGTGTGTGTATGTGTATTGGTATAAGAGAGTTGAAACTTCACCGGTTTTAATAGGAAATTGATATATCAGGGCTGAATTTAATAATGAATTTAACTGATATATCAGGGCATATTATTTAGAAAAATGGAAGCAAGTATCAAAAGAATCAGCCAAAACACTCAGTCAGCTGCCTGAGTTCATAGCTTATTTATGATACCTACTAGCTGTGTAAACTTAAGCAATTTTCTTAACCACTCTGTGTCTGAAGTTCTATGTCTGCCTTATAGCTTTCAATGAGGAAAGTAAGGTACCTACCTTATACAATAATTATGTGAGAATTGAAAACCATAATTCACGTAATGTTATGAAAAATAGTGCCTAATGCATAGTATAGCATTAGATGGCCTGTTTTTATGAAGTTAATATTTGTACATAATTTGAAAAGTAAAGTGGTGCTACAAAGTTTGTCATGAATAGCAGTTGTCTCCCCTCACCTCTTTCTACCCTTTGTTTTCGATCCTGCTCCCGAGCAGCAGCAGTTTTCAGCTTTTTAGCTGATGACATTTCCTTCTTCATATAATTTTTTTTCAGTTAATAATTGCCTCAGTTTGGTTTGTTTGTTTGATTAGTTTTCTATGCCCCATCACTAAATGAATCTTTGACAGAAATGGGGGTAGGGAGCCTCCTCATATGGCCACGTATATCAAGAATACTAACTTTTTTTGATTCTTCTCTCCTGGAGCTCTCTGTTTCCTGCTCTAATCTGTTCTGTTGTTACTTTTTGCCCAGCTGCACTTTTGTGTCTTTGTTACCCTAAGTTCCAGCTGCCTGCCGCTTGAAAAAGTCAAAAATCGAGAGACAAGGTTGGTGGAAAGAAAAGCAGGCTTATTCAGAATGCCGGCATTCTGGGAGAATGACAGACTCCTGTCCAAAGTGCACCTCCCGTTCCTAGAAGGGTCAGAAGGTTTTACAGGTACACAGGAAGAAGAGGAAAAAAGGAAAAGTGGGTCAGTCACGTGACTCGTCTGGGAGAACATCTCCTTGGGTCTGGTTTGTTCCAAGATGGTTATCTCAAACCCGGTCTTATGGGTGATTCATATGTCCTCTGACAGAGAATCGCAGTCAAGAATTGCAGTCTGGTTGTGGTTCCTGCTGGGCTGAGAGCTGACTCAGTTTCTTGCAATTTGGTGTTCTACTGATTAGCTAGGTTAACAAGGTATGCATGTAACCTTGGGAAAGCAGAGCTATTAAATCGGACAGTGAGGGACAGAAACAAAGAGAAAACAGCTGAAACTATAAGGTGAATCAAGCTATAGGCTTACTAAGTTATTGATTTCTTAAGTTTCACCCTTACACCTTCTCTTCATCATTAACTGAGTACTTCTTTTTTTTCTTTTTCTGTACAGTTTCTTGATCTCTCCTATCTTTTTCTTTATTTATTCCTTTGTCTTACTAGGACAACCAATCAGTAGCTTCTTTAGGAAAAAAATGTATAGAAGGTGACTGTTTTGAAACTTTAATATGTCTTTAAAAAGCCTTACTTTTATTTGCTCATTCTATTTGATACAGAATTCCAAGTTGGAAAACATTTCCTCCAGAATTTTAAGGGCATTGTTACATTGTTTTTCCAACGTCCACTGTTGTTACTAAGAAGGTTGGTGCAATTCTAAAACTCAGTCCCGTGTGTGTGATTTTGTTTTGTTTTTTTGTTTTTGTTTTTAATCTGTAGAAGCTTTTAGGGTTTTCTTTTTATTCTGGTTGCTCTGGAATTTCATAATAATGAGTATCGGGCATTTTGTTTTGCTTTGTTTGTTTTTAATTTATTAATTTGGAGTCTCAGTGTAGAAATTCATATCATTTAGTTTTAAAACTTTTTCTTGAATTATATCCTTGATAATTTTCTCCTTTGTCTCTCCTTCTGGAATTTATCAGATATTTTACTTACTGGATTGAGCCTTTACTTTTCTTATCATTTTCCCCTTTTATAAGAATAAAAATTATGTTTGGTTTTTCTTCTACTTTTTGAACAATTTTTAACTTTATCTTTTTGCCTATTTATTAAATACTTTATTTTAATTTTACTATTTTTAATTTCCAACAGCTCTTTCCAGTTTTCCCACTGTATACTGTTCTTATCTCATAAATGCAGTATCTTCCTTCTCTTTCTGAGGATAATAATTATTGGGGTATTTGTTTTGTTTTGTTTTGTTTTAGTTTTCTTCTCTATCTTTTGGTTTGTTTTACATTTCATGTGGGAGTCTCTCCTAAGGAATTAGTGATTCTTACCTGTTACTCAGATTTAAGGGAGAGGAACTAGAGAGCTAATTAGAAGCTCAGTGTGCCTCAGTGGGGCTTATGAGCTTTGTAAATAGGGACCAGCTATTTCACTGGCTGATCCCAAATATCAATATCAGAAAGTCTTTTTTCTTGGGCCAATCAATTTCTCTAGCGAGAAATTCTCCAATCTCCAGTTACTGCCAGGGTGCTGGGGACCTCCAGCAGCTGAGGGAGTTGGGGGTAGGTAGACACATCTCTCAGTAAGACATATTCACTGAATCTCTCTGCTCTTGCTATTACAACATGCCCTGCCTTTAGTTCCTTCGGTGAACCAGAATCTAGATTCTGTGCTGAAATTTCTGCAGAGACTATGCCTGTTTCCTGCTCAGGTTGGATAAAATAGTCACCAGGCAGGTGGGAGAAAGAAGAGATGGGGTTCTAACTACTCTATGAACAGAGTTTCCAGATGCTAAAGTACCTTTCCTGCCAAATCTTGAGCCTGTCCCAGATTCTATGAAATAATAAAAGGACCCACTTCATTGACATTTCTCTCTGAAGACACATAGATTTCAGGTAAAACTCTTTCCAATTCCCTCTCTGCTTTCCATCCTCTGAAATTTCATTAGCACTTGTAGTTCACTCTGATTCCTCACTTAGTCTCTTTGTCCTTTGACCTTAAACCTTTTAAAATTATTTACTGTCAGCTCTGAAGCACTTGGGAGGGAATATGGGCAACCATGCATGTTTAGTCCATCATATTGTAATGTAATTAATAATGTAAACTAATTTACTATTGTTATTATCAATACATAATAATATTATCAGTTAATATTACTACTAAACAATCATTTTTCACATCCTCTGGTCACTTGAATGTGAAAAAGTTTTAAAAAGGAAGTATTATCAGTGAAAAGTCAGGACTTGGGCATATTTTGTGTATCTCAGCCTGGCTCTGAATAGTTACGCAGTGGAAAATTCCTTCTCCTCCCTCTCAACTAAATTGCACCTCTTTAGTGGCTTTCCCAAACCTTTCTGGGTTCCTTTCCTCCAGTAAGTTTTTAATAGGCCCCTTGACTACATTTTGACCTCCCATTGACCCTTTGGCTCCTTGCAATTCCTCCTCTCACAAACCCATCTTAGTATTTCCACATTTCCTTCACTTCTTACTGTTTCCAATTGTCCTGGTTGGCTTTCTCCTTGTCGGGTCATCAGCAGGTCTCGATAATTCGGCTCACAGATCACTGACCCAGCAAGGCATAATTGAACTTCAAATTAAGTCCTTTAATTGTGGCATGTGGTCCTGAGCTCCTCAGAGAAAAGGCTCTGTGTGGGGGTAAAATAATAAAGGAAATAAGAACAAACAATAGCTTTTCAGAAGGTTTCCAACAATTCTACCAACAAGCAGTAAGGAAAAAAAATGGAATATGAAAACCAGAGTGGAGAGAGCCCAGAGTGTTCTGTGACCTGAGGTTGTAGAAAAAGATCAGTGGAGACCTCACGTCTGTCCTGAGTTGTACAAATGGAAAAGAATAATGAGGAGCCCTCCCCTTCTTAACTTGGAGTTGTTCAATGGAACAAGCCAAAATTCTTTCTTTGCCTGGAATATAAATTATTGGCAATTCCCCATAGACCTTTGGATACTGGGACTCAAATTTCTGAAGAAAGCTTCAATTTCCATTCCTGTGTCTTTCCACCTTTCTCCCTAAGCACTGCATAATCTTCCTGCAGAGAGAACTAGAATTCTGGCTTCAATTGAGAGCTCTGCTCTTCTGAATGTTTCCCTTGACTTTGGGATTCTCTGGCTTATTTATTTACGTTTACACTACAGACATATAAGTGCCCTTAAAAGGACCGTCATGCACTGAAACTTCTGGTTATATTCAGGAGCTATCAGCAGTAGAGTGAAAAGGCAGAGAAAAAAAAATCTAAAGAAATAACAAAGGCACAACACACCTTACAGAAAAGTGAAGAGTCTTGAGGTGACATGTGCAAAAGGGTAAGTGTCTGGCAACTTCCCTTTACCAAGAGACAATATTATATGACCAAGCTAGGAAAAATATACAGTGAGTCATGCAGTATGCGTATAAGGTTAAATAATGGAATCATTTAGATGAAGATACTGTAGTTGGCTGAAAAGCCCTGAATTGTAATTGTTTAATACAAAAGAAACGTTGGCAAAATCTCAAGTTAGAAATCCCTTGTTGATTTAACTCTCCATTCCCACCGTCCCTTAGCAAACCTCCCAGTAAGTTGAGGAGGCTTGCCAGTGCCACAAAATATTTCAGTTTAATGGAAGATTGTTTATCTTGGCTGCTAAAGTTCCACATCTCATCTCCTACCTTCTCTTGGGTTGAAAAATACTGAATTCACAGAAGAGATAAGGAAACATTGCTTTTGGAATAAAATTTTAAAAATGTGTTTTGATTTTAAGATACTTCATGGAAAGAGTGAAGACATGTGTGTTCTTTAAATGTTCCCCCACCATCTGTTGTCTTTCCCAACCTCACCTTTCCAGAAACAGGTATAGTAAGACTGAAAATGGGAATTTACACTAGTCTCAGATCATTCAAGATATGACCCATTTTTCTTTAAATAAAAGCGCCTCTCTTGCCCAGTCATAGCACTGTGTTAATTATAATTTCCACCATCAATACACAGTTGTGAATAAACTAATAAAAATAACAGAATAGTTTATTATAGAAGTGATTTTCAGAGAATTCATCCACATTTTTTTTTCGGTAAATACCGTAACTTTGTAATTTCTGTAGGAAAATAGAAGTGATTTATGTTAAAGAAAAGTTGAGGGGTTTAATAAATTGGGGGGAACCACAGCCAGTGGAACAAAAAGTATCAATTTGGAGAGAGATATTTAACTAACTGGCCTTCATTAAAAAATACCCATATGGCCGAAGTTTCTATTTCTTTCTATAAGTGGTGATTTTAAATAATATTTGAAAGTTTGCACCACACTAGCAAATATACAGCTGGTGTGCTGTTTTCCTTGGCATGCATCAGGGTCCTTTGTGGGTACTGAACAAACCTGAGATTCGGAGCTGAGCAACTCTAGAATCAGACTGCTGGATAGTTCTCCTGAGAAGTCAAGTATTTGAGTGAAAAGATACGTATAAAACTCACTTATTTAGATGCAAGGAAATATGGACACTTAACCAGGTGTGAAAACATGGCTGATCTTCTGTAAATGTGGTGTTGGAAATCGTTGGTCTCAAGGGATGATGGGAAATGAGCCTTCCCAGGCCACAGAGTCTTGGCAGAAAAGCTTTGCTCTTCAACTTGCACCAAATAGTGTCCATCTCTACTTTGTTGACTCAATTTCCTTGGGGCTTTCAATTAGGAGCACATTTCTTTTCTCCCTTTACTGTTTTCAAGTTTAGCCCAGGTGAATAAGTACCTGAAACTTTTGGATAGCAAATAATAAGCTTAACCAGCCTCCTGATGAGTGAAAATGCTCTCTGAGTCTTATAGCACTTGAGCCTTTGGCATTTTCCTACTCAAGATAAGCCTGATACTATCTGGGATCAAATCTGGTTGATGAGGTTTGAAGTGCCAAAATGCTTGCTTTTTATTTATTTATTTATTTTTTTTTTTTTAAAGAGAACTTAGTCCTATTACACTCATAAAAGTAGACCCTTAAGTTCATGGGTTTCCTCACCAAAATTTCTCATTTTGAAAAAAAGTTTTATTTAGAGCCAAAATATAAAAGTGGCAACAAACTTTTGCAGCAAAATTAGTTGCACATGGGATGCTAAGAGGCCAAGGAAGAGAATGTTTGTTTCAACTTGGCAAAGAGCTGCAAAACACAATCTTAATATCTGTAGAAGTTACAAAATTCTTTAATTTCAGGACAGCTGGTAGAAATTGAAAGAATAGTTTTATAGAGATAAACAATCCATGCAGATCATTTACAGGAGACGGTCACTTTTCCTGATTACCAGGGCATTGTTCAGTGCACTGGAAGTTATAGTCATTCCAAGATATAGTTTACCTCATTATTCATTGTTAACCGAGAGACAAAAACATGCGCAAGTCAAATATATTCCTCATAAAAGGGCTGAAAGTCTCCTTTCCCTAAGCCCCTAGCTGGAATTAAAAGGGAAGATCTGAGTCATCCTGTTAAGAGAGAAACTTGTTTTAGTCAGCTTGGCAACAAAGGCCATCTGCCTAGAAGAAACCTTTTCTGTGGCACCTGACTTGCATTGTCCTTGCCATAGCTACTCCTTTTAACTTCTGCTTAAAGTCTCACAAGCACAACTTCCTGCCCAGTCATCTCCTCTAGCTGCCTCTGATCCCCCTACCCCCACCCCACGCCAGGGGTCTGTTCTGCACATGGCTGAGGCTCGACCGGCAGCATGCCAAAGAATGGTTGTCTCATAACTACTTCATAATGACGGTGAAAGTGCATCGCCATAATGTAGTGGTTAATCATGACAAGGTGAACATCATCTGTGTGGCACAGTGAGGGAAACGAAGGAATGACACGTCTTTGTCAAAATTTGCCTGCCAGTGGACCGTAGAAGTAAATGTAAAGTGAGTTTGGGTTTTAGACAAAGCTAGGGAGTGCTGGTTTGAGAAACAATACAGTATCATTAGGTCTCCACCAAATAATATTGTTTCAATCCAAATACATTCAACTTATTCAATATTATGTTATAGGGACCCAGAAGGAAAAAGATCACTTGTAACTAGGAAGTTTGAAAGAACTGTATGAAGAAGGCAGCACTTGAGCACGATTTTGAAGAGGCAGAATGTGGACTCATCACGTAGGGCTGTGGGAAGAGGAAGGATGTGGGACAGAGGAATAGCAGCAAAGGCACTGAGGGCAAGAATGGGAGTTGGTGTAATGAGAAGGGGCAGGAGAGAAGTTGGAAAAGCAATCTGGGTGTCCTACCTTGGTTGGTCTGACTTCCATGCCAAGGGACGTAGACTACTCTGTACACAAAAGGGAGCCATGGGTGAGTTCTGAGCACTCCTGATTATTGTCATAATCAGAGCAGGAATCTTAGAAAGATGAATCTGACCGTGCAAATGGATCAGATTGGAAATAGGAAGGACACAAAGCAGACAGCAGCTTGGAGGCTGTTGAGTAATACTCAAGTCAAGTGAAGGTCTGAGTCACAGGTGACAGTGGAGCTGGAGATGAGGGACAGGTGGTAGAAACAGAACAAAGGATATGAGTTGGGCCTGAGGAGTGAGAGAGGAGGAAACTACAAGGTCACTGAGGTTACAAGCCCATGTGACCAGGATGGCTATGTCACCAATGAAGGACATAAGGAACCTGTCTCAGATATGTGTCATTTGGGGGAAGAACCAAGCATTCAAGTTTAGTCTTAAAGACAGAACTGCAGTATGAAAAGAGGTCAGAGCCAGGAATGGGGAGTGGGTGGGTCTGTGTAAGCTAAGATTCCAAGGCAGCTAGCACAGTATTACTCACTAATAAGTATCAATCAGTACCCATTACTTAAATGAATGAGAGTGGAGAAAGGGAGAAAATATGAACATATATTCATTAGCCTCAATTATAGGAAAGATTGAACTCAATGAAAGGCAGATATAAATAAAGGATGAAAAGTATAAGAGACCTGAAGAAGCAGGAGCTCCAGAAAGCTTAGTTAAATTGAAACCCTTCCTGCCACCTAGAATTTACTTAATAAAATAGGCAGAACGCGATGTAATTATATCATAGAGCATAACTTCTATTAATGAACTATAGCAACCACTGGCAAAATCCAAGAATATTTTTTAAAGCACCAAAAGTACTGCCCTGCTCAATTAATTATGTGATCAAAATGAACCTATGACTGTTTTTTAAAGTAATGAAATTTCTGAATCCAAGAATCCAAGCACCCTGCTGCCAGACGTGGCTTATTACACCGGATGTCCAACAATTTGAATCTCTCCTTGAGCACAAAGCTTCAGTTCATCAACTGTTGTAAATAGTTTTGTTTTGTTTTTCCTCCTGAAACTAGCAGCATGTTTTAACAGCTAAATTATAGACAATGGTTATTTCTCCAAACACTTTTTTTTTCTTTCTTTCTCTCATTTCTTGAGAGGTTAGGTGATAGTAGAAGATAAGAGTGGGTACTTGTACAAAAAGTTGTCAGTGGCAGAAAAGAAATGGGGAACTGTAATGATATTAACAATTCGTGTTTATATAGCATCCTTACTTAAAGAGCTTAGAATGGTTTTAGAGCTTTTTTTTACACCAGTGTACATGGAAAATATTATGGTATTCATGTTATCGATTTTTTAGCTTGGTCAATAAAATTTTCTGTACTCTACCAATAAAGAGTATGAGTAAGATGTCAACTCTCAAATCTGAGTCCTCCTTTCATGAAGGGTCAGTTTTTTCTAACCCTTCCTAGTGAATATATCATCTGAAATGCTTTTCACTAACGTTCCCTTGGCTGCAGAGCTAAGCAGGATTAATAATTTGAAGAATATGAAGAATCATGGCCTTTCATTTTCAAAGAAAATAATTTTGCCACAGGAGTGATGGTAGAGGATGGAGGTAGAAAGGAGGGAGTGAGTTGAGCAAGCAGAGATGGGAGTAGAATAGAGAAATCCCATACGCAATATTTAGCTTTTAACTATAAATAAATAAGTAGATGAGAAAAAGGACATTCCACCTCTGTCAGTGAATTTCAAAAATTTCTGAGTTACCCTTCACCTTTACTCAAGCCAGCTGCCAAGGATAACGTAAAATGAGTTCCAGCTAATGGAATTCATAAATCATTCGTAAAAAGCCTGGGCATCTTTCAACTTTAGCATTCTTTTGTGTTGTTCTCAAACAAGTTGGCAGCTAAGGCATTTAAAATCCCTCTCACTGTCCCTTTCACGCACTGAGAACCTTCAAAGAAAAAAAAAGGAGATGAGGAACTAACAACTCTGCCTTCCTGATCAAATGATTTCCCCACAGGCAGAAGGGAGCAGAGACAGGATCTGAGTTAGCTAAGGTGGGAAAACACAGCTGAGACACCCTTCCATTTAGTCCTCAAATATTCATGGAGAGGCTGCTGGAGCTGGTCTTCTGAGGGAAGTACTAAACATGAAGTTGGTGCAAAAGTAATTGCGGTTTTTGCCATTATTTTTAACCCTTTAAAGCGCAATTACTTTGGCTCCAACCTATTATAAATAAATAAAACGCAATTCCTGCCCTCAGAAAAATATAGACTCAGGTGGTGGGGACGAGGGTGAACTAGGGTGTGTCTATGCCATAACTAAAGAGGGAAGTTCTTCCTTAAGTCAACTGTAGCCTGTGGAAATGTGACCAAGTATTGTCAGATCTTTCCATTTTTCAAAAGAAGCTAGAAATCCAAAAAAAAAAAAAAAGAAGAATACCTTAAGGGAGGAACTAATCCGCCCATTTGTTGCCCCTGTCAGAGATGGTCAGGCCAAGGAAGCTTTGCTCTGGGCCCAGTGGCTATTTGCAATCCTCCCACAACATTCTCTTCTCAGCCTAGGGGACAAGACAGGGTAAGAGTATGAATTATTTAGTTTTGTCTTGGCCTCACCCTTTTTCTCTTTCATGATGCCACTTCTGTCCCCTTTCACTGGCCAGTTCAGAAACACTGTGATCTGGCTCCCTTCTCTAGTCGTTCATGAGAATCACCCTGCATTTCTCTTGTGATCAGATACAGCAATGCATCTTTAACAAGGCATAGTAGCTCTAAAGTAAGAGGTCTGATTTTCTTGCATGATTTATGGAAAGCCAGGTCTTCCTTTACTTTAGAACCACCACCACCACCCCAACCTTAGCAAGAATCTATGTCCCACGATACTTGCACATAAGGCTTTTATCCTAGTCAGCTCTGTCTGCTGTAACAAATTACAAAGACTGAGTTGCTTAAACAACAAACATTTATTTCTCACAGTTCTGGAGGCTAAGTATGAGAATAGGGTGCCAGCATAGTCAGATTCTGGTAAGGACCCTCTTCCTGATTTGCAGAGGTCATCAGGTGTGTCCTCATATGGCAGAGAGTACAAGCACACTCGTTCATGTCTCTTCTTACAAGGGCACTAATCCCATTCATGAGGGCTTACCCTCATGACCTAATTACCTCCCTAAGTCCCCACTTCCTAATGCCATCACACTGAGGGTTGGGATTTCAACATATGAATTTGAGGAATGAGGGGAGGCACAAAATTTAGTCCATAAGCAGCTTTGTTGCTTTTGAAGCTATTCCATGCATTATAAGCTGGTGGGTGAGGCAGTGATTTTGGGAAAAGAGCCCTTCCTGATACTTCTGAAATCACTCCATTCACATGACCACAGGTCATCATTCAACCTCTGGGCCTGCACTATCCATTATGGTAAACAGTAGTCACCAGTGGCTGATTCAATGAAATTAAAAATGTAGAGTCTCAATTACTTTAGCCATATTTCAAGGGCTTGGTAGCCACATGTGCCCCATGGCCACCATATTGGACAACAAAGAAATTTCCATCGTCGCAGAAATTTCTACTGGACAGTTCTGCTCTGGACCAATATGCAAACCATGACTGAGGAACACTTTCAGATGTAAGGTTCACGCAATGGCAATTTAATCGTTCATATAAAAAATCAGCCGCAATAAAAAATTTAAACTATAATTATGCAAGACAATTTATTCTCCCATGCACAAAAGGATCAGAGAAAAGGTTTTTCATTGTATACCAAAGAAAGAACATAACAAAGACTTCCTAGATACAGTGAGAACTGAACTAAAATGAGTTAGGAAAAAAAAAAAACAACAGGTTATCTTTTAAACAGGCTTGGTTTTTGGAGATCTATGTAAAGAAGTACTCCATAATTATCATAATCCTCACACAATACTCTAAAAGTCATATAAATATTTTAATCTTTATATTGTTCCTTTAGTGTCTAATAAAAACACACATGGAAAGCCTGTGGTGTGAAAATCCTTTATATCATACACAAAGCACAAAGCAATCTCCACCCAGTCATACACAAGGCTGTGAAGTACAGAAACCAAGAGCAAAGAGAGTAATATTCGGTACAAAGAAAGGTCATATGACAGCCACTCAGAAAGACCCTCCTGGTACTCCAGGAGCTGGCGATCTTTGTCTTGCTTCAGAAAGCCCTGATTGGTTCTCTCTTGCTCATTGACAGCAAAGTAGTGTCTTTTTCCCACCCAGGGCTCTCTTGTCTCTTTGATTTCTGTGGACCTTCCCTGCAGCTCATCAGTGGCTTTGCCAGTGTGGGCTAGTAAAGCTGTGAAGGTGATACCACAGGATACAGCTGTGAATTGCAGAATTGCAAGCCAATGAGATTTGGAGAATGGCCAGCTTGGTGGCTGAGCTTGATGGAAGAAACGTAGTTCCATCCCTGAGACTGCCCACCCCAAGCCCAGACCGGATCTCTCTCCCTCTTTCCAACCCATCACTTAATAGAATGACAAAATACAGAAGGGCATGAAGGAGGGAGCCAACTGTAGCTGCTGTAGGACTTCCCTGCCTCCTCTTCCCTGCATGCACTTCAGCCTTCACCTGATTGCCAAAGCTAACGTGAGGGAAGCTTACCACTCACAGTCACACAGAATCAGCTTCTCTATTTTGAGTATGAGCTAAAATACATCCCAAAGATCCTTGTTCAGCACCACCTACAGCCCAACATTAACTCTCCCGGTGGCCCATCATGAGACCCTAAGAGCAACCATTCACAACTGCAGCAATCAGTCAACACATACTGACTGCCATCCATTATGCACCTGAGTTCTTTGCCTTCACGAAACTTCCAGGCAGAAACACTTTCTTCTGTTAAAATGCAAAAATCTGAGAAAGAAGAGTGACATACAGTCATAGTCACTAAGGCTCTAACCATTGGTGAGTAACTGAGTATCTAAGGCCTGTGGAGAGGTGGAGGTGAGGGTGGAGATGAAGGGCAAAAGGAGCAAAATGGGCAGAAAAGGGGTGGGGAGGAAATGCTGATGGTGTTAGACTCACTAAAAAGAGAGGGAAAAGGACCATGAAGGTCAACCTAGGCACAACCATGGTTAAGTGCACCCCTTGGGCTTCCTCCATTTCATCATCAAGAAGACTCTTGGGGTTAGTTATAAGCATCTTTTCCTTCCTTAGTCTTCTTTTTAGTTTTGTTCATTTCCCCAAATACTTAGACGTGTTTTTATAGACAGCATAGTACTTAGAACATCCATTAATTCTCTAAAATTCATATATTAATACCCAACTTCTATAGGCAAAATATTAATGTCCCTCCCAAATTCATATGTTAAAACCTACCCCAAAATGTGATGGTTTTAGGAGGTGGGGCCTCTGGGAGGTGCATGAGGGTGAAGCCGTCATGAATAAGATTAGTGCCCTGATAAAGGCCTCAGCGAGCTCTCTTGCCATCTTCTGCCATGTGAGGACACCAAAAAAAGGCAGCTGTCCAAGAACCAGAAAGTGGGCTCTCACCAGACACCTTGATCTTGGACTTTGGCCTCCAGAACCGTGAGAAATAAATTTCTGTTGCTTATAAGCTATCCAGTCTATAGTATTTTGTTGTAACAGCCGGACAACAGACTAAGAAAACAACTCTAAAACAATTAAACCTTTCTCTTTATCATAGCTTCCTCATGAACAGAAGTAGCCCGTTATTTGTGACACCAGCTTTAAGATCACTGTCATGTTTTCAGGGAGAAGTGTCAGGACAAAGCTGATTGGTTGCATGTTACCTGCAAGCACTTTCTTGTCTTCCAGGCTGGATGGGAACATTGCATTGAAAAAGATAAATAGTACTGTGCACGTTTCCAAGCTTTCAAGGAAAGGTAGGTAGTAGGATCAGCTACTGAGCTGATTTGTGACCCCGCAAAGGTGACAGTTTTAATTGCACTTGACAGATGAGCTAATTATGGTCTGAGAAATCACTGGCGTTACAATGAACAACACATTTTTTTTTCTGGAAAACACAGCACACAGGTGACAGCCTTTATGCAATTCAAGTGTTTCTTCAAGGGTTTGGAAAGATATTTAAACCAAAAGAGTTCAAGATAATGGCAAAGGGAAAAGAAAGAGTATTTGTGTGTGACTGTGAAGGTTGAGTGGTGAGCAGGAAGTCGAGTTCAAAAGAGGCAGAATAATGGCTCACAAAAGGCAGCAATAAGTGGGAAGGAGCAATTAATTGGATCAGTCTGCTAGGGCTCAAAACAGTCTGATAGAAAGACGACGTAATATCCTGATTCCCAAGTTAGGATCCAAAATCTTCCATATGACTAATAATTAAAGCCAGCTCTCGAGAAATAAATTCATTAATTTGTATATTCAAAAGGAGGAATGCAATTAACCCTTTGACCTTACTCTAAACTTTTTTGGGGAGTAGGTGGAGGCGGAGGATAAATTCCTTAACATCTTCAAAACAATGTTGGGAAGTATTCTATATAACCATGACGAATTCGAGGTCCTAATGAAAGGACCAGGAAACAACCTTTACTTCCAAATGTTCAGCCACATTCTACACAACCCCAAAGTTTGCTTTTGAAGACTCAACTGCTAGCCTCAGCATGTACTTCAGAGAGTCTTACTGAGGATATTGTCGGATTTTCTATTTCTTTCTCCATTTTGTTACCCAGTATTTATACTTGCAGGCACACATATACATACATTAAGGACACCAGGAATTTGGGCCAAAGCAGGACAACTGGTTCCACTATAGCAAGCAGAGGTGAAAAACAGGCCAGTTGTTTGGATGTCAGAATGGAAAACAGAACACGTTCAGCCAGCACTGCCTCACCAGCTCTCACCTGCAGGAACCCTGGACTACCAGAGAAAGAATGGCTCTGGTCTCTGTCAAAATAGTTACTAACACAATCCTGCTGAATGTTGACGATTATTTAAGTTTTTTATGTAGTTTTTAAACTGGATAATGTTCCTCCCCTGCCACTAGGGAGGTGAGTTATTCAAGTTTTGTGACTAAGAACAAAATAAGTGAGAAAAAGCCATTGAAGTATATGATAGTGGAAGTTGAGATATGAAAAGTAAAGCTTTTTATTGAAGGAGTATTTTACTTTCTGCTTCCAGGAATAGTTACAGGTTCTTCTCCCCCATCAATAGGAAGAAGCATAAAGTGGCCCCAATGTTAGAAAGAAACAATGGAGGATGCATTGCATTGTTGGTGGCATGAGGGGCATATACCAGCTGGGAGGGAATAGCTGAAAGCCATTGTGGGGGCAGAGCCCCAGAAAGTAGTTTCCAGGCTCTCGGCCTCACATAGACAGGTGCTGGCTCAGGTAGTAAATGGCCATCAGCTGTGGCTAGTTGGCCGTTAGCTGTAACCAGTGAGCCATTGTCCACTAATATAACTGCTGTGGCTACGCTAGCAGAAAGAGAAAAAATGGGGGCTAGCAAGAAGATGGTGGCTGAGCTAACAAGAGCGGATTGCAGAGAGGTGGATGCCGCCAGCGAGAGTATAGTGGTATGACTCCCCTACCTATGGCTTCGTGGGTGTTCCTTTTTGGCCTCACCATGTCCTGCGTTCTCTTGTGGGGAGCGGGAGCAGAGACCCCGCTGGACTCCCCGCACGACAGCCATCACCAGGGACAGTCTTTGAATGTGGGTTCCATATCGAAGACAGCCGAGAGCAGGACACTGGCAGAGGCCAATACCAAAGGCATGAAGAGCCCAGGGAGAAGACGGCAGCCTCCAGTCAGTGGCCAACATCTGCCATAATCACATGTTACCACACATGGGTCAGTAGGGGTGGGGAGGGCCTGAAGTCCAGAGATTCAGATTTAGTTGGTCTGGGGTGGAGCCAGTACATTTGCATGTCTAACAAACTCCCAGGTTATGTCAATGTTGCTGGTACTGTAGATAGATGCATTTCTGTAAGAGAGCTTAGCTAATATTCAAGACTGGAATATTATGGGAAAGTCAATCTCCATGTTCCTTTAGCAGGCATTGCAATGATATACAGCAGATCCTCGAATAATATCATTTGTTATAACATTGATAAGATGATGTAGGAACTTAACTCTTGTTTGTATCAGTTTGATCTGTGGTAAAGTTGGTTTCACTATACATTGTTTTGCTGCAGTTCCAAGAACCTATCGACAATGCTAAATAAGGACTTACGGTATTCTGTTAGGCCTCTTTGTAGAAAATGATGTTGACTTGCTTGTAGGTGAGAAACATCAGTCTGTCCAATGGGGCCCATGTTCCCAAGATCCAGGGGAAAGGACTCATGATCATTGTTGACTCTTTGTGAGAGAATCATTTCTGTCACAAGCATCATAATGGGAAAAGTTTGGTTCAAATATATACACAAATTTTTTAACTCTTCTCTAAATTAATGGAAAGCCCTGTTATTCCACTTTTTTATGTTCTCAGTCTTTAAGACACAACTCAAGATATCCCTGCATATTATACCAGGATTTTCTCCCCTCTTCTTCACAAGCAATGGTTTATATCTAGGCCTATTAAAAGTCCCTGGAGACTTCTGAACACCTGTCAAGAGAATCGAGAATCACAGCTCCGGAAGAGAACTGAGCTTGTTCAACACATTGGCTTTGTTTGGTGTTGAACTTGATTTGGTGGTGATGGGATCAGGTGCTCTCAAAGGGAAATTGCAAGGACATACACAATACATTTAAGTGAAATAGTCAATGACTCCCAGACAGGTATATTCTTTTTGGCCATCTAAAACTTCTGTCCCCAGGTGATCTGAGTGAGACAACCACTTTAGCTAGTGGTTGAAAAGCCTTACTTCCACTGTAAAACCATTTCAGCACTTGTTCATTAAATTTAAATTTAAAACATCAAAGAGGATTTGCAAATCTGGAAAACATTTATGAAAAATTTAAATGGGGTGTCACTTTGGCAGTGTAAGTGGCATGAACTGTTTGATTTTCAACTATTTGCAGATGTATTTGACTCTGGGATTAATGCATATATTTTCTAAGTGAAATTGGGTATGCAAAGTTTTGACAAAATTTCCCTGAAAGAAAAAAATTATTTTAAATATATATAGCACGGAACTATTTTCCAATATGTAGTATGTGTCTCTCTGTGTACATGAGAAAACAGAAACTTTTTTTTCAAATTTGTATTGTTTTATAGCTCTTGATATCAGAATTTCTGCATCACAAAAACTTAATGTTCTGTCCTCATTTTGTTTGGAATTCCTGAGTTCCAAAATTGCCAAATCCTTTCTTTCGTATTTACATTTGGAAACTTTCTTTAAATAACTATCTGGTAACTGGTCACACAAGACAATGCCAAAACACAATATGAGCTGGAAACATATCTGGCCCTCTACAAAGTCTAGAAATTTTCTCAAATATTGTTTTTCTATTGTAGATTCCAGTAAATGAATGATACTATGACTCAGAGTTTCAACCCTTGGGGGAAAAAAAGGGAAGAAAGTTCAAGAATATTTAGCCTAGAATACTTTGAAAGATTAAGTGTTTTCCGTAACTACATTTTATTTCTTGTTTATGTCACTTCTTATTCCTAGGTGATTTGATGTGACTTACATAAGTTCATATAATACTTTTAAAAACAAATCAAGAAAATTAGGAAAAATAAAAAAATAATTGTCATAAGTACACTTTATCAGAAGTCTTCTATAAACGAGAATCTGCATTTTCTAGCTGCCAACCCAGAGAGGCAAGACTATTTGAAGCTTTTTTTAAAATTAGTTTCTCAATTAGTCCCAGTACTGGTACTAAAACCTGAGTGAGAATTTTTACATGGGTCAGTTGAGAGACAATATAATATTCTGAATAGCTTTCTTACATAGTATAATAATGACTTTTAATAGACTTGCATTCTATACATTCATCATTGTAGGCCCATGCTCCACCCTAGAGGAGAACACAGTTGGAGAATGCCAAGAGGTGGTAGAACAATGCCTTCCAAAAAAACAGCTGTACCCTCATCTGATTTAATCCAAGAAGAAAATTTTGTGTATCTAGCAAAATGGTTGGACTTCGTATCATTCAGGTAACCCTCCCTAGGTATGATCTTGAAAATAAGCCATTGAAAAATGTTGAACAATGTCCCCCAATCCTCCTTCCACATATATCACTTGGGGAACTTTTAAGAAATGCAGTCCTCTTAGTGATATTTCTGAAATCTCAACCCCATATCTCAGTCTTCACTGTCTCTCAGCTATTGCCTTAAGTCAGGTCATCATCGCATCATCACTTCAATTATTAAACTCAAATCTCCTTCAGTCTAGACACTTCGGGAAGAGTTGGAATAGTTTGGATGGAACTAAGTTTTATATTCCTAAAGCTCACCTCTGATTTTAGAAGTCTTGTTTTTCTTTTACCTATGAGAGTAAATTGTGGTATCTGTGGATCTCACTGTGCCTTCCCAAACGTCCTTATCCCATACAAATTCTGTACTTCCCCATCTCTTTGCCAGTGCTCACACTGTTTCCTCCAGTGGAAATATCTCTCTGACCCCACCCAGATGAGGTTCTAATCCCACCAAGTGTGCAAGGCCAGTCAACTGGGTAGCCTACATATCAATTAAAACAATGTATTTTCCAAAGTTGGAACTCAATTAATATTGAATGATGAGTGAATAAATGTCCATCAGAATTTTCTTTTGGGTGCATAATTTAGGGAAGCGAAAGTTTGCCATTGCTTTTTCATTTATTTAACTCAATCCTTTAGGGGGAAAACAGTCTCTTTGGCCTGCTTTGGCACTTCTTAGAAACCAGAGAGAAAAGCTTTCCTATGTGGCCCTTCACAGGAGGCAGAAAACCTTTCAAGTGAGCCACATGTGGTATCTTCTTAAGATGACCTCGTTTCACACCACAACTCAGAGCATCTGTGAGGGGCAAGCCCAGTCATGACACAGGGAAATCCACAGGCTAGGCATTTGCTCAAGATCGTGAGACCAGGCAGCTTGGCATTAGAGCAATAGCTCAGTTAGGAAAGAAACATGGGGGTTTGGGAGCATCATTCGCTCTCCAACTGCCTGCTATTACGGGGGCAATGACACCAAAGACACTGTGATTTATCAGAGGAAAATAGCCTGGTAATAGGAGTAGAACTAGACCTCATTAAGATGAAACAGTGTCTGATATCCTTGAGTCAGACAAAAGAGAATATGAAATTGATGTGGTCAGCATCACTGCCAAGCTACGCTTGAAAAGAATCAAATGAAGTGACAATTGACAGCACTTTCAGAGGAAAATACCCACAAATGCAACAAAAGTGTGTTGGATGTAAACCTCTGGTCTTAAATGCCTTAAAATGAGACTTTGCATTTGATTTCCTTCCACAGAGATCATTCAGAACAAACCTATAAAAGGAACACGGTGTATGCATGTAATATGTTCTTTTCAAAGCCCTGCAGCAAAGGGTGGTGGTGAGATTAATTTAATTACTAAACTCTCATCTTCCTGTAATCCATATGGGCATGTCTCTAGTGCTGAAAAGACAAAAACGTGCTTCATAAAAAAGGGCTGGGGGAGAACAGCTGGTGACTCTTGACTAGGAGAACACTACTGCCACTGGCCACAGTCCTCAAAGACCCTTAACTGCTAAATCAAAGGGATATCAGTTATTACTTTGCTTTCTGCCATCTCCCAAAACTGTAGGAATGATGGAAGCATTTATTCACTGTGCCCTTTAGCTAGTGAGCTGTTGTGAACAGGAAAAGCCTTTATTCAGATGACAGTCCATGTTCTCCAGTGGCCTCAAAGGAAGATGGTCAACATGCTCTTTCTTGTCTGAGGAGCAAACGGCACCTAGTGGCCTTTTGCTCCATGTCAGGTTTGGTATTGCTCATTGTTGTTTAGTGTTATTTATTAATTAAGAAAAGAAAACGTGTTGATCATTTTTTCCCCCAACAAAACTCTTATCTATAGATTACCTCTTGTCTTGCAGCCAGGGGGCCATCTCCCAGTCTTTGATGTCCCTCCCCACCCTCACGTTTCTAAAACAGCCCCAGAGCAACATTGGACCAAGGAAGCAGCCTTTAGGCTCCCTTGGGATGCTGCAAGGGTCAAGTCTATTCTGGAGACCCAAGCTGGAGAGGTGGCTACAACGCACCTTCTCCTTTCTCCTGGTTGTCAATTATTTTTAAAGTGAGAAATTTAGGGATTTGAAATAGTGTGAAGCCACATTTTAAAAAGCATGAACACAGAGTCAACTTCTTAATTTTCAAAATATCAAGTTAAATGTATCTCTATGTGGTAGGTATTGCAGTTTTTAAAAATGAATTTCTTGTTGGACTGTTTCTCCAGGACAGAATGTTTGTTGTATAGAATAAATCTTTGGAGAGCATCATCTATTGGACATACAGCTCTTCTTCAGCCAACTGTGACAGCAATAATAAAGGGTGACGTTCTGTGCTGTGGGAAAAGGCAAAGCAAACAAAAAAGTGCAATATGTTCCTTACTGAGATTTCCTTTGAAACATGACCCATAATAATTGCAAAAGAGGGACATACTTTCCTGTAATTCTCTAGAAACCTACCTCATCTGAAGAGTTGATTTAAAATTAACAAACAACAGACTTTTCTAATTGTAATCTTACTTCTTAAAATAAATAAATTCTTTCAACAGAGTAAAGGAGCAACGTGGCCAAAGATGAAACGATGAGCTGACAGTGGGAGTTTCAGTTCCATCTCCCAGTGACCAGGATCCGTGAATGAGTTACTGAAACCTTCAGGTCCAACTTTCCCTGCTTGCGAGGGGAGAGTCAAGAACTGACTTTTCAGAGATGGAGAAAAATTCACCCTAATAATAATAAGATGAAGAAAGCATCCGTTGAAAAATTCTGAACTTTGTGAATACTTACATCACAGCATTTACATTACTTTAAGGAACGTTCTTGAGAGACTCCTCTTTCTAGTTTTGACTCTCCCGGCAAATTTTTTCTAAGGAAAATTGCAATAAGCAACAGGGTTAAAAAATGTTTTTCCAGATCTTAGAGATAAAATAAATATGGTGTTTATGATGGATGGTAAGGTGAGAGGAAAAGTGGGGAGTCCCACGTTGACCTGCTCCAGACCCCTCTGTCAACACAGCCCAATGGAGGTTATTTTACCAGTGAAGGGGAGATGGCAGCGTTTGCTCCAAAAGTGATGCTGGGGTCAGAAAACAAGCAAGCACTACAAAAAATCAGAACCCTTTAATTTTTACTGTGAAATATGAACATTTCATTTTCTCTGTTTAGCATACAACAGAGACTTATTTGTTAATGAGTTCCATGTTTGTGAAGGAATTTTTGTATGTGATTTAGAAAAAAAATGTGAAAAACCCACAAATAGAAGAACCATCATCTCAACATTAACATAATTCCTTTTCCCACCCATTTTTCACAATCATGTACTCTTGATATATTTAATCTTTCGCAATGGTTCCCATAGCAACTCCTCCTGGTAGTGACAGAGCTGAAGGCTACTGGAGTCTTGAAACCCAGCCTTGCCCTGTGCAGGTTTTTTTTTTTTTTCTTTTCTCTCTTTTCATTTATTTGTCTATATTAAACATAGGGCATCTTAGAACTCTTCTTGTATTGTCCCTCAGAATTTGACCAGAGATGAGAACAGGAGATCCTTTTCTCATGTTAAGGATGAAGGATGTGTTATTTTTGTTTTGTTTCATTTGTGGTTTTCAAAACAGAGGCCCTGATTCATTTGCATCTGCACTCTCTCTCTATCACCACTTACAAATTCCTTAACAGCACTTAAAAACATGAGGAGGTGCCCTTTAAGGGGGTATTAATTAAAATTTGTTCCTAAAGTGAAAACATCACCTCTGCTCTGCTCTCAGTTCCAGGGTGACCAGGAAAACAAGAAACTGAACACCCCATGTAAAAATTCATGGGGTGACACAGGCAGAATTTGCAATGGCAGCTTTGAGACTATGTAATGCCTAGGAATTCAAATGGTAGGACATACTTCTCACTTCCTTCCTGCAATTTGTTTCTCTGCCCCCAGATAATACCAGCTCTGAGGAGTGGGGTTGGGGACTAGAAAATCAAATATTATTATTAATCACTGTAATTACTTTTCTTGGCCCAACTGTAGAGCTGGGACACAAACCAAATTCTCTTGAGTGCAGGCTTAACTAAAACATGTTGCTAAGCCATTACCTCATCCTTAGTCATCTTAAACTAGAAAAAATGTTACTGCAAATTTTTTTCTAAAATATAATTGAACTTGTTTATTTACATACATTAAATTTATAAAAGACAAGGTTTAAAGCACTTCTCCCTAAAGACGGAGAAAAGTCTTGTCTCTAACTCCCAAATGTTCGAAAGACTTCAATGTAAACAAAATTAGTTCAAAAGTTACTTTTATGTACATTGGTATGAGAATACACTTCTGTTTACCAGTTGAGGAAGATTAGTTTCAGAGTTAATAATACTTAAATGCCTTTTTTGAAATTATAGAAGTTAAACTTCTAATACCTTCATGGTACATTCCTTTTTCTGATAAATGTACGTCTAGGGCATCCATCATTCAAAACTCTATAGGGTGCCATTCACATTCAAAAAAATTACAGATTTATTTATCTATTTATAATGACCATTCTCCAGCAGACGGAGAAAGCCTTTTGATCGTAAACAAATCAAAAACAGCATATTATGACAATTTTCTGAGGAAACTATGCCCTTTTCTAATTTGCACAGAAGCAAATATTAAATATATTAAATGCATTCCTTTTAAAACCACAAATATGGACTATAGCATATACCAAAATATTTTGATTGAAATGTATGGTCAAATGAAACTATTGGTTATTTTGTGCCAGACTCAACAACTATTAAAAAGATTGTTTGAATTTTTCAACCAGTGGATGTACTATCACGCAATCAAGATTGAGACCACATCAATGCAACAACCGTTTTTTAATATGTCATTTTAACTTACCTTTATGGGTGGCAGGAAACCAAAACTTTCAGTTTTGTGAGTGTAGACACACTGAATTCTTGTATAATTTGGGCCACATCAATTTACCCCATCCGGTTTAATTTCTTTACCTAAACAAATTATTACAGAATCCCAAAGGTCTCTTTGTTTATATATTTTATAAGGTTGTGAATTTGATCCACTGATACTTTCAAGAATGTATAATTGCATTGTAATAAAGAGACACAGTCTTTAAAAAATATTGGTAAGTCAAATGGCAGCATATGAGACATTCAAATAGGTCAAATCTTATTTTGTTTTTGAAAAACATATTGAGGTATAATTAAAGTGTACAATTGATAAGTTTTGATTTATGTATATATCCATCATCACCACAGTCAAGATAATGAATATATCCATCACCCAGATAAATTCTTCATGTTCTTTTGTAATCCCTCCTTCTTGTACCTCTCCTCCTCCAACTCATTCCAACCCTCAGGCAACAACTGCTCTCGCTTGTTTCACTACAGGTTAGTTTGTATTTTCTAGAATTTTATATAAATACAATTATATAGTGTAAATTCTTTTTTGTCTGGATTCTTTCACTCAGTATAATTATTTTGAGATTCATCCATCTTTTTGCAAATATCGATAATCCATTCTCTTTATTGCTGAGCAGTATTTGGTTGTATGGAGATACCAGAGTTTATTTATCCATTCACCTGTTGATGGACATCACAGTTGTTTCCTGTTTGGCATTATTACAGATAAAGCTGCTAGGAACATTTGTGTATAAATCTTTATCTGAATATATATTGTCATTTCTAGGAGAGAGGCGGCTGGCTCATTTAGTAGGTGTATCTTTAAGAAACTGACAGGCTTACCCTCTGGCAACCACTAAACTATTGTCTGTGTCTATGAGTTTCTGTTTCTCATTTGTTTGTCTTGTTCTTTTGTTGTTTTTGGTTTATATACCACATATCAGTGGGGGGTGGGGGGTGGGAGATGAGGGTAAGGGGGATAGAATATATGGTGATGGAAGGAGAACTGACTCTGGGTGATGAACACACAATGGGATTTATAGATGATGTAATACAGAATTGTGCACCTGAAATCTATGTAATTTTACTAACAATTGTCACCCCAATAAATTTAATAAAATAAAATTTAAAAAAAAAAGAAAGAAAGAAACTGACAGGCTGTTTCTAAAGGGTTTATGCATGTACATTCCCAACAGCAAAATATGAGAGTTCCAGTTGCTCCACACCCTTGCCAATATATGGTGTCATCAGTCTTTTCAAATTCAGACATTGTAATCGGTGTGTAGTGGTATGTAATTGTGGTTTTAATTTGCATTTCCCTATGTTCAGCATGTTTCCACGAGTTTATCTACCATCCAAATATCTTCTTCTTTGGTGAAATGTCTATTAAAATATTTTGCTCATTTTGATTTTGGCTGTTTATCTTCTTATTACTGAGTTTTGAAACTTCTTTATATATTTTGAACACACTTCTCCCTGTTAATGTTGTCTTTTCATTCTCCTTAAAGGGCTTTCAAAGAGCAGAGTTCTTAAATTGATGAAATCTAATTTATCAAATTTCTTTCTTTTAGGGATTGTGCTTTTGATGCTATATGTAAGAAATCTTTGCCTAACCAAAAATCACAGATCTTCTCCTGTAATGACAGAAGTTTCCTTCTACAGGTTTTATAATTCTATGTTTTATATTTATGCCTGTGATCTATTTATAATTATTTTTTGTATATGGTGCAAGGTGTGAACTGGTATTTATTTTCGTACATATTGTTATCCATTTGTTCCAGTTGGAAACTAGTTGGAAGGACTGTCCTTTTTCCTCCGAAATGCCTTTGCAACTTTGTCAAAATTTGGGGGCCATTTGTATGTCAGTCTTTTTATGATGCTCTTTGAGATTTGTTTATTTATCCTTGTAGTTCTATCAGTTTTTGCTTCTGATATTTTGAAGTTCTGTTATTAGATGCATTAATACTTATAATGGTTGTGTTCTGTAATGAATTGACCCAGTTATCATTATGAAATGAACTTTTTTATCCTGCTAATGTCCTTTGCTCTGAAAACTGCTTTGTCTGATATTAATATAGCCACTGAAGCTTTCTTATGATTAGTGTTAGCATGATATATCTTTTTCCATACTTCTACTGTTAACCGAATTATGTCTTTGTAGTTAAACTACATTTCTTCCAGACAGCATATAGTTATCATTGCTTTTTTATTCCATCTGGCAATTATTGCCTTTTAATTGTAGTGTTAGGCCATTGTGATTTAATGTAATTATGTATAGAAATGGTTGCGTTATATCTACCATCTCATTACTTGTTTTTGTTTGTCCCATCTATTTCTTGTTAAATAGTGTAGTTATAGCTATCATTTTACTATTTATTTGGCCCATTTATTTCTTGCTCCCTTTTCCTTTTTCTCTGCTATCTTTTGAATTAGGATTTTAATAATTCTCTTAGTTTAAGAATTATTAATTGACATCTATTCTGTGTCAAGCATTGCGTTCAGCACTGGAAATATAACTGTGAATAAAAAAGAAAAAAATCCCTGTCTTCTGAAACTTATTGTCTAGGTGGAGACATAACAAGGTGACCAGAATCGCTGGAGCAGGATATGCAAGGAGAGTAGAAGAAACTGAAGTACGTAGTTCAGTCAAGGGTCAGATCACATAAAATTTTGTGGATCATGGTAGGTGTTTGGATTTTGTTCTTGGTGTGATGAGAAGCTACTGACAGGTTTTGAGCATGAAAGTAACATGATCTGGTTTACATTTTAAAAGAATCACGCTGGTACCATGTGGCAAAAGTAGAATAGAAGCAGAAAGTGTATTTCGGAGGTTACTGTAGTTTTCCAAGGGAGAGAGAATGGTGGTTTAAAGTAAAATGAAGCAGTTCAGATGGCAAATGGTTGGATTCTGGCCATATTTTAAGGTAGAACTGATAGAACCTACTAATCGATTGGATTTGGGAAAGGAAAAAGAGAAATCAGAATGATTTCTAGGTTTTCATCTGAGCAATACATGAAAGCTGGTGCCATTTGCTGCAATTAGCTTTTGTTTTGGATATATTAACTTCGGGATGTTCATTAGATATTCAAATGGAGAGATCAATTAGGAAGTTGGATAGGAGCCTAGAAGATGAGAGGTTATATTGGAGAAGAATATTTCTGAGTCACCAGTGGGCTTCTGTTAACTTTTACAAAAATATCTCAATTGCTATATCCCAGGGGAAGAAGAACTTACTTTCTTGTAATGCAAATATGATACATTTCTTTGCACTCCAAGTCCAACCCACAGCCTATGTTAGTGAAGGTTCTTTTGATCATATGCAACAAAAACTGACTCTGAATAGCTAAAGCCAAAAAGAAAATAAAAAAAGGAAGAAATTCATTGAAAGTATTTTTCCATATCATCACAGAATTGAAGGAATATTTAAAACCATGACCCAGGAAAGGCTGCAAATAAGGTCAGACCAGAGATCTCCATGATAAGAGTTTGTGGAATTGCTATTACGAAAACTCAGGTCCAGGGGTTTTAGATCCTCAACAGTCATTGCAATGCTCTAAAAAGCCAGAGGGGCCTTGTATATTCCTCAAGTATCAGAGAAAGGGATTGAAATAAATGCTTGCTACTCAAAGTGTGGTCCTTGGATCAGCAACTTGTCTGGAATTCAGAATCTTATGTCTCACACCGGACCTAATCGGTTAAAATTTGGATTACAAAAAGATTATCAGGTGATTAAAATAAATGTTAATGATTGACAAACACTGAACTAAATGATCTCCCAGTTGTGAAATTCTCTGATTATTTGAATGGGACAGATGTTTTCATATAACAGCTGCATTATGGAAGATCCTTTCATATTCTTACCCAAATTAATTTAAGATCCCATGTTGATTTGTTTATAGTGCTTTGAGTGCTTTGTGTGTATTTTTCCTATTAGTTGTTTTGAATGTATGTATATGTGTATATATTTAAATATATATTTAATATATATAATTATGCATGTATATATTAATATATACATACATATATGCTTACAAATATATATTTTATATATAAATATGCATATACATATGTATATATATATGTTGACACAAATAGATGAACACTATATATATATATAATATATATATATATATATATATTTTTTTTTTTTTTTTTTTTTTTTTTTTTACCAACTTCAAGTGAAGGTTAGAAACCTTGCTTCCATTTAGGTCCCTTGACCTTCCCCCTTCCCACTTTTAAATATCATTGTCTTAAATATCAGGTGGTGTTACAATTTTTGTTTCAGCCATCAGATTTAATTTATAAAACTCATGAAAAAGGTGGTCTCTTTTAGGTACATCTATTTCTGCTCTTTCCATTGTTCTTACTTCCTGACACTCCAAAATTTGTATTAGCTATAACTCTCTGTGGCATTATTTTAGTAACTGTTTTAAGGTTTATAGTATAATATATATCTTTAGCTTATCAGAACCTATCCTTAAATGATATTATGCCACTTCATGCATGTATAGTAAGGATCTTGCAACAGTATACTTCCTTTCAGCCTTTATGTTATTATTGTCGTAAATTTTATTTCTACATATGATATATAATCCACAATATGTTGTTATTGTTTTAAGTAGTAGATTATTTTTTCAAGAGATTTAAATAATTGTAAGAAACTCTTTATACTATCTGCAAAGTCACCATTTTCTGGGCTCCTCTTTTCTTTGTATAGATATAGATCTCCATCTGGAATCATTTTCCTCTGCTTAAAGGACTTCCTCTAACATTTCTTGTAGTATTACTAATAATTTTTTTAGCTTTGTCTGTCTGAATAAATCTTTATGTGCTTTTATCTTTCAAAGATGATGTTTTCACTGCTGAAGACTCTAAGTTGACAGATTTTGTCTTTGAGAGCTTTAATGATGTTGCCCCATGGTCTCACTTGCATTGTTTCTGGGGAGAAAATTACTTTTCTTTGTTTTTCTTCATTCAATGTGTCCTTTTCCACTGCTATTTTTAATATATTCTCTTTATCACAACTTGATTATGATGTACCTTGATGTAGGTTTTTTTCATGTCTCTTGTTTTTAAAGTTTCTTGGATCTTATTTATACTTTCCATATAATTTGAAAATATTCGGCCATTATTTCTTCAAATAATTTTTCTGTCCTAACCTAATTACACAATATTAGACATCTTAAGGTTGTCCCAGAACTCACTGGTGCGCTCCTTTTTTTTTTTTTTTAATTCTGTTTTCTCTTTGTTTCATTTTGGATAGTTTCTACTGCTATGTCCACAAGCTCACTAATCTTTTACTTTTCAATGTCTAATCTGCTGTAAACCACATCCTATGAATTTTTCACCTCAGACATTGTAGACTTCATCTCTAGAAGTTTGAATTGGTCCTTTTTTAAATATTTCATATTCTGTATGTCTCCATTTCATATATTCAATCTTTCTCTAGCTTTTTTATCATTTTAAATAAAGTTATAACAACTATTTCAATGTCCCTGTTTACTAATTCTAACATGAGTCAGTTTTGATTTTTATCATCGTTATGTGTTATATGTCCCTGCATTTTTATTTTTTTTTTTTGTATGCTTGGTAATTTTTGATTGGATACCAGACATTATGATTCCTACCTATTGACTGCTTAATATTTTTGCATTCCTTAAATTTTCTTTCATTTTTTTCTGATATATGGTCAAATTACTTGGAAATAGTCTGATTCTATTGGGTATTACTTTTAAGGATTGTTAGGTAGTACCAGTGTAGCATTATGTCTAGAGAGAACTTTTTTCATGACTTAAACAATACCCTTCTGAGCACAGTGAACCATAAACTATGAGGTGTTCTATCCTAACTGCTAGGAGTGGGCATTCTTGCTGCCCTAATTGAGCTCTGGGTACTTTTCATTCTAACCCATTTGACTAGTTCTTCCTCAGTCCTGAATAGTTTCCTCACAAACATGCAATCATTATTCAGCTGAACACTTGAGTAGGACACCCAGCAGATCTCCAGTGTTCTCTCTCTCTCTCTCTGTAGCTGTCTCCTGTCTGGTATTCTGTCCTGTGAAATCACCTGTGTTCCCAGCTTCCCTCTCCTTAACTCAGAGAGACTGCTAGGCTCTGTGTGGCTTCCCTTCTTTGCATCATGACCTGAAAACCTTCTCCACATAATAAGCTAGGTCTTTCATTGGACTCTTCTTGTTTCCTTTGTATTACTTACCTCAGTCTGTATTGCCTGGTGGCCTAATGTCTAGAAAATACATCCAAAAATACTATGGAAATCAAATATCTAAAGTGAGAGGTAGGGTGGGAGGTGATATATTCTTTTCACAGAACTGTAACACAGAATGCAATTGTCCTCAAAGCAGGAAGGGAACAAACTAGACATTCAGCTGCAGAATGAAGCTGGGATCTCGGCTTTATAGTTTTTAATGTCTTTAGAATTAGGTTGCACATCAAGTGTCTTTTCCAGACTGGGCCAGAAAAGATAAGTCCAATTTGGTTTTCAAGACTTTAGCCATCTCTGTGGCCAATAGTTCATGGCGGGAAATACCATCATGGAAGTACACCCAGCTTTTTGCAGTCCAGTCACAGGGCTGAAGTACACTGGATGGCGACGATAACCAAATTTGCTTATTTGGAGTCTGCTTGTTGATCTTGTAGGTTCCTAGATCTCCACACAGTTTAATTTTTAAAACACCATCCTGCCCCATGTTGCCTTGCACCCTACACTCAGGAAAGTGCATCATGCAGCAGGGGCCAGGTCTAGAGTTGCAGGTTCTAAGTTTCATCAATGTTTTGAGAACTTTTGTCTCACATATTTTTCGAGTCTTTTAGTTTTTCATGTGAAAAGGTCAGTCATTCATGTTAATTTACCATGGCCTGAAATAGAAATTTTACTCTTGCATTCTTTATGTAGAAAAATGACCTGGAATTAACAGAAGTAATGTGGGGATAACATTTCGCAGCCTATGTCCAGGTAAGAGTAGGATGGTGCAGTAAAGATGAAGAGAAGTGGATAGGTTGGAGAGATATTTTGGAGCCAGAATCAACAGTATCTGATGACTGATAGACTATCTAGGAAGGGCAAAGGAGAGAGAAGAAAGTGTTAACATGTGCCACTGGATGCATGGTGACATTATTTACTGACACAGGGAACTCTTGGAGGAGAAGGTAATTTGGGTGAGATAAGTTTAATTTGATATATGTCTGACTTAATTTTGATGGGCAGAGTGATTATGAAGTGAGGAGTGACTTATCAAAAGGTAAGGTTAGGAGAAGAAAGAGTAATAAAGAAAGTAGTTTATAAATATAGAAATAGAAGAATAGAAGAATTGTGATCATGGCTTTCTATGGTATCTAATGGATCATTACTATGCTAAGTAAGGATATTTGCTTGGCACTCAGCAACACAGAAGTTTCACTGACAAGTTGACTGCTTTTAACCTGTCAATAAAAAGCAAGAATGGCTTTAGCTTCTGACTTTAGAATTAGGAATGTTAAAGATTTTAATTAATGGAATACATATTTTTAATGAATTCCTTGGAAGTTGTTATTTTTACATAACTGAAAATTTTTCATTTGTACCATTAGGTTTTTGTGTCATATGCTGCTATATCCTATCAAGAAAACACTGACCCCCAAATGTAGATGGCAAACTAATGCCCAGAGAGGTCAAAGCACTGAGCCAGATCAACAAAGCAAGGTACAAGAATTTACCTCAGCTTTCAGAGAAGATGATGGGCTTGCTTGTAACATCAGAAAGAAAAAAGGGAGCCTTGTGTGAAAATTGAGAATTTCCAAATATGTAAAAATAATTACATGTAAGGAATTTATTATAAAATATTTACTCCATTAATAGTAGTAGTAGTCGTAGTAGTCGTAGTAGTAGTAGTAGTAGTAATAAAACTAACATTCCTAATTCTAAAATCAAAATGTAAAACCATTTTTATTTTTTACTGACATGTTAAAAGAAGACAGAATTGTTTCAGGCTGAGTCTAAATGATCTGATTATGAGCCAACATCAAAAGTGTAGACAGTTTTAGGCAACAATAGAAACACTTGCTGACCTCACCATCATGTTTAATATTGTGCTGAATTTTGAGATATAAGATCACAGTTTAAATACTTATCTAACAAAACAGCATCAGGCTTAAAACATTGACCTTTATTTGTCTAAAATGCACAGAACACTCTCTCTCCTGTCAATAAGCATAGCTGTCAAATGTTCTGTGTGCAGCCACTAAACACTCCCAAGATTGCAAGTTGAGGCATGGATATTAAGTATACATTTAATCAGCTGGGAAAGGTGAGAAGGAGCATTGCACTGACTAATTTCAGTAGTAACTGTAATTGGCTCTTAATTATATTTAGTGTCTGGTAGATTCATTTAGTTGCTGATTGCAAGATACAGTGGCAAATATTGAGCAGGTTACCCCTCTTTACAAAAGGTTCACATTTTTAAAAGAAACTCATATTCTCAAACCATATTATTGTGACTATAAATTGGGGAAACATCTTTAGAGGGCAATTTGGCAATAACTACCAAAAGTGAAATGTGCTGTATTCCCTTTGACCAGGCAATTTGAATCCAGTACTTTATCCTATAGATAATCCCACATGTATGTGCAAAGATATATGGACAAATATAGCCACTGCAGAATGGAGGGTAATAGTAAAATATTGGAAACAGCCTAAATGTTCATCAGTAAGGAATTGGTTGGATAAATTATTATATTTCCATACAATGGGATAAAGCACAGCTATAAAAATGAGACAGTACTTCTGTATGTACTGATTTGGAACATTTTCTGAGTTGTGTAGATATGTGAGGAAAACAAAATTCAGAACAGTGCAATATATTACATTTGTGTAAAGGGGGAGGAGCGAGTGTAAATATTATGCATATGTGTGTGTTTGTCTGAAAGGATACGTAAGAAATGAGTAATCATGCTTATCTCTGGAAAGGAGAACTGGAGATGGGAAACCGAGGAGCAGGGGATGGGTAAAGGTTTACTTTTCATATATATCCTTTATATGTTCTGAATATTTTACTATGTAATATATAAACTATTCAAAAATTTAAAATCTATCAAATATTTAAAAGTATATCAAATTTCATTATAAATTTTGACATGGCTTCAGGAAAAAATACTTGCTAGATGATTGAGTAGAGGTACTTAAAAATGTATCAAATCCTATTAAAAATGCATATAAAAAGGAAATTAGGAGTTTCTGATAAAACTAATTATGATTAAAAAGAAGTTGAAAATATAGAAACAAAGAAGTTAGGATGCTTTCCTTGCTGGGCACATTAGCTTCAAATTCTGAGAATTTCGCTTCCTGAACAGAAGACAAGCCTGAAATTCACTTAGTTGCTCTCAGTCTCTCCTCCTTCCCTTGGGTAGCTCAGGCCTTGTGCTTACCCAACATTTATTAGGTTTTTATCAATAAACAGGTTTCCCTGACCGAAAAAGAAAGAGGAATCAGGAAAATGAGAGAAAAAAGCATTTAAAGTAAAATTGTACATGAACAAAGGATCATGTGTAATAGGATACAATAGTTTACTGGAATAAAAATATTTTATTTGTTAACTTTCTATATAATGAACTGTAAATATGTATTTATCAAAAGACTTTCATTTTCATTACTTGTAAATTCATCGAAGAATACAGATAATAAACAAGTGCATGTAATAAAATAAGTTCTGGGTGTAGTCACCCCTGAGCAGTGCTGTAGCCCAGAGCCAAAATGGCCTAGGACACAGGGATTGAGTACTTCCTTGTAGATTGTGTTTGAAGATATAAAATCTAAACTTATAGTCATTGCTTTGCATTTGTAAACATCTGAAGCTTTATTAACACCTCACTTTCTATCTTACAAAGTACTTGTTTAATAGTCCTGGTTCAAGATCATTAAACCTTGGTTGATACATCAAGGGAGAATTTTCTTTTTTATCATTGGACATGAAAAACTCGTATTTTGTTTTTCCTTTTTGACCAGTTTTAACAGTTATCAGCTGATGGGCTGAAAGGCCTATTGAGGACAGTAGCCATCAGTTAAAGAAGCAAATCAGCAGGTGAAGGAAGTACTTCAAACATCAGACAGGCCCGGTCATGAATTGTCAGTGAGAAAAGTCACTTCTCAGCTTAACAATTGCCTTCATCAGAGTTTAATCATATTCCACAAGTTGTTGGATATTTCTTGGCCAGATCCATTCTGGTAGAACTTAACTGACTCTAAATACAACTTACAAGAAGATTAAGAGCGTATGCTCCCTAACACTCCCAGGTGGCTGCATTTTAAAGAACTGAACTGATGCCAAAGACTAACTGCAATTTCTGTGGAAGAAACACAAGGAGAGAAGAAAAGGAAAAGCAAGAGGTAATGAAAAGAGAAGATACATCGGAGGAGAATAAAAGTTAGTTTCCTCTAGAGGAACAAACTGCTTTCCTTCCTGCCTGCCTCACGACTGTAACCAGTCTAGCTCCTCTATGCGCCACGGACTCAAGGCCCACTTCCATTTACCTAATAAAAACCGTTTTCTCCCACTTTCCTCTCCATTTGAATATGTCAGACATTGTACTCTAGTCTTGAACAATTCTTCTCACCTCATCTTGTAGTCATGTATTGTGCATCCCCGTACACATGTCCTGTAAGATGGAAGATGAGTACCTCAGGATTCACCATCAAGCTCACAGTGGAGTGAATGTTTTATAGCTTTTGACGCTGAAGCTTGAGCTCAGCAAATAGAACAGACTTCTACATAATTTATCTTTACACAAACCTCCCACCAGTTCTGCCAACTTGCTTCACTTAGACTAGCTGTTCAACTGAAGTATCTCCTCCTACTTCAGTTATTATTATTTCTGTTCACAGGTTTTCTGCTGCTTGAACACTGGGTATTTGGTGTTTGTATGGCTTCCTGTGATTCAACTAGGAAATGCTCTACCAGTGATGTGGAGAGATAGAAATGGTCTTGCAAAACTCTCTCAGCCCTACCGTTGTATAAATCTATAACTCTGCATATTGGGTAACCAAAAATCAACAGTGTGGAGCCTTAGTGAATTAATCATTCATTGATTCTGAAAAATATTTATTGAATGTTTACTATATGTCAGATAGTGTACAAGGCCCTAAGGATAAAAAATATGAATAAGACATAGATCCTGCATTAAAGTTGGAAAGAACACTGAACTTAAGTGGAGTGTTGAGTGGAAGTGAGGGGTAGAGAAAGCACGTCACAAAAGTAAATTATTAACTAAAATAAGGGCGACCATTCCTATGGTGGAGATATTCCTTTGATGGTGGAGTAGCACAAAGGAAGGAAACTTGAGATTCAGGGTCAGAGAAGATTTCTGGGAGCAGGAGGATCCTAAGGGAAATCATGTAGGACATATGTGAGTATTTATCAGAGAAGGGAGAGCAGATAACAGAGCGTTCAGAAGGGTGTGCCTGTTCCAGAGAGAACAGAACAGTGGGACCCATTTAGTCACTGCTTTGCCCCAGTTCTATCACAAGGTCTGCTGTATCATGTGCTTTCAGTGGACATTTGTTGAGTGCATAAATGTATGATGAATAATATAATTGTTCTATTTACCTGTAACATGGAGAGGGGGGAAGGGGAACGTCAAAGGATGAGATTTTCATAGTAGGAAAGTCATAAAGAGAGTGATATGTCTCTTGGAAAGGAGTTTGTAGTTTCTTTTACAAGCAACAAGAAGTGATGAAAAATTATCTGCAGAAACAGACAGAAACACTCATCATCATTTTTCCCGAGTGTTAAATGCCATATGTGTCAGTGCCTGTTCCTGAATCAGTCCTCAAGAGCACGTGTGAAAACACCTGGATACAGCCCTTGAGCACAACAGTGCTGGCACATCCTTCCTTGATGGAACTTTTCCAGAAAGAAGTTCAAAAGAATGAGGATCAGATTTTATGGGTCGGTACTGAGTGTGGATATATTCTTGATATAATCCTCATACCTTGAGAAAGGGACAGTGTTGAATCTGGGATTTTGCCCTCCCTGCAAGCCGATAGATTAGCTTATTCTTGCATCATGGATGTTTATAGAAAGCACAAGTTTCCAGGGGCAGAGACAAGAGACTTTATTACAGCACAGCAAGCAGCGCCAGCACCACATGTTTTCATTGGTTCTCTTGCCCCCCTAAATGCCATGGGTATGAAGCTATGTGGATTCTGATGGACATCGTACACACAGCATGTCTGTATCACTGCTGAGGAGCATTGAGCTTGGAGACCCCACTGCTTTTAAACAGCAAGCAAGCCTGTCTACTCTTTGTCTGAGGAGAGATGTGATCTTATGTCTAAAGGTTGCCAACCTCAAACACAACTCTGAGAACTGGCCCAGGTAAAGAGCCACCAGAGCCTTACGCCAAGCAGAAAGTGTAGGAGCTCAAGAGACCCCAAAATGGCTGTCTTTCTCGATCAAATTCTAATCTTATGAAATATACTTGGGGAGGAATGAAAACAACTTAATTAACATTAATGTTTTGGGTTTTTCTTATGCCTTCCTGTAAATGCCATTCTAGAATGCTCCTCTCCAATGACAGGCTAAATTAGAGTCTCAGGATAAATTTGAGGGAGCAGCATAGTCTATTGCTAGATCTTGTACTTCTTGACTTAGTAATGGTGTAATAACATATCATATTTATGAAGCACTGTATTAGAGCTTTACATGAATCATCTCATTTCATCTTCACAACCCCATGTGGTGAATTCTATTAATTATCATTTTAATTTTACAGATGCAAGTAAGTGAAGTATAGAAAAGTTAAGTACTTGTTTTTAAGGTCACTCACCTGACAAAGCTGGATTTGTAATGTAGATCTGACTGACTTCAGAGTCCATTTATTGCTGAGAAAATGTTCTAGAACACCAAATTATTACTTCAGGACCTGTAAGCACACGTTTATAGTTCTATTAATTTATATACACTTAATGCTCCAATAAAACTCTTCCCTTTTAGGTAACCAGGGTTGTACAGGAGATATTCATGGGTTTGCCACACAAGAACTGCAAGTCAGTTTCTCATATTGGAGAATTCTGGTAAGTTTATTGATGTAAAAAACAACCAAATCTGTAGAGAATTTCTATAAGAGTTTATCTGAGCCAAACAGAGGATATGACTGGAAGCAAGAGCTCAACAGAATGAGAAAAATGCTCTGGAGAATAATGGTTTGCAGTTTCTTTTATGCATTTGAGATTAAGGAAAGAAGTAGGGAAAATCATATGAAGGTAAGAGAAAACAAGGCAGGGATTGGATTACAGCGCAGTTAAGATTATTTGCTTTCTTGAGGATGGTCATGCATTAGAAGGAGGAGTCTGAAAGTGGACATTCAAAGGTACCATGTTTCCCTGAAAATAAGACCTAGCCAGACCATCATGTCTAATGCGTCTTTTGGAGCAAAAATTAATATAAGACCCGGTCTTATATTAATTTAATCTGGTATTATATTATATTATATTATATTATATTATATTATATTATACCCAGTTTTATGTTATATTAAAATAAGACAGGTTCTTATATTAATTTTTGCTCCAAAAGATGCATTAGAGCTGATGGTCCAGCTCGGTCTTATTTTCGGGGAAACATGGTGTGTTAATCTAGATGCACAGAAACAATGGACAGTGCTTATTTAAAACAAAGATAAGGCTTTTACTGAAAAGTTATGCACCTTTGGGAGTGACTACCCACCACGACCTGCCCAGTTAGGAATTTATGATCAGATCACCCTGTGAGGTTACTTTCCACAGAACCCCTTCTTTGTCCATAAGTTGAATAGAGATTCTCGGAGTTGATAGCTAAGAGCCAAGAGCAGATGAGAAAGGAACAAGGAGGCTTTTTCTTCATTGCTTTTTCAGTCTAAGAATGAAAGTTGTTAGAGGCTAAATTCAAGGAATCAATTGTGTGTATCTCATGAGGGCAAGTAGAGTTTGCTACTCCAAAATATGCTTCTTTGGGATATTGATTATTATAAGTTGGTTGTTTTTAAGAACCAAAAGACTCAGGAGAAAAAAAAAATCTTGTCTGAATGTTTGATTCAATCTGCTTTACAGTTTGTTGATTTCTTAGGCAGAGGATATTGACAATATTCAATGATTTTAGAAGTAGTATTTTAATGTTACAGGAACCAAAGCTAGACCATGAAGCCACATAGATCTTTGGGGAAATTTTTAGTTGCTTTCCTTTCTTTTTACATTTTGTAGCATGAGACATAGAACAGGTTCTTAGTTTCAAGTATTCATGACCAAAATAGAACATAAGTACCTTTTCTCACCTTTATTTTGATTCACTGCCATTAGTGGATAATAGTTTAAGATTAAGAATCAGTAGATTATATAATTAACACCTTAGAAAAGTCTTTTTATGGTTGAGAGAAGTCTTAATGTATGGATACCACATCTTCTAATAGTCTATTTTCACATGCCCTTGTCAATGAAACAAAACAATAGTTGGGTAACATACCACAGGACAGCTCAAGGGCAAATTATAAGCAGTAACAGAGCTCAGGAATTTAAAACCAGGGGCTGTCACCTTATTATTAGTTATACACATTGCCATCTACCATAGGATCTACTTAAAATATTTTATTCCAAATTCCAAATTCCAGTTAGCCAATTATTTATCACCTGTTCAGGCATCATAGGTAAAGAAACTTTGGATGATTAAATAATGCTTGGAACACCCATCTCAAAATTTTATTCTTCATTATTAAAAAGAAAAAAAGAGAGAGAATGAGAGAAATACCTTTAATTATGAAGGGGATAAAAACCCAGATGTTAATGACTGTATCTTCCAAGTCAAACCACTTAATTTGGTGTTACGTGCTATGTTGACTTCAGTTTTCCTACAAAAGAATAAAGCTAATTGAAGGTTTATCTGACATTTCCTCTCTCAGTGCCCTGAGTTTTTCACTTGCCATTTCTCTCTGGCAAATTGATGCACACCATTACTTTCTGAGCACACATGGCAGCAACTCCTTCAACAGAAGTTGCCTTTTGCTGAATTCAACAGATTGAACCAGCTATATCCATTAGAGAAGACAGCTTTGGCCTGGAATTCAGGAGATGGGTATCTAGTCTCAGCTCCTCTACCAGCTTGCTGTGTGACCTTGAAGAAGTCACCACCTCTCTGTGGCCTGTTTCTTCATATCTAATTTAAGGGGTTTGCACGGGATGATCTCAAGGATGCCCAGCCCTAATATTATAGTCTGTGGTTACAGAAAAAACTACAGGCATAGTAAGAAGAGAGAACAAAGATAAGAAAGAGGGTCCTGAAAGGAAACTAGTTCAAGCTAAAAATCCAGGCCAGCAATTTGATCCAAAAAAAAAAAAAAATGACAGGTGGCAGGATTGCAGGAGCCTGTTTTTCAGTTTCACAGTTTCCATCTCAGATCTTGGAAAGCCGGCATCTCCAGTCTTTTCTCCATTTTGGTGACTCTGACTCCAAATCAGCCCTAAGACCAACCATTGACTCATTGTACCCTTAGCCAGGCGCTCTCCTCATCCACACTCTTTCTTCCCGTGTTCCTTTTCTTTCTTATTGACATATTTACAGCATGAAGAGTGAATAAGCTGAGAAATAAATGAAGAGAATTCATAGCTACGCAGCTACAAAACAGTGGAGGTGAAGGAAAGCTCACATCACAAAGGAATCCAAAGCAGACAGAGTTTTAACAGAAGGATGATTACCAAGCAGAGCTAGAAGACACCCCACATCTCCCTGAAGGGTAAATCTCAAAAAATACCAAGAGAAGAATGAGTGAGGGTGCTGTAAAGTGAGAGCTAGCTCAGGCATTCCCAAGAGCTATTGAATAAACCAAGACATTTTTTAAATGCTGAAATCAAGAAGAGAATATATTATCAACTCCCAAAGGAAGACACTGAAGTCCTGTTGCTGGCATTATTCAAATCCAGGCGAGTCAGGGCATCAAAAAGACATAGCAGAGGGAATATGCACTGGGATCGGATGACCAGGCTGCATGACTTAACAAGTCTTTCCTCGCTTGTCTATTTTGGTGCATGGATGAAAGCCATAGCAAGGGCCCTGGGGCTCCATGAACAAGACTATCATTGGTTGAATTATTCCAGTTGATAGTTATTGGCCCTGGTTTATGGGAATAGGGTAATAAATTGCTAGTTTGGGCAAATGGCATAATGGGATGCTAGTGTGTTTTCCCTGCTGGTGCTCAAGTTCTTCATTGCTGTAAAAGCAAACTGCTTCTTAACAATTATTAACACAAAATTTCATAAGAACATTGGGGTTCTTGTGGGATTTTCAGGTAGGTAAGGGGTATGTTTAGGGTAGAGAGGGGTTCTCCCCATCTAGCTAAACATAAGAATATAACACTTTTTTTTTTCTGGCCTAGACAATGTAAGGAGAATATTCTGACAAAGACCACAGCTCTTCAGTCCAATGGGAGGTGGTGACATCTGGACAGAGCAGCCCAAGTTCCCTCCATTGTAACCAGCCCATGTGAGTGCCCTGCTACGAGAAGGCCACTAGGAGCTTCTTTTGTGGTATCAAAGAACCAGCGATGTATGCTGGAGCTCATCCAAATGTATTCTTGTTTCCCCCAGAGGACAGTACCCTGTGACAGGACACTGTCTGCTTTTAGAGACAGGGAACTCCCA
The DNA here is from genome assembly GCF_057876585.1 of Rhinolophus sinicus. Classification (NCBI taxonomy): domain Eukaryota; kingdom Metazoa; phylum Chordata; class Mammalia; order Chiroptera; family Rhinolophidae; genus Rhinolophus; species Rhinolophus sinicus. The sequence continues at coordinate 132,146,865 of NC_142501.1, forward strand.
CGACGATATAAAACAGGTTGCAAGTGAATGCGGCTCTGAAACTGTAGCACCAAAGAGAACAGCTACCGAAGCAAAACAACACAGGCGGAACCCAGAGCCTCAGGTCACCTGCTCCCCACTCGCCGGAATGGATTTTCCTGCTGGTGCTGTGAAACAAGTCAGTTTAGTTAACAAGAATTCCAGAGAGAACAGAGTCATTTTTCCTGCAGGTTCTGACTACACTCCACCTAATGGAGTTCTTAAATTCTAACCTTTCTACAAGAATGGCATGTCCTCCAGGATAAAACTTGAACTCCTTAAACAGCTTGGGTCCTGATGAAGAGTTGTAAGAGACTATAAAACAACATAGTTCCCTCCCTAAAAATCCAAACTTTTTGTCCAGTAATAAAATTAAAAGAAATCAGATTGGCTATTTAAAGTTATCCTTGGGTTCATTAGAGCTTCAATATCATACCTACTGCTGAGCTGATGACAGGTGGGGATTTTGCAGAAATCAGTGGATCCAATTAGCACCAGGGGTCCACAAGTCAAACACTTCCAGGCTACAAATTATTGGTGACGTTTCTAAAACCAGATTGACAGCTGAAGCCAGAACAGCTTTCTGTACACCTTCAGAACATTATTAGGAAGAAAATACCCTGCCCAACTTTTCTAATCTACTATATGAAAAAGAGGATCCTAAGAATTTTATTGCCTGACTGACTCGTATGTTCAGGAGACGGGTGTATGTTTACGCTAACCAACCTCAAACAGACTTATTAGTGATGTTTACATTTTGCACTTTTAAGAACATACATATCCAGGCACCCGGACTGTGTAAAATTAATTATTGTGATAAAATTATATGGTTGTTGGTTGGTAATGGAGTCACTTCTCCACTCTCCTTCCCATGTAAAATTCCAGGCACCAGTCTTGCAATAAAGGAGTTAGAGTCCACTTCTGTTTTACACTGGTCATTCTCAAACTGTTTCCATCAAATAATTAATGCTCCACAAACTGGGCCAAAATATTCCACAAGCAAAATCCAATAATGTTAGACACAAACAATTTCTAGGGACAAGTTAGAGTTACTGATTGTCAAGTTAGGTGTTCTTAAACCCTTGGTGATCCCTCCCCACATGTCCATTAGAATACATTGGCAGAAGACAAAATGGATGAACAAATAGCAAATGATCAAAGGGGAACTCAGTAACAGCTGATGCTGCTGGTTCAACAGCTTGTGTCTTTTCCCATGAATATGTGCTCTCATGATTGTAGTTTTATATCACAAACATGTATCACAAGTGGGGTGATCTCTCTGCCCACAGGCTCAACTGACTATTTAAATATATGTGTCTCCTTTAATAGGAGGAAAAGTAGCAACATGTACTTTATATACCCATCAAGGATTATAACTTTTAACTCAGCCTCTCTGCAGTGAGCAAAACTCAGTAGAGAAAAACAAGACTGAGGGATATATAGTCCATCCTTTAGTCAATAATTTAAATCAGGGCAAACTTTATCTGTAAAGGACCAGCTAGTAAATACGTTAGGCTTTTTAAGCCATATGGTCTCTGTCACAACTATGTAACTGCTGTTGTAGCACAAAGTAGGCACAGAAAGTATGTGAATAAATGAGTATAATGAATTCCAATGAAATTTTATTTGTGGACACTGAAATTTGGATTTTATATAATTTTTCCATTTCATGAAATAGTTTTTCAACCACTTTTAAATACAAATAAATTTCCATTTGACCCACTGGCCATAGTGTGCAAACCACCTCCTAAGGTCTAGCTGCTTTAAAGTGCATCCTTGACCATTGGAGAGTGGAGTAACTGACTTCCTCATTTCTGCCCTTGGATAGGTTGCTCTTACTATCAAATGACACACGGGGAGTATTAGAAATGGCTAATGAACATCACACTTGGGTTTACTGTGGAGATGCCACCCAGAACAGCATACATGGTTACCTTACAATGGGGGCAATTTTCCTGGGGTCCTGATCATAGGAACGGACGTACTCTTTCTGGACAAATGGCTTACACAAAGGACCATAGCACAGATAACTTGTCTCTTTGCTTGAGCAGTTAGAAAGTTCACATGCCTATTTACTCAGATCTAGCAAGCATGTTGGATTATACAGCATATAATTTATATAACTATATCCCACCATTATCTTATTTTTCTAACCAATTTTCCCTTTATAATTCATTCCGCACTTTTAAAATATCATTGTATTGTACGGATTTTGGTAGTTAGCCCAATCAGGCAGAAAGCAAATAAAATAACACACATAAAATATATACATATTTCTGTACTTATAATTGTTGGTAATTTATTAATCAAAACTGATTTGTCATAGTGTTCCCAAAAAGAGCCCCATGACCTCCAGTGAGAGCGGTGGTTTTCTGACTCATCATCATGGATGAAGTATCTTCACCTTGAAGGAAATCTTAGGCAGAAGCCCAATAATGTAACAGACACCATGTGAAGTTGCTCCAAGTGAAATGAGCGCAAGTGCCCAGGACAAAAGGTTACAGAGGCCACCTGAAGGACAGTCATAGGAGTACTTATTAGAATGACAGTTTTCTGGGTTCCACTTAGAACCTCTAGATCTTCTTCTCTCAGGCATGGAATATGAGAATCTGCATTTTAAATGAGATTTTGGAGGAATTCTTTGAAACTCTAAAAGTTGAGCGACATCACCCAAGAGCTCTGCTAAGGATAATTTGAAAAACATTGTTCCAGGAAGTCACATCAATTTTAAAAAGGTGGGGCTAGGCAAAGGGAACTATCTGGGAAACCTGGGCAGGTTCTTGGTGTAAAGGCAAAGGTCTCCAAAACCAGTTCTACATGATCTCCAAAACCAGTTCAAGTTTGGGTTCTATAGGTTACTGGCTGTGTAACCTTGGGCAAGTCACTTAACCTCCTCATAAGTACATTTTTCATAATTTATACCCCATTGTATAATAAGGATGTGGATTAGCAAAGTCTTGTTGGAAAGAGAAGATTTTGGTCTACAAGGCTTTTAGAACAATTCCCAAACTCTTTCCTTTATTTCCATCTACCTCAGATCAGGTACTTTATAATGCATTTCCTAATGTCTCCTCCTACTTCTTCCTCTCTTCCCCTTTACTCTTTCTTTCCTATTCTTCTGTATTTTCCTTCTTCAATACCAAAAAATCAACACAGTAGACCTAAGTGAGTAAAGAAAGAAAAATTACATCTTTATGGTTGAAAGTGTCAGAATCGAGCTGAATAGATTAAGAAGGTTGGGAGAGAGAAAATTCCTGTTACCTTTAAGCCATAGAGGAAAACCCCACAAAATAGAGAGCAATATGCAGATAAGGCTTAGCGGAAGGCACTTTCATTTCCATAGTGGATTGGGCTAAATTCTGATGATATACCTGCAGGCTGAGAACAATTTTCTGATGTCCAGCTTGAGTCCAGCCATATTCTCACTGCCCCCAACAACCCTGCACCCCCGGTGTCGATATTACCAGGAGGAGGTACACTTACAAAATACATCAATTTTAATGCAAATATACAAGTATAACAAGTCTATTTCAACCAGTAGCCAAGCGTTTCAAAAGGCTCTACCACATGTAATGACTTAAGGAAACAATGCAACATTTACTTTGTAGTAGAATGTTGAGTATATATTTTAATACGTGTGTGGAGGGGTGTGATATTGCCCCAAGGTGTTGAAAATTGGTTTTTGGGAGGCAAAAACTTAGCATTACAATGGTTTGTGGTTATACAAAGGGCTGCAGTATATAAACAGACATACAATATGTCTGAGGTATTAAAATTTCATGTGGAAAGGGAGCAGTTAGGGAAAAAATGTCTAAAAAGTCTCAGGGAGGAGGGAGAATATTAATGGAAAAAAGGTTGAGAAATATGATTTGAATGGACTGGTTGAGGCAAACTTGATGGCAGAAGAAAGCTCAGAATGCTCAGGTAAAAAAGATTTTAAGGAAAAGTCATCGAAACAATCCTGATGCCTGTTACAGAAACTGAGAGGGCCTCAGAGCTTCTGGAAGATATCATAACTGGCAAAAGTTTTAAGATTTGCCGTAGGATGGGATTAAATTAAATCACAGTGTAGTACAAAGTATATTCCATTGCGTTCCTTGTTGGGTCACTGCCTGAGTCTAAACAACCTTATCACTGGAAACTGAGAAATCATTCTTTAAAAGGGAGAAATCCACTCTGCAGTCTTGAATTAAAAATTATGCCCCACGAATTCTAAACTATAACAAGAGCTACAATAAAGTGATTGAGATACCCAAATTCATCTAATCACACATTCTGTCTGGCCTATTCAAGCACACACACTACACAAAGAATGAGCTACAGCCGTCCTTCTCTCTGCTATCTGTAAATAGAAAAGAACGTATGAAAGATTGTGATCAAGTTCATAAACACTCGTATTTTCACAAAATGTAGATTGCATTCTAGAAAGGAGATCAGCTTAAAATTTAGTTTATTAAACCAGGGTAGAAAAAAACCCAGAACTTTAAAAGAGCAATATTAATATTCTGTTCAAATCACCTCTTGATTTCTATTTTGAAGGGCACCGTAAGACAGCTTGATTTTTATTACAGTGAAGAAAAATAAAACGACTCCTTTCCATTAATCAAAATGAACCGTAAAAACAGGTTTCACTAAAAGCGAACACTGACAAGTCCAAATGGAAAGTTTGATTTTGTGAAAGGATAAAGAATAGCTTTAGAAATATTGCAATCAATTCTGGAAAACTTAATTTTTTTTCTTCCATAGCTACTCAGCTATTGTGATCTTCAATCCCAAATGCTTCATTGAGTGATTTTATTCTATCCCACAGAAGAAAATGAACTATTTAGCTCCACACGTAATGACACACTCCCTTTCGGCATATGCATTAAGCCAGACTCCAGCAGGCCCTGATCAATACATTTGGTTATCAACCAGAGGCCCTTCTCACAGTCAGAGATCCTCACTGGAGATAAAGGAGTGAGAGCTGTCACTGATTTATGCTCTCTCAGCAGTAGTACCCTGACAACCGCTGCTCCAGGAAGCAGAGTGAAAAACCATATGAAGGCAATCAACGGGTGCTTGGAAAAATGCTGACCAGCGCGCGGACCAAGAATCGCGCCTGAAAGTCAACAGACCTGAGCCCTGGGGTAACACGTGGTGCTTTGTGTGAATCTGGACTCTGTCTCCATCTAGTCAAAGCAGTTCTAGGAACCACAGGGGCTCTCTTGGATTCAGGCTGAGGAGCCTGCTCCTGAGGTGGGGTCATGAAAGTGCTAGTCAAGTAGGCTGCTGTCCTTGCACAGCTTAGTCACACCCCACAGCTTGCTTTGACAGGCAGCTGTGGTTGGAAGAATCATCCGCCTAAGCGTTTGGGCCTTGCCTAAGATACCCTGCAGATCCAACATGAGCAGAACAAGCGGCAATAGAGAATTATCAGTGGCGGGGTCCTTACCATAGGCAGCTCTCCATAGAGCTACTGGTGGCGACTCAGATTTACTTCACTGGACAGGTATGTAAAAATGCAGAAACAGTTGCTTTTCTGAATGGCAAAGGGGAACAGACTTTATAAATATTGCCCAGTTTTGCTGGAAAACTTCTTAAAAGTTTTGAGTGTAGCAGTAGCAAATTAAGCAGATAGGTATCAAGCAATAGTAAAGACAAATGAGTAAGAGAAAAGTCAGTAACATTTTAGCAGCTAGTTATGGATGAGCCACATAGGCCCACAGATTGAAGGAATCTGAGTTCCTGTAATAATACGTTTGTATCTTCTGAAGAGAAACCACAAAGAGTTAAAGAAAAAAATCTACATGTATGTGCAGTACTTCATATAGATCATTGGAACAGATAAGTCAAACATCTAAAACCTTTACATTAATGCTTGGCTGTTAAACAGAAAGAAAATAATCAAGGGCCAAAACACATTTCTAGAAAAAGCTGACATGAAAAACCGACATTTTAGTTCAAAAGGATCTATTTGAACAAATTACACGTCATGTACATGAGATGAAATGATTACACACTCTCTAATGCATCTGCCCATCAGTTGTTAGCGTAAGGACAGAGAATTCATGTTTTCTCTAAGAAATTTCATGTAGTATAAATTCTCAGGGGAAAAAAAGCCTTTTAAATCAGATAACCCATGTGACAGTGTCTTACACACAATAGGCGATTGATCAAAGTTAGTTTCCTTCCTAACGTTTGATAGGTCAACTTGCTCTTTTTAGAGCAGGGGTGTCCAAACTTTTTTCAACGTTTTTCACCAAGGGCCATATGCGGTGAAATATACAAACAGCCGGGCCACTCACTCCCCGAGGTGAAGTACATATTGCCTCACCTGGTTTATTTAGGTAAATTAAATATATTTTTGGAATTTGCTGCAGGCCAATAAAAAATGAATCGCAAGCCGCAGTTGGCCCGTGGGCCGCAGTTTGGACACCCCTGTTTTAGAGGATGCCCACATAGCACAGACACAGGCATTGTTCTATAGGAAAAAGACGACCAATAACAAAATCTTCCTTTGCTCTCCCAGAAGACCTGTGTTCATTCCAACACAGTGGCTCAAACATTGCCTCTCCCGTTTTGAGGTGAATTGTGATGGGAAACATTATTCATTTGTTGCTGTTTCAGGTAATCCATTTGAAATGATATTTCACAGAGTTTTTCTTTTCCCTTTTTTGTTTTGTTTCGGTTTTGTTGTTAATAACCACAGCTGTGCTCTGAATCAGCTTCTTTCTGTGCCTTTGAAAGTGACTGGAATCTGGGAGGTTTGAAAGATGCTTCTTCATACCATTGATCAAAGATTATTTTCCCTGAGAACTGGTTCACTCCCTAGCTGTACATTAATCAAATCCTCCCCTTTTTCTCAAGCACCAAAAGTGTTTTCCTTCCCTCCCTCTAGCTTTAAGTCTGATCCCACATTAGGAAAGTTGATGAAGTGGCTCTGTTGTGAGAGGGACACAGAGGAACTTTCATCTCAAAGACCACAGATTCCATCTCCTTCAGTCAGACCCGTTCATGAGGCTGTGTCTTATCTGCCCTCTGTGAGCTCCTCCATTGTGGGGTTGGAGTCCACACCTGAGAATTGGCAGCGACCCATCTTGTATGTTTGTGAAGTGATGACCTATAAGGCACAGCCTCCTGTGGGTCATGACCCTTGAACACACATCCGGGATCCTTTTCCAAAAGACAACTCTTCCCTCTCTTTGCGGTCAGCCTCTCGGCCATTTGTCTTAAGTGAGTCATTTTATCTTTTGCAATAAATTTTTATTGGTCATCTATAATTCTCTTTGATTTGCAGCTCTAATTAAGAATTGTCTTGGTCATGTAAAACTTTTTTTTTTTTCTTTTTCTGGTCTGAGTGGCATTAGAGAGACATTACTTCACCCCACATAGCAAATGCTTATTACATGCCTAACTTTTGGCTTCCTCGTCATATTCTAACTGCCTGCAATTGTGCTCTTTCTGGCTTAGCCAGTCTTATTCTGAGAACAGCCATTCTGATTCACAATGAATAAGTAAATAAAGAGCTAGTATGTACAAAACCAAAACATTGCACCAGACCTTTAAGAAATGAGAACTCAGCTTAGAAATCTGTTGCCTAGCAACACGCTACTAACTTTGTTCTTCATTTTCCAAACCAGTTGATAGCCTCCTGTTGGTTTGTCAGCATTCCAATGTAAAACTTTTCCCTCCTTTTTAAAATTAGGCATGAATGTTCATCTTTTAGTTTTCAGGAATTAACTTGAACCAGCATCACTTTGTTTTTGAATTTTACAGTAATCCTGATTTCCTGGTTCCTAGTAGGTTCCTGCTTGTTTTTCTTCCCTGATAAAAACTACTTTTATCCTCCAATGAAGTACTATATCTAAGAACAATTTGCATATTTCTCACAAGCTTCAAATAGAAGTTTAATTGATTTTAATTAATACTAATACCACTAGGAAATTAAATACTTTATACTTTGCAAAGTATTTTCATGTCCACTAATTCATTTAATTAAAATTTTTAGATGCTTATCCAAACTTCTTGCTTTACGACACCAGGCTCAAAATTTTTTTGAACTATGGTAAAGAGGTTTATGATGATGCCATTTGTTTTGTTTTAAATTTGGAGACAGTATCCAGTGACTAAGCTTTCACATGGTAATTTTGGCATTTCAATCCTTAGTCTGGTGAGAAATCCAGAGGAAAATCAAAATAAAATCTTTCATCTGATCCTTTTTTTTCCCCTCCAACACTGAGCTTCATTTTATTGGTGGTAAGCCTGGGTCAGGGGAGATTAACCAAGGAAGAGCTCTGTTTCTCTCTCTTCTTTCAGCCTCAACCCCTGGGTCTTTAAGGAGCTGCAATGTCACAGAGCAGTCTCCTAGGCTCACACTTATCTTGATGCCTTTTTTCTGGCTCTTCAAGATCTTTGAAATTTTCTCCAGACAGAAAGTAGAGACTCTGACAAAGCATCTACCTATATTTTATAGCACTTTTGCTTTCAATGAACCTTGTCAGCTGTGTTTCATTGTTCATGAGTCTTAGTTTTGACTCTGACTCTTCATGGCAACTCCCTTCACACTGGCTTCCATTCTGACCCCCAAATCCTGGGCTAGCATCAGGCAGGGGTCGAAGACTTCAAAAGCACAGTAATTTTCTAGTGTTTGTTCATTCAGCCAGGGAGCAGTTTCCTAGGTGGCAGTGCCCAGGTTAAACAAAATAAATAGGCAAGTTTATTGAAATACCTATGGCTTGTCTCTTCAGTGAAAATATTCTGTGGGGCTTTGGTCTTTGCTTTTAGAGGCTGGAAACAAAGCTTCGGTATAACCCATCATAAAAAACCACTCAGATAGTCAATGCAAAGATGTGAATAAATTAAATTAGATGAGGGAATTTTCAGTTTAAAGGATTGGGTTTAGACATCAACAAAATGTAAAAGAAACAAATGTGTCCTAAAATATTGAAATCCTTTGGCAGCTGTATTATTTGGTTGATGTTTAAGGATATGTGAATACATATGTTTTAAGGCTCCAAATATGTAATGTAAAGGAGAGAGGAATATACTTAAATATTCATCCTGACTTTCCACAATGCTTTCACTGACCAAGTAAACCTCAGTAGAAAGTATGTTTTTTTCTTTTTTTTTTTTCCTGTCACACCAAAAAAAGGGTTTCCCCTTTTTTTGAAAACAGCAATTGCCCCCCAAACCCTCAATCCCCATCTTTCCCTCACTACCCCAAGTGCCTTTATTGTTTAAGCTTTTCCTCCAATTTCAATCAGAAATAGTGTGTCTTTCTCATCTCCCTCCCTCATTTTCACCACCTCTGAGTGAGTTATCCCTTTGGAAAGAGGAAGAAAATAGTACCCATGCCACCAAGTGAACATCCTCTGGCCAGGACATACTTTGGGTCGGCCAGACCAACATGAAACACCAGGCCCCTATTTCAAAAATTATTAAGAGTCTCAGGTGGCAACCACTGTTGCCTGAAACCAAGCCCAGGGCTCTTCTGAGATCACCCTCACATGAAGCCCACCTTGCCTCTGGCAGAAGGATCCCCTCTCAAATGGGGCTGTAACTTCAAGAAACACACACACACCCAAAGCAGCCGTGGAGATCTTTAGTGGGAACAGAGGAGAGAAAAGTGGCACCTTAAGCCTTGTCTCCCTAAGCCTCCTCGCATCCGCTTCTGTTAGTAGGAAAGGCAGTTTGGGCCAAGAAGCAAGAAAAATAATCATTGATCAGCATCAGACATTATATGGGATGGTGTATTTAATACCTGCTGTTGCATTTAACACCTGTTAACAACATTCTGAGGAAGACATGTCAATTTGATTGATGAAAGTAACTCAAAGAATGTTAGCAATGTTCCCAAATTTTACAACTTTAAAAGTGATAGAGGTTGTATTTGAATCCCAGTCTGGCTTCTCTAAAGCTTACCCCCACTATTGTCTTCTGAACTTACTCTTCATTCAGGGAGCTTATTCTTAGCTATCTTTCTGAGCACTAGAGACAAGTCTAGTCAATCAAGTAAAAAAGGAAAACTAATGAGTCAGTAGTATGCTGACTGAAAACAGCAATTGCCCCCCAAACCCTCAATCCCCATCTTTCCCTCACTACCCCAAGTGCCTTTATTGTTTAAGCTTTTCCTCCAATTTCAATCAGAAATAGTCTCTTCCTCTTTATCTTCTCAGATTATATATCAAGTATATAATGGTGTCTCCTGTCCAAAGTATTATAATTACCATATTTGTGTTTTAATTTTTGCACGTATTTAATTTTGCACATGTGAAATCTAATAAACACAATAAATGAACAAACAAAACAGAAACAAACTCATAGATACGAGAGAACAAACTGATGGCGGCCAGATTGGAGGGGGTTGGGAAACTGGTTGAAAAAGGGGAATGGATTAAGAAATACAAATTGGCAGCTACAAAATAGTCACAGGGATGTAAGGTACAGCATAGGGAATATTGTCAATAATACTGTAATAACTATGTAGGGTGTCAGGTGGGTACTAGACTTCTGGGGGTGAGCACTTTATAACTTATATAAATGTCTAACCACTAGGGTGTCACTTGAAGCTACTATAATATTGAATGTAAATTGCAATTGAAAAAAATTTAAACCATTTGGATGAATTAATAATACAACCTATTAATAGATGTCTAATTGTTAGTTTCTCAAGCGTGTATTAAAGTTCAGAGAATGATGCAAATAAGATCGTTACTTTTTCTCACCACCACCGAGTCCCTTCCCACCTAGGAGTCCCATCAAAGAATTCCTGGGGCAAAGTGTATGAGCACAAACCAGTCCAACCTCACTTCTCCCACCACACCCCCTAAGATGCCCTTGATCACTTAAATCCTTCACTCAAGTGCTTCCTTCCAGTTGGGTTTTCCCATCCCAGTCAAGCCTCAGAGTGAAATATTTACAAGGGAAAATAAAACAATATTTTTATGATGAAAAGCCATCTTTCAGTGTAACTCCAATGTGCTAAAAGAATCACTGACTTATTTTTCTCAGCCACATCGAAGATTTCTTTTTGTTATGTAATTTATAACTTATATGGGACAGTGCTACAGAGGACTGAGTATGTGAAAGAAAGGGAAAAGCCCTTCACTGTCATGAATGCAAATGCCTGAAATATCTAGAAGGTCAATATATCAAAATAGCCAGAGTGCTTTTCTCTGGGCAGTAACATTACAAATAATTTTCTATTGTATTTACACATACATTATTTTTCTATTTCTTACAATTGGCATATAAAAAAGCTTTAAACAATAAACATTTGAAAGCTAGTTAACTACATTCATAAACAATTTTCTACATCGCTGTGTATTCATCCACAAATATATTAAAAGAAACCATCATTTAGAGAGAAGAAAATCACGTGGCAATTATGACAAGCCCCACAGAGCAGTATTTTCTTGGAAACCACATCAAATCTGAATGGAATATCACATCACACTTCTGTCCTTCACTCAGATTATCCCTATTGAATGATTTTGAGAAAGCACAGTTTGTATAGTTTATAAAAATTTGCTTTCTAAAGATTCTTCCTGATCTTTTTTGATTTTTTGCAATTTAACACCTCTGGACCTGCGAGTTTAAAAGCACACTACAGCCCTCCTTATTAAAATTCTAGTTTAGTATTTATTAAGAGATTTGGATCTTGACACTAGGCAGGGAAATCAGAATCTCAGCCTCAGTGATAGAAGTGATAATTACTATGGCAAGTAAGGTTAGGTCTTTATGCATTTTTCTAGTCTTGCTAGTCATTGAATATACACAATTTTTGGAATTAAAACTTGGGATAACATTTACATATTCGTTTACTTTATTTGATTATTTATTTTACTAAATACCAGTCAGTTAAGTTTCAGTTATGTTGCTGCTATGAGAGAATCAACAAATAAGTTCAAAAAGAGTAAAGGCATAGTTCTTTATATCTTATACGCATCCATTGTACATTGTCTATCAATAGCAACCATCTTCCTTAGTTACTCCCACATCTTCGTATGTGCACTTCATCGCAATACCCACATTCTCTGGTTCCTGAGAACAGATTAATTGAAAGGATGCACTGTATTATAAAGTGCAATTTGCCTAGAAAGAAGCTTGCCATCTCGCTCATTAATTTTACATTACCATACTGTGCTTCTATTGATGTTATCACAATGCTGTCTACAGCTACTTACTGCGATTGCAAAAATACACAGATTGTTCTGTCATTAAAAGAGTAAGCGATTTTTTGAGTGATGCAAGGAAAGGAAAAACTTTTACGATCATTTTCTCTGGTTATAGCAAACTGTTGTACAATTCAGTGTGTGTTTATATGTAAACAGTCATGTACAATATACATTGATCTGGTAGAGTTACTTCATTGCTCTTGTACTATTGACCTGTTTAAGATGGCTCGCTCTCCGGCAGAAAGTTGGCTTAATGACACATAAACAAAAGAGACTATTGACATTGTTATAAAGATGTGACTCCATCTCAATTCTCTCTCTTATTTCTAAATCATTGAAAAGTGGATGAGAAAGAATGGCCATAGTATAACCACTAACATAGTTGTTTTTGTGTAGGATTTAGTATATCTCTACATATTAATATACAAAAAAATAAAACCACCATAGAAAAAACTTTTGATACAAAAATAGTAACTTTCTGTGGAAAAAGCATTAGAGTGGGAATCAGAAAAAGGGTTTCAGGTCCCAATCTGTGAATTACCTGTGAAACACTGTGGGCAAGTGTAGCTTCTTGCTCTGTCAAGAGCCTGAACTTAATAAATAAGACAAACCTTTGTGGGACCAGAAACTCTACCACTTACACCATCAGCAAATTACTCCCTGACTCTCAGTTCTCATCATCTATAAAACTGAGGCAATACTATTATCCAACTCATGAGGTTGTTGTAAATATTATATGCAATAATGCATGCAAAGTGTTTAGCATGGTATCTGGTAGATAATAACATCCAATAAATAATAGTCATCATTATTCTTATTGAGATGTTACTTCTGGATGGCAAATTCTTCGGTTCTATAAAATAACTGTTTGAGATCCCATCTGAAGGTCCATCCAGGCACGATAGTTTGTAATTGGACTAGAAAATGCTTATAGTTTACAAGAGAATTCCTCACAAAAAGATTCAAATAAGAAAAATAACATGTCAGCTCATTCACAAAAATATTAACCTCTGTTTTAGAAACCTCTATTTATTTGAGGTAAAGATCTGATACTAAAGATAATGTGCAGGAATTAAGATTATGTTTTTCTGTATTTATTTCTTTATTTTTCCCAGTACAGTATGACGTTTTGGGCATTACGTCTTATTTATCTTTGGAATCCCAATGTTCAACTCGTTGGGTGATTTAAAACAAATATATAAATGAATGAATGATTTAATTATGGGAAGAAGCAGCCTAAAATCTCTGCCTTTGTGTTGAATATAATCAAGTGGTAGACACTTAAAAAAAAAAAAATGTATAGAAGGGGTAAAAGAAGCCTTGGGCTGAAGTTTGTAATTTTGTTTAGAATGGCCAAAGAAAGACACTCTGAGGATGTGACATACGAGTAAAGAGAATAACATGAGGGAGTGAGCTACTTTGATTTCTATGGGAAGCATGTTTCAAACAAGGGAAAACAGGTTCAAAGGCTCTGACCGGGGAATCTGATTAGTGTAATAAAGGAGCAGGAAGACGGGTTTAGTCAAAATGGAGGAAGTAGTGGGGAGAGTGGCAAGAGATGCCATCAAATAGATAATGGGGAGGAGGAACAGAATACGTGGGGTCCTACAGGGCCTTTCAGTTAAGTAAAGAGAAAAGATTTTGGAGTTTGAACAGAGAGGTAACATGAACAGATTTGTTGATGACTTTGACTGCTATGTTGAGTGTAGTTGGGGGTGGGGAAGTAAGGGAAGAATAAATGACAACAGTTAGGATGCTATTGCTTCTTAGATATAAAAGAGATAATGGGATCTTGGGCCATCATAGTAGAATGGATGAAAACTAGTCACACACAGGGTAAATGTTGAAAATGCAGCTGTAAGATTTTCTTACAGACAATATTTGGAATAAGAGAAGCAGAGAGATCTAAGATGAGTAACCGGAAGGCAGTGGTTTCCATTGGTAGGCTGGGATGTTAAGATCATGGGAAAAATGGGTTTGAAGGGAAATATTAAAATTTTTGTTTTTACTTGTTTGGTTTGTGGTACATAGTAGACATCTAAGTAGAGTGCTTAATCGAGTGTTAAATATAGAGTCTGGAGTTCAGGATAGAGGTTACAACCAAAGGTATAAATTGGTATTGATCGCTGAGTAAATGATACTTAAAGCTATGGAACTGAATGAATAATAAAGGCAATGTATAGAGACAGAGAAGAGAATGGTCCGAAGATTGAGCCTGGGAACACTTGACTGTTTAGAGGTGGGTTTCTCTAAAGAAAAACCAGCAAAAGTGTCTGAGAAGGGTTAGTTAGTCAGGAAGGGGGAAAACCAGGAAAGTGGAGTACGGAAGTCAAATCACAAAATGCATCAAGGAAGAGAGCATAGACAACTGTGTTAAGAGATGCTGTAGGTCAGACAAAAAGATGGCTAAGAATGGACCATTGGAATTAGCAACAAACATGGAGGTCGTTGGTGACCTTGATAATGAAAGTTTTTGTTAAATGGTGTGAGCAAAAGCCTAAAGAAGGAGATACAAGAGAGAATGAATTGAGGGAAATTAGAGTGTGTATGGGAAACTCACAGCTTTTATTAAAAAGAACAGACGAGAAACAGACTGGTAGCAATAAGAGAAATGGTCTCTAGAGAGTGTTTTTTGTTTTTTTCTAAAATGAGAGAAATAATCACATATTTGTATGCTGATGGGAGTAATCTACTGGCAAAGAGAAAATGATGATGTAGTAGAGACGAAAATTATTAGAACACTCTCCTAGTTTGAGACAGGGCAAGATCTAGGGACAAGACCTTCAGCAATGAAGACGAAGGAAAAATGGGCAAATTGAATCATATGGTTCTTTATTTTAATTCTTTTCTAATGATGAAAATAGATTGGCTTCTTTCTTAAATTTTCCAATGATTATCAGAATAACCCTGGAGTGATTCTAAATTACAGATGTTATGGAAATAATTTTAACTGAACAAATAACACTTCACCTGACTTTTCTGGCATGCACGTATTGCCTAAAATAAATTATTCCTAGATATAGCACACTTCTGGAACCAGACATGGAACAGTGATTTTTGAGAATAAACTTTCAAATATAGGTTTACTATATAGCTTATTCTCTCTTCACAACAGCAATCTGTAATAATATTTCATATCTGAATTATCTTTCTATATTGTGAAGCAATAGCCTTTAAAGTCCCTTTTGACGACACGCCATCTTCTCAGAATGCTAACAGTCCCTATCATATAAGTTATTTACTTAGGACTTTATTAACTGGAAACTTGTATTGTTTATTTTATGTATGTGTGACATATATAAGTGTGTGCACACATATCATTGGACATATTACACTAATTGTAGAATTTGGGCCACATTTGCTTATATTTCTGCATTTCTAATGATGACTGAAGCAGTGACATAAAACCAAACAAAACCAGGAAGTTTCTACAGAAACATCCATTGTCATATAGTCATATAAACAGAGGTAGAAAATAAATATAAGCATAAATCCATGGAGAAATAAGTCTCCTGGACTAATAGAAACCAATGGCAAGCGTATATGCATTCTTCAAAAAAGAGGGCAACTTTCCAAGAGTAATATCCGATCATTTGTAAAAACAGTATTTTTCTTTTAAAAATTGGGCAAAAATTTCCTGACAAAGAAAGTACCTGGAAACTATGAAGTGCAAATTATTGGTAATGAATAGCTTCTTAAAATGTACTAAAAGTATGCATTTTGTTAACATTTCTTAGTTAGGTTTTGTTGGCAAAATTTACAGTTTATTATAGAACAATTGAGAAATACAGAAAACACAAAGAAAAAACTTTATATCGTCATTTGAAGACCATGTGACAAATAATTCACTAACACTTTATTATATCATCACACTATATATTTTTCTACTTAGTTGGCATTTTATAGTACCTGATACATAACATGGTTTTTTGACATCATTAATAATGTAACATGAATGGCCTTCCATGTCATTAGTAGTTTTCTAAAACATCACTTCTGTTTCACTGATACACCATAATTTATTTTACAAATTCCCTATAATTGGTCACTAATGTTATTTCTAAATTTTTCATTAAAATAAACATTCCTGTAAACAAATTGCCCAAATTAAGGCTATTTCCTTAGGTTAAATTCTTTAAAGTGGAATTAGTTAGTCAAAGGTTTTTAAGCATTATAAAGCTTGAATATATACAACCAAATGGTTCTACGTAAAGATTGGGTAACTTACACTTATCCCAGAGTTTGAGAAAATATTGTTTTCTCTGTAATCTGATATTAATCTGGGGATATTTCCTCCTCCTTTTAAAAGAGAATAGTATCAATTTTGAAAAATTTGAAAGATAAAAAATATCTCATTGTTTTAATTTGCATTTCTTTGAATGATGGCAAGTTGGACATTTTTCAAATTTTCTGGTTGTTTATAGTTCATATTTTGGAAATTCTTGTTTAAGTCTTTTGCCTTGGTATGGTCCTTTTTCTATTAATGTAGTCTTTTTTAACTTTTCATTTGTATGTTTATACATTAGGATATCAGCCTTTTGCTCTCACACATGTCATAAATATTTTTTGTTCGTTTTCTCTTTAATTGTATTAAAAGGTGTTTTCTCATGTACCCAATTTTTAATGGCCAAATCCATTGGTTTTTAGGTGGTAAATGTTTGTATCTTACTTGCCAGCATCCATTCCCTCGTCTTAACCAGCACTCCAAATTCCTTTCTCTATTCCCATTGGGTATAGTCTAGTGGGACTGTAATTATAAGCCCCACCTTCCTTAGCCAGAGGGTGGATATGTAATAAAAAAAATTAGGCCCATAAGATATGCTGTCTTTGAAATTTAAATTTTTAGCTGAGGAAAAAGAAACTGAAAAAGGTTTGAATTCTTCATCCAACTCCGGTTGAAGTGTCCTGACCATACTGTTTCCTGCTACAAAATTATTCCTATAATTTCGATGTCCTAGTCTCCAAAGCTCTTACAGTAAATGCCATCCACCAAGCCTGCCTATATCTGAGCATCCACTCTGTGAGTTCTTGATATTAATCCAATGACTATCTCTTTCCTTACTGAATCAGTCAGTGTAAGTAAGGCTGTAGTAAGGTAACAAAGAACACAACAAAGCTTACCACAGTTCTTTCTCACTCAACTTCTGTGCTCTCAAGAAAACTCAGCTCCTCAAAGCCATGTAGGACCCCTGCTGACAGAACTTTAATATTAATACATGCTTTCATGGTTATTGCAGCAGGGAAAATAGTAAGTTAAATCTGTTTGAAATTTTCTGCCCAGAAATAGCACACTTTTCTTTGGTCAAAGCAAGTTACATGGCCAAGCCAGATGTTACGGAGGCAGAGAAATATAACCTTTCCCAAAGGAGAAATAGAAAATATTTGGAAACTATATTAGAGTCTACTATACTCAGTTAATCCGAGAGAATTCCTGTTGTTTATATAGCCAAAGCACCCTCAATGATTCAATTCTACTTTTGGAGTTCTATCTTTGATATTATTTAGCAAGCCTTTCTAATACCAAAATTTTAAAAATGTTCCTTGGAATTATCATAGTTTTTTAGAGTTTTTAATCCAAATTTCCCAAATTGGTGTTATATTTAAAAATAAAAATAGTTTTACATAATTATGCCAAATGCAGCATTATAATACAACTTGTGAAATCACAATGCACATTAGCATCATTTTTAGAATTTTTGCAGTAAGAAACCAGTTTAATTTAGTTTAATTTGGCACTTCCAAAACTTATGTAGCCATAGAACTGTTTTTTCATGTTAATTCTATTACAACCCCACGGGTTAGTGTTCCTTTGAGTACGTTTAGGAAATGCTGTTTTCTTTTATTTGGAGTTTATTTTGTTATCCAGGAGGTAGAGCTCCACATTTTTAATCCAAAAAGTTAACCAGTTGTTTTAGCACCATATATTAAATAAATCTTACTTTACCTAGTAGTATGTTATTTTTATCAGACACCAATTTATCTATACTAGGATTTGTTACTGAGGTTTATATGCTGTTTTAGTAATTTTTTATTCTTCTGATACAAGCAATATATTGTTTTAATGTTTACAGTTTTTTCATGTTTATCTGTTACTGTATGTCCCCTACTACTCTTCAGTTATTTTTTTGCTTATTTCCATTCAATATTCCACAAAACTAGAGTACCTGCTAATGCAAGAAATTGTGATAGATGAAAGAATATACAGTTGAATAAGTCAAGGAAGTCTGCATACATGGGGCTTATATTTTGGCAGGATGTATATTCTTTAATCATATAATTATGCATATCATTAAATAGAATTCTGGCACATTCTTTAAAGCAATATAGAGACATAAAATTAAATAAGAGGTGATGCACTAAAGTCTTCCTTGAAATATATGATGTTGAACAGGTTTTTAAAGGACAGCAAAGACATAACCAGGGGAATAGGAAGAGAGAGATATTCAAGCAGATGGAATAGTGAAAACTTTGAGGTGGAAACACACTGTCATTTGGGAAACTAAAACCGCCATGCCCAGAGTATGGAATGTGTCAGGGGCAGGAGTCAAGATGTGATTGGTGAGGTCAGTGGGAGCTATGTGATATAGGACCTTGTAGACTATAGGACGATAGAGCTCTTATTTTAAGTGCAATGAGAAGCTATGGAAGGATTTTGAGCACTGGAGTTCCAAGAACAGATATTCATCCCCCTTATTATTGTTGTTTAACAAAAAAATAAATCAGGGCTACAGTCAGCAATAGTTGAAACAGTAGACCAGTTAGGAGGCAATCCAAGAAATGGTAATTGTCTGGATGATAGAAGAGATGACATAACATGCAGAGACACAAAATATTTAGGAGAGAAAACCAATGGATTTGATAATTTATGGGATTTTCACAGATCAGTTCAGAACCCAAAGCCCATTGTGATTTGATTTGGATTGAGTTCAATCTATAAATAGATTTGTGAGCGGTAAATATTTTGTACAATATTGGTTCTCTGACCAGGAACAGTTTGCTTTTCATTTATTCATGCTTTCCTTCATGCCTCCTTCGCAATATTTGCTTGTCTTCTGCATGTAAATCACAGATATTTCTTGCAAAGTTAACTTTTAAGAGTTGTTTTCTTGTTGCTGTTATAAATTAGACTCTTTTTTCCAAATGCATTTTACCTGATTGCCACTTTATCTGGTATACAAGAAAGCTTTTGGCTTTGGTGATTATTTTTTAACTCACTACCTATAATAGTGTTATTACATCTAGTTTTTTCTAATCGATTATTTTGGGGTTTCTCCTGATAATGATTACTTAATTTCTCTTTTCCAGTGGTTATATCTCCCTCTGCCAAACTCCTTCTCCAGTTTACTGCACTGACAAAAAGTTCTAGAGATAATGGGACATATTCTTGTCTTATTACTGGCTTTAAGTAAAATGCAAAGTGTAACAGTTTCTAGAGAATTGTCCATAGGCTTGTAATATACTAGCATGGTTACACAAATAAAGGATTCAACTGAACTTGAAAACACCGCTTTGAGCAAGGACAAATTGATCCTGTATTGCTTTTACTTTCTCAGAAGCTCTCATGTGTTAATGTTCATTTTGAGTATCCAAAAAAGAACTTAGCATACAGCATTTTCTAAATGTATTTGAACTCATATCCCTTTCCTTCCTCTTCAGTATCTTTTAAGTCTCATATTTTGTGGGACACAAATTTGGAAGATGCTACCTAGTTATTTCACCATTGTTTTTCTCTAGACAGCTTTGGTTGTAAGAAAGGACTGCTCAATGTAACTAGTTT
Organism: Rhinolophus sinicus; assembly: GCF_057876585.1. Taxonomy (NCBI): domain Eukaryota; kingdom Metazoa; phylum Chordata; class Mammalia; order Chiroptera; family Rhinolophidae; genus Rhinolophus; species Rhinolophus sinicus. Next base: position 132,166,818 of record NC_142501.1, read on the forward strand.
TCCCAATCTTAATCCCAAATTCCTGGAACAGGTACTCTACTGGCCCAATGAAGGCCAGGAATTCTCCTCATTCCCAAGCCTGGGGCAAGTCCTACATTCATGTCCCTATCCCATGGGCACCCCAAGATTGAGAAGGGGCAATTCACATTTCACCAAATTTTGTGAAGTCAGGCAACCAGGCAAAGCATCTCTGTCCTTCCATCATGGATATGAGGCTTACTCAAGAGATGCCTAGAAAAATCCCAGGTGGATTGCCTGATTTGTCCCTGGACAGGTCCAAACCATTAGACTCACTTAAAAACAAAGGATTGAGTCATTTACCTTCCATTTTTAACCCCATGATCTATGCTTCAAGAATGATCTAACCACTTGATATATGGTTAAGGCTGAGTGAAGATTGCACAAGAGGGAATAATAAATACCCATCTTTTTACTGATGACACAATTCCAATGTAGTCCTTGTCCATATATTACAGTTTTCCAAAATTTTAACCTACTCTTTTAGAATTAAATAAAAGCTCATTATCATCCTTCACCTAACACGGTAGTTTCTTTAAATCTCATATCAAAGCAATCTGTTCACATATAAAGTTTAACACAAGTTGAATGGATGTGTTAGAAGAAAAATACATACCTCTACCACTGCCTGATATGGAAACCTACAGGTAAGTTGTCTGGATTGAGACCACAGTGCTTCAATAATGCAACCATTATATAGGAAATGGTGTGCTTTTTAAGATATTAACCATCTGTAGCAATAATTACAATAGCAGCCCTGTCTTTTTTTCCTAGTGACTTGTTCATGGTGCATTTTCCTGCAATTATACTCAAATCATTGTACATCCAGAAAAACCACAAAATATTAATACATATGTTGATGAAAGAATGTCCAGCCTAAGAAAAAAAGTCTTATAAGAGTTTATTTAAGCCAAACTGATAGCAATTGATGGGAAGCAAAATCTCAATGGATTGAGATATTGCTCTGGGGAATGGCAGTTTTTGCAGCTTATTTTACACATTACAATCAAAGGAGGAAAGGTAAGGAAGGATATATGAAAATTATTGGTGGTAGATTAGGGAGGCAGGATAAAGCAAAGCTTTTTTTTTTTTTTTTTTTACATTGGTAGGTACAGGAGAGTTTATATTTACAGTGCATAGAGATGGTCTTTGTGAAACAAGTTAGCAATATGGTCTCCCACTCTGGTATAGGTGGTTGTGCCTTAAAGATGTCTAGAAAAGATGACTCTAATATTTCAAAAGTGTGTTATTTTAGATGCACAAACACAGTAGACAATTTCAAAATTAAACATTGACCCTTGTCAAGGAAGTTACAGGCCTAGGACATAACTACCCATTATAACCAGTTTTTGTTAAAAATTTTTATATTCAGACCACCCTGTGTGGTTATTTTTGTCTCTGGGTTTGTAAGGTCCACCATGCAGGACTCCCCTGAGCTTATCAGGTTTAGTATGTGTCCCCTGTTCCATCACACACACACACACACACACACACACACACACACACACACACACTATATGAATAACCAAAGACATTGCGTGAATGAAGATATTTTTATTGCCACTCATTAAATTGCTGTGTTTGAAATGTCTCAAACAAATGCTTTGAAATAGTGTCAAGCCAAATGTACCCACACAAACAGAAAGGCAACTTAGCTTAAAAAAACAAAGTGCTAACAGCCACCATGCTCTGATTGGAGCCACATGGTACTCTGGGATACCATGTGCTGCTTTTTCCACCCAAATTAACTTGGAACATTTCCTGCCGAGGGTCTCCCTCTTCCATTTCCTTCCTCCCTGGACTTAGAACATTTTACAGGAAACTTGAATGCGCTTTATCCTTTACCCAAGGATAGAGGACAACACAAAATGATTATGATTAAATACAGAAAGCAGATTTATTTTTAATCCCTGAGTTCTCCAGATTACATTTTACCTGTTCAAATACAGATCCACCCAACTATCATCCGTAATCAGTATAATGTTAATTTTCAGGAGGACTATTTGCCCTCTGGGTGTCTGCTGGGAGTCCTGGGCCTGGGTTTGCACTCAAGGTATAAATGCTGGAGCTGCCCCATGTGAGGCTCAGACACCGGAAGTGGAGATAACTCTCACCGGAAACACAGTTTGATATAACACACCGCTGGCCCATGGGGGGAAAGATGAAAATACATTTTACAAAGGAAGAAACTGAGGTGTGAAAAGTTATTTAGCTTGTCCAACATCCCACAGCTTCTAAGAGGTGGAAGAAAGAGTAAGACTGGGGCCTAGCAGATGCGTAAACCCAAGCTATTCCTCCTCCACCATTTGGACTGCTTAACATAAGGTTCCACTTTAGCATAATAAAAGATTACTTCAATCACAAAACAATGAGACATTTATTTCATTAAATGTCAATTTTGCAATATTTAGTAGAGTTTAAAAGCAGAATTTTACTTAAAAAAATACCTTTGCCTTTTAGTTGACTTGAACAAAAAGCATCAATGTTTATTTCATTACAGTAGTTAGTGCCTCCTAAGTGCCACTATAGGGACCATTACAACAGCCCTGTAAGGTATTTTCCCCACGTTATAGAGGAAAAAAATGATCTGATGATAACCAGGATACCCATTTGAATGCCCTGTGGCTTGGCAATATTTGTTGCAAATAAGTACCCGATGAAGAGCATACCCTGCTCCAGCAGGTCATGAGTGTAGGTCACAAAACCCTGAGACTCAACAACTGAGGGTCATATACTGAGCACTCTCACAGGAGCATACATTATTACATTTGCACCTCAATTCTCACCACATTTCCTCCCTGTCCCTGTAAAAGCCTGGATCTTTCCTGCACTTCAAAGGTAGTTAGAAACTGCTTATCTGTTATGAAAGAGAACTCAAGGATAGCAATTCCTAACCAAGAAAACATATGGTCTAATTTCCTGGAAGAAAGAATGGAAGGAAAGGGTTCAAAGGGTACTCAATTTATGTTTAGAGGAAAAAGGTATTGAATAGGGCAATGAGTTGGCTAAATTGTTTTAAAGAATAATTTTAAAAGACAGGTGTGCTGGATCAGGTGTGATATTTCCCAAAACCAGATCACATTTAAAAAAATGTATTAAGGAAATGTATGTCAAAGTGTCATTACTTTGACATTGGAAGTGATAAGGTTAGCCATTCACCCACCACCTCTTTTTTCACCACCTGCCTCCATCCCCCAAATCCTACCATGAGGCAGGATGTAAGATAGAAGTCTATAAGATGATCAATGCCTCTCCCCATTGAAAGAACCCTTTTCACTCTGATCTGGTCAGGAATTTAATCATCTAACCAGAGAAATGAAAAATAAACAAAAAACAACAACAACAACAACAAAAACTGTGGATACAAACCTAGAGAATACTAAGAAAGAGAAAGAATACTAAGAAAGAAACAAACAAACCTAGAAAGAAATTCTTTCCAAGCCATAATCACTGATGGCATGGGATATGAATAGTATATGTATGGAGAAAAGCAAAGCCTCCCTCAGAGTTTGCTAAAGATTTGGTCCTCAAGGCGAATTTTGGGCAAGAGCAGAGGAAGAGGATGAGGATTTCCTCCAGCTGGTTTTAAGGACCCTGCTACATGAAGTACTCACCCCAGGGCCAAAGGCAGAATTGTGAAAAACCACAGAAAAATAAATCTGGTGGAAGAATTTCCACCAGATGGACGCTAAACACAGTGCTTGCCTCCTCTCAAAAACAACAAAAAAATTCAAAAAGACAGCTGAACTATAGAATGACCATCATTGAGAATCACTTGAAATCTTGCTGAAGAAAATGACCACAACTAAGGACATTCAGAAGAAGCTACCTCAAGACTGGTAGGAAAAGCAGAGATGTGGGACAGGCTGGTCACATACCAACAGGTGGCAGTTAAACTTAAAGGGGTATCTTGGCTGTGGAGGTCCCTCCCCACCAGAGGAACAAAAGGTCTCAGCCCCACACCAGTCTTCCTAGCCAGGGTTCCAGTGCCAGAAAAAGGAGTCCCCAGAACTTCTGGTATGCAAACCAGTGGAGATTGTGCCGGGGTGAGACAGAGGTTGGCTTGAGTCCCGGGTGCTCCATTTAAAAGGCCTTCACATGAACTTACTCACTGATGGACTCACTCGCTCTGAGCTCTAGCAACAAGAGCAGCAGTTCGAAAGGTGCCAGGGACATATGGGGAGGAACTGAATTTTCTGGCTCCAGAGCAAGAGCTAGAGGCGCAATTTTCTCCAGACAGAAGTGCTGGCAGAAGATACTAATTCTTGGTTGAGCCTTCCTCCCACCCAGCATGCAGACACAGTTGGGCACCATACCTGAGACTCCATCAAACTAACTTACACCATTGGCCCACCCTGGTGATTCCCTGAGACACAGCCCCACTCAACTTGCAGATCTACTCAAGCCACTTCCAGTGGCTTTTCCATACAAACAGCTTGTTTGGTGCACGCTGTGCACTTTCCTAAAAATCTCTCAAAAGTTCACAAAACCCAGACGAGCAGCATCTGGCCTCAGCATGCCCTATACCTCTTGCTGAACAACCCCAAGCTTGGTACTTATAACTCAGTTCATGGCTTTGATTTTCAAGGCAACTCCAAGTTCAGCATGTAAGGTGGCTATCTGCTGATAGATTTGAGGTTCATGCCAGGTGGCCCTGGGCAGAGCATAGGCTGCAGCTAAACTTAGTCTATGGCAAGGGGCCCTTCCAGGAGGCCCTAGGGTAGGCACACCCAGTGAGGCCCCCTTGGAAACAAAATGGAGCATCACCCAGCTGCCTTTATGGATGACACACCCAAAGGGCAGACTGGGCAGGCACCAGAGCCCTGCTAAAGTGAATCATGCTCCATAGGGTCAGCCCCTGCACAATAGCTCCTCCACTGTAGTCATGGGCAGTTCTCACAACCAATGAGCCAGAGGGCCAATCAATCCCACTGTCATGCAAACAGCAGCCAAGGCCAGCCTATAACAGGAGGACACACACAACCCACACAAGGGACACATCTGGAGCACCTGGTTATGGTGACCAGGCAGACTGCACAACTGGACCCCACAGGACACCTAATACATAAGGTCACTCCACCTAGACTAGGAGACATAGATGCCCTACCTAGCACATAGAAACAAACACAGGGAGGCAGTCAAAAGGAAGAGACAAAGAAACATGTCCCAAATGAAAGAATAGAACAAAGTTCCAGAAAAAGAACTAAACAAAACGGAGACAAGCAATCTACCAGATAGAGAGTTCAAAACACTGGTTATAAAGATGCCCAATGATCTCACTGAGAATTTCAACAAAGAGATACAAAACATAAAAAGGGAGATAGAAAATATAAAAAAGAACCAGTTAGAAATCAAGAATACAATAATTGAAATGAAGAATACATTGGAGAAAATCAACAGTAGATTAGATGAAGCAAAGGATCGAATCAGTAATTTGGAAGATAAGATAGCATAGGACATCCAATCAGAACAGCAAAAAGAAAACAAAATAAAAAAAGATTGAGGGCAGTTTAAGGGGCCTCTGGGACAATATCAAGTATATCAACATTCACATTATAGGGGTAACAGAAGAAGAGTAAGAGCAAGGAATTGAAAACTTATTTGAAAAAAATAGTGGCAGAAAACTTCCCTAATTTGGGAAGGAAATAGACATACAAGCCAAGAAAGCACAGAGTCCCAAAGAAGATGAACCCACAGAGGCCCACACCAAGACACATCATAATTGAAATACCCAAGGTTAAAGACAAAGAGAGAATCCTAAAAGCAGCAAAAGAAAAGCAATTTGTTACATAAAAGGGAGCTCCCATAAGACTGTCAGCTAATTTCTCATGAAGAGCAAGGAACTACAAACAAAATTACTCTACACAGTAAAGCTATCAGTTAGTACTGAAGGACAGATAAAGAGCTTCCCAGACAAGAAAATTATAAAGGAAATTATCAAGAACCAACGCGTGTTACAAAGAATCTTAGAGGGATTTCTTTAAGAAGATGAAGAAGAAAAAAAATGATAAAAGATATGAATAACTAAATGGCCTTAACTACATATCTATCAACAATTGCTTAAATTGTAAATGGATTAAAGGTTCCAATCAAAAGACATAGGGTGGCTGAATGAATAAGAAGACAAGACTCTTACATATGCTGCCTACAAAAGACTCACTTCAGATCAAAAGACACACACAAATAGAAAGTAAATGGATGGAAAAAGATAGTTCATGAAGATAGAAATGAAAATAAAATCTGTGGTAGCAATACTTATACCAGACAAAATAGACTTTAAAACAAAGGCTACAATAAGAGACAAAGAAGGACCCAGCAATCCCACTTCTGGGTATTTATCTGAAGAAACCCAAAACGCTACTTTGAGGGGATGTGTGCATTCATATGTTCATTGTAGCATTATTTACAATAGCCAAGATATGAAGGCATCCTGGGTTTCTCTGAATGGATGAAAGCATAAAGAAGAGGTGGTATATATACAGAGGGTGCCAAAAAAAAAAAAATCTTACACATTTTCTCAATATATACCAGTAACAAAAGATGAATATAAGTCACGTTTGAGTTCTGCCATTAAAAGAGATGCTCAAAGTGGTTACCATCAGCATCCAGACACTTTTGATTACAGCAAACTACTGCTTAAGCAACACTGACCATCTCTTAAAATGTGTATATATATATATATATATATATATATATATATATATATATATATATATATATATATATATTTGGCACCCCCAGTATATAATGAAATACTACTCAGCCATTAAAAAAGAATTAAATCTTGCCATCTGCAACAACATTAATGGACCTAGAGGATATTATGCTCAGTGAAATAAGTCAAACACAAAAAGACAAACTATCTGTGATTTCACTTATATGTGGAATATAAAAAACAAAATAAACAAAACAGAAACAGACTCATAGATACAGAGAACATTTTGATGGTTGCCAGATGGGAGGGGGGTCGGGAGGGTGGTTGTAAATGCGGAGGGTATTAAGATGTACAAATTGGTAGCTACAAAATAGTCTTGGGGATATAGGGTATAGCATAAGTCAATAATATTGTAATAACTATATGGTATCGGGTGGGTACTAGACTTATTGGGGAGATCACTTCATAAGTTATATAAACATCTAATCACTATATTGTACACCTGAAACTAATATAATATTGTATGTCATCTGTAATTGAAAAATACAAAGGTTATTAAAAATTTGGGTCTCAAAAAAGGAGGTATATGCCCTGGATTCTACCTGCTCTCATACCAAACCAGGCTCAGAATTCTCACTAATTCCAACAAATAAGAAATTGTGTTTTTTGCTTTTTGTTTTCCAAAACCCTGATAAATTATGGTGCCAGGATTGAATTACTGACCAATTCATTGCATAGAGAAACTTTATTAGCTATATAGAAACAGCATAGAGTCCTCAATCCATCAGTGGGTTAAGTCATGTGTTAATTTTATTCTTGTTGTCCTTTTCATCTAGAGTCAAGATGCCTGTCTTACTTGGAAAGATCAGTTCTCACAATCATGATTCTATGGCTCATTTAAGAGACCAGGTGGGTAACTCTGCTCATAAACAGCCCAGGCTGACTTCAGTCTGCGTGCACTACACCTGGCATCTGGAAAAATGGGAAATGTGTGCTTTTAATAGCCAGATTACATGTTTATTGCATTCTTAAGTGCAGTCATACATCATGGCCTTTCTGCCTTGGCAGTCACCCTACAAGAGCCTGCAGCTCTTTCCTATGACCATCACCTTTCAAGCACAGCCTTTCTCAGAGAGACCTCTCTGGGGACAGGAACCATGGCTTGTTCATCTTTGTAGCTCATACCCTCTCCCCAGCCACTCGCTCAATTCCCAGAATGATAACTTACACTATTGGTACTCAATAAATATTTATTAGAGTCAATCTGCTGTAACCTTCTTCATGCTAGCACTTTGACAATGCAAAACATCTAAGCCAGTCATCTTGAGAATAACAAAACTGTTTTCCTAAGAATGAAGCATATTTCCAAATAACGCTTGTGAGCTTTTTCTGATTACTACCGTAATACATATTTATTATAGAAATTTGGAAAATTCAGAAAAGCTTAATAAAAAGCAGAATAATTAATGATCCCACATCTATAAAAGAACCACTATTAACATTCTGATGCTTATTCTTCCAGATTTCTTTCCATGCTCCTGTACACATATATACAAAACTGGGACCTTAGTGATTATTGTTTTATAATCCATTTTACATAACTTATGAGCTTTTTCACGTGCATATTCTTGAAGAACATGATTTCTAATGATTGCAATGTGTTCTACCATATGGATGTTCCAGTATTCCACTATTTAACCAATTTCTTTTGTTGGATATTTTGGTTGTTTTTAATTTTCCACTATTATAAATAAAGCTTCAGTGAATGCCCAAGTACATAAATCTTTACACCCATTTAAATTAATCCATACATGAAATTTCTAGAAGTAGAATTGCTCAAAGACTAAAAAGGAAGACTATTTTGAAGATGAAAAATAATATGCAGGCCAGAATCTACCTTTATCCATTTAAGGAGATGAGGAGCAGTTCACAACCTCTTAGCCACAACCTCTTGAATCTGATTTTTTTTTTTTTTTTTTTTTTTTTGATCATGGACCTACTGTCTTATTCTCTATGAGAAAAGTATCTTTTGTTGAGAGTTAGTGCCACATAATGAAAGTAGACTTGGCTCTGAAGCAAGACAGGCTTGTATTCTAATCCTGACACCTTCATTTGTTAGCCCCGTGACCTTGGCAATGCACTGAGCCCTACTTTCTACAAATACAGAAAGAAGATGGGAGAGTGAAGTGTCAAAGAATGCTAGTTAACTACCCAATATTTGTTCTCCCCTTCATCCTTACTATCAGAACCCCGTTTTTCATTTGGGGAGACGTTGTATCTAGTGAATGATAAAGTTAGTTTCCCTTGCAGCTAGATTTGGCCTTATGTAGGAAAATTGTTGTGGGATTTCTGTTAAGTATTCTTTCTTTTACCAGCTCTATTGCTATATAGTTGACATACAACATTGTATAGATGTAAGGTGTGCAATATGATGATTTGATACACACACATAATATTATGGAATGATTACCACAATAAGGTTAGTTAACACATTCGTCACCTCACATAATTACCCTTGTGTGTGTGTGTGTGTGTGTGTGTGTGAGTGAGTGTGTGTGTGTGGTAAAAACACTTAAGACCTATTCTCTTAGCAACTTTCAAGTACAGATGTTCCTCAACTTAAGACAGGGTTATGTCCTGATAAACCCATCCTAAATTGAAAATATCACAAATTGAAAATGCATTTCATACACCTAAGCTACCGAACATCATAGCTTAGCTGAGCCTATCTTAACCGTGCTCAGAACACTTACTTTTTCTGGATGTAACACCATCATAAGTCGAGACGCATCTGTAATTGCCTTCTGCTTCTTCTCTCCAGGAGCAGGAGACAGAAACAGGCATTTTATAGATACGATGGGATGTGAAAACACAAAACACAATATCCAAAAACCACTGGCAACTCAGTACACTTGAGAGTATCGGTTGTTTACCCCCGTGATTACATGGCTGACTGGGCGCTGCAGCTCACAGCTGCTGCCCACCCCCCTAAGAGTATGGTACCTACACGTCACTAGCCCAAGTAAAATTCAAAATTCAGAATTTGAAATACAGTTTCTACTGAATGTATATTGCTTTCACACCTTCATAAAGTCAAAAAATCATGAGTCAAACTATTGTAACTTGGGAACTGTGTGTATATAACACAGTATTGTAAATTGGGATCTATGCTATACAAGGTATCCCCAGAAATGTTCACCTTATAACTGGAAATTTGTACCTTCTGACCAACACCCCATTTCCTCTGCTCCCTATCCCCCACCCCTGGCAACCACCAATCTGCTCTCTATTTCTATCAGTTCGGCTTTTTTAGAGTCCATATATAAGTGAGATCACAGTGTTTGTCGTTGTCTGTCTGACTTATTTCACTTACCATAATCCCCTCAAGTTTCATTCGTATTGTTGCAATTGGTAAGATTTCCTTCCTTTTATGGTTGAATAATATTCAATTTTGTGTGTGTGTGTGTGTGTGTGTGTGTGTTCCATGTGGCAATTTGTGTAAATGTGGCCTATATATACACATTCACATTTTCTTTATCCATTCATCCGTGGAAGGACACTTAGGCTATTTCCAAGTCTCAACTATTGTGAATAATGCACATGGGGGTGCAGACATCTCTTTGAGATAGTGATTTCATTTCCTTCAGATACATACCCAGAAGTGAGATTATTGAATCATATGGTAGTTTTACTTTTAATTTCTTGAGAAAACTCCATGCTGTTTTCTGTAGTGGCTGTACCAATTCACATTCTGGGAAGACTTATTAAAAGCAGGTAAGTTAGGGGAATTTCAGTCCCTCCTTCCTGATGCTTGGAACTTAGATATGATGGCTGGAACTCCAGCAGTCATCTTGGGATCTTTAAAATGAAGCTACACACTAAGAATATTGGGGGGGAAAGCTGGTGCCTGGGTCTGTTGTGATACCACGGAGCAGCCACATCTTCCCTGGACTGACTCATTCACATGGATATAGCTGAGAGAATAAACACTGTATGGTTGAGCCGGCCTAGTTTTGAGTTTTCTCTTATAGGCAGCCAAACCTAATCCTAATTGATGAGAATACCTCTATTACATAGTCATTGTGAGGATAAAATAATTTATTAATATGCCTGGCAAATAACAGGTTTGCAGTAAAGGTTAGGTCCTTTGTCATATAGTTGTGTCCAGTTTTTATTCCCAGAACATGCTAAATTTCTGTTGACCCTCTCTCCTTTTTCCCTTTTATCTCCCAATATGAAATACAGAAGTACCTCCTCCACTGACTTTGGTTGAAAATTTCTTCCTGATAATCTCTTCAGTCTATCTTCTGAAATAAATTTGTCTTTCACTGCGTTCTGCTGCCCTCCTTAAAGCCTATGTTTCCATTGATTTACTGGGATTTCTGGACTCACATACCGCTCTTCTGATTTTCCAACAATTAACTCAAAAATTAACTTATAATGTTTCTCATCAGGACACATTAATCATATGTTGCTACAAAAATTATCATATACTCAGACATATTTGTCCCTGAAGTTCTAATTTACAGGTTGGATTACCTCACAGATCAGATCTGGCAGAGTCGCTGGGCTACAGTCAGAAAACTTCTTCTCAATTTGGAAACCATAAAAATACCTAATTGCCCTTTATGAGGTGCTGAGGACCCATCTACCTATCTATCTACGCACCACTGTCTCCTAGTGGACTGAGAATCTGAAAGCACAAAAAAAGAGCAGGGCCTATTTCTTGAATGGTTGAAATTAAATTAATTTAATGAACCAGCAAAGTGATTTGACTAAATTTGATCAGTTGTTAAATAAAAAGCAGAACAATTGTTTGAATTCAAAAGTATCTTCAAATTTGTTTGTAAGTATATGTGCAATTAGAAAAGAGACTAAGTTATATTTACCATAGCATAGCATTAGTTTTAATAGTGAAAAATTGGGAAAAAATTTAAATGCAACAAGGAATACATAAATTATGTTATAACCATCAGTTACAAAACTTATGCTTATAAAGTAGATAATAACAAGGAAAACATTTGTAATATTAAGAGAAAATTAAAGATGGCATAAACAACATGATCATTCTGCCCATTCTAGTCACTGTTATCTGCTGATATTTCAGCGACCCCCACACATGCATGGAGCATTTGGGCACCTGCGTTGCCATGTTTCTCTCTACCCTAGTTCTACTCAATCTTCCTGGATGGCATGAGTGTCCTAGACCTCCACTCACCTAGTTTATGGGTTTTGAGTTTCTGGAATTCCAATGCCCCTCCATCCTACTTGGCAACCTACTTTCATGATCACTCTGGATCTTATTAGCCAGATTTTTTTTTTTTTTTTTTTTTTGTCTTCTAAATCTTAAAATCTAATAATGCATTTATTGATCAAAATCTCCTGTTATTATGGTCTTATATTCTTGCTCCCCATACGCCTATTCTTTAAACTTATTTCTACTCCAGTCCCCTAACTCTCCATTTTACATCCTAATCAATTCCTTTCCATCCTCCCTTTTCCCCCCCCCAGGTAGTATACCCTTCATTCTCTAGCAATCCTTCCATCATCTGGCCCCTGGTCCACCATCCCCCACTGTCCTATGATGCCAGCCTTGGACTAACCCAAATTTTTGCATCAGGGGTCTTTGGTTCCACTCCTGGGTTTCGAAGCCCCACTGGGGAGACCTGCCCAGTCACACAGACTTGCTTTGAGTTATGGTTCTCCACGTCCACTAAGGTAGTGCTTGCTCCCTGCTCATTCCAAAATGCTCCTAATTCCCTCAGGAAAATGAAAAACAAAAAACCCCTCACATTATCAGTGCTGTCCTTTTGTCCTCCCTTGCTGATTCATTGGAAGCAGTAATGCTTTCCAGACCATCTTATCCCATTCCTTGACGCTGCTCCATCAATTCATTACTACTGCCCATTGTAGTTTCAGCCTTCTGTTGGCCTCAAAACAACTCAGTTTCTTCCATCTCAAAAAGGATGGGATTTTTGTTTTTGTTTGTTTGTTTGTTTTTTATCTCCTGTCCATTCTGGCTGCCATCCTTTACTTTTCTTTTCAGAGCCAAGCTACCTAAAAAACATCAACACTTGGCCTCAGTTTTTACCTCTTTTGCTTACTAACATCTCAAGTCTGGCTTTTGCCTCAAAAAAACTGTTCTTTCCAAGATTTCTACCACCATTTTGCTAACTCAAGGGAAAAATTTAAATCCTCATTTTATTGACTACTATGTAGAATTGATATTCTTTTTTTCATTTGTTGTTCTTAGGTTTTTGTTTTTGTTTCTTTTGGTAACAGCTTTCTTGAGATATAATTCATATACCATACAATTCACCCATTTAAAAGTGCATAATTTAATGGTTTTTTAGTATACTCATAATTGTGCAACCCATCACCAAAATCAATTCTAGAACATTTTTATTACCCCGAAAGAAAGCCCAGACCCTTTAGCAGTGAACTCCATTCTCTTCATCCCCCTCCTCAGCCCAGAGCAACCATTAATCCAATTTCTGCCTCTATAGACTGGCCTTTTCTGGACATTTCACATGTATGGAACAAAAAATCATATAATGTGTGTTTTCTGTGACTGGCTACTTTCACTGAGGTCAGTGTTTTCATGGTTTATCCATGTTGTAGTATGGATCGTTATTTTGTTCCTTTTATGGCCAAGTAATATTTCGTTGTATGAATATACCACATTTTATTTATTGATCCATCAGTTGATGGATATTAGTGCTGTTTCCACTTTTTGGCTGTTATGAACAATGCTGCTACCACCATTTGTGTGTGCACATTTTTGTGTGGACATATGCTTTCTTTTATCTGGGGTATATACCTAAAAATGTAATTGCTTAGTCATATGGTAACTCTATTTTCAACCTTTTGAGAAACTGCCAGACTGTTTTCCAAAGTGGCTGCATCATTTTACATTCCATCCATCAGTGTATAGGATTCCAATTTCTCCACATCCTTACCAACACTCGCTATTGTCTGTCTTTTTTACTATAGCCATCCTTGTGGGTATGGAGTGGTATCTCTTGTGGTTTTGATTTGCATTTCCCTGATGACTAATGATACTGAGCGCTTTTCTATATATATTTTTATTATTGAGTTGTAAGATTCTTTATGTATTCTAAATCCAAATCTACTATCAAATGCATCATTTGCAACTTTTTTCTCCTATTCTGTGGGTTCTATTTTTACTTTTTTCATGGTGTCCTATTAAGAGCAAAAGTGTTTAACTTTGATGAAGTCCAATTTATTTATTTTTTGTTTTGTTGCTTGTACTTTGGTATCCTAGCTAAGAAACTCTACCTTATTCAAGGTCATCAACATTTTCCCATATAATTCCTTCTTAGAGTTTATAGTTTTGGCTATTACATTTGGAGCTTTGATCCATTTTGAGTTAATTTTTGTATATGATGTGTGGTGGGCAATCTTGAACTCTCAGTAGTTGAAATTCTCTCTTCTCTTGGACTTCAACTATAGCTTTTCCCCAGTTTTCAGCCTATCTCACTTCACATTTATTTTGTTTCAATAAAAAGTGCTTCTTCCACACAGGTCTCCACTGTAATTATTGATTCAATTTTGACTCGCTTACTTAATTGTAAGTTTGAGAACAGAAAATTTCCTGTTTAACTTTATATTCACCAAAACCTCTGACAAAGCTTGGAACTCTGGGTATCAATCCATGTTTATGTAAAAAGCATAGATGGCTTCAGGACGAAGGCCTGAAAGTAAAATATAGAATGTATGAGTATGTATGAGATCTGACATGTTTGCAAACTTGTTGCAATGATGTGCTAACCTTTTTTTGATATCAGAGAGATGATTCATTATGAATTTGTACCAACTGGGCAAACAGTTAACCAAGTTTACTATCTGGAAGTGCTCAAAAGGCTGCGTGAAAAAGTTAGACCACCTGAACTTTTCACCAGCAATTCATGGCTCTTGCATCACAACAATGCACCAGCTCACACAACACTGTCTGTGAGGGAGTTTTTAGCCAGTAAACAATAACTGTATTGGAACACTCTCCCTACTCCCCTAATCTGGCCCCCAATGACTTCTTTCTTCACCTGAAGACAAAGAAAATATTGAAAGGAAGACATTTTGATGATATTCAAGACATCAAGTGTAATACGATGACAGATCTTATGGCCATTCCAGAAAAAGAGTTCCAAAATTGCTTTGAAGGGTGAATTAGGCACTGGCATCGATGCATAGCTTCCCAAGGGGAGTACTTCAAAGGTGACCATAGTGATATTCAGCAATGAGATATGTAGCACTTTTACTAAGATGAATTCACAAACTTAATTGGCAGACCTCATATATACATACACACAGATACGTAAATATAGATCTTGCTGTTTTTAAAATTTCTGTTTTCTTTTTTTAAATTTTTTAAGAGTTTTATTAAAATATAGTTAACATACAATATTATATCAGTTTCAGGTATACACCATAGTTATTAAACATTTATATACCTAAAGAAGTGATCATCATGATAAGTCCAGCAACCATCTGACACTGTACCACGCTATCACAATATTATTGACTATATTCCCGATGCTGTATACTACATCCCCAAGACTTCTTTGTTTTATACCTGGAAATTTAAAACTCTATTCCTCTTCACATCCCCCCCTTTTCTAAAATTTTTCAATTACAGTTGACATTCAATATTATTTTATATTACTTTCAGATATACAGCATAGTGGTTAGACATTTATATGATTTAAGAAGTGATCACCCTGACTAGTCTAGTACCCACCTGACACTATGCATAATTATTACCATATTATTGATTATATTCCCTATGTTTTAATTTGCATCCCCATGACTATTTTGTAACTACCAATTTGTGTTTCTTACTTCCTTCACTTTTTTCACCATCTCCCAACCCTCCTCCCATCTACCACCCCAATAAATCTAGTACCCATCTGACACGAAATATAGTTAACTATATTCCTTATGCTATTCCCTGTATCCCTATGACTATTGTTTAACAGCAAATGTGTACTTCTTCATCCCTTCCACTTTTCACCCATCCCTAACTACGCTTCCATCTCACAACCATTAAAATGTTCTCTGGATCTATGAGTTTGTTTCTTTTCTTTTGTTTGTTCATTTTGATCTTTAGATTCCATTTAGAAGTGAAACCATATAACATTAGTCTTTCTCTGTCTGACTTTAGTCTTTCTCTGTTTGATTTACTCCACTCAGCATAATACCCTCTAGGTCCATTCATGTGGTTGCAGAGGGCAAGATTTTATTCTTTCTTTTTTTTTTTTTTTTTATGTCTGAGTAATATTCCGTTGCTTATATTTACCACCTCTTCTTTATCCATTCATTAATTCAAGGACACCCAGGTTGCCTCCACATCTTGGCTATTGTAAACAATGCTGCTGTGATGAACATATGGGTGCACATGTCCCCTTGAAGCAGTGTTATGGGTTTCTTTGCATAAATACCCAGAAGTAGGATTACTAGATCCTTCTTGGTCTATTATTATAGCCTTTGTTTTAAGGTCTATTTTGTCTGGTATGAGTATTGCTATCCCAGATTTTTTGTTTCTTTGTTTCCATTTTTATGAAATATTTTTTTCCATCCCTTTGTTTTCAATCTGTGTCTGCCTTTCAATCTGAAGTGAGTCTCCTGTAGGCATCATAAGTAAGGGTCTTATTTTCTTATCCATTCAGCCACCCTATGTCTTTTGATTGAAGCATTTACATTTAAAATAATTGTTGATAGATGTGTGTTTATTGTCATTTTATTATTCATATTTATTTATTTATTTATTTATTTATTTATTTATTCTTAAAGAAGTCCCTCTAAGGTTCCTTGTAATATTGGTATGCTGTTGATTAAAAAAAAAAAAAAAAAAACCTTTAACTCTTTCTTGTATGGAAAGCTCTTTATCTATCCTTTGATTCTAAATGATAGCTTTGCTGGGTAATCTTGGTTGTAGATCCTTGCTTTTCATCACTTTGAATATTTTGTGTCGATTTCTTCTAATCTGCAAAGTTTTTGTTGAGAAATCAGCTGATAATCTTATGGGAGCTCCCTTGTAGATAACTAACTGCTTTTCTTTTGCTGCTTTTAAAATTTTTTCTTAGTCTTTAAACCTTTGGCATTTTAATTATGATGTGTCTTAATGTGGGCCTCTTTGAGTTCATCTTGTTTGGGACTTTCTGTGCTTCCTGGGCTTGAATATCCATTTCCCTCACCAGGTTAGGGAAGTTTTCCATCATTATTTCTTCAAATAGGTTTTCAATTCCTTGCTCTCTCTCTTCTCCTTCTGTTATCCCTATAATGTGAATGTTGGTATGCTTGATATTGTCCCAGAGGCCCCTTAAACTGTCCTCAGTTTTTTGAATTCTTTTTGCTGTTTTGATAGGGTATTTTCTGCTACCTTCTTCTAAATCCCTGATTTAATCCTCCGCTTCATCTTATCTACTGTTGATTCCTTCTAATGTATTCTTCATTTCAGTAATTGTATTCTTGATTTCTGACTAGTTATTTTTTTTCTGTTTTCCATCTCCATTTTTATGTTTTCTATCTCTTTATTGATGTTCTCACTGAGATCATTGAGCATCCTTATAACAAGTGTTTGAACTCTGTGTTTGAATCTTGCGTAGATTGCTTGCCTCCATTTTATTTATTTCTTTTTCTACAGCTTTGTTCTCTTCTTTCATTTGGGACATGTTTCTTTGTCTCCCCATTTTGGCAGCCTCCTTATGTTTCTTTCTATGTACTAGGTAGGGATGCTATGTCTCCCATTCTTGGTAGAGTGATCTTATGTAGTAGTTGTCCTGTGGGGTCCAGTAGTGCAGTCTCTGTAGTCACCAGAGCTGGTTGCTCTAGGTGTGTCTCTTATGTGGGTTATGTGTGTCCTCCTGTTATATGTGAGCCTTGATTGTTGTTTGCATGTCAATGAGAAGGATTGACCCTTGGGCTCACTGGTTGTGAAGACTGACCATAACTATAGTGCAGGAATTGTGTGCAGGGACTGACCCTACAGAGCAGGATTTGCTTTAGTAAGGCTTTGGTGCTGGCTCAATCTGCCTTTTGGGTGTGTTGTCCTTGGAGGTAGCTAGGTGATGCTTCAGCTTGGTCTGAAGCTGGCAATTGGGCGTGCCATTCCTGGGGCCTCCTGGGAAGAGACTTGTAGCAGGCCAAGTTCAGCCACAGCATGTGTTCTCCCCAGGGTCACCTGGCATGAGCCACAAAGCATTCTGCAGATGGCGACCACCTGTGCTGTACTTGGAGGTGCCTTGAGAGGCCAAGCCATGACCCAAGGCCAGCTGTTGTCAGTGTCAGGCTTAGGATTGCTTAGGCAGAGATACAAGCTGAAGCCACATGCTGCTTATTGGGTTTTGTGAACCTTTGAGAGGTTTTAAGAAAGTCTTCAGCATAAGCTAAGATAGGCTGTTTGTACAGAAAAGCCACTGGAAGTAGCTTGGTTGTGCTTGAATGTTGGGTTGGGTAAGGTCTCAGAATCACCAGCGCTGGGTGAACAAATGGTGTTAGCCAGGTTGATGGAGACTCAGATAAGGTGGTCACCTGCATCTGCACATCAGAAAGGGAGAGGACTCAACAAAGAAACAATGGCTTCCACCAGCTTCTCCGTCTGGTAGGAAGCTGCTCCTTCAGCCCTTGCCTTGAAACCAGACAACTCAGTTCTTCCCTGTATGTCCCTGGTATCTTCCCACCTGCTGCCTCAGCACTGGAGCTCAGGGCAAGTTAGTCTGTCAGTGATTGAGTCCATGTGCAGGCCCTTTAAGAGGAGTGCCTGGGACTACAGCCACCCTCCATCTCACTCAGCCACAATCTCCACTGATTTTCACGACCAGAAGTTATGGGGACTTCTCTCCCAGAAATCATGGGCTGGGAAGCCATGTATGGTGCTGGGACCCCTTACTACTTTGGAGGGGACTTCCACAGTGGAGATATTCCTTCTGATTTTTAACTGTCACACGCAGGTGTGAGATCAGCCCATTCTGTGTCTTCGCTCATCCTACCAGTCTCTAGGTGGCTTCATCTGTAACACATTCTTAGTTGTAGGGCTTCAGTTCATCTAGACTTTAGGTGATTTTTAATGACGGTTGTTGTTCTGCAGTTTAGTTGTAATTTTAATGTGGTGGTGAGAAGAGGTAAGCACAGCATTTACCTACTCTGCCATCTTGCCCAGAAATCTCAAACTCTATTCCTGTGTTATCTATAATAAAGATACATCAAAATAATAGGAAACTATCTTTATTTAAAGAAAGTGGGAAAGTAGTTAAAACTTTGAACAAGCAAGAAGTTAGTGCACTGACAACCTCACTAAATTGTGAGATCAAGTAAAATCATGTAATTGAAAGCAACTTTTATTAAAAGCTCTCTACAAATATAAAGTAAAGCTCTAAACAAACTGCAGATATTGATGCCCTTGTCATCATCTAGTAAACTCTGAATTCCTTTAGGGCAGAATTCATTTCATGTATATCTCCAGCACCTAGCATGATGTCTGGCATATAGCACATCTAAATTCTTTTGTTTATTCAAATAATGTCTTCAGTAGCTACTATGTGCCAAAAACAATGCATTGTGCTGGAGATATAAAAAGAAGAAAAGCATAATTTCTACAATCATGACCTTCTGTGCAGTTGAAATAGGGAATAGATTTGTATTCAGCAAAATTAATTCTGCTGTGTTCTTGACATGTTGTCTTTTTAAAAATTCAATTATAATGACACTATAATATATTTCAAGCAATTTTTAAGAAAATTGAAGACAAACAAAGGAAATAGTAGCAAAACTAAAACCTGTCAGACACTTATGGAGTCCCTACTCTAGGTGAACTGCTGTAGAATCTGTGAGGAATGAAGAGATGAGTGAGACCTGGTCCCTGTCTATGAAAGTACAAAGGCTTGTGGAGAAAGGGGTAGACAGATACATACACAGATAGCTATAACCAAGACAAGCTATGAGAAATGGTATAATAGATATTCGAACAAAATGCTGAGCTAATTCAGGGTAGGGCAGGATTGCAAGGAGAACATTATGTTATCTTAGGGAGGTTTCTGCTCAGGTTTGCCTGTTTGGCAACTTAGGCTAGGACAGCTTTACAAATAGATTCGAATATCTGTGTGCCCAGAGGGTATTTCCGCCACAGGGCTCACATTTATGGGAAGATGGTGGCTCTAGGAGTGATAGGTGAACACTGGGCCCATATTAATGTTCAGGGCAAGACCTTTGTATGGATGGGGTTTCCATTTCTTCTGGAACATGAGAGCAGAGCTGCAAGGCATGAAGGGAAGCGGAGGACCATCTATTCCAACTTTCCACTAGGCACATTGTTATTTGTTAAGTCTTTCAATCGCACAGCCTGTGTCCATGCTCAAGGACAAGTGTCCTTTAGACTCCACCCTCCAGCGGACCCACACTTAAAAAAAAAAAAGTAGAAGAAATGTACATTCAATTAAATATAACTCAAACAATCTGTTTTATCAAAGCAAGTTGATCATAAATCAGAAGAATAGGTGCAGGCTAAATTATATAAATGAGACAGGAACTTGGCACTGGCCCCATCTTGGCAAGCTATCATCCTAGGTCTACACAAGGTCAATATGGTAATTCATTTCCTGAAATTACTTAATTCTGCTGTCTGTAACCAAATGGTTATTTATCTTCAAGAACAGAAGCATGTCATTTCAGGTAAAATTGGTATTTTCAAATCTGAATTTACTTTCAGATGGAGTTTTACTATGCCATAGGACTGACTCCTTTACAGAGGACCATTTCTTAAACACCTTAAAGTAGAATTCCATTTACAAAAAAAAAAGAAAAAAAGAAAAAAAGAAAAAAAAAATTCCTTTACACCACCTTTCCTGGAACATAGGAATTACATAGAGCTGCATATATCTTTATAAAGAAAACATCCCAGTGTGGTCAGCAGATAATGTTTGTGCTAAGACAAGTTCCAGAAATTTGAGTGGTAGAAGTCTTTATGCTGCCAAGACAGATTGCTGGAGGTCAATTTTAACTTCTTTTCAAATTATAATAATTAATAACAGATTTCTTTTTCCTGTTATTGACCCAGGCATAAATGCAGGCTTGAAACATAGCCAAAATAGATCTACATGGTGACCTAAAAGAAAGTTTTCCTCTATAGCACCAATAACGTTATTCCAGATTTCTGGCAATGTTTGTCTCAATTGCCTTCCGCCAGCAAAGTGGGCCTACGCACACTATAAAATAAACTCAGAGAATGTTCAGCAATCTGCTGGTGGAGGTGCTTGCTAAGTGAGCATCTCTCCCCTCCATAAGCTGAAGTGTGATCATTTCTCTGTTCACCTCATTTGCATTATCTAATGAAAAATGCACAACCTTGGACTACATTTGAAGCTATGAATTTATTAGACCTTTACAATAAGAAGCCAGACCCAGAATAGATGTCTTCACTGTATACATGTTAAATGAAGCAGTATAACATATACATTATTTGAAGATGTTGATGAAATGCTTTTCCTATTTATAAAAGTCCATGCATTTATTCAATAAACATTTAACAAACGCTAAGAAGATGAGGTAAAGACCTTGTCTTTGGTAGAAAGAGATAAACTGGATGTAGAATGGAGGGCTGGACATGCTGTAAGAGAAATGGATGGGCTCTCAGGAGGAAGGTTGATGCTAAATTAGACCAGAGGATGGATGGACTCTCAACATATTTAGTGTAAAAAGTTGGGGAGATAATCTAACCAGTGACTCTACCAACATCATGCCTTCTTTATTCAAGCATGAAAGTTTATAAATGATGGTCTCTTTTTTTTTAATTAAAGCTTATTGGGGTGACCATTTTTAGTAAAGTTATGTAGATTTCAGATGTACAATTCTGTATTACAAATGATGGTATCTTTAACAGATACAAATCTGATTTCTTTTTCCCTAAAACTAAAGGTATGTTTGGAGTAATCTAGGTGATGAGTTACATGGAAAACTCTTTTTCCCAGAAAAGAAAGGATCTTATTTTATGCTGCTGCATTACATCAGACAGACTTTCTTACTCTCTGCATAGTGCTCACCTTTCTGATGTAAGTTATGAGTTGTGGGTGAGCTGATGATACTTTCCCCTCCTCACTTTTAAGGAAGAAAATGACAGCTATAACCAGGACAAGGCATTGCCATCTGTATGCATTAGACTAAGCCAATTTAATTTTTAGGATAATAGGACTTTCCAAGCCTTCAAAGCTAAAAGTAAGCTGGAGTGCTTGAGGGTCAGGGAAGAGACCGTCTTCCACTTACTCAGATTCTGGAAGCGATTTTTCTCCTTTATGTAAACTACTAAAGTAATGAAAACTATCAGTATCACTGTATTTCCTTTGTGAGATTCTGTTTTGTAACTATATTGAAATATATATTACAACAAAGGAATAACAAAAGGAAAGGTAGGATGATCTGTCAGTGTTGGAGCTAAAGAGAACACACACTTGGCTACAGACTGGGCTTCTGTGTGACAGAGCTTCTGTGTGGAGGGCTATGACTGTCAGAACATATCAAGGGAATCAGGAGATGTCAGCAAATCCAGCATGCTGCGAATGTGGGAAGTAGTTCTGTTTCCTATGGAAGGCATGAGCAAAATCAATCAAATTGGGCTTTAATTAGGACATGAGTCAATCAGGAGACTAAATTTCAAGGCTAATTCTGGCACTGTCCAAAACAAAAACAAAAACAAAAACAGCTCAGTTAGACATTGTCTTCTGGTCCTCAGCTAAAATGGAAGCATCTGCCTAATTAGAAAAAGACATCATTCATCCAACACAAATTAGGATGCTCGTTGATGGAGGTTGCATGCAAAATTACGTGAGGATGGGTAAGAATCTCTTTAACTTCCAAGAACGTGTTTACAGAATTACACAGCCTTTGATGAAATTCACATTGCATCATGCTTGCAGGACTGTGTGAAGGAAGTTATCCTTATCTTTAAATGAACAAATGCCAAGAATATCCTACCCCAATAGCCTCACTCATTGGAGCAAGAAAATGTGTAATTTTTTTTGACTGAATGCACATTTTGCTTCCGTTTTCTGTGTTGATTATATTTGCCAAATTCATTTTTATTGAATTGGTCCAGCTTAAATTTTAATTGGCTTCATATATGACAAAAATAAGTCTTATAACAGTTGTACTGAATTTTTAAAATGCGAAATAGAAAAATAAAATAATGCAAGCACATTTATTCAAGGTGCCAGTTCCATCCCACGCTCTATCCCACATGTATGTGGTTCGAGCCAGACTGGATACCTATCAGTTTAAAGTGCCCAGAAAATTATTACACATGTGACCATTTAAGTAACTTATTTGGTTTAGAAGGAGGAAGATTACCTGCATTACAGCTCTTCATTTTAACTTTTAGCAAGAATTCCTCATGTAAGAATATCTATTAAGAAACTACCTACACATATGGCTTCATAGAGTGATGAACAGACCTCACCTGTGTCTGAGGAAACTGAAATGTCAGTGCCTACAAATAATATATTGTGCAAAGATCATATTTTCTGCACATAGAATTTAGTTTTCATGTGCAGACGAAATTTTAATGAAATATTTTACTTTTCTCTACCAAAACATCATTCCCAGAATATCATTAAGAGGCAAAAAGGCATATACTGTTCAATCATCCTTTTTTTTTTTCAGTTCACATTGCACTCATATTAATATCTTAGGGTTTTATATTAATAAAATGACTATGTTTGGAGTAATGCCTCTAGTTGCCTATGAAAGGTTAGTTAAAGCTTTTGTACTTCTTAATTATGAAATATTTTTCCTCACTTAAGAAAACGTCAGTGTAGTTACTGTAAAGCATGGCCCCAACCTAGATAAGGGCCCAACAGGTGAAAGGCTGTAGGAATGACTCAATCTGCAACACAAAGTAAAGCAGTAAAAATGGTCCAACCAAGAAAATCTCTCCTGTTCCCCTCCCAATCTCCTTTACGGAATGCAGCCCCAAACCCTCAGGATTCTTAGAAGAGAAAATATCCTTTCTTTAATATTTCCATGGAAGATTGTTAGAGGGCAAGGAATCACCTGCCCTTGTAGGAACTCATAGCAGAGAACTGGGTATAGACCAAGTCTCCAAGTGCACGCCACAGAGGAGGTAGAAATATTGTGCATTCACCCTTGCTCCTGATCTTCAAGCCTCTTTCTGGCTCTAAAATATACCTCAAATACCCTCCCCCAGTGTGACCTAAACTCCTCTTTCCCTAACCTAAGATGTAATTCTACCATTCCATCCAACTATCTTTATCTCTTCCAAAATATGCCCCAACAGAATTCCTCACCTCTTTCATTATCAAAATTTCTAACATTTGCTCCTTTGACCAAAATACCATAATGCCTGTGTTCTCTCCATTTTGTGTGTGTGTGTGTGTGTGCAACACATTGCACATCCCCTGAATTGAACAGTGTTGAGATGTTGATAGAGCCAATCATAGTTCTGTTCCACCTGCAGCTAACTGGCCTGCCCTCCACTACCACTCAGCACTACACTGGGGCTGCTCTTTGTCTAGAGATGACCAGTGTGATAAGACAAACGGAGGCATCCCACCCAGGACCCAGCTTTGTGTTATGCATAGCCCTGACCAACAGGGTCAAAGGTAAATAGCTAACCAGATGGTTTTTGGAGATTTAAGCTGGACATACAGGGAATGTTCAGTTGGTATCAATAGTAGAATGGAACAAAGGGAAGGAGACACGTCATGACAAAGAAATTGTGCAGATCTTAAGAAAGCACTTGATCTATGCCTATTTCCATGGCCTCAATACTAGTTGACATCTATCCTGAGTGAGTCTGTTCCTTAAAATAGAAAATGCCTAATTAATTGTGTAATAACCCATCCATTTTCTTTCCACACTTTACCTTCTTCTCCCTTCCCCCCCACCTCCAGGAATGCCAACACTACTGCTGATGATTCTAGAACCTTCTTCCCCTCCCTCTACCCCTGCTCTTTCAGCAATGCATCCCCCCATCACCATCCACAGAGGTTGTTAGAGACAGCTAAAGTCAACAGTCTTATTCCATCTGTTGAATGCACAATAAATGTTCTAAAGACACCTTAGTTAAAAAGCATTGGCTAGCTGAATGCATGTGAGAACAGTTGGGAAGATATGCATGACATATAAAGGGGAAGCAGTTTTTGGAGACTGTATCTAGGAATGTAGTAGGGAAAAATGAACATGTATTAGCTTAACCAGTTTCACAAGGCAGCAAGTGAAGAACATTGGGGATAAGAACCAATGGTTAAAACATGATTGAAGTAGTCTTTGGAGGCCTGTGGTAAATGGGAACGAAAGGCCAAGTACCATGTGGGAAATGGGATATGGATGTGAGTGAAGATGGTTCTAAATGATGACAGTTTTCACCTTGCTGAGTTTAATTAGCAGATTATTTTTCCTGGAAATTTTATTTTTATGTTTATTCCAGGTTCCTGATATCTGACTAAGAACAATGAAACCATCCAATCGTAAATTGTGCTCAGTAGTGGTTAGCACTATGCTTGTCTGTGACTTATTGTCTGAGCCATCCTTACCACACCAACAACAAGAGGCAGATGGCTTTGCTGTAATATTGCAGTTTCGTCCACTTTGATAAAGGGTAGAGCCTGTAATGAACTAAAAAAAGATGAAATTTGTGTTTTTATAGTAAAATAAATGGCTTTTATCTTTTTAAGCCAGAGACACTCTTTCCCAAATCTCTTTTAATTTGATTCAACTCTGAAAATTCATCCCATTTCCTCCCACTCACTGGAAAATAGTATTTTTATTTAAAAGATGATGTAGGTACTTTTTTTCTCAACTCAAGTCTTTATGTCCCAGGAAACAATACAGTCGACTTACAATAGTTTTGAGGTATCTCTTCACCTCTTTCCCAGCTATAACACAACCAATTGCTAACTCCTTCCAAACAACTCATTGTCAGCAAAATGCATAGATACCAGGAAGAGCCCACAGATTAAAATTTTATTTGCTACAAAATGCAAGTACGTGAATGGAAGAGAATCAATCAAAGTGGACTTGGCATTAAAATCCTCATGAAGGAGAAAAACCTATCTATTTATATTTACTTTGTGGTGGAAAATATCCCTTAAAATCAATCAATCAACAAAACCACAGAAACTTCTTGATGATGCATGAAATAAATGAAAACATCCTTGGCTATACTCTAATTTTATAATTATCTCAAATTTCTCATGACAAAATTAATTGTGTGTGTGTGTGTGTGTCCATAGGTTTCTCAAAGAACTTGCAGAAAAAAGAGTAGCGTGAAAAGCATCATGATGTCAAAGACTATTAGAAACTTTTAAAATACTGGAAATAACGGAACTAGACAATGTGCACAAATTTTTGTCCTTCACTTCTTAAACAAAGTGCTACTCTATCCACATCATACTCAGTTCTCTTCTTTCTCCAGTTCTCACACAGTCACCTCATGCTTGGAAGAGGAAATGTTCATATGAAATAGTACAAAACAAGAGGCTGATCATTCTGGCTCTGAGAAGATTGCCACATGCACAGAACTTGAGGGGCAATGCCTGGCCAATAGGCAGGAGTCTTGTCAGGCCCAGACATCAAGCCACAGCAGATGGTCCTGCTGCCTTCCTGGCCACTCTCTAATCCCTCTGAAATAGAGCTATCCTGGTTAAATACACATTTTACCAGTCCTGGAGGCTAATGCCCACTGCTCCCTCCAGCAGACAGCAGAACCATGTAGAGGTGAGGAAAGCCACAGCACCCCATCTGTGGTCCACAGAAGCTGTTCTAGGAAAAGGGTGTAGCCAAATTTCAGTCGGGTCCACATTTGGTCTTTGTTTTCAAAGGTGCCTTCAGGCTACAACATTTTTACTCATCTTAATTTTGTGTGGTTTTGGGAATAAAAAGTATGCCCATTTCCTACAAAATTGCTTACAATGTCAGGCAGTTTCAGACTAACATCAGTTGAGCAAATATTTATCTGATAAGAAACTTTTGCCTTCCCATTGCATAGCATGAGTTGTGATCTCTTGTAAGGAATACGTTATCTGTTCTTGGCTCCATTTACCCTGACATAATAGAAAATTTTTAGTAAGAGTATGTTATTAGGTCTCTGAAGTATGAAATGTTCTGATATCTGATACATCAGAATGATAATTTATAAGGAGAACAGGTTCTGGTCCCTGGGTACAGGTAGCGTATACAAAATTAGTTGACTATCAGCTATGTGCATCTAGAATCAACAGCTCTCCCAGTTGGCCCATCTTCCCCCTTTCTGGTTAGCTGGTCTGTTAATGGACAGTCTCTGCCTTAACATCCCTGTGTTAACATCTTGCCTTCAACATATAAAGTGAAACAAAGTGGTCTCTTCTAATGCCCAATGCTCTGAAGTAATCTATTCACTTGTACCTTGGCTAAAAATGTCTTCCAAAATACCCACCTAAAAAATCTTCTCCCCACTTAGTCCCTATTATATTAAAAAAGAAAACAATCAAATATTTACCCGAGTTTAGCTATGTGAATCACTGAGGCATAACATCATACATGATTCATCTATTGCACACAAGTTGGGAAAGGTCTAAATGACACAAAGACAAATTGTTAGTGTTATTCAGAAGAAAAAAGTGATATTCTACCTAAATACTTAGGACACAAAAAATATTTCACAAATTGTTTTTTTATATCCTGATTTCTGTCCTAATTTTACCAGGTAGAGTTGACTTACTGAGTAAAGAAGAAAGCAGCTTTCCAGTTTGCTCACCCACAGTAGGTACACAAGTCTAGAGACAAGTATTTTGCAGTTTTCAGGTTTGTACGTTTTGGTAAATGGATCACAGAAAAACCTTTATTTATACCATTTCATGCATATCAAATATTTAGTTTTCTATATCCAACGGAGATTGATTTGTTGTTGTATGACAGGCATTGAATAGCAAAATAATACTGAATTTTTCCTTCTTGATTTTAATAGATCCACTTTTTTTAACTTTGGAAATGTATTGTATATTGGGCTTGTGCAAACTAGATTATTAGATTAACTATTCATATCACAAATATTAAGGCTCTACCACCCACTAAGTACCAGGAAGTAAGAAGAAAAGAAAATAAACGGTGGTCTTTGCTTCACACAGTTCCCATACTACAAGGGGCTAAAGACCAACACTACCCTTTTCCATTATCTAGTTAGCTAATGCTGGGTCCTTTCAGGAAAGAAAACGTTGAGAAAGAAGACATAGGTAAAGGACAGTGGCAGGGAGAATATTTGGCCATCTACCTGTTAAGTTGCATTGTACCTGAACTGAAAAAAGAAAAAAGAAAAGAAAATAGGAAAAGGAGACAAAAGAAGGAAAGAAACACCTTTCAATGAAATAAGCCATTTTCAACATGTCTGACAAACAGAATGCATTTTGTTCACAGCTTTTCTTATAACAGGTTTCTTTCAAAGGTAAGGTATATTTTTACACTAGCAAATCTTTTTAAGATCAGTAAATGCTGAGTTAAAAAAAAAAAAATCTGCCAAGTGCCTAATTCACATATGGATATTTTAGGAAGGGACGAAGTTGGTTAGACTCAGAAGACATTCAGCACTTTCTAAATGCATACCAGTTCATCACTTTCCTCAGGAGGAAAGGTGAACGCTGGCTTGCATTTTCCCTTGCTGTAAACATCGGTGTATTCATTTTCTTAACATAAAATAATAATGATTTATAATAGCATCCCCTCCTGGTATAGAATCTATTGGCTGGAATCATGTTACTAATGGAATTTAAGCTATTTTCACTTATTATTCATAGTAATACTCAGTTTCAGCTTTAGGCAAAATTGTTAAATAGGCAAAACTTATCTTTGGTGCCTTCCCCTTCAGTAGAAATTTCCCCTAATGGGGAAAGCTAAACCCATCCTTACTAAGGTGCTTATAGCTAATGCAGCAAAATATACAGTATTTTGTGTTCAGTATTTTACCTCTTCCAGGGATATTTGCATGCTACTAATGGACTTTTAACATTCCAGAAAAAAAACTGACTCTAAATTTGAGATTTCAGGTCGTAATGGCCAGCCAGAGAAAGAGTGTTTGGCTCAGAAGTGCTCCATGCAGCACCCTTCAGCGTCTACCATGCTTCTCTGTCCAAGTGGAGGCCGACGCTTGTACAAACAGCAAAGCACTTAATTTACAGCCTAAATCTAGTTATTGCTTGTAAGTATATATGAGATTAAGTATTTCAGTTCAACATTAAAGAATAGCACTTTGCAAAATGTCACACAATCTCCTTATAAATGCAGCATTTCCCTTATAAATGTAGCATTCTATTCTCCATGCTTTTTCAAAATACAGACAGCAAAACGCTTAACACATACTGTTCTTTGTTTATCTAAAGGAAATTTCCATGAACTAAGGAAGAGAAGGAACTGTATCGGCTCCAGGCAGTCTCACCGGTCTCCTTACATACCTTATCTACAGATATCTTGCTGATGAGAAAGAAGAATAGAATTGCCATGGACCTGATTGCCAAGTCATCTTTCCATTTTACCGAATCATTCTTGGGGAAAGAAGAAGATACAATGGAATGAATTTTGGACTAAGAACCAAAGTTCCAAGTTCAATTCATAAACCTGCTACTGAGAGATTTGAGCAAATCACAAGCTCCTGGGTTTTAGATTTTCATCTAGATGAAGAACTAGATTTCAGAAATGCCAGCACTAAAAGCATCTTGAATTTAAGAACACAATAATAGACAAACATGAGTAATGGTCCAACTGAAACCCCAACTTGGAGTGACAAAGTAGGGCTTTAATATTTGAATTACTTGAAATAATGAATGGCATTCTTATTTCCTCTAACACATATTCACACTTGCACCTATTACAGCCTTCCAATTATGATTCATTAAGAAGAAAAAAATATCTTTCTTCCTGATTTAGTGAAAGGCTCATTTTAAATGTAATTCGGGTCAAAGTTTCCTTTTCTGTGTCGGGTGAAATTACGTAACTAACTACAGAAATAGGATTACAAATTGGGTAAGATAATAGCATTTCCAATAATTAATGAGTCTGGTTGTCTTGGTCTATGCAGTGAATATTTCACACAGATCTGTATTTATTCCACAGTCAAATATAAACCAAAATGAGACAAATAGCTGAACACCAATTCTGGTTTGTACATCACAGTGGGGGAAACGCCCTGCCAACAGCACAGCTTACCCTTGTTTTCATGAATTGCTTAATAATCCTTAAGTGGCTTTTGAGAAATTGGATTTTCCCCACTTCTCCTCAGGCAGGAACCAGAAACAGGAAAAGCTCTAAATACAGTTAACAGAACCCTTTCCTCCAGACTATTTCCTGAAGCTGAATATGGATCATGAGCCAGATTAGTTCCTTTATTTTCATTTAACATCATCTTTAGATGAACACTTTTTAATAATAGACTATTCTTTGAATCTCCGATTTAAGTAGTGACTATTGATTGACTAGTTAGAACTTCCGTGCTTTATGAATTGTTCTCTAGAGGTGATGAAATGAGGAAATCAATGCTCTTATTTGCATTTATAGTCAGTCTACAGAGTGAATTGGATTTTCAAACACCAGAGACAAAAGGATATTTTAGAATGCCATTAGCTAAGGAATAAAATTTTAAAAGGCCTAATCATATCAAGGCAAATATTGCTCAAAATATTTCTAAATGTTCTGAGATGAGTGATTAATGTGAAGAGAGTCAACCCTCAACCACTAGATACGGCTTTCTTTAAAACAGAAATTGTCATATTCACCACTGTTCCCTAACTACTTAGCATGTGCAAAGCGAAGTCATCTAATGAGTACGAGCAGGGGCTTGGAGTCACACAGAACTGGTTTTGTCCTGGCTATGCAGCCATGATGAGGTGGCTTAGTTTATGTAAATCTTAGTTCTTTTTTCTACGCAATGGAACAATAACAGTTCTTCATCCTGGAATTATAAGGAGGATTAAATAAGGTGATATACAGCATGATGTCTTGCTTATGGAAAGCCACATAATAAAAAGTAGTTGTCACATGACTATGACCCTTACTACTACTACTAGTACTACTACTACTACTGCACAGTAAGTAGGTATTCAACACATGTTGATAGAGTGAACTTTGAAAGCAAGTTTTCAGAGGTCTACTGTTCCCTGGCCTGTCCCTGCTGTCTCTTCCATGTCACATCCTCACCCCTACTACTTCAGCTTCAAGTATTTAAAACTTAGTAGTTGAAACCAAGACCCCTGTCTCTTCCATTCGGACCTTTGGCCTTAGTGAACGATATACATTCCTCCAGCCACAGTGGTCTGACTAAGCACTTCTCTATACTCATCCCATAAAGCTAACACTGCTCAGCTGGCCTCCTTTTTGTAGGCTATAACCATCCATCTCCTAGATTGAAACTCCACTTTGACGTCAACTCCTTTTGTGCTTACACCCTAATCGTGCTTTGCTTTAGTTCTCTACAGGCTCACTCTGTCCATGGTGGCTAAGCCCTGGGACCCTCTTCTGTATTTGACCTTCTGGCCCACAATCCTCCCTTCTGTTCTTCCAACACAGCCAGTGACAACTCCTCATGGTTCCTCAACATTCCTAACCTGAGCCATATTTGTTCACATTCCACTGT
Organism: Rhinolophus sinicus; assembly: GCF_057876585.1. NCBI lineage: Eukaryota > Metazoa > Chordata > Mammalia > Chiroptera > Rhinolophidae > Rhinolophus > Rhinolophus sinicus. The sequence goes on from NC_142501.1 coordinate 132,198,110, forward strand.
CCAGATTAGCAACACACCAATACTCTGAACCCCTCCCATTTCTATAAGTCTCTAATTATGATATCCCGGTGGCTTCCTGTCCTTCCATATCCCTCATTCCTTCAGTTACACTAAACATACTCTTTACTCATGAACACTAGTATCTAGCTTTTTCCCTTTTCTTCCAGATCATCTGCCCCCCTATCCTGTCTTAATTCCTTCACCTTCTTGAATCCCCATCATTTTAATGAATTGCTCTGCATAATGTTCAACTCCCTTATTCACTTGTCCTTCTGTCTTCTCATGTTGTAAATTCTTAACCCTAGATAGACCCCTGCCCCCTCCATAATCCTGCTTTTTCTTAACTGTTGACTACTCTTTCAGATCAGAGGAGTCTACTGTGTGACTCATTGAAAATTAAACATTAAATATGATTACCTTTTATTTGGTACTATGCCTTGCTTGGCAATGTTTTTATCCATCTTTACTTCTTATCGGCTTTCCCAAAGTTGCTATTCAAGTCCCATTGGACTCAAACCCTATATTGGTTTTGACTTTCTAAGAAATACTAAGGCATGACAATAGAGTTCCCAAACTAAACTCATCCTAGAAAAAGTGCTACATACCTCATTGCTGAATATCACTATGGTTACCTTCAAAATACTCCGCTGGGGAAGCTATGCACCTAAAGCAGCTCCTAGTCTACCCTTCAAAGCAATTTTGGAACTTCTTTTCTGGAATGGCCATCAGAGCTGCCATCCTATTAACCTTGATGTCCTCAATGTCATCAAAATGTCTTCCTTTCAGTATTTCCTTTATCTTCAGGTAAAAAAGAAGACATTGGGGGCCAGATCAGGTAAGTAGGATTCCAATACAGTTATTTGTTTACTGGTAGTCCATTGTCATGATGCAAGAGCCATGAATTGTTGGTGAAAAGTTCAGGTCGTCTAACTTTGTCACTCAGCCTTTTCAGCACATCCAAATAGTAAACTTGGTTAACTGTTTGTCCAGTTGGCACAAATTCATAATGAATAATCCCTCTGAGAGCAAAAAAGGGTTAGCAACATTATTGCAACAGATTCCCTAAGTTAATTGTCACACATTGTACTTGGGCTTCTACTTACACACACACGCACATGCACACACACACACACACACACACACACACACACACACACATACACACAGTTGTGCTCACTATACCCAATATCCTGCATCATCTACCCATGCTTTCCTCAATGCTTCATGTTTCAAAAGAAATATCTCGTTTACAAAACTTACTCCATGTCTCATGAACTTAACCAATCTTTCCTGCTCATTTTTGGTTCTATCTAAATTCATTATTTTCTTTCCTTTTTCTTTAATTTCTTTCTCTTGCCAGATGCCGTTTTCTTACTCTCTATAAAATCTGTTCAGATCTGACCATTATATACTTTTTTTAAGTTTTAAAAAAGTATTCTTTATTTGGCTACTTTATATATCTACTGTCATCTCTATCTTCCTTGCCAACAAAATTCTTGAAAGAGTAGTCTACATTTACCAACCATGGATTAGTCTACTCTTTCTAAAACTGTCTACACCTACCATTCCAAAATCATCTCCTATCTCAAAGATGTTCAGTGACCAATGAATACTCCAATTTCTCATTCTCATCCCCTTAATTTCTCTGTACCATTTGAAAATATTTATTCCTCCACCGTGAAACATTCTCTGTCCCTTGGTCCAACAAAGCTTCTTTTTCCTCCATGCTTTTCTCTGTCTTATTCTTCTCTATGCACACTCAGGCAATTTCTACTTTTTGGCAGGCTCTCAAAATTTTATTCTTTCTCCTCTTATCTCTTTTATTTCTTTTCTTTGGCCATTTTATCTACTTCCACCACATCTTTAAGGCTAATTGCTAAATATATGTCTCAGTCTCAAACCCAAGGTCCTGACCACAAGATATAACCACATGGGTGTCCCCAAACTCCTTATTCGCACATGTCAAACAGCTTTATCCACACATCTATTTATTTGGTGAAGCTGATAATAAATCCCAGAGGATCCTCTTTTGGTGCTGGTGAGAAGTTCAAACCACACACAAGAACCATTTTCATTTCCACCCCTAACTACCATGAGAACTCCAAACCCATCTCCCTTTGCCTGCTCTCTCAAGCCTGTTTTAGCTGTGCTTGGGAGCTGCTCTGCTCTCCCCCCAAAAGCCTCATCAAGCGAGTAATGAACTTTCTTGTCCCTCTTGATGTATATGTGTGCGTGTGGCATCATCAATCTCAATATCAAAACCAAATTTGGGGTGAAAGTCCATCCTGGTTCTGCAGAGTGATCACATTTATCTTGTTAACTTCCCATGTCTTATTGCAAATGTCTAACTATTCTGCCCACCCCCAACTGTTGCCTCATTAAATCCATCTAATATTCTCCATGAAGCTCGGATATACTTTTTCTCTCTTATAGTATTTCACTTTTATCTATTGCCTCCCAAATAAAATCTTTGATCAGGAATTCAAAATCTTCCATAACTAAATACCAAACAAATTGTCTATAATTCTTTCCTATTCACCGCCATGTATTCTGAAATCCCACCAAATTGTACTATCTACCTTCCCTCAATAAGCCCTGTATTTTCTACAGTTGGTCTTTTGCTTTCAGTCTGTTCCCTTAAAATTGATTGTCCTCATCCAATTGCTTCCTGTCTAAATCCTACCTGAATATGCATTAGCTAAAACTTTTTGTTGGTGGTGGTGTAAGAGACATAAAATCCATCCCAGGCTAACAAAACAATAAAATAAAACAATAATTTAAAAATCCAGTGATTCAGGCTTTGCATGAGGCTTGATACAGAAGCTCACACAGCATCCTCAGAACTCAGTTTCTCTCCCATCAACTCTAAGTTCTGCAACAATTCCAGCCTTATATCGTCACAATATCAAAACCAGTGGAAAGGTAGAAAAATTTTTTTTCCAATCACTCCTGGAAAACTCCAATATCCACTCTGATTAGGTCATCGCAGGTGACATTACCCTGGAGCCAATCACAGCTAAGAGGATGCAAAGTACTGAATGGCTCAAGCACGGATGACATGATCCATTTCTGGAGCAGAAGGTTGAAGACTACCCAGGCGACAGTGACCAAGAGAAGGAAAAGGCTCAATTCTCCAAAAGTCTAGAGATGTTATAGGGAAAAAAAAGAAAGGATGCTGGGAAGTAAAACAATAAATGTCCACGAGATTATCTGTTCAGACCCAGCTCACACAAGACAGATGATTAATTAGACAGATGTTAACTAGACTTATTGTGGTAATCATTTTGCAATATACACAAATATCAAATCATATGTTAAACACCTGAAACTAATGTAATGTTATATGTCAATTATACCTCAATAAAAATAGCACCTAGCTCAAATTTCACTTCTTTAATGTGTAACTCAACTCATCTCCATTGAAAATAATTTCTCTCTCCTCTAACCCTCCATTGCATATTGTACATACCTTTCTGATAACATTTGATCACATTGTGCCTTTCAGAGGGTCATTTCTGCAAACTTCAGAAGCAGAGACCACATTACACTATTCTTTGTATTTCCCACTCAATGTCCCTTTATAAATAGAGTTTTATGAATGTTTATTGAAGGAATAAATTAATAACACCCTAATGAAAATAGTAAAAGCAATAATAATTTTCATTATATTAACTGGTTAACCCATTTTCCTTTGTATATATTTACTGGTTATTCAACTTTTCTATCAGTCACTCCATCTATGGAAAGAATAACTTTAAATAATCATTTGGTGATAGAAGGGGAACTAACTCTGGGTAGTGAGTACACAATGTGATAGATGGATGATGTATTACAGAATTGTGCATTTGAAACCTATGTAACTTTATTAACCATTGTCACCCCAATATACTTTATTTTCTTAAAAAAAAGAGCAAAAAATAATAAAAATAATCATTTGTAGAAACCTGAATTGTTAGACTAAAGTGCAGGTGAGATTTATAATATGCTCACCTAAGAGTATATATCAAGCTAGAGGTTGTTTGTGTCTCTTCTTCTCATATATTCTCCAAAGGAAAATGGAGTAACTTTAATATATATATTGCAAAGTAAAAGAATTTTGCTATAGGTTTGCAAATCGTAGCAAGTGCTAATATACTCTTAAAAATTCTCCAGGTCATGTTCTAAACTTAGTGGAAATGAAAAGCAGCAGAGCGTTAAAGAGAAATTGCCTGTATAATACTTCTAGTACACAAAATTTCTTCTTGGGAACAAAATCTCTCCTACACTCCAAAGTATACTGATTGTGGGGCAGAACAGAGAAAGAAGTTGCCAAAGATGGATGAAGAGGAAGACTAAGGGATCACCAAGGAACTTAGGCTAGATGTACTGTCTCCCAAATTTGCTGCCCTTCATTCCTCCATCCTGAACAGACAGTATGCCCCCAAATGATTGGGACAGTGAGACCTACAACGGGAGTGAAGGCAGAATGTGCAGGAGAAGACCAAAGCAAACAAGTTTGCATAATTGAAGAATATCTTCCTTAATCATCATTATAATGACAGGTATAAAACATACCAAATTAAATGACAAAATGTTAAAAAAAAAAAAAAAGTAATTGACCTATTTCCCCCATTCAATGCTGAAATACCCATTGAATCTTTATTTTTACCTTTACCATAAGTGTTATTACTATACTCATCAATAGCATTGTTTAATGGCTGGTTTAAGCTCTTGAGCTAAACATTTAATCACAAAAGTCTATTTTACATTCCATCTTGCCTTACAATAGTTTGAGCAGAGTAATACAATCTAAAAGTATGTTTGAATAGACTCATTTGTCCAATAACACAGACTAGCACATTTCCAAAGTTTCATTACAAACAATTTGAATGATGTTTCTCCACAACTGAAAATTCTGTACACTGTATTTTACTGGGTCTTTCTTTCCTTACATCTACTAGCGTGGGAGCTAGCTATAAACAATGTGAGCAAGAAAGAGACAAATCAAAGTCTAAAAAGTTCTTGTTTCAGTATGCATAAAAACCTCTGTTAACTTAGATTACCTCTAGATCTCTGAAATGGTATTTTTTATTTTTATTTTATTGGGAGTACAAGACAGCATTCTATTAATATTCTCTGTTAACAACTTTAGTATTGTAAATGTTATCAGTTTAAATGACAAAAAATGTTCCAGTGAAGAGAAGCGAGAATGAGAATTTTATGGGCAGTTTTGTGGTCTTATTCTTTTAAAATTATTTACAAGGTTAGTAAAATATATGCTCCATGTTTTGATTTCAGTCAGAAATAAAAGTTTCCTCTTGTCACTGCATGTCAGTATGTCTTAGTGCAGTCAGCTTTACAGAATTTCATTCCATTTAAAATAATCTTATCTTACAAGTAAAAGTGACAGCTCTGAGTGAAATAGAGACATCTTTTTAGTAGAAACAGTAATTTTTTTCCCTTTTTACATTCAGTTGTAAGGAGCAAAGAAATTTTAAATTATGAAATAAAATCACCATTAAAGCAGAAATGAGCTAAGAGAAGAAAATACATAAACAAGATGAATATGATTACTTTTTGAAAATTTAAAAACACAAGTAATGATGAACATTAATAACAAATACTTTGCATTTCTAAAGTATCTTATATTTAGAAACCTAAGAATTGAAGGCTAATGAACAAATAACTATAATGCATAGGAAGAAAGGCAAAAGACAGCATTCCCTTTAACCCTTAGCAAAGGGAAATAGCATTTAAAAGGAAAACAAAAATTCAAGGAATTTTTCTGCCTCACTCCTCACCCTTTGACATTCTTCTGAGAAATGAGTTTTCTTTGAAGATGTTTTTCTCTCAGTGGGTTTTCTATACTCCACGCTTTCCCTTGGATCATAGAAAAAGATAGGCTTAGTGTGTTGGGGCCAAGATGGCAATGTGTGTGTGTATGTTTTGGAAGGAATACACTCCTTTCTTTCTCTGCTTCACTCTCCCCCTAGTATGGTTTCTGAGTGGAGGGCAAAGACAGAAAGTAAAGGCGGAAATTAAAACCCCTCCACTCCAGCCATGAGTCCTCTGGAAACCTCATGCAAAGGACTTAAACCCATGCCAAGCTCATCTGCAATCAGACAGATCTGGAAACTATAGTACTTACTGTTGTGCCAAGTGGTAACTCTATAATAGCTGTCTTTGTGTGGCATTTTCTCTATATATGCCACGACATACTTTTATTACTAGAATAAACTATGGCTGTACTTTTCCCCACAAACTGGAAATTCTAGAAAAATTTTGATCCCACCTTAATTTAAAAACAAAGAAACAGTAATCTGTTTTTTCAAAAAAAACCTCAAGATCCTCATCAAGCTTATAGAAATTGTATCTGTTTTTCTGGGTCTATACACCTTCAAGGAAAGAAAAACACCTTAGAGAAAGAAGTTCTCAGAACAAAAGCCAATGCTATTTTTGAGCATTCTGACCACATGTTGCACACACAGAATCGCCATCACAGAGCACACACTTGGTCTGTCTGTTCCCCCTCAGCCCAGCGTGATGGAGCTGGTGATGGGAGGACTGATGGCAGGCACTGTATCAGACTGAAGAGTCCTCACATCCAAGCTTGGGAAAGTCACTTACCTTCTCTAGGCTTCAATTCTTCATCTGTAAATGGAAATTAAATGAGATAATATGGCCTGCCACATAGTTAGGGCTCAGTTCTATACTGATTTTTAAATCTAGCCAGTGATCATTAAGAAAAATGGAGGTTTGAAAAGGGGACATGGAAGTAACTAAGAAGCAAGTCTGTTTTAGAAATAATTTTTATTTCACAACACATTTACATTTTATAATGAGCAGTTGCTATCCCTCAGCTCAAAAGGGAACTAAATGTAATCATTCTACTGCAGTATCAGGCAGAAGATAGTGATGGATTAGAACTTGACCTTGCTCTCTTTATCTCATTATGAATTTTCTCCAGATTCTCAAAAAACTATAAGTGTTCTGCACAGCGAAAGAAATAATCAACAAAATGAGAAGGCATGCTACAGAATGAGAAAAAATATTTATAAATCATGTATCTGATAAGGGGTTAATATTGAAAATACATTAAAAACTCATGCAAATCTACAGGAAAAAAGGGAAAACAAACAATCTGATTAAAAACTGAGCAGAGGAACTGAAACACATTTTTCCAAAGAAGACATAGAGATGGCCAATAGGTACATGAGAAGATCCACAAAATCATTGGTCATCAGGGAAATGCAAATCAAAACCACGATGAGCTCTCACTTCACACCTGTTAGAACGCTTATCATCAAAAAGACAAGAGTTAACACATGTTGGTGAGGATGTGAAGCAAAGGGAAGCCTTGTGCACTGTTGGTGGGGATGTAAATTGGTACAAACCCTATGGAACACAGTATGGAGGTTTTCAAAAAAATTAACAATATCATCTAATAATCCCATTTCTGGATCTATATTCAAAGAAAAGGAAAACACGATCTCAAAGAGATACCTACACCCCCATGTTTATTGCAGCATTATTCACAATAGCCAAAATAGAGAAACAACCTAAGTGTCTATCAACAGTTGAATAGATAAAAAAAGACGTCGTATATAATGAAATATTATTCAGTCATAAAGAAAGAAAGAAATCCTGTCATTTGCAACAACATGGAAGGAACTTGAAGGCATTATGCTATACGAAATAAGAGAGAGAGAAAAAGATAAATAGTGGATGACATCACCTATATAGAGAATCTACACAAGCCAAATTCATAGAAACAGAGAGTAAAATAAATGGTGGTTACCAGGGGCTGTGTGTGGAGAGGAATGGGGAGATGCTGGTCAAAGAGCACAAATTTCCAGTTGTAAGATGAATACGTTTTGGGGATCTATTGCACAGCACCCTGATTATAGTTGATAACACTGTACTGTATACTTGAAAGTTGCTAAGAGGGTAGATCTTAAATGTTCTCGTCACAAAAGAAGAAACGGAAATTATGTGACATGATAGAGGTTTTGGCTAACGCTATGGTAGTAACCATTTTGCAATATATACATGTATTAATTTAACATGTTGTGCACTTTAAACTTGCACAGTTATATGTCAATAAAGTTAGGAGAATAAAAACCTATGAGTCAATCCCTCAGATTCTTCCACTGCTTATGGAAGGCTGCGTTTAGAAGTGATGTTATCTCTTCTAGACGTGGAAGATGCCATAAGAAACTCCACTGAGAAAAGGGTAAGGATTGTGTGCATTCAATTCATCTCTCTCATACATCTGTGCAAAATTAGACTTGTCACTTAATTTTTTAAGCAAAGCTCTGCTTTCGTCATCTGTAAAATGGTGATTTTCGCAGGGTCTACTTCATTCGTTGTTTCAAAGAGTAAACTATAATGTAAGGGGGGTGGGGAGTGGGAGATGAGGATAAGGGGGATCAAATATATGGTGATGGAAGGAGAACTGACTCTGGGTGGTGAACACACAATGGGATTTATAGATGATGTAATACAGAATTGTACACCTGAAATCTATGTAATTTTACTAACAATTGTCACCCCAATAAATTTAAAAAATAAATTAAAAAAAAAAACTATAATGCTTGGCAAATGGTACAGTGGACTTAAATATTAGCTGTTATTAATATTATCACTTCTGTCTCAAATTAAAAGAGTTAGATATAGTTAGAAAATATTTCCATAACAAGGTCAGTTCAAGAATGCTGCTCTTGACCTCAGGCTTACCTATTCCTGCACCTACTATAAAAAAAGCCCTACAGTAGCACTACTTTCAAATGAGACATTAATTACCAGCTCTGAAATCTGAACAAGGAGTGAGCTCCTGGCTTTTGGTTATAAAAAGAGTACTCACCCTGTTCATTTTAATCCTGCTCTGGCCCCTCCCTCAGATCCTTTCCCTTCTTGTTCTCACAGTGACTAGGATGTCCCATTGGCTGGTAATATCTGGAGCCACCATTACTTCAAAGTGATGAGGGAGGTGCTGCAGCCAGACGCTGTGTTATCTTTTAGCAGATGACTAGAGTCCAGAGGCGATAATCATTTCAAACTAGCCAGGAGAGGTTGGACGAGAGAACTATAATAATGTTAGTCAGGTAGCGGTTTCTACCTTATCAGCCCCAGCAGATGCAAACATGTACTGACAAATACTACACCAGAGGGTAGGATAAAGTGGAATTAGAAAGTAACTACCTTCAGGAGATACTGGGCTTCCAAACTCGATATGCAATTGTAACATAGATAACATGGCAAAACAGATAATAAATACAGCTTTTAATTCAAACATGACCTTCAAAGAGCTTTCCCCGTAGAAACACAAATGAAAGGCCCCAAACCTTTGAAAGAGCAGATTCAAACAATAAGCACCCTCCCTTGTCCCCCGACCCCCTAGTGCTGGGCCCATCACAGACGGGTCTTCTCAATAATGGCATACTTTTATCACATTTTATCACATATCCTAAAGGTCTTTATCACATTGGAAAGATATGCTTCCTTTACCACATTTTTATCTCATTCCAAAGGTATCTTATCAATATTCACTGGGCGAGCTTAGGATTATTTCTAAATGACATCCCAGAACAGTATATGGTAAACATTGCCGCCACTCTACTCAGCGGGTGAGATGAAGGGAATGAGGTCAGCCGGAGAAATCAGCTGGGCTTGTCTGAAGTGTCAGGATCATCAGCAACGTGGCAGGGAAGGAAGGATGCATCACTGAGCCAGGGATCCCCAAGATGGAGGAGACTGAGCCGTGCAAGGTCAGCATGGCCAGAGTTCCCTGCAGAAGTGGCTTCTAACTGCGGCCAAGTGGATACCACTCATTGTCCTTGAGAGGCGAGGGAGGCTCCGTATTAAGCTGTTCTCTCCTAAAGCTCTATTTTATGGGCGTCATAGCCAGAGTATTTTAATTGAGGTGAACGACGTGCGTGGGCCTCTTAAGGATCAAGCGGGCTCTTCCCACTATGACACTGACTCTAGGACTGTTTCTGCTGCGTAACAGTTCATGAATCACATAGAAAATCCTGGAAGAACAGAGTTCTCTCCAGTGTCCTCGATGTCTCAATCACTCCGTTTCCCTACTCCATCTCTCCGATTTCCGTTCTGAGATAGATCATTTGTGTCTTGGGGAGAAAACTTCCCATAAGAGAAGAGGGGTACGCATGCAGCTTGCTTTAGCAAACAAGCATTCAAACATTCAATGGCCTTCCTAATTTCTGAGACTACTTTAAAATATAATTTTTAAACAAAATTATGGGAATGGTTTGGTTAAGAAAGACTGCTACACACGGGAATTAAATTCCACCAAATATAACAAGATACACACATTCTCATTTGTGATATTAAGACCTAAAAAGTGTTCTCTGATTAATAAAATAAAAAGGTATAAATTCCATCTGTACAAAGTAATAGATACCATGATCCCTTTCGTTGGACAGAGGAATCACGATTCACAAGTAATTGAGCAGAAATCATTTCCTTTCTGGGGCAGTTGGACTAGCATAACAAAGTCATGAGTGCCGTGACTGGGTTAGCGCAGTTGTTTCAAAAACAATGCTAATGATGCAGGGTTGTAGGGTCAAATCCAATATGGGAGAAATGGTGACCATGGCCAGGGTGACTCCAGGAGCACATGTCTCTGGTCAAATGGGAACCCAATTCCAAGGCTTCACCGAAACTCCTCAGTACTTCTGGAAAAGTAGTTCAAAGACAACTCCTCTCCACCTAATTATGCCCAATAAGTATTATCCCTCAAAGGAATACACAAGTTCGTAATTAAATCTTGTCAGCCAAGAATATAAGCGGACAAGGCAATGATCTGATTTTGCCTGGTATTGTCAAAGAGACCAGAGGGAAAAAAAGGTAGGAAATCAGAGCCAGAAGTATGAGTGTTTCAGGAAGAGAGCGTGGTCTCCCAAAATAAAAAATCTGAAAGAACAGTCACAAGTGATTTAGAACAATCTAAAAAGGCCAATGTAGCCGCACAAGGAGCTCCAAAGAAAGGAGAATCTTTCGCAGCTGCTCCCAACACTCAGTTAAACGCTCACCTTAAGGGGTCTTTCCCCCGACCCCCAAACCTAACAGTCTCCACATTCCACCACTGGATGCACACCACTTTGCAGGGCAAAACCATTTCAAGAGACAGAGCTCTTTCCTTATTAATATGATGCATTCTAAGAATAAAGCACAATTGCTGTTCAACATACAATTGGACACTTATGAATAAACACTAAATTCTGAAGTAATTTATCTATCTTACATTTCAGTTTTGTTTTTGTACCATTACTAATTAAAAAGTAACTACCACTTCTAAATACACGTTTAGTAAGTCAGCTCCTAGAAAACAAATCATATTGACAGCAGCAGCATCAAAGAGCTGACCGATAGGAGTCACTACCAGTTCAAAATTCAACCCTCTTCTATACATATGTTTAGATCCTGCCTGTCTGCCAGGCTGCTGTATGTGCCAAATACAATCCTCAATTCCACTTAAAAAGTGAGAATATGGAATGAGATGAGTTAGTGGACCGATCATGACAAAAAGTTAGATTGGATCCTAAATGCTACCATTCCTCCAATAACACATTAACCAGCAGAAGGCCATTCTTTAAAATGTGAGATACAACTGGTGGAGATGTTGGAAAACAAACAAACAAAAATGGACATAAGGGCACAAGATTGAGATTTGACAGCCAAACGTGAAAAATCTACTAATTATATCTATGAAGAAATCAGTAACTCAAACCTCAGTTTCACTAAAGGATTTCGCTGTCTTCAGACCTACAAATAAACCCTTCCACATTTTTCAGTTTTTATGATCAAGGTGTATGGCTGTGGGAAACAATATATGGCTTCTCTCAATCCTGGGTCATTTAATGGCATCACCATCAGGAACAGACTGGGGGACACTCCTTCCAAACTAAATAGACCTTTAGGGCATCATCCCAGAAAGTGAAACCAACAGAAAAGTCTAGACATATACCCTGATAAATTGAAACTGTGATTTGATGAATATTTTTCAAATTGTTTTCCTTGAGAGTGTGTTTCTAGCTCTGATGAGGAGAAAGTAGGAGAGAAAAGGTCAACAGCTGAGAAGATAGTGCTGACACGTCAGAGAATCCAAGCAATTAACTTAAAAATAAGCTAGGGCTTAATAAGGCAAATGAGAAATGTAATTTAGCCTTTCCTGTACTATTATAAACAGAAGAACAATTTATTCTCTCAGCATCTTAATGACTGCCTGCTACGTACCTTGACAAAGTGAAGCTTCCACAACGGACTCAACCTAGGAAACCTCATTCTATGCACATTTAACCAGCTTGTCCATCACATCCGCTTCTTACTCCTCTGTCACATCTGAATTCTGCCTCAGCGTTACTCTCGTCCCTTCTGGGAATATGTGATTGTTTACTTGATGTGCAGGGAAAATACATTAAGTAGAAAAAGCGTAGATTCTGGGAGTGACATGGTTTACTGTGAAGTTTCCTAATAATTTTCAAGCCTTTTCCTGACTGGCCCAGCCCAACATCGCTATTCTCTTCCTTCCTTCCCACAGCTCTTATCTCTAACATTAACTTGTACTTCCCCCCAACTGGTAGTTAGTTGTCTGTTTATGTAAACTTATCGTGCTTTCAGAGAAGGTGGTAAACTAACTGACACAGAAACCATTAAAACGAGATAACGTAAGTGATTAATGTCATCTATTTTTGAAACTCCCCCAACTGTACGTAGCACAATACCTTGCATGGTGAGTAATAAATAAATATCCGTTGATTAAATAGATGTATATAAGGTATTTTGTTAAATAGGCAAAACTTCATTACTCAACTGCAAAGTCAGGAATTTACATTAGATGATCTTTAAATGCCTTTTAAGAATTAATAGTCTATGATTCTTATTTGTTTGCAATCAAATGTTATCCAAAAGTATATATTTGTACAGTCTATAAGAAAAAGTATTTGCTGACAAACGAATAGCGGATGACAAACAAGACTCAGAAAATGATTGATGAAAGGGTTTTTTTTGTTTGTGCTTTTTTTTTTTTTGCACTTCATGTGCATCTATTTGATTCAAATTTCTGAGTTAGTTATAAATCCTTGTATTCATTTTGGTAACTATATACTTTGGTGCTTTAAAACAATAAAAATTTCTTGTTTTTTTACATTTCTTTAAAATGTAAAAATTACATTTCTTTAAAATGTAATCTGTGATTCTGTGTCTTGGTTACTGAAACAGATTTTACCCCATCTAATTAGTGACAAAGTTAGGCTTCAGTCACTGAGTCATTTCCCCAAGACCCATAATCTTTTAAAAATCTTACAAGGTGAAAAAATATCCAAACCATCCTATTGAATTGGCTATTCATGTCACCATCTATCTTTTATCTACCAAAGCTAATAGTTCATTTGTAACCAATTCAACAAATATTTACTAAGAAGCTATTGTATTCCAGGCAATATACTACACTCTAGATTCAAGAAAAATTGTAAACTAGGTTACAATTTAGGAGAAAGGAGCAGAATTATACAAGCAACTGTGACTCAATGGTCATTTTATAGAGAAGAGCAGAATGCTTTCTTGGTCTCAGGAACCCACACCCCCACCCCCACCCCCAAAAAAGGAGTGTCTTAACTGAAGTCTGAAGGAGTAGTAGCATCTAGCAAGAAGTCATAGTTTTGTCCAGGGAGAATTCCCTTTGTCAAGGCAGAAGGAACTGGTCATATGAAAGTGAGGCGGGAAGAAAGAGCATGTTGTTAGAGGAACAATTTTAAGCTGAACTAGAGTACAAAGCTATAAAATGGGGAGAGATGGAAAGAAGGAAGGAAGGGAGGGAGGCAGGGAAGGAGAAAGGAGGGAAGGAAGGAAGGAAGGAAGGAAGGAAGGAAGGAAGGAAGGAAGGAAGGAAGGAAGGAAGGAAGGAAGGAAGGAAGGAAGGAAAAGAGAAACAAGCAGTGGCAAGATCATGCCAAGATCTTATGAGCCACGTTAAGAAGTTTGGACTTTACCTTGTGAGTGATGGGAAAATCCATTGACATTTCCTATGGATCATTTGATTCCATAAAATGATCAAATGCTATGAAGCTATAAAGTCGAAAATAAATGGAAGATGGTCAAGACTTGGCATAGGGAGAGCAGCTGGAGCATGAGAAGATGGTGACTTGGGCCAGGATAGTTACTGTGGAGATAAAGAAAAGTGCTCAGGCTCTCAGACATTGAGGAAAGATCTCTAGGAGTAAATAATTGGTTAAATATGGGGGTGAGTAGGTAGAGAAGTTGAGGATAATGCCCAGGGTTCTGCCTTGGGTAACTGGGTCAGTAGCATCATTCACTGCAATTGAGAACAAAGAAGGTAATGGTTTTGTGGGGTTGTGAAGAGGGGCGTCTAGGAGGGCAAGAGATAAAATTATATTTTCATGGTGTTGACTTCAACATACTTGTGAAACATCCAACTAGAGATGTTTACTTGGCAATTAATTGGCAATGTGGGTCTGCAGATCAGACCAAAGCTCTGACTTGGAGATGGGATCTGGGAGTCATTAACATACAAATGGCAACTGAAGTCACTGGAGTACAGAAGCAAGAAAGCAAGAAGAGAACAAGGACAAAAACCTAATTAACAGTAATATTTAACAATGTTTGGGGGAAGAAGTTGAAAAGAGTAACAGGAAAACTGAGTGTGATCTCATGAAAACAAAGGAAGAGAATGTTCTAAGAAGGAAAAAGATATTAATAGTGCTGACTACTACTGATAAATAAGATTAAAATACAGCCATTGGGTTTAAGGACATAGAGGTCATTGGAAGCCTCATTGAGAATAATTTAGTAGAGTGATGATTAAAAGCCAAATTGTAGAGCTCTCCTTCCAGACCTCTTCACAGTACTAGCAACAGCTAACACTGCCTCTCTCACTAGTTTCCATCAGCCTCTGGGTTCTAGCATTCTGCTGGCTTTCCTCTTGCATCCTAGAGAGCTAATTGCCTGAGTCCTTTTCCTCCTGCTCACACCCACCTGCTCACATCCTCCAAGGTCTGGTCCACAGACAGCTCTGCTCCTGTCCTCACTCTTTCTCTCTTTTCTCTCCAACCCCTGTCAAGGACCCCATCCTCACACCTTCATCACTTCCATGCCAAACCTTATCTCCTTCAACTGCTTCCTCAAGCTCTGGACTGCTCTATTCTCTCTCTCTCTCTCTCTCTCTCTCTCTCTCTCTCTCTCTTTCTCTCAGCCCCCTCTCTCTCTTCCTCCCTCCATCCCTCTCTCTCTGTCTCTCACAGTGACTTCTGTCACTCACACCAAAACCACATGTTACCTATATACTTTGCTTCTGTAACTTCATCAACTGCACACATCTTAAACTCAAGATGAAACAGCTGAACTTTTCACTGACCTCCCACTTCCCCACCTCCTAATTCCTCTATTCCTTCATTTTCGCCATTTCAAACCAGGGGAATAATTTTTCATTTCCCTTTTGGTCCCTGTGTTCAATCTGTTGAAAAATCACATCTATTTTATCTCCACCATTTTGCTCACAACTTTCCCTGTCTTCTAGGATACATCCGCCATTCTAGTTTAGAACATTCTTACTCTTTCCCAACACTACAACAGGTTTCTAATTAGTCATTTACATTCTGCCTCTTGAATGTGCTATGCTTGGGCCTGAAGTCCACCTCCACTCATGTTTCTCCTGCTTAGAAGCTCTAATGCCCCCCCCCCCCCATTGCCTGTTGAATGAGAAACTTCTCTGACGTGTCTTCAGGGCCCTCCATAACTTGACTTTTATATCCGACTTTCCAGTTTACTGTTCCTCTATGTGCTCTCTCTAAGTCCCAAGCAAACTAGACTGCTCACTTTTTAACAAATTAAACCTACATTTTTCACCTGGCTTCTGTCCATCATGTTTCCTCTCTGGAAATCCTTCTGTTCCACGAGGCCCACCTCCAACGCTATTGCCGCCCACTACCAGCTCCTCTCCATCAACACGCCCAAGACTCCCTCAAAAAAATTCCTCATAGCATTTCCATTGTATTTTTTTGTGGCACTTACTGTTTCTAGCTTACCTACAATCATTTGTGTCTTGAAATTATTACTCTCTACTGCAATCTGAGATTGCTGTAGGCCAAATCTACGTCTGCTACCCTGGGGCTTTTGGTGGGTAGTAATTGTCTGTTGGCCCGAATTAATGAGATTTCATTGCACATATGTAAGCGTTCGTTAATAAGAGTTAATTCTTCCTTTTCTAGTGCCATCTAGAACAGAGGTCCCAAATTGGCAGCTAGAGGCTGAATCTGGCCCACAGATGTGTTTTGTTGAATCGGCAGTTGTTTTTTTTAATTGAGTCAACATTTTAAAATAGAATATTTTACATAAAATGCCAGATTTTCAGCTTCTCTTAAAGTAGAGTGTTCTGGTAACAGTGAGCCCATAATCACTTCTGACAGCACGTGGCTGAAGTTAGGGCCTGCCTGCTCCCTTTGAATGGAGCGTGTACTCTGCAGTTCACCCCAGTCCCCAGCTCTCCATACACCTTCCCTGGTCCACCTCCTCACTGATGTTACCAGGGTATCTCCTGCAGGCATTAGAGTTTGCAACCCCTGGTCTAAAGTCCTTGTAAGGGCTGCCTGCTAGAACCCGTGTTTCCAGCTTAGGACTGTTCCTAGAATTAAATTTGAGGTAAATGAATTGAATTATGACTTTCCTTTCCCTCCTTTTAGTGACCTTCCCTCCCACCTCTACCCCACAATGTCCTTGGGTCTCCAGCTGAAAAACCTTTCTGTGTAATGTGCTGTGCTCCTTTTTTATCAAAATGTACCTGCCTTCTAATGCAAGTTGGATGATTAATACGTGTTCCAATGTTAATGAATTAATAATGATAATATTTCCTGTGAAATAATGATAATATTTCCGGTATAAGTATGACAAATCTGTGTCAAGAATGATGTGTGTGTGTGCGCACACACACATGTACACACACACACACACACTCACCCCGCGGCAGACAGCATAAATAAATCAGTTCTACTTCCGGATAGATCCGGATAGGTGCTCAGAAATCATCTCAATACAGCACTTCAGGAAGCCACCACCCATGGCTTGAAGCTGGCACTAACACAGGCACCCTGCATCCTTCACATACACCACCTCTTTTTTCACACAGCAGGAATGAGTGGTGGACAGAAGAGGTGCCATTATTATCATTTTGGAGATGAGAAAACTGATTTTGAAAAACCTGTCACTTGCTCAACATTAAGATAAAGGTACTTGAGATAAATTTAAAATCCTGCTGGGCCTCAAACTCGGCTCCCCCATGGGAAGGGAGATTTTAATAGCTCTCCAGGAAAAGATCTAGAGGCTGTAGTTGGTTTTAACTAAAAAGAAATGGAAATATGATGTGGCTCCCCATAAGTTAATGCAAAATTGGGCTCTCAAATGTCAAGAGCAGTGATGTACCTGCCCTCTCTTTGCTTCTTAGGTCACCTATGATGAGCAGTGCGAACATCCTGTTTCCTTCCATTTAGCAGAAATAAGCACATCAGGGACAGAAAACAGGGCATGAAGAGAAAGGTTGAAGGGATTGAGGGTGTTTGAGTTGGAAAAGAGAAAAGGTGACAATCACATGAAGGATACCAGAAAGCTGACTTGGTCTCAATAAGAAAGGGCTTTTAAATGAATAATGTGGCTCACTTGGTAATCCCTGTCATTGGAAACTTTTGAGGAGGTTTTAGGGGAATTTTATACACTGAGTAGAAAACATCACTACCTGCCTTTAAGATTCCTTTCTGGGGCCAGCCCGGTGGCTCAGGCGCTTGGAGCTCCGTGCTCCTAACGCTGAAGGCTGCCGGTGGTTTGATTCCCACATGGGCCAGTGCCATCTGCCAGACGGCTCAGTTGGTTGGAGCGCGGGCTCTCAACCATAAGGTTGCCAGTTCGACTCCTGTAAGGGGTGGGGGGATGTGACCCCTACAACTAACAATGGCAACTAGACCTGGAGCTGAGCTGCGCCCTCCACAACTAAGATTGAAAGGACAACAACTTGACTTGGAAAAAAGTCCTGGAAGTACACACCGTTCCCCAATAAAGTCCTGTTCCCCTTCCCCAAATAAAAAAAAAATTCCTTTGTTTGCCCTAGTTCTCTGTGTTTCCATATAAATGTCGCTCAGCAAGGAAGGGCTAAAACAAAATTTGCTCATACCTGGTCTGGCATACTTTCCTCCATACTATGTATAAACTTTCTCAACTAATACATTTGCATTTTAACAGAGAACATCAATCCTTTAGAGCAAAGAAATGTAGTGAATTTGAACACCATGACATGCCAGAGCAATATAATTTCTGTTTCTTTACTGTATAGGGCAAGTTATCACTTGTCTTCACATCACACCTCATAGCATTGCCATCTTAACCGATCCATAAGCTTAATCCTGCCAACAAAATTCTGTAAAATGTCCAGGGATATTTGCCTTCCAAAAGACTCACAAAGTATCAGGCAAATCTAGCTAATAATCTATATGAACTACAACCTTTGGATGTTTGGACCTGAGTTTTGTGTCAATAAATAACCTACCTTGGGCGATGTGGTTCTCCTTTGTGGTGGAGGAAGTGAAATCCAGGAATGAAATCCAGGGACCAGATGGGCTGTAGTGGGAAAGAATCAGATAACAGACAGGAATTATAGAGAATGGCACACCCATAGACAGTGAAGCAAGCCAAGGTCCCTCCCCAGTGGACAGGACTGGATCTGAAAAGAGTTGAGCTTAAACCAGAGAGCAAGTAAAAGAACAGGTCACCAGAAGTACCAATGAGAGTACAGAATTTTTTTTGTATCTTTTACTATAATTTGTTCCAATGGCCATGTTATTGAGATGTAATTGAAATAAACATAGTTTAAGGTACACAACGTTATATATATTATATATATTATGTATGTATAAAGTTCATCATATATATTATATATATAAAAGATTACAACAAGTTTAATTAACATCCATCACCTCACATAATTAAAATTTTTTCTTGTGATGAGAATTTTTTACATTTACTATGTTAGCAACTTTCAAATATACAATACAGTACAGTTGACCCTTGAACAATGCCAGTGTTAGGTATGCCCCCGATGCACACAGTCAAAAATCCACGCTGAACTTAAGTCAACCCTTCCTATATGCAGATTCCCACCCACAAACAGAAACTACAATTGACACTTGAACAACACAGGTTTGAACTGCACAGGTCCATTTATACACAGTTCAAACTTCAAGGGTCAACTGTATTGCTAACTATATTCACCATGTTATACATTACATCTCAAGGATTTATTTGTCTATAATTCAAAGTTTGTGCCTTTCGACCAGCTTTACCCATTTCTCCCACCCCCAAGTCCTACCTCCGGCAACCACCAATCTGTTCCCTGTTTGTTTGTTTGTTTGTTTGTTTTGTTTTTCAGGTTCCGCATTATTAGTGAGCTCATACAGTGTTTGTCTTTCTATGTCTGATTTATTAAATTTAGCATAATGCTCTTAACATTCATCCATGCTGACGCAAATGGCAGGATTTCCTTCTTTTTTATGGTTGTATATACTGTATCTTCTTTTTCCATTCATATGTCAGTGGACTCTTAGGTTATTTCCAAGTCTTGGCTATAGTAAATAATGCTGCAGTGAACATGAGGGTTCAGACATCTCCTCAAGATAGTGATTTCATTTCCTCCGATATATATCTAGAAGTGAAATTGCTGGATGATATGGTAGTTCTACTTTTAATTTTTTGAGAAACTTTTGTACTATTTTCCATAGTGGCTATGTTCCGTTTTCTCCACATCCTCACTAACACTTGTTATTTCTTGGGTTTTTTTGTTTGTTTGTTTTTTGTTTTTTTATAATAGTTATTCTAACAGATGTGAGGTGATATCACATTGTGGTTTTAATTTATGTTTCCCTGATGAATAATGATGTTGAGCACCTTTTCATTTACTTGTTGGCCATTATCTTCTTTGGAAATTGTCTCTTCAGATTCTTTGCTCCTTTTTTTAAATCAAATTATTTGGTTTTTTTGTTTGTTTGTTTGTTTGTTTTTTATTTTTGTTTTCTTTTGTTTCATTTTTGTTTTGTTTTGTTTGCTATTGGGTTGTATCCATTTTTATATATTTCAGAGATGAATCGCTTATCATATATATAATTTGCAAATATTTTCTTACGTAGCTTGCTTTTTCATTTTCTTAATAGTTTCCTTTGCTGTACAGAAGCTTTTTATTTTTGTTTACATTTGTTTATGTTACTTTTGCTTTTGGTGTCAAATCCAAAAAATCATTACCAAGACCAATGCCAAGGACCTATGATTTCTTCTAGAAGTTTTAAGATTTTGTTCTTATGTTCCAGTCATCATTTTGAGGTGTTTTGTTTTTTTTGTTTGTTTGTTTGTTTTTGTATAGTATAAAATAGAGGTCCAGATTCATTCTGTTGTATGTGGCTTTCTCGTTTTTCCACAATCATTTACTGAAGAGATTGTTCTTTTCTCATTGTATGTTCTTGGCTCCTTTGTCATAAATTCATTGACCATATATGCATGGGTTTATTTTTAGGCTCTCTATTCTGTTCCATTGATCTATGTGTTCTGTTTTTACGACAATACCATAATGTTTTCATTATTATAACTTCATAATATAGCTTGAAGACAAGAAGTGTGGTGCTTCCAGCTCTGTTCTTTCTCAAGATTGCTTTAGCTATTCAGGATATTTTATAGTTCCACACAATTTTTAGGACTTCCTTTTCTATACCTGTGAAATATGCCATTGGATTTGTTTTTTTTTTCAGTTATAGTTGACATTCAGTATGATTTTATATTCATTTCATGTGTACGGCATAGTGGTTAGATATTTATATAATTGATGAAGTGATCCCCCTGATAAGTCTAGTAACTACCTGGACTATACATAGTTATTACAATATTATTTACTATATTCCCTATGCTTTACTTTACATCCCCATGACTATTTTGTAAGTACCAATTTGTACTTCTTAATCCCTTTATCTTTTGATAAGGTTTCATTGAAACTGTAGATAGTATGGACAGTTTAGCAATATTAATTCTTCTAATTCATGAGTACAGAATCTCTTCACATTTATTTGTATCTTCTTCAGTTTCTTTCATCAATATTTTATAGTTTTCAGTGTATAGATCCTTCACCTCCTTGGTTAAAAATAGTATTTTATTCTTTTTGAGGCAATTATAAATGGGATATTTTTTTAATTTCTCTTTTTAATAGTTTGTTATTAGTCTACACAAATGCAACTGATTTTTTTATGTTGATGTTGTATCTGGCAATTTTAATGGATTTGTTTATCAGTTCTAACAGATTTTTGATGGAATGTTTAGGGTATTCTATATATAATACCATGTCATATGAAAACAGAGAAGTTTTACTTTTTCCTTTCTGATTTAAAAGCCTTTTACTTATTTTCTTGCCTAAATGTTCTGACTAGGATTTCCTAGTTGAATAAAATTGGTGAGAGAGGGCATTATTGTCTTGTTCCCAAGCTTAGAAGAAAAGATTTCAACTTTTCCCCATTGAGTATGATATTATTGTGGGCTTGTCATATTTGGCCTTCGTTATGTTGAGGTGTGTTTCCTTTATCTTGTTTGCTGAGTTTTTATCAGAAAGGATGTGGAATTTTGTCAAGTGCTTTTCCTGAGTCTGTTGAGATGATCATAATTTTATCCTTCATTTTGTTGTTATGGTGATTCAGTTTGCTAACATTTTCTTGAGGCTTTTTGCATCTATGTTCATCAGGGATATTGGCCTGTAATTTTCTTTTCTTTTCTTGTATTTTTCTTGTCCAGTTTTTTGTTCAAAAAGTTTTGTGTTCAAAAGTGTTCCCTCCTCTTTTATTTATTTATTTTTTGGGGAAGGAGGTCGGGGGGGGGGGGAGTTTGAGAGGATTGGTATCAATTATTTTTTAAGTTTTTAAAAGAGTTTTATCAAAATACAGCTAACATAGGTATTAATTATTTAAATGTTTGATATCTGGTCCTGAGCTTTTCTTTGTTGGATGATTTTTGATATGACTCCATCTCCTTATTAGTAAGTGGCCTTTTCAGATTTTTTGTGTCTCCGTGATTTAGTCTTGGTAGGTTGTATGTTTCTAGTATTTCCATTATTTCTAGGTTGTCTGATTTTTGCCATATTAATTGTTCATAGTAGTCTCTTGTGTTCTTTTGTATTTTTGTGGTATTAGTTGTAATGTCTCCTTTTTATTTCTAATTTTATTTATTTGAGTCATCTCTCTTTTTGCTTGGTAAGCTGAGCTAAAGTTTTGTATATTTTGTTTATCTTTTTAAAAAATCAGGTCTTAGTTTTATTGATATTTTCTGTCATCTTTTAGTCTCTATTTCATTTATTTTCACTGTGACCTCTGTGATTTCCTTCCTTCTACTAATTTTGGGCTTAGTTTGTTCTTCTTTTACTAGTTCCTTTAGGTATAACGTTAAGTTGTTTATTTGAGCTCTTTCTTTTTTCTTAATGTAGGTATTTATCACTATGAACTTCCCTCTGAGAATTGCTTTTGCTGCATCCCATGAATTTAGGTATGTTGTATTTACAATTTCATTTGTCTCAAAGTATTTTTTCATTTCTCTTTTGATTTCTCAGTTGCTGTCTAATCTCTACATATTTGTGAATTTTCCATTTTCTTCTTGTAATTTATTTCTCATTGTATAACGCTGTGCTCAGAAAAGATGCTTGATATGATTTTGATCTTCTTAACTTTATTAAGACTTGTTCTGTGGCCTAATATATGATCTATTCTGGATAACATTCCACATGCACTTGAGAAGAATGTGTATTCTGCTGCTGTTGGAAGGAATGTTTTGTTAGTGCCCATTAAGTCCATCTGCACTAATGTGTTGTTTAAGTCTAATGCTTCCTTATTGATTTTCTGTCTGGATGATCTATCCCTTGTTGAAAGTGGGGTATGGAAGTTCCCAACTATTGTATTCCTGTTTATTTCTCCCTTCAGGTCTGTTAATATTTGTTTCATATATTTAGATGCTCCTGTGTTGGGTGTATAAATTTTTACAAATGTTATATCCTTTTGATGGATCGACCCTTTTATAATTATTTAATGACTTACTTTGTCTCTTATAGTTTTTGTCTTAAAATCTGTTTTGTCTGATATAAATATAGCTACCTCTGCTTTCTTTTGGTTTCTATTTGCATTAAATATCTTTTTCCATCTCTTCACTCTCAGTCTGTGTGTGTCCTTATAGCTAAAGTGAGTCTCTTATAGGCAGATATAGTTGGGTCTTGTTTTTTTTATCCATTCAGCCACTCTGTCTTTTGATTGAAGAAGTTAGTCTATTTACATTTAAATTAATTATTGATAAGTATGGACTTATTATTGCCATGTTAATTGTTTTCTGGCTATTTTGTAATTTCTTTTTTCTGCTCTTTGTCGCTTTCTTTGTGATTTGATGATTTTCTGTTGCAGTTTGTTTAGATTTGTTTCTCTTTAATAATTTTTGTATCTTTATAGGTTTTTGCTTGTGATTACCATGAGGGTTATAACGTCTTACATTTATAAGAGTCTATTTTGAGCTGATAACAACTTAAGTTTGTACATATACTAAAAGTCTACATTTTTAATCTTGCCCTCCCATGTTTTATGCTTGTGATACCACAATTTGTATCTTTTTATCTCATATATCCATTAACAAATCATAGTAGTTAGTTATTTTTACTACTTTTGTTTGTTAACCTTCATACTATATTTATTTGTGATTTACCCACCGTCATTACATCAGAATATTCTGAATTTAACTATATATTTACAGTTACCAGTGAGATTTATACTTTCTTGTTACAAATTAGCATCCTTGCATTTCATTTTGAAGAAGTCCCATTACATTTCTTGTAAAGTCAGTCTGGTGGTGATGAACTCATTCAGCTTTTATTTGTCTGGAAAACTCTTCATCTTTCCTTCAATTATAGAGAACAACTTGCCTGGAACAGTATTCTTGTTTGGTGTCTTTTCTTTTTCTTTTAGCATTTTGAATATATTACACCACTCCTCTCTGGCATACAAAGTTTCTGCTGAAAAACCTGATGGTAGTCTTTTGAGGGTTCCCTTGTACATAATATTTTGTTTCTCTCTTGCTGCTTTTAAGATCCTCTCCTTATCTTTAACTTTTGACAATCTAATTATAATTTGTCTAAGTTTGTAGTTCTGGATTGATCTTTTTGGAACTCGACTTCCTGGATGTGGATATCTGTTTCTTTTCCTAGATTAAGGAAGTTTTCAGCCATTATTTTTTCAAATAAGCTTTCTACTCCCTTTTCTCTTTCTTCTCCTTCTGGGATACTTATAATGCAAATTGGTCCACATGATGGTGTCCTATAAGTTGTCAAGCTATCTATCTTCATTCCTTTTTATTCTTTTCTCTTTTTGCTCCTCTGATTGGATGAATTCCACTGCCCTGTCTTCAAGTTTACTGATTTTTTTCTTCCATTTGATCTAGTCTCCTTTTGAACACCTCTGTCAAGTTTTTTTTAGTTTAGTTATTGTATTCTTCAGCTCTGTGATTTCCATTTGATACTTTCTTATATTTTCTGTCTATGTTAAAGCTCTCACTTTGTTTATGCATTGTTCTCTTGACCTTGGTGAGCATTTTATGACCATTGTTTTTAACACATTAACAGAGATTTTTTTTAAAAGTTATTGATCTCTATTTCATTAAGATGTGTTTCTGGAGTTTTTATTTTGTTCTTTTGTTTGCAGCATATCCCTTTATTTCTTCACTTTCCTTGACTCTCTGTGTTGCTTTCTGCACATCAGATAAAACAGTCACCTCTCTAGTTTTTATGGCGTAGTGTCCTGCAGGAGGTGAACCTTATTATGCAGCTCAGCTTTAGCTTTTGGTTGTCTCTCATACATTTGTAATTGACCAAACAACCTTCTGTGTGGGTCCAAGTAGTTGAGGGTATGCCAAGACCTGTCAGTGTCCCAAAAAGGAGGATCTCAGTCAGCACCTAGATGCAGATCGTCAGGCAGAAGCATTTAAAGTATGCATATACCTCTTTCAGAGACAGACTTGGAGTCGGGAGTTCTGTCTGTTCTCTCTGCACTGAGCTTGCGGGTAGGTATTGCTAGCCTTAACTGTTTCTTTGTTTGCTACAGTCCTGTGAGACTGAAAACACAAGCCATATTGGCCACCAGAGCCAGGCAGTTTTAAGGATTATGTCTGCTGGATGGAAGCCACAAAAGCTGAGGCACCAGACATATGTATAAGCTCCTTTCAGGGAGATTACAAGCTACCTGGAGCAGCACAGAGAGAAAGCACAGAGATGGTTCCCACTGGCCTTCCTTGTCTCCTGGGAGGATCAGTGTTGGCCTCTATATGTGTGCTAAAATAGGAGCCTGACCCTGAGGTTGCAGTTTTTAAGATCCATAAATAAGCCTCTTACAGGAAAGACTGAGAGATGAGGATGCCTTTTTGGTCCCTTTGCATTAAGTCTTGTGAGGACAGCCATTGAGAGACCTTGAAATTCCATTAAGAATGGTTTCTTTGGTTGCTATAGTTTGGTAGTTATCTTGGATGCAATCCCTGTTGGCCTTCAGAGCTAGGTGTGTTGGGGGTGTGCCCTTCAGGTGGAAGTCTGAAAAGCTGGGCACAACATGTTGGGTCTAAACCCTTTCTACTCAGGAAGAAGTTAGGAGTTGTGAGTTCCCTCCTGACTATATGTTGCTTTGTGGGCTTTTGGATTATGGCAAGAATATTTCTCAGAGCTTCCTATCCATTTTGATGTGATTTTTTTTTTTTTTCTCATTTACCCAATGCATAAAAGTCACTCAGCTAGTTTCTGGATCTTTCTAGAGAAAATTGTTTCATGTATGGTTGTAGATTTGATGTGCTCATGAGAGGAGGGGAGCTTAAGAACCTCTTATGTTGGACTGGAACCCACAGCCAAGTTTTGGAAACTATGGTCCCAAAGTCATTTTAATATATCAGAGGAAGAGAATTATTCTCTTAAAAATATATCATTTGAGTTGCCTTTGGCATTTCTACATAGTCATTGTGTTGCTTGGTCTTTCCTCACAGCCAAAGTACATGATGGTACGTAAATGATGAACCGAAAGCCTTGGAAGACACAGAAGGGCCTTAGAGGGGGACTATCTCTCAGCTTGCACTTGCAGCCTGTCTAATGTCCAAGACATTAGACACTAAATAATGGAACATGCCACTCAGGAAGGCACCACAGCAAAAAATACTCCATAAAACCTTAGTCCAAAAAGGAACATAACCAGGGCACTGGAGAACGGAAGCCTCAACAAAGCAAGACAGTCAACAAAGAAGGAAACACTAAACATATATTATGGCCTTTCTATTAACATTGGAGATGGAAGTGAGGGGATGGTCGAGAGTTCAGTTTTCTGAAGTTAAGACATGGCAGTGAGCAGGCAGATCTGACTATCATCCTTAGGCACCAATGTCCAGGAGACCCTGCAGTAATCTTCACATGGAGACAAAGTTCTGAGTCAGCCAGGAGCTTCAGTTGTGCTTCCCTTTAGGTCAGGAGCCAAACTCATAGCAATTGTAGCCCAAAGTTTAAAGGGAGCAGTAAGAGAATACATCTGCCAAGAAAGAGGAGAATGTGATAGATCAAGGACAATTCTGACCCATTGTAATGGAAGCTATCCTTCAGATTCAGGGATGTTCTTTGCAGATTCCTAGTCATATAATATGTTGTCTAAGATCTCTAGAATGTACTTTGGAGAATGGCAATTACTTTGTACCTTTGCAGAGCTGAGACGTTGTTTGTACATCATGGCTAATGTACATAAATATATGTCCATGTGGGTCCCCATGCACATGTGCACGCACACACGCACATATCGACACATTTTTACTTACTGGTATTCTGAGTCAAACTATGGCTCAACTATGTAGTTTGACAAGCACACAAATGGGGGGAAATAAAAACAGGATATTCCTTCATATCACTATCTGGCAATACTAATCTTATTCCAATCGGCATCACCAGTGGAATATAACCCTCACCTTCTACTAGATTTTCAAAAATGGTAAAACAAAGCACAGAAAGCAAATACTTCTCTGCTTCCTATGTGGCCATGTCATATAAAGCACCATACCCAAGTCACTGCCTAATAAATGTCTTTCAATGATTCTGGTGAGATACCAAGAATCATCTCATCAATGCAGAGATAGCTGGTCTGCCTGCGTGTGAGCTAAGATGTGAGAATTCCATTAGCACTATTGGCTGAATCCATGGAAGAGGAAGGGTTAGTTGCCTCTACAGCTGCATAAATAGTTAACCAAAGAGCTTTGTTCAAAGGCAAACTACAACTAAAAAATAGAAAACCCTACTTATAAAAAAATTCTAAAAATAGTGATTAATGGATATACTTAACAGGGTATTGCTTACATTCATCTCTGTCATAAGTTGCCTTGATAGCAGTTGGAGACCTTTATCTGTGTTAATTTTGAAAGAGATTATCATGAGCAGTATGTCTCAAGACGTCGCCTTTCATTTTCAGGACTGGGTGGTAGTTTCTCTAGGAATGTAGCCTAGAGCTTAATAAGGGTGCCACCTCTGTGCCACTGAAGCACAGAGGACTAGAAAATATTGCCAGCTTCTTTCTGAACAGAAAATACCACTGTTTCTTCCAGTGCCACCTTCAGGGGCAGGATCAATGTCTATTTCTTAGAGTCAGGCTTGGGTAATAACTCAATATTAAATGCTTGACTGAATGGAGTTCTTTCAAATCAGCTGTAGTATATAATCTAAATCTTCTTTATAGGAATACAGAGGCAGAAAAAAAGAACAGGGTCCCAAATAATCCATACACTGTAAGGAAGGGACATAAGTTCTACTGTTAATAATATGGTTGAATTATCTCTGCGTGACCCTAAAGCCCTACAACGCTAATGAAGCTCTGTCATAATTTAAGGGAACTTCTGTTACGTTACAGGAGATTCCTAGTTACAGAAGCTGGAGATTTTGATTTTCTTTCTGAATATCTCCTAATGTAATAGAGATTTTGGTATACCACAATTCCATTTTTCTTATATAAGTATTGAGTAAAGTGTTCAATTGAGATTCATTGGCCCACTTACAAACCATTAGGAAGTTACAGAATACAAGATACAATTTTAAAGAAAGAACTGTAAAGAAAAGGAAAAGGCAAGCGTGTCCGATACCTTCCTGATGCTCAGTGCTAGCGTCTGCCTCCATTGCGCTCCGTGGCTAATGGACAAACTTGCAGTAAGCCTATTCACACATATCTGTCACCACACTGACAGTCACCATGATGCTCAATCCAGATTCCTGGGTCATAGTCTAAGCCTGGCTTTGTAGAAGCAGAAACAAATCCTTTCCCTAAATGAACATTTTGAAAATGGTAATATTTTTCACCCAAACAGCAAATGGCTGTGACACGAATCTTGATTTAATTTGAATAATATAACAATTATCTTTTTCACTGTTGGTTCACAGAGTCAGGCCTTTTGTGACATTTTATCAATTATTGAGCCAATCTCCTGATGGAGACACATAGTCATGTGTTGCTTACCACATGCAAGGGGCACTTATGAGCTACGGCTGTTGTGACTTTACAAAAGAACTGGGGCTCAGAGGGGTTAAGCAACTTATCTAGTGCCCTAGGGCAAGTAAGTGGCTGAGCTAGGAGTCAAATTCAGATCTGCATTTTTGGAAAGCTCCTGGTGTTTCCACACAATACTCATTGTCTTCAACTGGTTTACTCCAATTGCCCTCTCTGAGTGGGGAAAGGGTGAGGAAAAGCTCATGGAGAAGGGGAAGGAGACTCAGGCAGCAATGTGTTCAGAAACTGAACAAGCAAAAACCATTCAAGATGGCGGTTAGAAAATTCAAGTCAAGGCCAGAAATGCAGAGTCCAAAAATTGTTAGGGATTGCAGCAGCAGAACAGGACAGGGCATGGAGAAACAGACAGTGTATTAGCAGCCCACATCCCTACAAGAAGGGCAAGGGCACAATTAGCTGGAAAGTGGACATGCAGACAAGAGAGAGAGACAGAATCCTGATGCCAAGACAACAGCCTGCCCCCAAGACCATATGCTTTTATTCTCTTCTCACCTTGGTTGCACCAATCCTCAGTAAGTCTGGCCTAAAGCCCTACAGGTGAGGCAATGAGAAACAGCTGACGGGCTAGTGCATGAGAGAGCAGGAAGCAGACCTTCTTCTCTGGCAAAGGCATTCCCCTGACAGGTGGCAAGAGGAGTGCCTGTTCCCAATCAAACCGAGCTGGACGGGAAAAGCTAAGATGAAAAACAAACTCGATGCCATCGCTCCAAAATCTCCACAAGCAATGGGAAGCGGCTGCTCAGCTGGACCTTGGTCGGGGAGAAGGAAGCCGTCCCAGCTGAGAACTGACACATAAACGCCTGTGGCCAGCTCCCTGCAGGCAGTAGAGTCCTAGATCCAGATGAGATCCTGACTCATAGTAATAGTTGTGATAATAATAACAGAAACACTATTGAAAACTTCTTATGGCCAAACACTTAGCATACTGTCGTGCGGGGCGGCCTGCGGGGTCTCTGCTCCCGCTCCCCACACAAGAACACAGGATATGGTGAGGCCAAAAAGGAACACCCACGGAGCCATAGGTAGGGGAGTCATACCACTATATTCTCTCTGGCGGCACTATACTCTCACTGGAGGCTGGATCCACACTGTCCGCAAACCGCCATCCACACTTGCCAGCCCAGCCGCCATCTTCTTGCTAGCCCCCATTCTTCTCTCTCTTCTCCTCTCCTTCTCTGCTAGCATAGCCACAGCAGTTATATTAGTGGCCAATGGCTCACTGGTTACAGCTGACGGCCAACTAGCCACAGCTGATGACCATACAATCACAGTTGATGGCCATTTACTACCTGAACCAGCACCTGTCTATGTGAGGCCGAGAGCCTGGAAACTACTTTCTGGGGCTCTGCCCCCACACATACATTTCCTTGTTTTATCAGCCCAATGATCCTGGGGTTTCCACATTTTACAGGTGAGGACTCTGTGGTCCCATTGGTTAACTGACTCACCCACGGTAAGCAGAAGTACACACTCCTGCAGCAGAATATCTCAAAGCATGAATCGATTGTCAGATCCCAAAGCCTGTGACGTTCTACTGCAGCTTATGAAATTATTCTTCCTCAGCCAAAACATGAGAACCTGGGGGCAGGACCAGAGAGCACTGGACTCAGGGTTTCATCTGTCTAGTCCCTGGGAAGGGACACACAAACACTTCCTGTAGCAAACTTTGCAGGTTTCAAAGGCATTCCCAAATCCTGTTTATTTTTAAAATGACCATACATATCCCTTTTCTCCCAGGAAAGATATATCTGAAAACACATTTAAGTGGAAATAAAAATTTTAAACAAGAATATAAACAAGTTTCTTCACATCCCTCTTAAGAGCAATTTTCTTGATGATCTCCTAGAATTTGACTTTTTAAAAAATGAAAATCATTTTTATACTTCGAAAGAATTATATGTTCATTTTTAAAAGACAATATTGTTTAAATTTCCTAGATCCAATTTCCTTGATTCAATATTTCTTAATTATTCCAGCTGAATTCTATAATAGTTAAGCAACTTGGGTGAATGTCACAGAAATATTCCCACCTAGCCTATTTAATTCCTGCTTTTAGGCCAGGAATTGTGAGCTCTACCAGACAAAATACAGAGGGTGCCAAAAAAAAAAAAAAAAAAAAAAAAAAAAATTGTATACACATTTTTAAGAAAGGAAAAAGCTGTATTAAAGTTGTAATAATATATACCGGTAACAAAAGATGAATACAAGTCATGTGTATACATTTATTTTGGCACCCCTGGTATAAGTAACCTCTGCACAAGTAAAAAATTTAAAAGACATTTTTCCCATACCATTAACTAAAATGCAGACTATTTAGCATTTTGATCTATCAGTGGAACAAGAATTAGCAAGTGTCACATGAAAAAATAAATTTATTTCACTAATTCATCTAAAAGCTCTATTTTTAATTTTAAACACACTGTGTTTTTAGAAGATCAGTTTTATGGGAGTTGGTTTAAGGGCACATACTTATTAATAGTTGTTTGTTCTTATCTGTGATTTTATTACCAACCCCAGCAAGACCCTTCAAAGACATTCCCAGGGCCTGGCATGCCTAAAAGAGGTCTGTTTACTCAATTGCACTGTCCTTGTTCCCAAATGGGCTCTTCCTAACAAGCACAGAAGCTGCAAACAACACCGGAAAAATATTCTGGAAAAATGGTTCGCAACATTCT
This sequence comes from Rhinolophus sinicus, assembly GCF_057876585.1. Taxonomy (NCBI): domain Eukaryota; kingdom Metazoa; phylum Chordata; class Mammalia; order Chiroptera; family Rhinolophidae; genus Rhinolophus; species Rhinolophus sinicus. The sequence goes on from NC_142501.1 coordinate 132,229,401, forward strand.
AATGGGTTACAGATGGGATGGGAGCCTTCCTGCCATTTTTTATTGTTTGCTAGCTTCCTTTCTTCCGTCCAGAGTTTTACTGCTTGTTTTCCTTGTTAGCCTCCTGGGTACTTGAATTAACCCACTGCATCTTTCGATGCTCGTGGATGGGGCCAGCAATCCTTTGCCACAGTCTCCAGCCGACTGTAAGAGTCCTCAGGCTTTGGAGTATACTTCCACACAGTCTGTAACAGAAGATGCTCATATTATTCAGGCCCCGCAAGGTGATTGCAAAGTACATTTCTGAAAAGATGTTAAACTTACTTAATTAACGACAACAAAACTTTTTAAATTCCCCACAGTTAGGATAATGTCCTTGGAGACCAGGGAAACTTAAACGGGTCAGCTTTATTAGGTCAAACATCAATAAGTAATGCTTAAGCTGCCAGAGTATTATTACGTTAGGAAAGTAAGTCAGCATGTTCGTAGTTCTGCCTGTTAGCAGTATTACTGGGTCCCAAGACTGAGAAGGATTATTACCTGATACTTGTGTATCCTTGCTGAACTTGAAATGCGACAGCTCAAACCCAACCAAAATTAACTACGTCAGACACCACTGACATGGAAATAAAAATGGACTAAGACAAACGACAGAAGACAAGATGAATGTTGGGAAGCATACTAGATCGGGGATCAGAAGACTTGAATCAGTTCTCAGGGTCCACCCTCTCGTCTATAGGAGGCACCCACTCGTGTTTGCCCAGCCTTCTCCCCTGTTTCTTCTGGGCAATGCTTCTCCTTCCCACTCTGGCAAGCGCTGCCAGTGGGGCTGTTGATCATAGGGCTCACTGCACGTGACCCAAGCCAGCCTACCAGAGCTCTGACCTAGGAAGTTCTGATTTTGAACTAAGAGAAGATGGGTCACTGTGCTCTGAAATGGAATCTGGAGCCACCAGTGGCCATGTTTCCCTCCATGTAGCAGTAGCAGATCTGTAGGCGGAAAGCAGGATGCTGACATACTGAGAGCAGCAGAGGCAGGAGAATGAGAAGACCCAGTGACTGTCCAGCTTTAATCCCATCATTCTGAGGCCTAGATCCATAGTTTGGGTCCATGAGCCATTACATCCCCCTCACACATGCGCTTACTTGACATGGGTTTCTCTCACTTGACATAAAAAAAGTTCTGATGGCCAAGAATGCTATGGATGAATCTCTCTGGGTCTCAGTGTCTTTAAAAAAATGTTTTAAAGCACTGTATTACTTGAGATTTAGGTTTCTCTGCTGTCAAAGGCACCTGGAATAACAGTTTTTTACTCACAGATAAAATTTCCAAGCTGGTTTGCCACTCGCTCTGAGAAATTGTCAGGGGCTCAGGCTCCTTGTCACCAGGGGCTCCCGGGGGTGCTTGCCAAGGAAATGCCTGCAAAGCCACAGTGGAAGTTATTGCTATGTCTGCCTGGAGGAATTTGATCCTTGTTATGGATCAATGACCATTGTGTGTTTCCTGTTTTGTTTTCTAAATGGAACTTTTTACCATAATTAATCTACAGTTTTTACTGCAATTAATTTTAATATAATTTGATTATCATTGTATGTTACATGTAAGGAGAAAATAGATGACTTGTTTTTACTATATACAGGAGTCTCATTTAAATGTGACAGACACGACTGTATGTCACCCAGTGATCCTAGACTTTGAGCTGGGTGCAGTGACTCAGTGGTACTTTAGGATGGCCTCTTATAGGCAAGGGCTGGGTGTGGTCTGTGAGGCAAGAAGAAATCACAGGGATATTTTAGTGGCCCAAGTGGATACTGTGAGAGAGACTGCTAATTGCTCCCAAATAACTTCTTCTTTTCCTGATAGGATGCCCAGTTTTTAGCTGGGTGGACCATTGTGGAATAAACAGTGCATATCCCAGCCTCCTTGCAGCTGGGAGTGGCCATGTGACTAAGTTCTGGGTAATGGGATGTAGCAGAAGTGATGTGGACCATGCCCTCAAAAGGAGAGGCATGCCTTCCTCTCCTCTTCCCCTGCCTCCTGAGAGCTGACATGTAGACTAAAGTGCATAGTGTAGATAAGACCAAAGCCATAGGGGTAACAGAGCAACTAGACAGGAGGATCCTGGGTCCCCAACACTGTAAAGTTTTCATGTCAGCCCAGCTGAGTGTGCTCAATCCCACCCAAAAAGCATGATGACCTTGTTCATGGTAGACTCTCAGTACGTGTTTATGGAATCAATGAATGAATGAGCACATGAATTAAATATGGTGCCAATATCCCTTTTTTTTTTTTTAAATACGCACCAAATGTCTACTCTAAGCAAAGACCTGTCTCAATTGCTGTGGGACATTCACAAAATTGATAAGCACAGTGGCCTCCCCCAAGTAGTTCACCATCCTCTGTCCCTTAGTGTCATTATCAGAAAGGACAGTGTGAGTAGATTGACACGTCATCTCTTCACTTCCACACTCCCAATACCTAACATCCTAGAACTTATAGGAAAAGACCTACCATGAAGGAAGTTCATATTTGCTTCTGAGTCCCTGGGGTTAACCTCACTCTAACACTCGGTGGCCTCTGTGGTAGACATGAGTCAGTCAGAGCTATCTGTGCTCCCTCTCCCGCAGTAGAACAGTGTCACTGTGTCCATGTGTGGAGGCCTGTCCCACTGTGGAGCCAATCAGCAGGAGAAAGAGGACGTAACACGGGCGTGAGGGGCACCACATGAGTTCCCCTGCTAGGTAGGAATTTCCAGGCCCTGGCACAGAACCTGGGAGCAGCTGCTTCTGCCCGGGGAACAGCGCTGACTTTCTGAGTAATAAAACTGAAAAAATGTCAGAAGGGGAAAATTTCCTTGTCTACCAAACTTACAAATATGCCACCGGTACCGTGAGCTTGGACAGGTTCCCACTTCCTCCCCTCAGAGTCTCACCCCTCAGCACTGCCCTAGAGTTTAGAACAAAGAACAATGTCTATGAGGATTTGCTGTAATGATCAACTCAGCTTTGCCTGAGGGTCTTGTATACACAGGTGAACAACCGTCTCTTTTCTCTTTCTGTTCTCTATTCTCATGTGTAAGTATCAAGTCCTGAAAAATAGTTCCATCATTTTTAAAAAGGGGTGGGAATGAAAATGATCTTACGAAGGGCTGGAGTAACAAAGGAGAAGTAAGCAATTTGATGAAAGAAAGATGAAGATCAAGATAAATGGAGGAAAGGGAAGAATTAATCCTGAAAGAACCAGTTGGTGATTTTACACAACCAGGAACACACAGGCCAAAGACACCCTGTTGGGCTTATGGGTGCAAGAACTCGTCTACTTACAGACCGGCAAGAGACACAGATGACTGAACTTGGAGTCTGAGTACCTGATGGCAGTTAGAAATGTTCGAATGTTTCACAATGATTTTCCTCTTACTGTCTATGCCATCACATCAGTGGCTACAAGCACAAGCAGTGTCTGTGGAGAGGTTCCGACTCATCAGGCTTGTGGCTGCTGAGCAGCTGCTTTCCCCCTGGGCTTTGCTCTGGGCACAGCAGATGTTCCTGTGGGACTGTGTCCAGCAATGTGACGTGGCAGTGGCTGGTGAGCAGATAGGAGATAAGTTGTAGCTAAGGAATCAAGGCCTCCCTTGGGCTCTGCTCACACAGGCCTGCATTTTAGTATATCCCACAAGCCAAGCAAGTGATAAGACAGTGGAAAGGACAGCCATTTATTTTGGCACTCAACTCTTCATTATGGTAGTTGATGAATTGCTGGTGCACACCACTCCTCTTCTCTGCATCAGTTATATAGACTCTGTAAGGATAAGGACCATGTCCCAGTCGTGGTGACTTTCTGCGCAGTGTCGGGCAGGGGGCCAGCTTTGTATTGGAATATAGAGAGTTTGAAGGTGGGCACCCAGGCTTTGAGTTTCTTTTTTTGAGACTAGTTCACCATCCTAACCGCCCTCTATCTATGGAAATATGACTTCCATCTGCGGCAAAGGAGCATGAAAGTTTGCCAAAATTTTCCCTGCTGCAGAGCTTCTCTGGCCAAAAATGACTCAATCAGGTCTTAAGCAAAAGACCTGGAATGTCTGTCACTTCTAGAGGCTTCATGCCAAGCACAGGATGTAAAAGCTCACTTCTCACTCTTGCTGCCCACTTCTTATTCTGCATGATATAAATCTCCTCTCCGTTCTCAGATGACCTTCCTTGCAGAAGCACAAAGGCACTAACTTACTTTGGGCTGAGCTTTGCCAACAGTCACAGATTTCTGCACCATGGTGACTAGTCTCTTTCCCTGGAGAACATCCCAAATTTCCTCTCACCTTGGAATATTTGGGACACTGGGAACTGGATAGGAATGGCAAAAAGAAGGACTCAAAGTCAGTAAGCTTCCTACATTCCCTTCTTCACTTCCTTGCCACCACCTAACCACCTAATCTCTCTTTGGCACAGTGGAAGAACAAAGGGTAATCGTGGGCAGTATGTAGCACGTAGATGATGCTCTAAAACTGGCTATTGAAATATTTGGTATGAAAATAGAAACTGTGATGAATTTTCAAGCATCACTGAAAGACTGTTAGGGAACTACCTTCCCCACAGGATACCTCCTGGAATCTTGTTAATTAGATTACTCTTGAACCATTTGAAAGAATACAATACATATCTTACATGTGACATATATCCATATAAGTCAGTAACCATCAAAGATTTATTTCAATTAAACTCAACAAACACCAAATGAGTAATGACTATGTACAAACCTCTGTGCCAGGTGCAAGGCCAGAAGGAAAAGGACAGTGTCTGCTCTCAGGGAGCGCAACTCTGTTGTGAGAAAGATGGATTTACAATTCATAAAGATGTGTGGGGACCCAAGTACTGCTATGCTCACTAGCATGATTCTCCTTGGCGGTGGGGTTGGTGGATGGAGGCAGGGTAAGGTCGATTTCGAAACGGATGTTTCCCTGTGCTCTGAGTGAGGGCTAAGATTTTCCTGTCAGGTGTGTGCATGGTGTGGTTGGGGGTCGGGAGAGTGTTGGGTGGACCAGAGTAGGGTAAGAGAGAGTAAGGAAGAACCAGCAGAGGAAGCTCATGAGCAAAGGCACGGAAGGGTGAGCTCTTGGGGAGCAGTGGCTAATCTAATGTGCCTCCAGTGGAGGCTGTGTAGATGATGAGAAGTGGCTGGAATGATGCAGTGGGCCCGGCTGTCAAGGACCCACCTCATCCTTGGGACATGTCTTGGGGATCCCCAAATGATTTTCCGTTGGAAATGATCTGATGATATCTATGTTTAAGAAAAAGCTTCCCCTCGTAGAGATACTTATTTCAGCTGTTAATGAACTACAAGAAATCAAGTATCTACTCTCTCACCTCCAACATCAATATATTGATACAAAAACGGCACCATGACAGGGAACATTCAGGTGCATGAGGTGTCTATGTAAAGGAATGTGCTGTATATTGTACTGATTCAGGGGAGCCTCCAGCCTGTTACTGAGCCTAGCCAAGTACAAGTAAAGGAGTGTTCTCTGCCCTTTTGCTGCCTGGATAGGTGTCCAGAGACCCATTTTTCTCTAAAACATTTTCAGGGATATTTTAAGGGAAGTGCTCCACCTGGAGTTAATCAGACTGATAGGCATTAGAGAGGACACAAAAAGTCCCCACCAGCTGAGTACTGTGGGATGGGTCCTGGCCGTGTTTCGCCCCAGGTGAGGCTTGGCAGTGTGTGCACCAATCCTGCCCCATCTCTCTGGTCCCTTCTCATGGATCCTCCAGCCTCTCACTGCATCTACCCCCTCTCTCTCAGCGTGGACATCTGTCCTAGTGCAAACGCCAGGGAGAGGGAGGATGCGGTGGGGAGGATGAGCTCTTTCCCATGAGGTTCTCTCACAGTCTTGCTTAGATTGAGTCTTTGCCTTTTCCATTAAAATGTTCTTTTTTAAAAAGAGGTGTCTTTTTCTCTGCTTTCTACTTTCATTTTCCCTTCAAGAGCCAACCGTCACAGAATAGTCCAACAGCTTGAATCGGGGACAAGAAAAAATGCGGAGGAAAGACTGGGGGACAGTTGTTTCATTGTTTCATAGCTCAAAAATATTATCCTATGGCAAATTTTAGTGTTACTGGGTTTTATTTAGCATACGCATGAAATGGCAAATTCTTGAAATGCATCAAATATTTTCCTACAGGCTTTTAAACTTATCCAAGTCATCAGAGCATAGGCATTTATAGACATGTAGACACTAGTAAATCCATCTGAATCTTAATTAATACAGTTATATTTCCACTCAGACAAAACTTCAGAGTGCTTATTACTATTACACAACCAGCTGGCCGGTTCTTCCCCAATGGCATCACTACTCTGAGTAATTGTACATGGAAAATATTTTAGCAAATCATTTCTTTAAAAAAAGGAAAAAAAAAAGAACTCAAGATACAGAGATAATTCACTTCATCCCTCCCTGGACTATAAATTCTAATCCAGACTAAGTATTCATATCTCTTTTAAATAGTCTCTTTAGGCTCCTTAAGCTTTCTAATTTCTTCTTTCAAAAAATCGTTCAGTTCTGAAAAATGTCTCTCTTGGAATCATACCTGGCCCCGTGATTCCTGCCCTGGACTCCTCCCAACACTGGAGGCTTCACCACTGGGAAACCACATCCCTGAGGTGCCAAGTCTGTTGAAAAAGTCTCCGGGATGCCATAATATTGTTGTCGCACCATATTTCACCCCCTGTGAAAGTGCCAGAAGGTTTTATTTCTGTTCTGTGAGATGACATGGTCCAATATGTTTCAATAGGAACACCCCAAGGATGGTCCACCCAGGAACCCCCAATGACATAACGCTGTTCTATTTCAAGATAACGCTCACAGAGTGACAGGGGCATGGTTTTCATCTTAGATATGTATTTTTAGATAAACCCTGCATCCTCATTACGTCCAGAAGAAGCTTTTCCAGGAGTAAGTGGGAGCCTTTCTAGTAGTCTATTGAAGATTCTCACCCTGACTTTATTTTTCTATGACTAATATGTATATATTTGAAAAGTTTTCCTTCTACCTGGTCGTCCAATCCAGGCTTTTTTCCTGGTGATCAGAAAAGAGTGGTCTGGGAAAGACACCCTCGACTTGGGCTCCTTTCATTAAAGCACAATTTTAAAATGTCATATTGCTTGTTACTTTTTGGTATGCTTGATTTTCATCTCACAGTGGCCTTTCCAAAATTATACTTGAGTGGAGCAGTTATTCACATGACATAGGACAGGTAGGAAAGCCCTTAATCACTTCAAAACATTATCTCTGCACAAGTGAGCAAGTGGCTGAGTGTGTGTGTGTGTGTGTGTGTGTGTGCGTGTGTGTGTGTGTGTGTGTGTGTGTTTGTGTGTGTATACGAGAGAAAGAGTAATTTTTTGCCTAAAATCCCATCATTAGTGAATCACTCACTTGGAATTAAAAGCTGTACATTCTTGACTCTGAAGGAATTATTTTTTAAGTATACCTCTAACAGGCCTAACTGATTAAGTCATTCTTTCTTGAAGTATCAGAATCCCCTGCAAAAACTGCAGCTTTCTGGGCCCTTCCCCAGGCCAAGGAAATCAGAATCACTTGGTGAAAAAGGCCAATGATCTGTGCTTTTAACAAATACTCTAAGTGATTCTTAAGAACCCTAAAGTCCGAGAACCACTAGATTAAATATTAAGAATAGCTATTATTATCCTAGCCTATGTAATCTCTCCACCAAAAAAAAAAAAATTGCTGGAGTCTCTTAAGACTTTGTCTTAATGTGGACTTGCTTTCAAAGAAACATTCTGATGCCAGAATCCATGAAAATAATTTACAAAATAGATATCATGACAATGGCAGGGCATGACTCTCACAGAGTAATTTACACCAAAAACATTCCCAACAATCCCCTCCAGGCATCACTCTCTCTCACTCCTCTAATTTTTCTACTCTAAAAATACATATATCTATCCAAAACATTTCCCTCTTATGCACATAAGCTACAAAAGAAATCTTTGGGGAGTTGGAGAAATATGAATATGAGCTATATTACTAAATGTGATTATAGAATTTATAGTTTACTTAGTTGTGATAATAGTAGTGTGGTTATGTAAGTGAGCATCCTTAGTTTTGGGAGATGAACTCTAAAGTATTTGGGGGTGAAGTGTCATGGCATCTTCAATTTATTTTCAGGAAAAAAGAAAAGCATATATATATATATCTATACACACACACACACATATGTATATATACATATACATACACAAATGTGTGAGTGAGTGAAAACAAATGTGGCTAAATGATAATGGTTAGTAAATCTAGAGCATTATATTATCTTTTAAGTATTCCGTAGATTTTTTTGTTGTTGTTTTTTTCAAAATAAAAGTTAGGGAGAAACAAATGCCCTTGTTTCCCTGGCTGCTCTCTCCCCACCTCCCACGCCCCATCACATACTGCCTACCTTCCAGCTGGAAGTGACCACTTCGTCCTTGACCACATGAAATCATAGGACCTGAGAGCACCAAACCGCCCAGATTTCCCTTGCCAGTTGTGGAAGCAACTAGAAGGATAGTTTTCTGTTCTCACTCTAATTTTTGTTCAAGAAATTCCAGCCTATAAAATTCTCCACCCTGTAATACATAAGGATGCTTATCGCTTAGTTTCCAAATAACAGTTAACTGAAAAACTCCAGGGCACACAGCAGTCCTCAAGGGCCTGGAGAAACAGAATCCTGCACCCAAAGATAGCCAAGTCCTAACCCCAGAATCTGTGAATATTACTTTATGTGGCAAAAGAGACTTTGAAGATGTGAAAAATTAAGGATGAGATGGGAAGATGATCCTGGATTATTTGGGTGGGCCCTAAATATAATCACATGGATCCTCGTAAGAGAGGGAGGCAATAAGGTCAAAAGAAAGAGAAGGCCATGTGACGATGGAAGCAGAGATTGGAGTGATGTGGCTGCAAGCCACGGCCAAGGAATGTGGCAGTCTCTAGAAGCTGGAAGTGACAAGGAACAGATCTTTCCCCTGGAGCCTCCAGAAGGAACCAGGTCTTCTCACTCCGTGATTGGAGACTCCAGAACTGTAAGAGGGTAAACGTGTTGTTTTAAGTCACTAAATTTGTGGTGACTTGTTACAGTGGCAACAGGGGACTAATATATCAACCATACAAATGTTTATTGTATATGGTTTTGGTTAAGTTAGGTAAGTAGCAAACTGAAGCTCTTATTTCACAGTGTACATTCAGTATTTCTCATTAATTCCCACTTTTTGTATCTTCATAAAATTGTACATCAACAAATTCTACCAAGAACTGGAACTGACTATAGAGAGATATCTGGCGGGTATAAACTCTGCCCGCTGTAGCAGTCAAGGCCAACTCTGGTGGCAAGAGGAAGAAAGAACACTGTCAGAGCCCTCTTCTGTAAGGGTGGCTAACATGACAGCAGAGCCTGGTCTCTTTCCTGGTTCCCACTGATCACACCACTCAGGACATCATGGGATCCTGGAACTTAGAAGCTGTTTAACAATAGAGTCCCAAAGAGGCCAGCAGGAGGCAGTTTGAAGTGATAGAAGCATAACAGACACACATGCATGTGAATCGAAGCTCCACAATGACTAGCTATATAAATTCTGAGCTTCTGTTTCCTCTGAAAAGCAGAAATGATAGCATTTCTTACTGACTAGCTTCCTTGTATGGATGAAACGAGATTATTGAAGTAAACCCTAACATGGGAACTATTATGATTGTTGTTATCAATAACAGAAAATTAATTTCCCAAGCCCACACAGAATGTCACTGACAAAAAGAAGACTGTCACCTAAGCCCCTCAATGATGCCTCTCCAGCTCACCGAGGATGACACCACTGCAGGATTCCCAGGCTGCCCTGGACTTCCTTGGCACTCCCATGCATATCACTTCCTGTCAGTTTTTCTGGCTGCCCACAGGTGCTGCTTGGGCAGAACTCAGTCAACATTTGCATGACACCAGCTGCATAACATGTAGGGGATGATTTGGGCTGGGCCAGGGGAGGGAGGCACTTGAAAGAGCCAAACAATGCCCCTTCCTCAAGGAAATTATATTTTAGTGTGTCTAGACAAGAACAAAAATGACATTTATTGTGTAGAGTAAGTGGAGAGCCATGAGAGGGCAAAGGAAGGCCCCATCAGTAGTGTACGGGCGGATGAAAGGCTTCAGTATGACTCCCCAAAGAGAGCTGTGATTTACGCAGGCCCTGGAGATGGGCACGGCTGTGACAGATGGTAGAGGGATGAGGAAAGAGTGGGAACATCTGGAGCCTGCTAAGACAAGGGCAAGCAGGCTGTCACGGGTGGCATTTAGGAACACGGTGGACATGCTTAGATCTACTCCCTTTCAGATGCAAACACCATTCCTCATTCAGGAGAGTTCTGCTTTATTCTTGATGGTCAACACAAGGTACTGAGAGAGCAGAGTGTTAAATCAATGGTCAGCCCTTCTCTTTTTCTAGGGATAGTCAAGAAGTAAATTTGGAGCTGCTTTCACTCTTACGAGAGGAATAACTGGCTGCTTCTCAGTTAAACAATTGTACAGCCAGCAGGTGCCCACTAGGTGCCCACTGAGGAAAGTCCAGGAGAAACACTTGAGGCTGAAGGCAGGCATCCCCATGACCCCCTAGGTGTAATTCTGCAGAGGAAGCATGCCAATTTCCAGGGCAAATCTAGGGCCTTGCTTCCCAATTCTGAAAATCAGAGAAGCCAGCTGCGATGGGCTAGGGCACTCTGGCTGTGGTCTGTGGCCAGAAAAGAAGCAAAGACTCCAACAGAAAGTTTATAAAAGGGAAGGGGGTCTGTGCTGGTGACCAGAGCTCCGCCAAGGGCCTGAGGGTTATGGGAGAGGAGTGGTCCCAGGTAAAGCAGGGGCCCGACTGCTGAAGACCCCTCCGGACCCACAAGGCTAGTGCAGTGCAGCACTTGAAATAAATGCCTGGAGATGTGAGCATGAACTGAAGAGGTGGTCATCTTAGAGCCTAATTAGTTTGGGATATACCATAAGACGTAATCAGGGGATCCAGGTGAGGTAGGCCATCCCCCAGCAGGGAAGAGGCATCCACCAAACAGTGCAGGACCATTCTTCTGGGTGACAACTACTTTCATTCTGAGCATAGAGGCAGCTGTGCTGGGCAACTTGGAGAAAGACAAAAGTGTTTATCACAGTGGTAGCAGCCGGCCAGGAAAGTCCTGCCATTTCCATAGGTATTCATCGTTCAATTACAAATTGTAATATTTACATGCATACCCGTGTCAATGTCATCACTTTTACAGGGTGAATTCTTAACAGGGACCCTGGCCACTAAGCATGCATGTTCAGCTGAGAGGGTGACAGCCACCCAGCTCTGCAACGCCTTTTGATGAGGACATCAATAAGCAAGTACTTGTTAAACGTCTTTACAATCTTTCCTATAACAGAGACTATGTCGATTATATTAAATTCATAAGTAAAATCCTCGTCAATTTGTCTCATTCATATTCAATCATAGATAAATGCCCCTCTCCTCCACAGCTTCCCGTCACATATTATCTTTTAATCAAGTAATTTACCATCAAACTATATTGATGTAGAAGAAAGCATGCGAGTGTAAGGGATACTGGGCTAATTGCAGTTCGTCTTCTGAAGTTCAAATCAGGGTGCTGCGTGGAGCATCTGGTTACATTCTTTGGAGTCTCAAATGCACTGAGATCAATAACTAACTACACTGTCTCACTCACCCTCCTTATCTCCAATCTGTCTCCCCAACTGCACCACTTAGAGTGCTCAAAGTGAAGGATGGCTTCCCGGGCCCTTAGAGTGAGGTCCTCGTGGGGCTTCTACCTTGTCCGTTGCTGTCAGAAAGAACTGCAGGGTGGGGGGCGGGGAGGCAGTGACAATGGCCCAGGGCTACTGACCTAGGGGGCCCCATCTCCCATTTTGCCAGGGAAACACAAGGACAGACAGCTGCTCCGGGCATGTTTGTGTATATGTAAATATCCAGATACTACTGCGAACTCGAGAGCAGTCTGGCCATCTGCCACACATTCAGTGTGTGTCTCCACTGTGCAGTCAGCCTCGCAGATGGAGACGGAGACGGGCAAACACAGGGCCTCTCCGCCCCATCTCAAGCATGCAGACAGTCCCAGAGACGAGCTTCTGAGCCTTTGAGGATTCCCCATCACATTATTACAATACACACAGAGCACAATTCGAACGAAATGTTGTCTTAGTGTTCCATTGTTCGAAATGGGGTGGAGAAACATCACAGTGTTATTAACAAGACAAGGTTGAAAATACCCAGACAATAGGATATCCGGACACCTTTTCCCTCTCTTGTCCAAAACTGTTCTCTATACACAACCAATAACACTCTCACTCAGATCCAAATCCACAGCCCATTGTCAAGTTCCTACTTCAGATCCCAGAGACAAAAGTGAAGAGCCAAATACAGTCCCAAATAAATCCTATTATGCCTCCTCCTGCTCTTCCTCCCTCCCCCACCTCAAAGCTGCGCAGTCTTAGTTGTTCTATCTTTCACTGGATCCTTCGTTGCCACAGAATCACAGAGTCAAAGCGAAAAAAATTTTGCATGATTTTCCCTTCACACCAACCCTCAAGGGCAAAACGTTATCAGACGCCTTCTCTTACATCCACAACAGACTTCCCCGCTGGGAGTTGCGCCTGAACACCGAAAGTCACAAGTGATTATTGAGTCCTGTCATACACTTCAGAGAACGTCACTGGGCTTGGCAGGTATAAGACAGCTATGGGAGCGTATTCTCCTTCCAAAAGAACATTCATCCCTCTACGCAGCTCCCATTTCCTGCTCAGGACTAGAAACCTCGAGTTCATGTATATTTCTAAGAACTCCTTTGACAAACTCTGTCTATAACGCTTATGTAGTCCATACACCAGCACTCAGAGAGATGGATGGGGCAGAAGACAGGGAAGTAGGCAAACTCCATGAAATTTTGTCCTATCTATGCCACAATATGACCTTGGGAGAGGGACTCTAGGTGCAGTATCCAGACCCACGGCAAACAAGCAGGAAGCCAGCTGTTCAGGAGATGACACTACTTCAGAGCATCTGCCTTGAAGGGTTGGCCTCCTTTGACCCAGGTATAGGCTTTCCCTTCCATCTCCTACCCAAAGAGTGCCTGCCTCCTTTACCATTCTTTTGGGGACTGCTTTGGCTGGCTTGACAGGATTAGAAAAGTACCAACATTTTGTAACATGAGCCAGATTGCATTCTAACACCTGTGATATCTTAACATTAAAATGTTGCCTGGTGATAGAAATGTAGGGCATTGAGAGTTAGCCAGTGAAAGAAATATTTAAGAACCCAAAATAATGATGGTAGATGACTATCATCTGCTTGGTGGGTTCTTGTGTTTATTTTTAAGTAAAAGAATCAAGAATATTAAATTGGTTTTCCACAACTCTTTCCATTACATTATTTTCCCATTACATGTGGGAATGATAAGGTTATAGGAGGTGCATCATATAGGCAGACAATCGGGATAAGAAAATGTCCCCAACTCTTTCAGTTATCAGTCTGGCAATGTGGATATGTCCCATGGCCAAGGACAAGGCCTTCCTGCTAGACCAGCTCACTAGGGCAGCTTGGTCCACTGACACTTCTACCTACAAGGAGCAGGTACACACAGAAAGAATGACCACTTTATCATAAGATATAGGAGTTTGTTCTCCACACCAGTCTGAAAATCAGCCCTGTTAAGAATCAGCATCCGACCATATTGATCACTTCTGTAAGCATCTCTTCGAGGGATTCTCAGACACACTTGACTGAGCTGGATTTAATTTAAGCACTTTGCTATCTGCCAACCGAATCAGCTTTGTGAAAATTATGACATTGAGGCCCCAGCTTCCCTCAGGTGATTGGAGCACTGATGTTCTTGATGTCTTGTATTTCCCCAGCTTGAGGAAGGTTTGGGATAAGTCTGCCCCTCATTTTCAGGTAAAGCCTGCATTGCTGTCAACTGCCTCACACGATCAGCCATGCTGTCTTGCCACCCAGATTTCTCTTACTGAAAACCAGTGGCTTACAGACTGAGTCCTAAGACCACAGTCCTAACGTGAACACATCTCATCCAACTTGGAGAGGCAACTTTCCTATCTACATAGAGAGAGGAATGAAGCAATCTGAGGAAGCTACATTTGCCTCCTACTGTGTTTTTTAAAAATCATCTTTGACACCTCTGGAGAAGGTCATTCCAGCTCACGTCTGCTGGCCAGATTCTTTGATTTGCTGACAGTGGGGCAGAGTGGGAATTACAGGTGTGCAGAGAAGATAGCTTTCCAACCCTTTATTTTCTTGAAACGATTTCCTCTCATAGTGTGAATGGAATTTTTAAAATGATATCTAAAGCACAGCAGGAAAATAATGTAAATCCAGTGCTGGGAAATTCTTCCCTCTAGGCACTATTCAAAAGCCAAATCCATTTGAGAGAAGTTCCAGGGGTTCAGAACAGCTGGGAGGGCACTTGCTTGGCCTTGCCCGATTACCCGATTATGTCAAGGAGAGAGAGGAGGGTGTGTGGGAATGAGCAGTGAGACCCTGAGCGCAGAGCAGAGCATGAGTCAGCCCCGGAGACACCCGCTGAAAACAAGGATCCAGACGTGTCGAGATGCTATCTGGAGGCGTGTGTGGGTGGATCTTGTGTTTCAGATGCTTTCAGAGTATTTTGTCATGTCATGTGTTCCATTAAGATTTGTTTAAAAGAAAAAAAAATCCAGGAAGCTAACGTCAACAACTAAGGATTTTGTAAATACCATTCCTCCCACTTCAAGGAGCTCTGCCTACATCACTTACCATGCATCAGTAATGCTTTTGAAAGAAATTATGCGAAAACGACAGTCAAAAGTCCCTATTATTTCAGGAAGCTTTTACCAAACATCTACTTTGATTTCACACTTCTGAACACAAGTAGGCATGACCATACTTTTAAGTGGAAGCCCTGTCCTGAAATGGATGAAGAATGTTGCCATGAAACAAGAAGCTGGTAGGCAAAAAAGCACAAAGGTGACCTGGGATAATGACTCCCGTCAGAGGCCCTCCTCACGCTGATTTAATATGTGATGTGGGGCCAGCCTGGATGATTATGGAACCCACCCAAAAGGGGTATAAAGCTCTTCAACAGCAATTATGACTGGAAGTTCCCTTAGGGATGGGCTGGCTGTAGCAAGACAGAAAACACCAGAAATGAAAATGAGGTTGAGTGAAATGGTAGCTTTCTGGGTAACGCTTAGGTTGAAAATGACTTTTATTTTTGCTTTTTTCTTTCTAAGGTTCATAATCCTTTCCCACTGCATCAGCCTAAAGGCATTGAAGATTGTGAAAGTTTTGTTTGTTTGTTGGATTTGGGAAGCATAAGCAAAGAAGAGAAAACAGTGACAAGAGCAGTAGAAATGAGATTGATGAACAACATGACGTTGGGGAAGAAAATCTTTGCTCCTGATGGTGAACTTGGCAGAAATGCAGAGTGTGCTTGTCCCCTAACACCCCAGCAAGGGAATCCTAGCGTAGCCCTGGGATTCCACCTCATCCTGGGGATAGGGTTGGAACCCGCTCGATTTGAGGGCTGATTCAAACTAAGCTAAGCAAAGGCTCATATTCCAATTCATAAAAACCTGGTATGGTCCTTCCTATTCCTTTCCTTTCCTGAACTCTCCAGTCCTGGAGCCATTAGGTGAACAGAGCAAGGGATGGAGGGGAGGGGTCACAGTGGCCCAGGTGAAGAAGCTGAGGAGGATGAGGGGAACATCTGCATAGATGTCACCTACAAAGGATGTCAGAGTTCAAGCAGGTCAAGGAGGGCATCCACACGAGAGGCAGTAGCAGCAGTTCAGCCCAGGGGATTGGAGCTCAAGTGGAGTCAAGAGGTATCATGTGGGGATGGCTTCACTGAAGATTGAATACATACAGAAAGATTGAGTGAATAAGCAAATGTGCAAAGGACAATGGGATTCAGGTTTTTCACTGCCTGAGAAGGCAGTTACAAGTAGGGCAAATGAGGAAACTAGAATGAACGCCATGGTGTTAGATTGGAATTGGAGGTACTGATGTGATTCCTTGGGGTTTTCAAAACAGATGGATAGATAGATATAAAGTCATAGAACGTAGATATAGTGGTAAATGTATCCATATGTATGTATCCATATATATATTTATGGGAGTGTTTGCATGGACATATATTTATTCCCTACACACATTTATACCCTATTTCTGTTCACTGAGAAAGCAACTTTCCAATAGCAATAAGTACACCTAGAAGCCAGATATTGACGTCTTCACAACCTTCTCCACCAAAAGGAACCAGGGCTCCCTAAAAAAAAAGGGTGATTCCATGGCTAGGGCAGGAAAAGCAATAATGAATCAGAAACATCTAATTATGCCAGAAAAGAAGGAAGTGTTCATATAATGATTGGAGGCATGTCAAAATGTCATAGAAAGCAGCTGAAGGAGCTTCTGCTCACCAAGTCTAGGACAATTGGTGAATGAAAATACGTGATGTTAGCAATGGATCATAACACAATAAATAGCAAAGACATGAATTCATATTGATGCACTTATACATAAATTGGAATTTTATTGAGTAACAGGATATGTACATAGTTTCAAATTGTTCCCTTCAAAATGCTTATTAATTACAAAAGGTACAGGAATAAATTTAGTGTGGAGAAGGCTTGCAGATACCATAATGAAGTGACTAAGTGAATACCATCATTAAAGGGGC
Source organism: Rhinolophus sinicus (assembly GCF_057876585.1). NCBI lineage: Eukaryota > Metazoa > Chordata > Mammalia > Chiroptera > Rhinolophidae > Rhinolophus > Rhinolophus sinicus. Next base: position 132,246,134 of record NC_142501.1, read on the forward strand.
AAATTAAATTTGCATACCTGCTGGTAGGATATGTTGAGAAGAACACAGCATCACTTCTGATATTTCTGCCAAAAATACATGACCCAAGTCTTATCATGAGGACACATCAGACAAACCCAATTTGAGGAAGATTTTATATTCTACGAGGCTGTAGAATATATACGAGACTTCAAAAACTTCAAGATCTGAAGCATGAGTCAAAGACTGAGAAAATGTTCCAGACTTGTGGCATCACAACTAAATGCAATGCATGATTTTGGATTGTATCCTTTGGCTATACAAGCTATTATTGGGACAACTGGTAAAAGTGGAATGAGGTCAGGAGATTAAATTGTAGAAATGTATCATGGTTAGTATCCCAATTTTGATGGCTGCATTGCGGTTATACAGAAGAATGTCCTTATTTGTAGGAAATACACACTAAAGCATCTAGGAATGATGGAGCCTTAAGTTGCCAACTGGCTCTCAAAGAGCTCCAGAAAATAAATGTATTTGCCACTTTTCTTTAAGTTTGAGATTTTTTTCGAAAGATATTTTAAAGGAATTAGGTAGGGGAGGTAAATTCGAAAAGGACATTGCATAAATTAAAACAACAGTGGGGCTTCCTGAATAGTGAGTCTAAGCCAAAAAAGCGTAACAGAATTATCTAGGGAATGTTTCAAAACACACACATACATATGCATGTACACATGCATATACACTCACATGTACACACAGAGAATCATTCAAATTTAGCCTCTGATCCTACCTGTGTGGGCTCTAGGAAAGAGGTAGTGATGCTGAACCACAGAACTGGCCTGGTTGTGTGCCTATTATCATAGCACAAGTGAAGGCTTCAAAAGAAAGTTGGGTTATGCAAAGAAGCACTTGTTGTATCTCCTCCTACTGAAATGATACCCAGAAAGCACATAAGGATGATAACTCCCTTTGTAATCTATATGGTTAATTCTCAGTGTTTAGGTCAGGATAATAGCAGATGCTCAATACATGGCAGAAGTTGTCATTACTGTATGCCTGACGTTGCTGCCCCAAATATTCACAATAACACAATAAGGTGTTTATCAAAGGAAATATAATTACCTGAGACTCAGAGGAGCTGAGGCTCTTGGTCAAGTTCACACAGCTAGGAATGTCATTAGTACTTTATCTTCCTAACCCTGGATGGAGGCCAGATAGGCCTCTCTCCCTGGTACCCCTCACTGAGTTGGACAAACGATCCTCCCTTAGTAAGGAGGATCTAAGAGGAAAAACATGGAGGTATTTTCATTGTTGCAAGGGTCAAAAAGAAATCCTTTCTCCCATTCCAGCACCTGTGAATTGTGCAAAGTCACTAAGTCACTTTGATGTCAAGGCACATTGTCTCTCTCCCAACCTGGGAAGGTGAGGAGTGACTGGCTCTCCTCTTCCCTGCTCCTGGAATCACACCCCAGTACTGGTTGGGACCTGACTCCTGCCTGCTTCCCAGCCTGCATGCAGCAGGAAGAGACACATTAGTCCCCACTGCCCATGCTGGATGCCCTCTGCCTTCTCTCTGACTCCCGCCATCAGCCCGAGCCACTGCCTCAGCTCCAGAATAAACACGATTGGGCAGAATTTTAGGACTTCACTGTCATATGGCTTCTTTGTCCAAGCAATTCTAATGCCTAAACCCATCTGTCTTTATATAGCACCTGAGCAGTGCTGAGTAACCAGGTTAAATTGTTTACAATTTTGTGAGCTGTTCTTATATGTACTTACATTAGCTCTTAACAAATTTCCAAAGGAGAATGCCTAATAGCTATTGTTTAAAAGAAGACTGTAAATTGGATAAAACTGGATTCTAGCCCCTATCTTCATGTCCTGATTTGATAGATAAGTGATGACCCTTAACATAAGCGATATTTTTTGGTTCAGTTCAGGTATTAGAAAGACCCCATCAAGTAAGCAGGGGAAAGAAGAATAGAGACTTGTAGGCAGTGTGACATGGGCAGAGATGCAAAAGGTTACGTAGGCAAAATGGACTTTAGAGTTCAATCTATTCATCCATTCAACAAATATTTATTGAGAATCTGCTACATAACAGGCACTGGTCTTGACTCTGAGTATACAGAGAAGAATATGACAAATAAATCTCTGTACTTGTGGAGAATCAGTTGTTCAGTCAACAAATGATTATTTGCTTATACAATATTCAAAGCACTTGGCTGATGTAGTTTGCTTACTTCTGGCTCTTCCAGTCCCAGCTCCATCCAGCTCTGTGGCTTCTTAGGCTGTATGGGCCTAACAAGGCCCATACACCTCCTCTAATAAACTAAAAGAAAAAAAGTATGTAACTCCCATCTTCCTTTCTCTGACCCAACAATACAGAAGTCAGGAGTTGATGATGATGATTTCTGTCTCAGAGAGAAGCACAGTGATACCAGGCACCAGCCATTAAAGTTTTGGGAGGACTTTTTCCTGAAGGTCAACTACAGAGGACTTACTCAGATTCATTCATGAAAATCAGGCCACCACCTTTACTCTATGTGAATGCTACCATCACCTAAATGCAAAGCTTTAAACACTCTGAAAGCAAAGCTGAGCCTGGCCTCCCTTCTGCAGTTAGAGCAAAGCCCACCAGCTGGCTCCCATGGCCAATTAACTGGCCAGCCTGTATCCTGTTTCGTTGCAGTGAGGCAGCTCTCAATGAATTCCACTATTTTTACGGCAAAGACAAATGTGTAGAGTCGTCTGGTATTTATTTCAGGCTCTCTTTATGATGGGAAAGTAAAGCCTCCCTATTTGTACAAGCCACTGCGTGTTTACAGAGGGATTCTAAACACACTGCCAACTGGATAGCGTGGGGTTGGCCTAGTTTTGAAGAGAATCTTAATTAGTAACACCAGCAAAAATCCCATTTGGACCAAGATTTCATGTTCCAAAAGTTTTCATCTCAACTCCCCTACGGCTTATGGATGACTATTTCTGGAATGGTCTAGTAAAGAGGGAGTAAGAGAATCCAACACCATATATTTATCTCATTACATCAAAGTGACAAAACTCAGGCAACTCCAAATCACAAGTCAGAGCATGAGGATGAGTCCATACAAACACTGGGTCCGTAGCCTTGGGTTTCCATGCGAAGTCCTTCTGCCTTAGGAAAGACGTTACCAAGAGCCCTTGTCTGCTTTCCTGGCCAGACCACAGGGTCAGTTCTATAAACTTGGTCAAGGAAGGGCATCTTCAGTTAGAACTACTTACCTGGTCTCTGCGTCAGCATTTCTCAAACGTTAATGTGCATACAAGCCACTAGGGGATCTTGTTAAAATTCAGATCTTGATTGAGGAGGCCTGGGACCAGGCCTGAAAACCTTCACTCCTAAGAAGCCCCAGATGCTGCTGATGCTGCGGAGCACAGACCACACTTGGAGTAGCAAGGTTCCAGGTGCTGACTGTGAGCGTGCAAACTTGGCACCACCTCACTCAGAAGAGGCCCCCAAACAAGTCAGAGGGAGGGCGCAGTGCTGGAGAGCAGAGTAAATAGGTTGAGCGGCCTGGAGCACTTAGCTTCTTCCAGCCTGTCATGAGAGAAGTTCCCCAACAACATGCCATCTAGTCCCCAGCAGCACCCCTTTTCTTTTCCCCGTGCCCATCTAGGGCTCCTCAAATCTCACGCTTCTGGAGGCTGGAGAATCCAATGGGTGGCTTAGATTTACTATCTGGAGCCTTACTTTGCGACTCTCTTCACTCCTAGTACAGACAGGCGGACCTGCCTTCCTCCCCATCCGTGCTGATCTTTGAGCACGGCGACCCCACCTGTCACCAGGTTAGTGGGGCCTGTTAAGGAGACTCCTCACCTAAGTCTGGGTCTGAGATTTCCGGCATCTTTCCGTTCTCCACATGTCACTGACTTATAGATTGCTTCAGTTCAGGTATTAGAAAGACCCCATCAAGTAAGCAAAAATCCCATTTGGACCCAGGGGAAAGAAGAATAGAGACTTTTAGGCAGTGTGACACGGGCAGTCCTGCTAATGGTGATCTAACTTCCTACAGGAGTAAACCCTATCCCTCATTCTCTTCCCCATCTAACTATGTGCTTAACTAAAAGATGAAGATTTTCAAATGAACGTGTTTTCTTAGAAGCAAGGATTAAGATGGAGAGAGTTGATTAAAATAAAAACAAAATGATTGATCTGGGGTGGGGGGACAAGAAAAGAAAACTGAAAACAACCATTCATTAGTTCGACGAAAGTAAAATGTGAAACTGCTGACTAATTTTGGTTTGGGGTTCTGCTTCCACAGAGGATCGCAATGCATTCTGCTTTATCCACATTTCTGGGCCCTGGGGAGATCATCCCAGTTGTGAGAAGATGTGCCTGCTGTGCAGCTATAAATACTTAATTGCATTGCCAACTGAGATGGCTCCTCTCTTGATATTCTAGTTCTTATTAAATTAAAAAAATTCTTCTGTGTGCGGGGAAAACCTGGTAAAGGGAATGAACAGAGATCCAGGTTCACTGTGAAACGTTCTGAGCTCTAGGCCTTGCTAGTTAAACTGTGGTCTGGGAACCAGCAGCACGGAGATCACCTGGGAGCTTATTTTAAAAAGCAGAATCTCTGGCCCCACCCCACACCTACTGACTCATAATCTGCATTTTAATAAGATTTCCATGGGATTTGTACGTGCTATAACCTTTGAGAAAGACTGCTGTAGAGTGCTACTGTTTATGTAATATAACATTTTGGCAACTTTCATTTGAGGCAAGTCTGTTTACTCAAGGAACCAAACCTGGAATTGCAAACGAACTGGCCCCATAGCTTGCAATTCCAGCCCACAATCTGTAGTGTGGGGAATAAAACCTGGGTACCCCTCTTTCAGATACATAGGTTCTTCTAAAGAAAATGAGCGTTTTGATTTAATGAGCATGGAAATTCTAAATTGTTTTTTAAAATATTTTCTAGGACAGACTGGAAAATGTCCACAAATACTGTGAGATGGACAGATAGATTGAATATTAGCCCACCCAATATTACATCTGTGGCATAATGCCCAAGTGACCCAAAAAGTCAAAGCATGGACTTTGTTTTGTGTTATGAAGCAACAAGGGTAAGTAAAATTCCTCTTCTGCATGACTGCCTCCAGTGTCTCACTCCAATGGTCTTTCTCTCCTGCTGACCATTCCTGAAGTACCTCTGACATTAGTCATTTCCCTGCTCCAAATTACAAATACAAGTTGCATTCTTATTTTGGGGAATAGTAAGACGAGTTATTTGGACCAATCATCCCGCTGAAAACAACCAAAATTTGCTGACTAAAATTTAAAAACGGCCTTCTTAAAAATGTGATTAAAAAGGAATCTGCTGCCCAGAGAGACAAGTGAGCAAAGAAGCATGTATGCCCTGAGAGCATTTGCTAATCTGGGCAAATACGAATTTTCATTCTGATAAGTTTGTGATGAAGAAGAAAATAAATCATAGTCCATAGATTACAAAAGGTGTGGTGGCCCCAAAGAGGCACAGCACAGTCTTAGGGTAACAGTGAACCAGGAGTAACCAAAACCTTAGATTTGCCTCTAAATTCATATTATCTCAAGTCTTATACTTGGTTTAAGTATCTGAGATTAGTAGTAATGTACACATGAAGCAAACATGAACTCTTTGTGCAGGAAGGTATCTTCATGCGAGACCTCAAATAATTCCCAAAAGTAATTTTCACAGCAATGACTAGCATTTAGTTAACGATACCAGGCAAATAAGGAATCAAGACACCATGACGGACCTAGAGAGCAAGAGATGTCAGAAAGAGACTTCAGATATTGGAATTATCAGACAATAATTAACAACATAGTATGTTCATATATTAAAAATCAGGAAACAGTATCCAGTATGTGGCACACGGAACCAAAGAGATGGAAAATAGAAAAGTAAGGTTAAGAGACATAGAGAATAAACTGATAATGTACGATATGTACTTCATTTGATATTTCAAAAGGGAAGAAGAAAGAAGTGGACTAACCAGTGTATAAGAAATAATAACTGAGTAGTTTCCAGAATAATAAAAGATGCCAAATTACAGATTTAAGGAATACAAAAAAACATCCCAAGTAGAGTAACTGAAAAAGACTCGCACCTCCATACATCACAATAGAACTGCAGATAACTAAAGGCAAAGGGAACGTCTAAAAATAGTAAGAAAGTAAAAAGGGTACAGTTAGACTGACAGCTGACTTCTCAAAAATAAGACTACAAGCTGAAAGCCAATGGAAAATATGTTTCATGTACTGAAGAAAATTACCATCAGCGTAGAATTCTACAGTCAGTGAAACAATCTTCCAAATATGCAGGTAAAATATGAAGAGCTTATCCACAACATACTTTCCTTAAAGGAAATTCCAAAGCAGTAATTCTCAAATTCTCTGATGTGAAGGACCAGGTTTCAGATTTTGTGTTTTTTTAAATTTCCAGTCTGTCATGTACTAGACCTTTGGTTTATAACTTGTTCATCAAGTGAAGTACACTGATCATGCGCTTGGATGTTACAGAAATGTCAAGTTGCTATACAAGTTTTAGACCCTCACTCTCTGTACCTACCTTGTGGTGGACGGATAATTAACAGTCTGTATACTGGCAACCTTTCTGTGGCACAGCAGCACAGTTTTAAAGAATGCACTTTGAGCAGAAGGAAAGTAAGCCCCTATGGGTTGTCTGAACAAAGAGCCAAGAAAGTGACTAGAGAGGGCACACTAGTAAGGAATCTGAATGCCTAGTTTTTCATGGGAACCCTTTCACATCTCCTTTTAAATTAACTGAAGCTGAATTAGCTGAGGTGGCTTATTAAAGCAGTTTTACAATCCAGCTTTTCCTATGTGTCAGGAAAGAGTGAATCTCGTGAGGTGGGGGTGGGGAGAATTCCCCTCCTCTTTTTAAAAGTCAAATACACTGTGTAATGATACAGTCTTTTAAGGATTATTACATTTCCCTGATGATATAGGTAATTGTGAAAAACTACTTGAGAAAATTGTCCCAGAAAAACCAACTAAAACAAATTTTAAAAACATATTTTCTCTCTTCTGTAATCATGAACAGCAAACGAAAGCACACTGTGGCGGCAGGGATGTGAGTTATGGGGTTCTCAGATAGAGAGCCAGTTGGGACGTGACAGTATCAGGAGCAATGTTTCTGTTTTGATAGCTTTAATAAATAATAATGTCACAGTATAAAAGAAACTTTTATAATCCAAATTTAGCATTCTTCAAAATAATGAGAGTTTAAAAGTAGGATTCCCACTGCTGACTACTGAAGAGTTTATTCTACCAACTAAATCAGAAACTGGCATTCCATTATTTCATGTCTTTTATATAAGAATACAAAAAAACAAAAACAAAACAAAACAAAAAAAAACGAAAAACTGTATTTGGATCTCATCTTTCTCTTTCCCGTCTCAACTAATTAATTTATTTATTCCCTTTCATCCTCATATACCACTCTTAGTTCCCTACTCCCAACTGAAAGTCATTCAATTGTGTTTAATGTGTATATAATCTTACAAAATATACAGAGGATGCCAAAAAAATATACACATTTTAAGAAAGGAAAACTATATTAAAATTACAATATTCAATATATACCGATAACAAAAGATGAATACAAGTCACGTTTGACTTCTACAATTACAAGAGGTGCTCAAAGTGGTTACCATCAGCGTCCAGACACTTCAGATTATGGCAAACTACTGCTTGAGCAACATTGACAAAAGAGTACACTTGTATACATTTTTTTGGGCACCCCCGATATATTCTTATAACATGCATATTGATTTGTGCACAGGGATTTTTATTACATGCGAATAATGTTGTTGCATGTTTTTAAAATCTGGATGGCTCCCTATTTCATGAACTAATTGATTCTCAGAAGTTAAATTGACCTTTGAAGTCACATCCATTTTTCCTCCCAGGTTGGCTTTGCCCTTACATCATCCATGTGACAGACAGGCTGGCCGTCCTGGCTGGCTTACACACTCTGTGTAATGGAGATCTCAGCCTTATAAAGGGGCCAAGTCCATGGTGAAGGTCAAATCCTTGAGAGGTCTCTTCCTTCTACTGGGCTAACATACCACCCTATATGGCCCCCATCTAATTAACTCTACACCAGGACACATGGAAGCATTGTGACACAGTGGATGTCTCACCAGGTATTGTTTGGCCATCTAGTTTCCCAGGCTGAGACTCAGGAATTGGGTTTTTAAGACCTACTGCCTGACTTATCTTTATTAGCTTTCCTGTCTGCAGGTCAGTTCCCCATTCAGAAATCTGTCTCCCCTTCTCAGTTTCTGCAGTACTGTAGTGCCATTTCTATCCTGGCTCTTTGCACACCCATCTCTCTTTTTCATGCCTCCAGTGCATACCTGCCACTAGAATCCGGTGCTCTCTTCCCAGTCTCACATGCACGCTTTGCTGGTTCCTGCCACCACAGCTTCGTTAACACTGCTTTTTTCTCCTGACCCCTTTTCCTCTCTCTCCTCCAAGACCCAGGGCAGCCTCCACTTCCTCTACAAAGTGTTAGAGGCACACACCGAGGGAGGAACAACCCATTGTGAAGAACAGCTGAGGAAAAAATAGTCCCAATATAAGAAGCCTAATGTAATATGTGCCCATGACTGTTCCTTGTTGCAAGGAACAGATAACAAGTTCAGTTCGTTTAAGCTATAAAGGGATTTAATATAAGGCTATCAAGGAGCTCATAGACTCTGAGAACAAAACTAGAGAACAAGGTTTGGCAAATGGAATAGAAGGCAGAGAGCAGGGAACAGAGCCAAGTACACCACAGGGTCCTCTCATTTTATGTTCCCATCACCCCATCACCACCACCAGAAGATACTCAGCACTGCTGCTGGCTCCCAAGTGAGGCCAGTGCTGCTGGACTCCTGTCGTCATAGATACCTTTTCAATTCTTACTCTGCCTTTGATTTACCTCCTCAAAGTTCTACATCCAACCAAGGGTGTGTGATTCTCAGGCCTGGGTCCTATACCTGCTCCACATTTGCCAGGAAGTGGGGAGAGGGAATAAATGGCCTTGAAACATTCTTAGAAGTCAGGCCCTACCTGCTACCCAACCACATAGGATTGGAAGGTTGGGGCCAGATTGCCAGAAACAAAACGTTCACTAGAAGTAATTAGAAAATGAACTAATGCTTTTTGAACAAGGTTCACATTTCCCAGCCCAGCGATGTAGTACCCATTTTGGAAAACTTGTGAAAACACTGTCAACCAGAATTCTTGGTGATAGAGGGAAAGTCAAAACCTGAAGTTTGTTGAAAACATCCTAATTCCCTCAAAAGGGAAATTCAACTATTATTAAGGTTTGGTGATTAATAAACAAATATCAGCAGCTGTGTGAGAATGGCAACTGTGGTTCATGCTTCTCTTGTATTTATTAACACCAGATCACAGTGGGACATGTGGGGGCATGAGTAACACAGAAGCATCCATTGCAAAGATGGTTTCTTTCATCAAGTTTACTTTCCCAGCTTGATCTACATGAAAACTTATTGTCATTTTGGACTTTTATTATGGTCTTCTCCAGAAGCTTAGGTAGTCAGATGCACTTGCCCTTTCTAGTCAGGTCAAGTCTCAAGGCCATTCTGTACAGTTAAATGTCACTCTCGAGCATATACCCAGAAATACCACCTGAGTGGTATACACAGTGTCAGGTGCTGTTAAGGTCAGAGATGCTCAATGCTATTTTGGTCAAAGAGCCAGGGGCCAGCCCAATGAGCCATTATTGGAGAGGTAGTTTAGGAGGGGACTGGATCCTAGAACTAGGTCTTCCCACTAGTGTGAAGCAGACTCAGGGGGCCATATTATCACCTGGGACAGTGGAGGAGGAAGGAAAGAGGCTGGCACAGGGTTGCCAGGGTACTGCTAGAGAGCACATGTGCCCACCCCACCCCCCAGCCAGCAGTCAGCATCAGTTTCTATAGGCAGAAAAAGGTAAGGTACCACAGAGAGTGCGGGGTGCTTTACCAGCATCCAATCTCCCCTCTTCCCTAGTAACCTCACGCCAACCCTATCTGGCTAGGAGTTAGGAGTGGGCAGAGGAGATACAAATGAAAATCACTGAATGGAATTTCTGGGAGCCCCTCTATAGCTGCTGGTCCTATCCTTTCTTCTTCATGGTTAGAATACGGACATAATGGGAGAGTTCCTGTAGCCATCTTAGAAAGCTGAAGATCTCAGAATCATCTTAAAGCCAAACAGAAAGACAGAAGGAGCTTGAGTTCTCTACGACTCTGAAAGTACCACAGCAGGCGTGGACTGCTTACCTCCAAGCTTTTCTTTATGTGAGTGAACAAACCCTTAATCTTTTATGCCATGCATTTGGGTCTCCGTTAGCCCAACAATCCTCATTCATACTGTGGACAAGAAGGAGCTGAGAGACAAGAGAAATTCAGAAGCCCAAGCCGCGGAGCAGTTGCAAGTGTAAGAGGAGAAGGGCAGGAGGCAGCACGGCTGTAGCCAGCACGTTGCATGCAGAGCTGGGCTCCCCCCGCCAGGCTCCCCGGGAACTGGGCTGCTGGTCATATTGCTCAGATGGAACTTAGTCTACAGAGCTAGACAACGTCCAGTTTTGAGAATATGTATACACAACCAAAACTGAGTTCCAGGGACAAATAAAAGCGGTTATTAGGACCAGATGTGGTCCAAGGTCAAAGCTGCATGAGTAGAAAAAGGGATGTGATGCCAAGTTCTTAAACCCCTTCTATCCAGAGTGAGGACTGGCCCATAGACCAGGGTGAGGATCTGCCTAAGGACAGATGACGAGCAGCTTTAGCCGTGATGACAGGTTTGGCAGGACCTGAGGCCGAGGAACAGGCAAGGCCAAAGAGCGGCCTTCCTAACACCCCTTTGGGATGGTGAGGAGCCAGGTTCACATGAAGACATCAATCCACAATATCTGCTCACCTGAGAAGTTTCCTCAACCCCCATGCCCAGCTGAATCCTCACCTCAAAGAAGACTAGGACAGAGGAAGGAGCCAGTGAGGAGCTGTCAACTGCTCAGGGAGGAAACGTCAGAGAGAGGGTCTTGAAGGAAGGGGGGTTGCTGACTGCACCTGGCCTTTGCTCTTGGGGGACCCATGGAGGAACTCCATCTGGGACTCTTAACTCCCTCTTGTACTTGACTCTCGTGAGGACCAGACCCACTGAGGGTAGCTTAATGTTTTCCTAATGTTTGAATTAGGATGCTTTAGCTGCACATAATACTACACCCTATTAAAATAACTTTAATGTGAAGGGCACTTATTATTCCACTTAGTAAGAGGCCTAGAGACAGTTGTTTCAGGTTTCATTAATTCAGCAGGACAATAAGTCACCAAAGACTTAAATCTGCTATGCTCTTCTCACTGATGCTCCACTTTGGACTTGTCCCTGGGTCCCCAATATGGTGACCACAGTTTGCAGCATCATGTCTGTACCAGAGCAAAACCTTTCTGAGACTCTCCTTGTGTTTAATTGGCCAGAATTAGGTCACGTGATCTGACTGCAGGAGAGAATGCCGAAATAAATATTTGGCATTTTTTTAGTCTTTTGTGAGAAGTGGCTTCTGCCAGCAGAGAAAAGAATTGGAAATGGATGTTGAGTAGACAAGCAATAGTATTGCCATGGAGACAGCAGGCACTGCTCTAGATAGAAGGAACAGCTATAATTTGAGGCCCTAGAGACCTGAATCATGAGAATTTACCAAAATACTTAACAAAGATGAGATAGAGGAATCTGTTGTTCTCCTTTTCTCAATCTCGAAGGAATTATCAGTCAAGGTGCACTACACGATCATTGGCCGAGGGGTAGGTATGTGGTCTTGGCACTAAAAAGTGACTTCAGGCGTTACAAGTATGGGGACAGAGTCCCAGAGAGCAGTTTCCAGGCTCTCAGTCTCATGTGGAAAGGTGCTAGCTTGGTTATTAGATGGCCACCAGCTGCAATCAAATGGCCATCCACTGTGGCTGGGTGGCCATCAGCTGTTACCGGTTAACCATTAGTCACTAATATAACTTCCGTGGCTATGCTAGGGGGTTGGTGGGTGGGTTGGTTGGCAGAGAAGCGGACGGCGGATTGCACATCACGTGGAACCTATTTTCTGTGTCTCCAACCCAGCCACCAGCGATACTGTAGTGGTGTGAACCCCCCATCCGTGGCTCCGTTGGTGTTCCTTTTTGGCCTCACCACATCCTGCGTTCTTATATGGGGAGCAGGACCAGAGACCCCGCATGACAACAAGTCACTGAAAGAAATCTTCCATAAGCCCTGTCATATCCCTGTCTCCACAAAATGGCTGTAGGCCATGTGCTGCCATAGAGCATTCTGACTATATCACCCCTATAAGTCCCTCCTACATAGAAATTTTTGAGTGTCTCTTAAAGCAATTGAACAAATTACTCTCACCTGATATTTGAATCTCACACAAAGTAATAAAAATACAGGAAGTGGTTGAAGCAACTGCATTCAGATTTAGGTGTTCCCTAGGTACCCTAGTCCATGTTCTTCTGGGTCCCTCCCTGGTTGTTCAGATGTTTTTTTAGATATATGAGTCCCTCAGTATCATTTCAATAAATTCCTTTTCAGATGCTCAACAGAGCTGCTGTTGCTTGCAACCAAAGAACCTTGGCTGTCACAGACGGAATACCACCTGCTTTCAGGGGAACAGAGAGAAGATATAACTCCCATTTTTTAAAAGCACAACTCAAATTCTATCTAGTAAAAGATTTTTAAATGCCAACTTTTTGACTATTTTCATGTTATTCAGGCCACATTTTAAACACTAAAACTAGCCCATCAAAGTGAGAAAAAAACCCCAGCTACTTGAGGTATTGCACTAATGGACACCCTCAACTCGACCTGTGCTTATATCTGATTTCTCAGCAAACAGATATGAACCCAATCTTGCAGCTCACTATATCTGTGTGCTAGAAAATTGTCTGGCAAACAATGCATGAACCTCCTTCTGTGTCTAAAGTAAAAGAACACATTAATTTTATCAGGGCATTCAGAGTTGGGATTATTTGTCTCTCACTTTCCCCTAGAGATTTAGCCAAACAATGTCTCTCAGTTGTGAAAAACAAAATGGAAAGCAATCACTATTAGGAATATTAAACTTTAAGCTTTTTAAATGACACTAAAGTCCTTTCTCCAAAGAGATCTTCAATCAGGTACTCGCTCTTTATTACAAAAGAAACCAAGTCTGCCTCTGTTAAGCAGGGATTATGAGATCAAGTCCATAATAGAGAGCCAGCTCTATTGAGGTAACAATATTTCATTACCCTGCTTCAAACTAATGCACCATTATAATGATCTAATCATTAGGATAGTGGTTCATTCAGACTAATAGCCCACAAAATATCAGCCTCTAAAACAAAGCTGAGTTTGGTTATAGGCATGAAGAGCGCCGTGCATGGCCATGTCACAGACCCGGGGAGGAAATCTTGCATTTGCAGTTAGAAATCACTGCCTCAGCACCCTGTGATGAAAATCTGGAAAGTCACTTGTGTATTATGCCAAACTCATTGTGAGAAACGGCCAGATTGTCACTTGAGCACTGTGCTATTCTACCGACATCTGCATGGTATATTATCATGCTATAGCCACTCACCCCAATGTTCAATTAAAAGAGGGTTTCTCAGCAACCAAGACAATATTATTATGCAGCCAGAGGAAAAGCATCAGATTAGCAGAAAATCCAGACTCGAAGTTCTGATTTAGGACTTCCCGCCAGACACATATTCTGCCCTTGACACGAACAAGTCTCCAAGGCCCACACTCCACATGGGCTGTCCTCCCTGGCCACAGAATGGCTGGCACCCCACAGGGGGTGGGTGCCAAGGGCAGCACCACCACTGACTACTGATACTGGAAGACAATCTGAGGCAAGAGTGGTGTAGGGAGCCCAGAGGACCTGTAGTACACTCACTGTCACAAAGCAACCTGAAGGCCCAGATTGTCCCCACACAATCTCAAGCCTCCTCGTACTTTCTCTGATTCTGGAGCCACCTCCATCTTGTGCTTCTTGACACCATTTTCATGGGTATAACATGATGTCCTCAGAGCTCTTTTTTTTTTCCACAACTGAAATCCCATCCCTGAGGAGCTGGCAGCTGCCCTTATCCTGAGGGAAATTTCCTGGGACTAAATTTGGGAATGACTCCATCTGGGAGGAGGGACTTAGCAGACTGGAATTCTTCTGCATGAAGACCTGTGGAGACTCTGGGTGGACTCTGAGTGCAGGGAAAGGCTAGAAAGGAGTCCTCGTTTCCCTCCCTCCATCTGCAACTTTTGTCTGGGATGGGGGTTACAGAATAGAACAGAGGCACTTGCTCCAGCATCCTTCCCTGAACCCCAACTTTGGTAAGATGTCCTTCCCATGTGCTTTCAGAACAACCTGTGCTTATTTTTGTTACTTCTTACTGTGGTAGCACCGCCCACGTTTCTGTATATTGAAAATGCTCAGAACCTCTGCTTTGTGGAGCTAACTTGTCTTAATCACTGTTACCCCCTCCGTGTAACACAAGACCTGGCAGGAAAAGCAAAGTGAAGGAAATTCAATTCACTTCACACACAGCACAGTAAAACCGTCGAAGGGACACCATGTTGTCCTTGCCTTCTTGGAGTGTGCAGTCTAGGAGAAAATGGACTGTGGCCCAGAGTGTAGGCAAGGACTCAGGCACCACCATGAGACACCATTGATGCTGTGGCCAGGGAGGAATAGGGTCGAAGAGACATCCAGTGGTTGTTGGCATGAGCTCACAAGAAATCAAAGCCAGTAAAAGAGGAAGAAACACAGTGTGCACCCCTCTTCCCTCCAGAGCAACCCTATAAATGCCGATTGCTTACATTGTCACATCGGACATTTTATGTCTGTCTCCCTAAGATGCCTTTGAAAACTGCAATTCAAACTGGATAATCAAATGAAGAAAAATGTCATTCCACTTGTCAGGGTGTAGAACAGTGAAGGCACATCAGGCCTCTGGCTCCCTGGTTCTGCTCTTTTCCTGCTCGACCTCCATCATGTGTTGTGTTGGACTCATCCTTGGGCTGATGCAAAATGGCTGCAGCAGTTGCAGGCATTACATCCGACATGGTGTATGGGATGAATTGCATCCCCCAAAATTCATCTATTGAAGTCCTAACCCATAGTATTTCAGAATGTGACTATATTTGGAGATTGGGTCTTTAAAAAGGTAATTAAGGCAAAACAAGATTATTAAGGTTGGCTCTAATCATAGTAGTGTCTTTATAAGAAAACAAGATTGGGACAAATCACACACAAAAAAGACCATGTGAAGATATGGAGAAAAGACTATAATCTACAATGCAAGGAGAGAGGCTTCAAAAGAAATCAACTGTCAACATCTTGAACTTTGACTTTTGGCTTCCAGACTTGTGAAACAATAAGAGTTTGTTGTATAAGTCACTCAGTCTGGTACTTTCTTAAGGCCACCCTAGCAGACGAATACACACAGCTATGTCCAGAAACACAAAGGGCATGCTCTCTTCTTTGCTTCATGTCTCATTGGCCAGAATCAAGTCTTAGACCCCTTCCTTGTCAACCTGGCAAAGATGAATGGGATTGCCATGATCCGATTAAACTCCAAATCTGAGATAGAATGGATGCTGAGAATGGATCCATGGTAACTGCACAGCCCCAGGAAAAACAATTCACTCTCTGCTTCTCTGTCCTTTACTCATACCCAAGAGAGAGCAGGATAAGAAGACTCCAAATGTGGAAAATGGACCATAGTATTATTTATTATGGCTGATTTTATTTCCTTTTTTAAGTTCTTAAAGTATGTAGGACTATTTGATTTGTGTAGGAACCAACAATCATTTACCTTTTGAAATCAAATCTTATTTGTAAAGAAAGATGCAGCCTCTACAAAAAAAATACTTGTCCTTTGAGATCACGTAGCAAAATGTTCTTTGTCATTTGTTAAGGATCATCCGAACAGTGCACAGTGCCTCACATGTAGTTGGGACTCAATAGTTGAATGAAGATTGCTGGTTACTTTAAGAACCTTTGTTTTATGAGAAAAAGAAGGAATTGAATGAAAATCTGGGCATTATTTAGGAACCAACAGATTGAAACATTAGATTTTATCCCTCTACAAGGACTACACCCAGGTGTTGGTTGGGTCTCTCTGTTTTCTTTACAAACATGTTGGGCATTTTGTAAATTGAGGAGAAAGACATTAGATACACTTTCCTGCTATCCCCACATACAACGGTGTTGAAGTTATCTGTCCCAGAGCTGGCCCCACTCACAGTACCCATTGAAGGGAAGTCTTCAAGCAACCACATGTTAGGTAACACAGCCTCTCTCTGCAGCCACATCATATTGGATTATTAGTTGACAATCAATCCACAGGCAAGCCAATGTCTCTGTTGGTCAATGATGTTTGCTTCAAAAAACGTGGGATGGGCTAAACAGATCCTCTGTGTGAGAAATCTGAAGGACGACACTGAATCAAGTTAGCAAAATAAACAGTCTCTGAAAGGATGCAAAGAGCATCCTTGCTGAACAGTGGGAGCTCTACATGTTTATTGAAAGGACAAAGAGAGCAGGATGGTAGAGTTGTGGTCATGGCAAGTCAAGTTCAGAAGAACTGGGAACTGAAAGGTACGGAGCAGGTAGACAATATGACAGCTCCATTCCAAAGTCAATTCACAATGCCGTACTCATGAAAATGCTGCTGCTGCTCAAACTGCTGGGGAGATCATCTGTAAGGCTTTCCTTTTAGGGCAGTGTGTTCTGTTGGCCTAAATGTGTCATGTTTTTCTTTGATGGTGGATTTGCTCTTACCTCATAGTAATTTATGGCCAACTCTTATGCACATAGTTTGTAAATCAACAAGCTAAAGAAAATGGATGAGGCTGTCATGGGGCTTGTTTTCAGATTTGTAGATCAGGGGTTTGGATGAGGGTCACTGAGGTCTTAACAGTGCTAGTTAACATTCTAGCACCACAATTTTCACCAATTCCTTCTCTTTCTTACTGCATCTAGACATGAAGCAATACAGGAAAACGTTCCAGGAGGACGAGACTCATTAAAAGGCAAATCTTGGGAAATTTGACAAAAAACATAAAATTTCGACATCACAGCTACTTTCCCTGGCAATAGCAGCCTATTTTGTCCCTTGGCCTCCCTGCCCCAAGTGGAGCTTCTGGGCTTGATGCAGCATTGCAGGATGCCCTTCTCTAGGGTTCCTGGCTCTCTTTTGGGCAAGGGAAGGTCAGGGTTACTTTCCCCAGCATCTCCACGTGGGCTATGCGACCATTATACCAAATTTCAAAAGGAAACCTCACCACGGGCTGTGTGATTACAAACATCACCTTTCAATTTTCTGATTTCCTCTATTAGCATATTTCCCATAAGCCCAATCCCTGGAGATCCATGGGTACAAAGACAAAAATGCAAATTGAACAAAAATTCCCCAGAAGAAGGAAGCCAGGGAACTGTGGAGAGAATATCAAAGAAAGTGATATGGGTTGCTCAGGGCGGTTGTGAAAAGAGAAAATAGAACACTGCTCCTGGTTCGATACTCAGAAAACTCATGCCCAGTTATTTGGCAAATCAGACGATGACATTTTTTGGACAGACACATCCAGCGTTGCGGTGTTTTCTTCTTAATTTTTGTTGTTGGCTGTTCCCGCCTTTTGGGTCCAAGGCTGAAGTTAAGGGTGGGGATTAAATATAATAATCTCCCTTATTTTGGAGGTATGTTGTGGAGCACACATTTGCTCTTTCAATCACCACAGTTTCAAATGCTGATAGAAAATGTCAGTTAAAATTGGGTTAAAAAGGTTTCTGAAGTAAAAGCTGGTCAAAGGGAAATAGCAGGAGTCTTTTATTTGCCTGTCTGCTCTGCCAAACCACTGGAGTGTGATTATGTAGTCAGATTCAGGACAAAGCAAGGTGGGTGGCTGGCCAGCTTAAAGGGAAAAATGTATGCAAGGCAGGCTTTGGGACATCATGTGAGCTGTTTTCTGTAATCCTCCTCCATGACAGATGCATACATTTGGGAAGGATTTGAGTCCTGGAAGGTAGATAAAACTGAAACCTCTCCTGAGGAAAAAAGATAAAGGGGCAGTGTCTATAGTTCACCGGCTTTTCTAGGAAGAGCTGTTTAACAAAAGCTGCAGCCTGGGCTCCGCACTGTGTGACGGCAGGGCCGCCATGGGCTCAGTGAAGCTTCCAGCACAAGCCACCAAGCTGCTCTTGTTCTAAGTATAACTAAGCTGAATTGATGGGAAGCCAGGTGACCTGGTGGCCACGCAGAGGGGGACAGTCAGGGACTTCTGTGCCTCACTGCCCCATTCACTCAACTCTCAGAACCTTGGGTTCCTTCATTTTCAGTGGCAGACAAAAAACATATGCCTTTTATAAGGATATAGAAGAAACGGAAGTCCCCTACACTGCCGATGGGTTGTAAACTTGTACAGCGACTTCAGAAACAGCTTGGCAGTTTCTGAAAAAGTTAAACACACACTTACCATAAGATCTAGCCATTTCACTCCTAAGGTATTTACTCAAGAGAAAAGAAAGCTACTTCCGTGCAAAGACTTGTACAACAATGTTCATCGCAGCTTTATTTATAATAGCCCAAACGTCCATCAACAACTGAATAAGCAAATGATGGTGTGTCCATATGATGAAATAGTAGTCCACCAAAAAGGAGTGAATTATGGATACATACAACATGGAAAAGTTTCAGAATAATTAGGCTGAGTGAAAGAAGCCAGACAAAAGAAAAAATACATACTACCATGTTTCCACCAAAATAAGACCGGGTCTTATATCAATTTTTGCTCCAAGAAATGCATTAGGGCTTATGTTCAGGGGATGTCATCCTGAAAAATCATGCTAGGGCTTATTTTCTGGTTAAGTCTTATTTTTGGGGAAACATGGTATATAATTTCACTTACATAAAATCCTAGAAACTATAGAATAGTCTGTATTGGCAGAAAATATATCAGTGCCTGGGGACAGCGAGAACAGCAAGAAGGAATTACAAAGGGGCATGAGGAAATTTCTGGTAGCAACACTGGTAGCAGGCCCATTATCTTCATTGTGATGGTATTTTCACAGGTGCAAACACATGGCAAAGCTTATCAATTATATCTTTTCAATATGTGCAGTATATCATTTATGCCTCAATAAAGCCGTTTTTAAAACATATGTATTTCATACTTTTCCTAGAACTGCCTCCTGTTTATCCTTGAAGATTCAACTTAAACATTTATTACTTTCTCTAGAAAGTTTTCTTGGCCATCACTCTTTCTCTTTCCCACACTCACACTCTGTTTAGGCCTACTCTGCACTCACCATCCCTCTATAATAGCATGTACTAGGGTCTTTTGTAAGGATTGATTGGCTTGTGTGGTCTTGAAGAACAGGGCTCCATCTTTCACATTTGTGTCCTTGGCACCTACCACATGGCCAGGAACATATATGGTCCCTGAGTGTTTGTTGAATGAATGAATGAATGAATGAATTTAAAATATTTACTTCGCATCTTCTAAAACACTAGATACGAAAGTAGGGACATAATATAAGTTTAACATTCAGTAATGGATGGATGGATGGATGGATGGATGGATGGATGGATGGATGGATGGATGGATGGAGATCCACTACCCTGACCACACCTGAGCCTGCAGCATCTGTGACTATATTTCCCCTTGACCTGGAGTTAGCTTTTGAAATCTCCCCTTGAACCCTCCTCAATAGCCACAGCGCTCCCAGGCCAGCAGCTCAGACCCTGTGCTTTCTCCACATCAGGCATGACTAGATCCAGTCTACTCCAGAGCCCTGGTTCAATCTCTGTTGTGACATCAGGACTTTTTTCAGGCCTTTCCAAATCAAAACTTTACCTAGAGAATATTCTACTTTGTCATGGTGCTGAGGGAGGGGAAATGGAATACATTATTCTAGTCTGATGCATTCTTTTCTTTTTCAACAAACCTCAATTTCCCAAATTACAATTAAAAGGAAAATGCTAGAGCACAAACAGCATTATAACATTGAATTGCTGTATTTGGTGGAGTTTCCTCTCAAATTCCACATCAATAGGCAATTTAACAATAGGAGAAATCTCAATGGGAGTTCACCAGATGAAATTAACACAACACACAGCTCTGGACTAAAATATTTCTTTGCCCATGTAATTGCTTGTAGCCACCCTTGTGTAAAAACCCCCATCAGTTTATAGGATTTGTTGTATGTAAATTGAAGACTAAATGGTTGGTAGCACCTTTCAGCTCTGCAATGCTGGAAATGAGTTTTTTAATAGGAAATTAGATTAGTAATATTTTAGTCAACAAAACTGCAGAAAAATTCTGCATAAAGCATGATTTTATTCATGCACAGAGACTTTTAAAATCAAGAGTGAACAATTGTTGAAATTTGTGAATGGTTATTCAGAAAACAATTCCTCTACATTGCAATTGGACAAAGTCCAGGGCAGAAAAAAATGATTTACTTCATACCTTTATCACAAAATTCCACCACAATTCATGTCCTAGATAATGATACGATAGCCTCTTCCTCCACAGCAACTTACAATTTGTGTGTAACCTGGAAGCTTAAATCAGCTGCAGGGCACTTATACATCCTAATCTTTGCATTCGTCCTAAGAACATAACACACGTCTCTGGAAGGCTGGGGGTTGGGGACACAGGGTGGGAAGATGGCAGGGGAAGGGAGGTGGAATCTGGGTGTCAGGCCTCCTTGCTTTAGCAAATGGACCTGGTTGGGTTCCAGGAACCAGGGCTAAGCAGGCTGTACCTGTTGTTCTGGGCCAGAAGTAAAGGGAATTCGAAACCTGGCTCTCATTCTCACCCCAGGGAAAGTGGCTTGGGAATCCAGTACAGAGCATGCAGGCCCACCGAGGAGGAGGGAAGCAGGGCAGAGAGAAGAGTACATGAGGACCAGTCACAGAGGCTCTCAGTGCCATGCTAAGGAAGAGGAAGACTGGAAGTTTCATCTTTGGAGACAACATCTGGAAGGATTTCTTGGGCAAATCTAGGTTTTGAGGCATATGAAAACCATACAGTTAGGGAGCTCTCTCTATGAAAAGAACACATTTATGAATATCCTACAGGGCAAAGGATCTTAGGAGTCTTGCAAGGAAGGGACCCTGGAACTGAAGCTTTATGAGCCTGCTGGTGAATCCACTTCTGTCCATAAGACATACCTGCCAAAGAGGGGGAAGCTGTTGATGAGCCTGTGAGCCTGGGCTGGGGAGTAAATGACACCACAGGTGGCGTGGAGGGAATTGACAGAGCACTGGTGTCTGGGGCTGATCCCAGACAAGGAACATCAAATCAACTAGAGGGGGCCTGTTCCACCCTCCTCCACCAGAAGTAGGAAGCAGATGGTGTGTGCACTGCCACAGGCCTGCAAAAAGCTGCAACGCTCTCTCTAAAATGGCCATGCAGAGAGCTGCACTGAGATGGCAGGGCAACAGAGAAGTAGGTAGCAGCAAGGGCCTTTCACAGAGGGGTCTTTGGTCCCCTCTTGCTTCAATTGTGCAACTCTTTAATGATCGTTCTGCCCATGTCCAAGGCTGAAATGCTTGAAAGAGAGAGAGAAGGACCCAGTGGGACAGCTCCTGAGGGGAATTTAAGCAACTAGAGCCCCGTGATTAGACCGTGTGAGCCACTTCTCTCAGCTAGTTTTCAGACTGTCCTGATTCAGCATCTAATTTTGTCATAGTTGAGACCACTGTCTGACTCTACATAGAGCCACAATGTCTAGGTCTGAATCCTGGCCCCACCACTCACTAGCTGTGTGACCTTGGACAAATAATAAACCTCTCTGTGCTTGGTTTTTCGCATCTGTAAAATGGATACTGTTATAACATTTACCTCATAGGGCTATTGTGCATTAATGTATTTAAAGCACAGAACAGTGCAATAATAAATATTAGCAATTATTGTCTGTTCCTTTTAAATGATGATTACGTAGACTGATGTATCTCAAATGTGGTACACCTTAGAATCAACTGGCAACAATTTTTTTCCTGGCAATGTTTTTTAAGTAATCTTTTTATTGTAATATAATGTAGAAAAATACACAAGCCATAACTGTACAGCTTAATACATTTTCATGAAGTATCTATCATCTATACCAAAACAGAATATTGCTGTATGTGACGTGCTTTTATAAATGCGGATTCTCTAGCCTCTTTCCAGAATTTCTGATAGTGGAGAATCACCTTAGAATTCCCAACAGAATTCCCCTAACAGAAGCACCTATTGGTGACCAAGGATTGATAAGAGGGGCACCACAAACATATGGCTCAGCATGCCATTCACATAGTATTTTTTAAATTGTCTAATTCAATTGAAGTGAATAATGCTTGAGGTATCTAATGACAGGTCAGATTTCAGTTATAGGGGAAACCACATTTGAAAAGGGTCTTATATAATTTAAATATGGCTCCCCGAGGAATTCCTCCTGAACAGTACTTGTTGTCTCACAGGTTCTGTGGGTTGGGAATCTAGCTAAGACTTAGCCGGGTTCTCTATTTCAGGGTCTCTGACAAGGCTGCCATTATGATGTCGGCAGAGGCTGTGCTACCATCTGAGAGCAAGGTCCTGGGGAAGGACCTGCTCACTTGCATGGCTGCCAACAGCATTCAGTTCCTCATGTGCTGGACTGAGGAGGCTCTCAGTTCCTTGTCATGTGGGTCCCTCTGTATGGCAGCCTATCATATCAGAGGAGATGTGGGGGGAAGGGGGGGAGAGAGAGAGAGAGAGAGAGAAAGGTCACAGTCTATTATAACCTCATAGTGGAAGAAACACCCCTTCACTTCTGCTGCAATTTATTCACTAGGCGTAGTCAGCAGACAAGAGGAGGGGCCACACAGGAAGTGAATACCAGACGGACATAGTGGGCTACTGTAGAAGCAGCCAGAACAGGTCTCGTTCCTAAATTGGTCACTTCTTTCTAAACTGCATCTCAGGAGAAGAGTGAGTCCTGATGTCCGGGGGCTGCTCCAGTGCAAGCGTCCTCTCTCACAGTTCGGCCCTCACACTCAGCGCTCCAGATGGCCTGGTGACGGACAGAGAGTGTGGGCTTGGTTTGCAACTCAGGCTGCCAGGTATGACCTGTGTGTGGGCAAGTTGCTTCACCTCTCTTAGTGAGTCTTCCTCTGTGCTAGGAAGATAAGGTATGCCTTGCAGGGACGGTGAGGAATAAATGAGTTGGCATCATAACTAGCACTCAATCCTTTTGTCTCCCGTACCCCATGTTTTCAGGTATTTGCTGTCTTTCTGACAGAAAGCACTGCCATCCTGTCCTCTTCCCTAAAACTTCTCTGGGCCCGTAACCCATGAGGCTTTGCTTTGTGTTTCCTCTCTCTGACCTCCCTTTTATCTCAGAACCCACACCACTTTCTACCTGTTGCACACATCTCAATTTTGGAGTACAATCAATTTAGCACTTTAATGGATATTATCTTTTATTTTTCGCTTAATTGTTTCCTCATTGTTTCGTGTTGGAAATGACATCTCTTAAACAGTTGGCTGTTTGAAGGTAGGAACTGTATCCAAGATATTTTTATTTTATTTTAAATATCTGGCCTAGTGTGCAGCCCGTAGTACCTGCTCAATACGTGCTGAATTGATTTGAACTAGTTCTTATCCCTCAATCAGAACGAAACTGATTCTATCTGGGTACCTTTCTGCACTGCTGTTAGGCAGGGAATTACAGGATTGACAAGCTGACAGCTTCCCAAAGATTCTGGACTTGCTTTCAATTAATCCGTGAGTCAAGAACACTTCAGAGAAGCCACCGTGAGGAAACCACAAAGCACAGTCTTTGCCTCCAGGCCACTGACAGCCCAGTGATACCAATAAGACGTGAGCACACAAAAACATTACCAATAACGAAAACCAAACATGAGAGGTGCTTGATGGGTAGAATATACAATCGAAGAGCTCTGTGCGGAGGGAAATCACAAGGCTAGAGTGGCCAGGGAGAGTTCCATAGGAAGGAGATAGAAATTGAGTCAGACTTTGCAGAGCAAATAGGACTCAGGCAGATGGTGAGGGGAGCGGGGACGGAGACCTTTCAGTACAGAGTAGTGTTGGGGTCCCAAGGACCAGACAGGAATGCAGGATGTGATTTGATAAGGAGAAGAAGTTGAGAATGGGACATAATGGAGAAAAGGCTGGAAAGGTAGTCTGGGTCATGAGAAACCTCAAAGCCAAGCAAAAATGTTGGACATTTTGTCCTAGACCATCAAGACCTATGAGACTCAGCTGCAGAATGACTTAGAATGTGGGCTCTGAGGAAGGTTGGTCTGGCTTCAGGATACAGCCCCAAGTGGAAACTCCAAGTGCAGATGGCACTGAACAGTGTAGAAAGTCACCTCTTGGCCCCAGGACCGCCTGGTCCTGACCAGCAGGGACTACTCAGGGTCAGAGTGGCTGTGTTTTCAGTCCCCATGTGTCCCTATGCACTGGACACACCTCACTCAAGGCGGGCCTTCTTCTACATGCTGCTTTCAAGGAGGGAGCCCTGCTTGTTGCAAAAGAAAGGAAACCAAAACAAAATCAAGGAGTCATTTGAGAATTTTTGCAACATCTGTGCAAGCTGGTAATGGACGAATTTTCTCTTACCTGGAACCGTATTCTCAGTGAGCTGCAAAATCAGAAAAATTAAAGAATGAATAGACTTAATAGGATTTTTAGTGTGTCCCCTAGACAGTTCCCAATTGTTCTCCACGGTATGAAATTAAATTACTCTAAAAGACAACAACTTCCCAAGACACCAGATAATCTTCATAATCTATGGAACTTAAGGAGAATAATATGCTTCAAAAACAAATTATGATTTTAAAGTTATTTAAGCAAACTACCATATAAACATGTTGGGAAATTCCCTCAGAAACATAACAAACCTAAAAAGCAGTCCAAGTAAATATCCTGACTGCGTTCCCCTAGTCCTCGGGGAGCAATGCTGCTGTCAGTGATTGGCAAACTGGCAAGGAGAGCAGGCTCTTCTGGGAACAAGGGTGTTGGTCTCGGGTCCTGGAGTAAGAGCAGAATCCATAATACTGGAGAGATTGTTGAGACAGGGGCTCAGCCTGGGTGCAGGAGCTCCAAGCGTGTGATGAATTGAAGACCAAAGTTCCCAACAGTCAGTCGACATCAAAAGCGTCTGCTGGAGAAGAGGAAACAGGAGAGCAGAGCACAGTGACCGTCTGTTTAGAATATAGTTTTCTGAACATCCCTATAAACTCTCTTCTGAGCGCCATAGGCAGAAGGCGACTGTCAGGGAGAACGTAAGGAGATGCTTTTACGAAGGAATCTGTGAAGAAGAGGAACAAAAACAACTAACATTTTGGGGGCACTTATTTTGTTTTAAGCATGGAACCACTCAGTTGCATTATCAATCAATCCTCTTAACCACTCTTTGAGGTCGGTAGTGTTACTGTCCCTAGTTCCCAGATACGGGTCCTGAGGATTGGAAGGGTTAAAAATCCAAGATTAGCCCGTGTGGAAGTGACAAAGTTGGGATTGAAATCCAAGTCAGCTGACTCAGGCCCGTGCTCCTTCACAGGGTACTAAATTGTGCACAAGCAAAGCTGGGAACAATACTACGCAGACAATGGGAGGGACACAGTGAGCTCTGGAGGGGTAGGGGGGCACTGAGGGCTCCAGGGAACCAGGACCTGGGCACAGGCACTGGGGAATTCACAGAGGGCACCAGCAGCATAAGCAGTGGCTCCTTGGGCCACAGAGAGGAGCAAGCAGGTCAAAGTGAAGACCAAAAGAGAACTGAGAGACCCAGAGATATTGGAGCTGGGTGTCTTCAACATGTAGGCGGCAGTAGAAGAGATTGGACAAGAAGGGGACAGAGTGAGAGAAGAGAAGAGGGCCCAGGACGATCCCAGGGGGATACCAACATTTCAGGGATGAACAAAGGGATCTCAATCAAACACAAGATGGAGGGGGTCCATCAATATTCCATGAACCCAAGTTTATTAAAACATGTTACATTTCATTAGGGATAACTCCCAAATAAAGTCACTCAACAATCTAGAAGTATTTGTGTTTTTAATGTTTTTCTACTTCAGCCTCACACCGACATCTCCTCTCTCTCTCTCTCTCTCTCTCTCTCTCTCTCTCTCTCTCTCTCTCTCTCTCTCTCAACACTACATGTTTGCTTTAAGTTGAAAAAGGAAAATTAGAAAAACACTACAGCAAAAAATTTTAATTCCTTTAAATAAAGTTTCATGCAAAGCATTCACTCAAACATTTATTGAGTGTCTACTATAAGAAAAAAAAAACAAAAAAAACAGTAGGAGCCAGGTTAATTTCATGGTCAATTATATGCACAAAGTTAACCCATCAGAAGTGATGATTGTAGTGCCCCTGGTGCCACCTGGGGACAGCAGTGTGTGATCTAAGCCTGGAGTACACTGGAAGGATGCAGCTGAGCTACTTGGTCAAACTAAAGGATAGTGGAACATGAGTCACCAAACAAGGACTTGCTTAGGGTAGAGGTAAAATCAAAGCCAGAAATGAGCCTAAAGCATGATACTGGGAGGTTAACTGGGTGCAAAGATCAATATGGAGATTTAAGCATCAGAACCATGCCTTGGAACTAGCCAAAGGTCAGGGATTCAGGATGCATTAATGGGGTACTGAAGGGCTCCTAGTGTTTTCAAAACAATGGGCCAAAGTCTCATCAGGATTGAAATGGACCTGAGCCCTGCAGCATGTGGACGAATCACTTTGTAAGGTGTTGCAATATCTCTTTGGGGCTGTCACCTTCAGATTCACCACAAGGGGAATTAACATGTGTGGCCCTAAAAATCCTAGTATTCATGGGTCTTTTCCAGCTGATGGTCCCATTTTCACAGGAAAAACCATAGATGTAGCAAAGAAAAGTTTATAAAGAAAATGGGCGAAGAGAAGATGCATGATGATTAAGTCAGCCTAAAGGATACAGCATCTGAAAGGAAAAAAAGAGCAATAATGGATCCATTAAAGTTACACTGTGGCAACAGTCAGAACGTGGATGCTGGCAACAGATACTCCTTAATGTAGAGGTTTCTTTAATGTAGGCTATTAACCGTGCCCACCACCTTAGGCCTTTGTACTCCTTTGTAAGAAACTTTTAATCAGAGAGGGAGCAACATTTCCTACCCTTCAAGGGTGATCAATACTCCCACCTGTGCCAAGAGGCCATCGGCCAGCGCCAGCATTTATGCCAGTCTCTCCAACACTCGAAAGGAAAGTTGGCACTCCTGAGCAGAATATGAATCTTTGATGGTCTCCTGATGGCCAACATTATTAAATAGTAATCATATGGCTCTAGACTCCTCAGCTTCTTGTCATCTCTGGATTCAAAGAATTGCATAACTGCCAGGCACCCATTCCTTGTCCCATCTCTTTATCTTCTCCAGGATGAGCTGGAAAACTTGTAGCTTAAATCCCAGTACGTTAGATGAGTTCTCTGTGTCTCTGGCTCACTCTCAATTTGAGCTCTAGTGAAAATACAGTCACCTGGTAGACACCTTCTGGAAAAGTTGTGATTTCGGCCATAAATGGGAGAAGAGGGATCCTGGGGTGGTCTCTACCCTGCTGAGAACCTCTGTCGTCTGCAGGAAGCTCCTCCTCCAGGGTCCCACTCTCCACCCCAGAGATCAACCAGCAGCTAAGTGAGAGCTCTTGTTTCCTGTATAGTAAAAGCTGAGCTTTTAAACAATTCTTTTTCTAGTTAAACTTTAGAATCTTTTGATAAAGGCCAGTAGAAAGATCAGGCCAAAAGCTTATCACTGTAAGAGAACTTGTACTTTTTCTAGCTACTGAATTGATTAAAAGGCAAACAGGATGTAAGACTTTTGTTCCTGAATCAACCTGAGGGTTTAGAAAACTTCTTGGACTCCTCTGTATTGCGCCAGCTTTTTTATAAGAAAGGAAAGAAAGAAAAAAAAAAAAAAAAAAACTCTGCCAAACTTCTCTCACACCCGTTCAATGGCAAGTAGTTTCTCTATTACTGTCTCTAGTTTAAGTCACTGGTCAATACAAACAAATTCCCACTAAGTACGAGATTTGCAGAGCAGTCAAAATAATTTTGGTCAATGATCCCTAAAGGACATGAAATGGCTGCTAATTAGGAAGCGATCAAGTTATTTGTAGACAGGAGCCAATTGGCAATAACTTGGGGATGGGGAGGAACAGTGAAGGGACCTGTTTCAGGTACAAAGTAAATAAAACTATCTACTCCTCCCCGTCTATAAAGAAGAAAACTCAAAGTTTTGTCAAATGTCACCCAGTTGGAGATAGTATTAAAACTCATCTTCTTTCTCAGGACTTCTTGTAACATACCATGGCACAAGAAGACTCTCATGAAAAGGGACTGATTAAAACGTGACACATTCTTATTCTCCATCAGCAATATTTCCAACTTTGGTTATTACTCTTAATATTAAGTAGAATATTAAATTGTGTCAGAGAAAAGATCTTCACTTGTCAGAACCTTCATGATCTGCATGGCAGGATTTATTGAGAAAAAACTTAAGTTCCTATACACACTACATTTAAACTACATTTATTGTACTGTTGAGGTATTACCATACTGTAAAATTTATAACGTAACTATTTCAAGAAAAAAAGGAAGAACTAAAGTCACACATGGTAAAACAGTATACCTATGTCCTGCACCCAGTACCAACCATGTTTTAAGATGTGCGAACTGAATGGGGAGGCATCCCAACTAGGAGGGCGTGGTTAGGCCCACACCAAGTCTATTGGGCGGTAGATGGAATGCATGTGAGCACAGCATCATGGCGACGGGGAGTTAACCCAAGGCCTGGTGGCTATGGAGGGGGGCCTCTAGGATCCTCTCCAGACTGAGTGTAGTTGACTGAGGGTCCTGGTTGCTGCCCTCTGAAATCCATCCCTGTCTTTGTATCAGGCTGTGCTTTCCATGACCTTCTCCCAGCCAGCAGTGCAGCAGGATATTAAGGCAAACTTGTTCTGGGGATGCTCTGAGGGGTGACTTTGGCTCCAGGACTCCCCAGGGACCTTATCAAACTTTCCTAGATTCATTTAGTGTGTGGCCTTTCTTCCTTCCCTCTCCTCTTCACAGCCCTCAGAATCGTATCATGATCTGATGGCTCTTCCAGGTTCCTCTGGCTCCATCCCTATTATCCCTCACCAGCACTGTCTGCAATTAATCTATCATACAGCCAATCTCATCTTGGTGTCTGCTTCTCAGAGGCCCAGACTGATACACACACTATTTTACTGAGAGAGGATCATGTCAATATACCGACAAAATGCACAAATACATCACCACCACCAAACGGCTTGAGCAGGTAATTCATTAATCCTCAAGCTAAACCAAGGTGCCCTCCAAGAAACTCAGTTGCATGTCTTCGGGTTTCTGCAATTATTGATACTGTATGGCCTCCCATCTTTCCACTAATCTTCCTGTCCATTCTATCTGCGTATGTTGTGCAGTTAATTTGCCTGAAATATTTCTCTTATCCTATCTGTCCCTTGCTTGTTCCTCAGGCTGGCTTCCCTAGACACCCTCAAATCAATCCACTAGGGGCCCTGGGAACGCCCCACAACAAGAGTCAAAAGTGAGCCCAGTGTCCTGGTGTGAAGGCCATGCCTCCCAGGCCTTCCTCCCTTCAATGGGAGTCAAGAGGGGGGCCCAGGCTTAGAGCTCCCCCAGATGTCTTTGCTACCATTAACAGGAGTTAAGAGAGAGCCACAGAACACTATTCTCCCCACACCCCTATATCATGGCCTTGCCTCCCATTTTTCCTGTTTATGGCAGTCACCACTAGAAGCCCCAGATTTCTAGGGCGCTCTTCCTCCCTAACACTCTAACCCTTATAAAGTTCTGTGCATCCTCTACTTTGTCCTCAGCTCAGCTATTCCCTAGTTAAACCCCCTCCCCAGTGCTTCAGGACTCTACTGCCCGATTCGCAACAGCAAAGCCTCCATATTCTCAGCCTCAACTGTGGACCCAGGTCTCTGAGGAATGGCTTCCCTACAGCCTGTGTACCCGGTAGCTAGCTGCCTGCCACATTCCTCACAGTTCTGGGCCGAGAGCCAGGGCAGGCATCTTTCTTTATCCTAGTACAGTGCCAGGCCTTTCTCCTCTCCTCAAACTCTCCTCATCTTTGAGTCTGCCACAGACTCTGTCACCCACCACAACCATCTTATTATCGATCCCATTATGTCACTCTTCCTTATTTCTAAAGGATTTCTGTCCTGGTTCCCTGTCACTTTTTTTTTTTTTTAAATTAAGTGACTGTCTTTATTTTAATGGAGATACAAATCAATAAGTAAATACATATCCGACTCCCTAATCCAAACTCTCAGCAATAACTGTTAATTTTGGTGGCATTTCTTTTCTCTCTCTCTCTCTCTCTGTCTCTCTCTCTCTCTCTCTCTCTCTCTCTCTCTCCCCCCCCACACACACACACACACACACAAGTCCATGGTGGAAAGTTCACGAACTTAATTGTCTGAACGTGTGTGCATTTACATATGCAGTCATTCAGGATGTGAGCACAATTTGATATCCCACTTTTTTCTTGAACATCATATTGTGATTATATTTCCATGTTGATGAAATGTATTCATAAACATTAATTCTAATAACCGATAACATACGTACCAGTACATTTTATATCATAATTTACTTAGCCATTTCCCTATTTTTGCATGTGTAAATCCAATTTTTTAAAAAAACAAACAATGTCATTTTTTAAAAAAACAGCTTTGGGTATAAAATCTCTGTTCACTTTTTGGGTTGTTTCATTAGGTAGATTTTAGGAAATAAAACCTCAATTCATAGGATATGAAGTTTCTAGGCTCTTGATACACTGTCAAATTCTTGTTGGTTTTCAGAATCCTTCAAGTCTCAGCTTACATGTCATGCCTCACAATACTTAACTATACCCCCTCTTGACTATGTCCTGTCTTCCTGTTATCCCCTTACAACAATTTTGTTTTGCGAGTACTTGTTACAGTTTAACAGACTACACCCACAGGCACACCTCAGAGATACGGCAGGTTCAGTTCCAGACAAGCACAATAAAGCAAACATCACAATAAAGTGAGTCACACAATATTTTTGGTTTCCCAGTGCTTATAAAAGTTATGTTTACACTATACTGTACTCTGTTAAGTATGTAATAGCATTATGTCTAAAAAATACCCAATGTATGTATCTTAATTAAAATATACCATATTGCTGAAAAATGCTAGCCATCATCTGAGCCTTCAGTGAGTAACACTCTTTTTGTTGGTGGCGGGGCCTTGCTTTGATGTTGGTGGTGCTGACTGATCAGGATGGTGATTGCTGAAGGTTGGGGTGGCTGTGACAATTTCTTAAAATAAGACAGCAATGGAGTTTGCTGCATTGATTGACTCTTCCTTTCACGAATGATTTCTCTGCAGCGTATGATGCTGCTTGATAGCATTTTACTCACAGCGGAACTTCTTTCAGAATTGGACTCATCCTCTCAAACCCTGCCACTGCTTTATTTTTACAACTTGGCTAACTGTTTGGCACATGAGACCTAGCTTTCAGCCTATCTCAGCTTTTAACATGCCTTTCTCACTAAGCTTAATCATTTCCAGCTTTTGATGTAAAGCGAGAGACGCGCAACTCTTCCTTTCACTTGAACACGTAGAGGCCATTGTAGGGTTGTTAATTGGCCTAATATCAATATTGTGTCTCAGGGAATATGGAGGCCTGAGGAGAGAGCGACAGGGAAATGGCCAGTCAGTGGAGCAGTCAGAGCACACGCAACATTGAGCTATTAAGTTCACCCTCTTAAATGGGTGCAGTTTGTGGTGCCTCAACAATTAATGGTAATATCAAAGATCACTGATCATACATCAGCATAACAAATATAATAATAATGAAAAAGTTGGAACTATTGTGAGAATTACCACAATGTGACAGAGAGACACAAAGTAAGCAAACGCTATTGGAAAAATGGTGCCCATAGAGTTGCTAGATGTAGGGTTGTTACAAACCTTCTTTTCTTTAAAAAAAAAAGCAATACCTACAAAGCACAATAAAGTGAAGCGCAATAAAGTGAGGTATGCCTGTATTAGTATGTTTATTTAATTAATGTTTCCTTTTGCCTTTGGATTGTAATTTTTATGTGACCATCAGGTTCCCTAGTTCACCACTGAATGTGCGGTGACAGCACATTGTCTGGTGTATATTAGCTCCTGGATGAATGAATGAATGAATGAATGAATATAAATATGCTTATGGTCAAGACACAGACACACACGGCAAGAAGTGGGTTTCAGAATTTGGGCTGCTATGATGCAAGAAGTCATAGCAGCCAGCCTGTAGGCAAAGGGAGGCAAAGGGACCCATCATGCTCCTTGCAAGACTGCATCTCAGCATCTGAGAAGGCAATGGTTAGAATTGAATTTTGACCTCTCCCTCAGAGACCACAGAACATCATTGTGCTCTGCATCCCTTTTTACTTCAGACCTCAGAAGAAGCCCAAGATCCCTCCTCTAGATCCCCCTCGTAGGTGGTCTGACATCTCTAAAGGGCTTTTCCCATCCACCACCCACTTCTTGCTCAGAATGGCACCTGCAGCCTTCCCAAGTGTGGCTTCCCAAATATGCCTCATACAGGGCATATTTTGATCTTGGAAATAGGATATATGTCTCTCTTACTCCTTATTGGTTCTCCCAGGTCATTGTTCCGCCCTTCTCCCTAAACCCCTAGCTGCTTTGAAGCTGCTAATTAGCTATAATGTGTTATTTCACTCTTTGTGGTAGTCGTCTATAGATTATCATCTGTGAAGATTTTAGCACTTAAATCATTGTCTTACAACCACATTGCTATTGTTGTTGATTTCAATACCGATGAAGGATACCCTCCTAACATACTGGTCTCCGTTCCTCGACTGCTCACCTCCACCGATCTTGCCTTCTGTCTCACGTTACCCACTCCCACAGTAACACCTATCAGTTCTCCCCCAGAATCTCTATGTAGAGCACCGCACTAACTGACCTCTCTAATCCTCCAACCCCAAGCATTCTTTGACCCCAGTTCATTGACCAACATTGTTTTGTGTCCTTACCTGACTCTTGTTCCCATTTTTCTCCTTATCCACCTTCTATCATTATCGTAATGAACTCTCTTGCTCGTGTCTTCTTCAGTCACCCTCACCTGACAAAACACAAAGCCTGGACTCCTTACTGTTCTTTGAATAGACCAGGCACGCTGCCGCCTCAGGTGCTTCCTCTTGCGGCTTCTTCCTCAGGCACGCTCTTCCTTCCAACAGCTGTATGGCTCCTTCTGCTCCTTCAGATCTCAGCTCAACTGTGATGTCTGTCTACTCTGCTTGAAATAGCAGTCCCCCCACATCTTTTCATTCCTATCTCCTAACCCTACCGTATTCTCTTCATGTTAAGTATCATCCTCTGAATGTTATGTAGCTACTCCCCATTAGACTAAGACTGCGTTATTCACTGGAGTATTCCCGGCATCTAGTAGAGCACTTATACACTGGGAGCTATGAATGAATGAATGAATGAATGAATGAATGAATGAATATGAGATAATTATTTTTTTTTCTAAACTGACTCTACATTCTACATTTCAGGTCATATAAACTGGCAACTGCTTTAAAAATCAATATTGGCCTCTTCATGGCTTTACAAATACCTTGAACAAATCACGCAAACAAGATATCCACGATTTTCAATTAATCCCGAGGGAAACCTAAAAGGACTGAAGATCGGCAGCAGAAGATACCAGCAGAGTATATGAAGTAACCAATCAGAAATTAGAAGTCCCTGATGAGCCATCCCCTAATGAATGGAGAGAACATTTCCTGGCTTACGGGAAACAGAGCTGGAGCCAAGGGAAGTGCCTCCTTCAGCTGGATTAGTTATTGGAAACTCGTTTCCTTAGGCCAGCCAGTTCTTGCAGACACTGAGTCTGTGACTGTCTACGTCTCTTCTCTAGGGGCACGAGATCAGAGGAGAGGGGCTTGGAGCATCAGCTCCTGGCTCCTGCCTCACAACTCTGCAGTCTACTTAAAGAAGCAAGGAGGAGACACCCCTCTGCCTGCAGAGTGGACACAATCCTCTGAGCAAAGCAGGGGGCCTTCAACCCCAGTGAGCTTCCCAGGAGGGCTGCCTGGTCCTGGTGAGCTGCCCAAACTCTGCCCACAGTTCTGAAACATGCTCAGGAACTGCCAGTGTTTTTCTCTGAGATACTGTTACTGTGTTTGATTAGGATCTTGAGTGAAATAAGTCACTCGTTTCACTGAGAATGTCTCAGAGCTAAAAGTTTCTTTCTATGTATAATTAATATTCTGCCTCTTTGAAGATAAATTTTATCTATCCAACTCTGTAAATGGATCATTTCCCCTTGGCTATTACTATGTCATCTCCTTACCAAAAATAAAATAAATACAAAGAAAAATGATAGGTAAAGAAAAAAATCCTCACTAAAAATGATTTACATTTTTATTCCCAATGTGAAGAGCTTAAGAATGTTTTTAATGCATGTTCAGCTTGAAACCCGCTGCAAATGTCTTACAACATTTTACAACAGGTTTTTCCCATCTGTGCTGAAAACAGCTGATGATTTAATGCAAGTTGTTATTGTTTCACAATCTCCTAGTGATCTTTTCTATTTTGTATTAGCATTTAGGGTCTCTTTTGCATCTGCTACAGAAATTCAACTGCTACGACTGGCTTTTTGTTGTGGCCACTCTGCGTCTACTGCGTTCTACTTTCCTCATGCTCCGGATCCTACTTATTTCATACATTTTTTAAAATGTCATTGTCTTCAATCACATGACTCTTTTTCTCAACATGAAAACATGGCTTAGAAATGAATACCTTCTAGTCTGAGAGGTTTAAATAGTGAAGCAAAGGATCTAAAGCATGGAACAGTGGTTACCAACAAGGGACCCAGTGGGTCCGCAAATCCACATGGAAACCTCGTATTGTCTAGTTCAATAGGCATTTGAAATTTACAACACACTGGACCTAAAGTGTGAATAAACCATTGTATTCGTATCATATAATGTATACGATATGTATAATATATGATATATACGTATTCTAGTGTATAGAAATAGTACTGATTGATCAAGTAAAATTTATTTTCCAAGGCCTTACAAATTTCAGAAGTCTTTATAAATTACATTACGGTAAGTAATTTGAAACGGCTATAAGAGAAACACGTTTCTTTTACACCACAAAGGTGGACTGCACTCAGGACAATGGGTTTTATGATCTGATGGGGCTGCTCACCAATTGGCAAGTCACAAACTCTGGGAGTTTCCTCATGTGTAAAATTGGACTATCATTTCTCTAACCTGCTTCACAAGGTTTAGGGGCTCAAAAAGAAACGATGAGAACACAGTGCAAATTGTAAAGTGCTCTATGAATAAATCAGCCAGGGCCAGCTTGTGGGCTCTGATTGCGGGATTTGTGGAAAAGCTTTGGTTACTTGGACCAGAGCACCAGATCCTTGGGCTCAGATGGGAGGCAAGCCAAGCAGATAAAACTAAGGAAAGTTTGGAAATGGAGTTGCAAGTCAGGGCATGTGCAGGGCAAATTCCCTTTGAGGCTTCACAAGACAAGTTCAAAGGTTTGTATTATTTCAAAATACCCCACATTCATTGGCAAGCCCTAATGTGACTGGTCTCTGGGTTGAAAGGCTGATGTTCTTACCCATTTCATCCCAACATAAACAACTGTGATAAGTATGTTGCTGCTGACAACTAGAGCTGAATAAAAGCAAGTCAGATATTAACCTCACCCTGAAACCAGATCATTAGCCAAGGTCACGACTGGTTTAGAAATTTGTGTTGCTTTCCTTCCTGTCACTTGCCAGCAATATATGGCACTCTTCCCCCTTGTAGTTTGCAGTCTGCTGGGCCCTGAGCCATGTGAGACTGTTTTTAATGGCAAAATCTTCAAAGTTGTACTTAAAATATTTGCATCATAAAACCCCTCATGGAAGCCAAACTTCAGTTTCAGGAGGAGTCTCCCAGCAAAGCAGCAATCTTGCCTCAGAGACAGAAGGCTCCTGCCACCAGCACCACCTTCTAGCAGTTGATCCTCCAAGGTTGGTGACACCCCAGGAGAGTCAGAGTATCGTGAGGTATCTGTAGCGTCTGGGAACAAACTCTAAATGGCTTTTGTAAACCAACAACAGTGTGAGGTGACTCAGCAGTTAGTTGAGCAATTCAGAAAAGTGTGTTTTTCACCCATTTCATTGATCCTGTGAGCAAACAAGTGCTCAAGATGAAAGAGGAGTAACTGTTCAACCTCACCGTGGGAGGGCTTCTTCTTGTTTCTTGCACTTTTCTCCTGCGTCCAGTATGGACTAGATCCACCGGATGAGGGACAGGCTAATGTGCATATAACTTGCTTTAAAATAATTAGAAATGAGGAAAACATGATCATTGAAATCTGAAATCAGGAAAGAAAAAAAGAAATACTTGTGAGGAAAGGTGATTTCCTCCTTAGCAAAGGATGTTTGAGCAATAGGACACATAATGAAATGCTTCAAAATCAAAATTCTATACTATAAGGTTTAACCGAAAGAAACTACGTTTATAAAGAACACCCATTGGTTTTTACTGTGCTGAATGGAATATGAAAGCTGAGGGAAAAAGGAAGAGGATGGAAATGAATGCTGGCAAGAAAGTGAAGAGTTTTGGAGGGAAGCACCCACGCATGGAAAATAAGTTCCTTCCATGTGGAGTGCAGTGACAATCTCCCATTTTTTCCCATGAGATCTAAAGTAAAATATCAGTTTCTTGTTAAAAAAAAAAAAAAAAAAAAAAAAAAAAAGCTCAGATTTACAACCCTCATTCTCCACAAATTAAAAAAGAAAAAAAAGTCAATTTAATTCAACCAGGTTTGTGATCTAATCATTATCAGAGCTGAAGGTAGTTTTCCATTAAAGCATCTCAGTCACTCTCACTTTCTGACCTGTGAATGTTCTTATTAGCTGCCTTATTAAGATATCCTGTTTCTGAAGAAAAGATTATCTCCTTACCTGACATGTCATCAACAGAGTGATCGTCGTGGAAAAAAAAAAAAAAAGAACTGACATATAGAATTATAGATACATGCCATATATGCCTGTTATATATATATAACCCTCCATACACACACACATACACACACACACACACACACACATATGTAGATACAAACATGTACTGTCTAATAAAAAGCTAGTGAATGAAGGGGAGCAGTCCAGAAGATGACTACCATATCCAGGTAAACCACAGGCAATGACATGGACAGAGAATTCTCAGTGACTCCTGGTCTCTTTCTTTGGCCTCATTTTCAGACTCATGGTGGCGGACAATGCCCAAGCACAATATTGACAAAGTGGTCAGCTCCGTTTCCGATTTTCTGTCCCTTTTCAGAAAGGGTTTCCAATATAACAAATTTCTCCCACTCAGAGAGGCAGAAGATTCATGTGGTTTATTGTCTCTGATGTGATGGATTTGACTTCCTTGGCAGAAAACCTGAGCAGCCCAGGTCCAACACTCCTTCCCGCTTGTGGGACAGCCCAGGCAGTTGTCAGTGATTTGACCTCTGAGTGGTCAGTGGTCTAACTGACCACAGGGGGTGGGCGGCGGTGCTTAGATTACATATAATATAGATGTGTCACATAATATTATCTTTATACTTTATATTTATATATAAATCTTTATAAGGCTATATATAGTCTTAATGGACTAAGAGTGGTGATAATGTAATAGGGGGACCATCTTTGCTGAGGGACAGTTGAATTACTCCACTTCCATCCTCATCTGAGTGTGGCCCCTGGGGTTGCTACCTGCCCCGTTTTGTGACTTGGGACGTCTCCCTGCTGGTCAGAGCAGAGCACCGTGGACATGCAGGTTCTTCCCGTGGACACTCTCTTCCAGTGATCCGTGCAAGTCCTTGTGAAGTGTTCTGGAGCCAGAGGTCAGTTCATTTTGACAAGATTGCTTCATAGCGCATATTCTCACTTCTATGCTGCCCCATATCTGTTCCTACTTCTCACAGCGGCTCAAATTGTCAGTTTTAATCTACAAATCCTTTTGTGATTTGGGTCCCCACGACATTCAGTATTACCTCTCTGCTCCATTTCTGTCAGTTGAGATAAATAACCTTTGAATTTTGGCATTTGCTGTGGGCCTCCTGGTCAGTGAGAAAATTAACAAATCTGTCCATCTTCCTTCCCTACTTTCCCACACCTTGCATGCATATATGAACCAAAGACGTTATTATATTTCCTTGGCTTGCTATACACCTCTCATTAGGAGTCCTGAGGTGATAGAATTTGATTGAGTGACAGGATGAGGGCTGCTACAACAACCAACTGATGCCAGGCCCTCTGCACGGAGGGTATTTTCAACAGGTCTTTGCAAATCTTGCCCTTTGGATGGGGACCACACTTATACCTGTGCACAAGACATACCTACGATGTATTGCCCTTCATGCCATCAAAGTACCATAAAAATATTAATGAGTGTCCACCTGAAAGAATTAGCAAAGCCTTATGTCACAATCTGGGAAATAAGAACCAGGTTAGTATTGGAAGTGGATTAGAATTTGGACACTTCTCTGGGTTCATTGTACACAAGGCTAGGACTCAATCAAAACATTTGGCTTGCTGAAATGATCCAAAGGGGTCAAAAGGGCAATAATAAAAATTCTATGTGCTTTTCTAATTTTTCTTTTGTTCTAGCGTATTGGCTTCTTCAATCCAGAATTCTCCAGGCTTCTTTTGGCAGCCTGGGCTTTCCAGGGGACTCATTAAGAAGGTCCTTCTCTCTTTCCTGTCCCCTCTCTCCTCAGGTGTTCAAATAAGCAATCAATCACCCATTTCCATTTCTGCACACAGATAGATATGAGGAAACTTTCAACTTTGGCTAAATATGAAAAAAAACACATCTGCTAAAATACTTAACACAAAAACCCAGCTAGGAGAGTTTCCACAGGAATACTACAGATACCACAAACAACAGGAAGAAATATGCCTTTTATTAGAAGTCTCATATGTACAGAACAAGCTGTTTCTCATAGCTCAGGGAAGGCTGTGAGAAAGAGCCACTGTCATTCAAGGTCACCACACTTACATTGGTAATGCCATTGAAACATCGCCGCACGTAATAAACAAATAGAACCATTACACAGAAATGCAAAAGAGACATAGGTTCGTGTATGGACACTTCACATATTTCTAAAAACAAGTGGACACAAAAATACAATGTGTCAGTAAAAAAAAATAGGCATATCAGTATATGTCTTTTTTTTTTTTCTTTTTTCTTAATACATGGTATGCTGAGCTTTCGTCTCAAGCTTTTTTTCACGTAGGGATTCGCAGGCACTTTAGCAACCCATCCCTGGTTTACAGCACATGATGTTGAGACCAACAGAGGAAAACATGGGAGCAACCGAGGTCCTCGTGACCCACATGCACATGAAAATAGTGACATGAAAACCATCTTTTGTTACCACTGTTTGGGGACACTACAATGTGCTCTTTGTGATGTATAACGGTTTTTTCCTTATTTGTCTTTTCTGTTTCATGGCAGAATTATTTAGTAGCATGGATGGCATCGCCAGGCAGAGATACAGCACGCGGATGCACCAAACACACGTCAATCCCAACTGATTTTATAAATGGTAGAGAGCAGATGAGTTCTTAGAATCCCTGAACGACTGTCTGATTTATCTTTGTCCCACCCTATGCCCTTCCTGCCAACCTGTCAATCAAAAACTAATTAAAATAATTATGGGGATGTACTGGGCCAGAAGCTCATCCTGGGAGAATTCTTTTCTTAGAACCACCTCCCACATCACGATATACACAGGGCTGATGGGCAGGCCCAGTCCTTCCCCCGCAGGGGTCCCTCCCGTCTCCCACGTTCCCTAGGCAGAGCTGTGGTGACTCCACACATGTATCAGGAACATGACTGAACAAGTGTATTCATAAACTCAGACTAGAATGATCACTTTATTGGTACTGTTGAGTTATAAGGCAGTTACAAAAGGACCCCCATGACAACCAGACAGTGTTGGAATATGGCTTAGCTTCTTAATAGCATGAAGGAACTTTCCTGTTACAAGGAGCTGAGAAAGAAAAGGGACAACCATACCGATTATAAAGTAACCATAAATGATTGGGCTGTGAAGCACCAGAAAGCCCCGATTTCTGGCATATGTCACCCTCTTTCACCCACCAGAGACGGAGATGTCCCCTCTCATAAAACTTAAAGGGAAAAAAGAGGAATCAATGTTACCTTATCTTCAAGGTAATCTGTCACCTCTGGTTGTATGGGGCTGTAACACAAAGCCATGAATCTCCTGAGTTGGGCCAAGAATTCCTGGTCCTCCAGAGAGATGCAGAGCATATGAATGTTTCGAGCAGATGATTGTCAGATGGTGGGAAATCCTTCCACAAAATACTTGAGACATATTGGCAAAGACATTAAGGCCTTCCATCTCTTTGCCCATACTGCTTAAAGGCACTGATACCAACAACAGACATATTCCATGGTACCCTCGAGGTTTTTCAAAAAACTCCCAAAATACAAGTCTTCATAGGAAAATGTCCTTTATTGCATGACACGAAGCATCCGCTCTTCTCTTGCTCAGGAATAGAAGGGCCGCCCTTTCTCAGGAGTCTGGAGTCTGTTCAGCCTAGCAACCTGAGAAGGGGAAGGGGGCACGTCCTGTCGGAAGGGCCCCTTGGGAGGAGTGTAACTGGGGTCCTGGACTTTCTTATATGAGTCATAGTTGTTGAGCCCCTCGGGAGGAGGAGGCTGCTTCTTCATCTGTTGCTCTTTACGCCTCTGTTCCTGGCGAAGGAGCTCCTGGGTCTCCAGCATCACCCTGGCGTTAAAGCCGTGCCCA
The DNA here is from genome assembly GCF_057876585.1 of Rhinolophus sinicus. Taxonomy (NCBI): domain Eukaryota; kingdom Metazoa; phylum Chordata; class Mammalia; order Chiroptera; family Rhinolophidae; genus Rhinolophus; species Rhinolophus sinicus. The sequence continues at coordinate 132,287,055 of NC_142501.1, forward strand.
CCCAGGTAGCCGTTCCTGGAGCCTTGGTAGCTAGAGTACCTGGGGTTCTCCTTGGCACTCTGGAAGCCTTCCCCAGGTGAGTAGTTCTGCTCCCAAGAATCCTGGGAGACAGAGCTGGCGTTTTTCCTACTTTGCCTAGAAAGCAAAGTCCACAGGTCAGTGTAAGGACTAGGAGAAGGGGAGAGAGAAAATGAGGAGGGAAGGAGTGAGGGGGGGAAGGGGTGAGGGGCAATATGCATTTCAATACTTCAACAAATATTATTGAGATCTACTCATGTGCCAGATTCTGTGATGGGGACGTGGAGGATGAAAACATGACTGCCGTCAGCAAGCTCAAGTCTTAGACAAGTGAACAAACAAGGGCTAAATAGGAGATAGAACTAACAGAGTCAGCTCTCAGAAATAAAGTCCTCCTTCTGTGTCTGGGTAGGTGCTATCTGTTCTGCATAGGATACCATATATCCCCTGTAATTTAGACACATTGGCAAGATGTTGTGTAGAGGATTAGAGCTTTGGCAGCTTCTACCCCAGCAATACTTGCTCACTTTAGAATGTTACAATTCAATTCTAAACAAGCCAAACAAATAAGTTACACAAGTTGCCACCATAATGCCAGAGATGCTAGCTAATAGGAAGTACATGTAATGGGTTACAATATGAGTGCAGTCATGAAAGATTTAAGTCTAGACTCCTTTAGGATTAAAAATGCAACAGGCAGTCCTTCAAGGCCCGGCTTTCGAGTTGTACACATCAGCAACTGTCACTCCTCAGAATACAGGCTCATGAAGACTGTAGAACCTGGACGTCTGGAGAGTAAGCACCATTTTCCTGCATAGTCAACCCTCACCAAAGGCCAGGAGAACCTACTAAACTCACTTGGCTCACCAGAGGATAGGGGAATAAATCAGAGTCATATTGAAATTTCAAATTCTTATCACTTGTGCAATAAAGTTGCACATCACTTTCAGGAAACATTATTGTTTTGAAACGTCTTTAATTTACCATCAAGTCTCTAGATACTGTTATGAATTTACAATAAGATTGGCTATGATAAAGTAAAACAATTTTGTGCCAGAAAGGAAGACATGCCCTAATTTTCAGCCTTGAAAATGGAAGAGAGGTAGAGAGAATTGAGTAATAAAACAGAATATATTGCTCCATTTATCAATAAGAACATCATTTGGCGACAGTATGTATTGCTCAGCCTTTCGCATCAACACACACAACATGACGGAATGTTCAAAAGGACTCCTGCAGAGGAAAAAGAGGGTCTGTGCAGTCAGTGGGTCTTGCATAGGAATGAAGCAATTTGCATTTTTTATATTTGGAAGTGCCCTCAATATGGTTTGGGATGAAATCTGCCCATTTTCCATACGGCCTAAAATGCAGTCAGGGATATTTTTAATAAGGCAAATGAACTAATGTCCAGCACCATCTCTGGATGTGACTATGATTAATTGAGCAGCCTACAGTATATCTCTCTGGTTCTCTTTTAATGGGAGTCAGACTGTTTGTACAATCAGCCCAGGCAAGAATCCTTACATTTGATGGAATAGTTTATTTGCCTAAAGTACTGATTATCTTCACTTAAAAAGTCATAAATTAATCTGCCCAGAGACAGAAATGATGGAAAGTGCCAGCATGCAACCAGGGATTTGACATTAATCATGAAACTTTAATTAAAACAATGAACTTGTTACTGACATTACAGCAACACAAGTGGGATTCCATCATGAGTTACTTATCAATTTAAAGATAACCAGAAACAGGCTGTGGACATTTCACCTCTTTCTTATCCTTGGCCTGCTGAGAGCCACTAGCCCTCTCCACACCCCACTCCCCAACTCTGGGAAGCCTGAAGCTGCACTCTATGGAAGTCACGTACTATCACTTTAATTTTGAAACATTCCAGGAAGATAGAGTCTTTCTAAACTTAAACACACTGAGAATTCACTAAAGGTGTGTTAGGAATGGACATTATGATGTGGGAGAAAGAATTTCTTGTAGCTAAACTTTTCTTCAAATTAATCAGTATACAGAGAAGGAAACAGACCTCTCTGAGGTTTGAAGCAAGATATGTGGAGAAAGTACGTGCATACACCTAGATATATATATACATGTAAACACACACACACACACACACACACACACACACACACACACTTCCTTGGTTAAGGAAGCTAGTGGTATCAATAGTTCTTGATTAAAAGACAAGAAATGAGCAAATCACAGAGAAACACAAGAAAGCAACAGACAATAAGAGTTTCCTACACTACAAAACTAGTTGCCCAGGCACTGGGCATAGTGGGACAGTGGCTTAGGATCAGGCAGACAAGGATTCGACTCCTGAGTCTGTCACTTGCCAGCTTTGTGATGCTGGCAGGGTTGTGCTCTCTGGGCCCAATTGCCTCATCTGTGAAACAGGCATAGTATCTACCCTCATAGGGTTGTGAGGGAGCAATAAATAAAATCACACATGTAAAATATTTAGAAAAGTGTGGCACAGACTAACTGGTTGACTATTGGGTGTTGGAGGAGTAATCTGAAGGCAACGTAACTTTGCCTTCAAAGTGGAGGCTTTGGGTTTTGGGGGCAGCTTTCTAACCGAAGAAGAAAAATAAACAACATATTAGCTTTATCTTCCTTTGTCAGATGGGTTGCATAGAGACAAGGAGGAGAGAAAGGCACTAGAAAATCACTGAAGAACCTCACTAAGTGAGGGCAAGTCCACAAACAGTTCTGCAGAGATGACAAGGGCGCTCTCAACGGTCCCATGATTGTGCACAGGCCAAAGTAACAACAGTAGCAAGAAAATGTCAACTTCTTTCCACTGAATTTCTTTACAACCAACACACAGGATTGTTTGGTCTTGGACTGAGCTCACTGGAGATCTCTGAATCCACTGAAAGCACATACCCTGGTTTGGCAGTAACGGTCTCAATGATCACAACCACCTCCAATGCACTCTGAAGACCATCACCATGTAGAAGACCCAATGCCTGAGGGCAGCCAGTTATCCACCGAGGTGAGGAGGACACAGATGGATGAAGAAAGGTGTAAAGACCAAGGCTGACCAGTTGACAAGCAGCTCAGAGACCTAACAAATGGGCCTTGTGTGGTGTAGAGACCATGTCAGGGTGTGAGGACACAGCCGGGAAGTGAGGCGTATAATGCAAAGAAGTGAGACACCCATAGGCATGAAACCAAGGGAGGGGGAAAGACGAAGGGGAAATGGAGAGAGAGCAGGGAAAGAAAATAAAGAAAAATACTTAACAAAGGATCTTAAATAGTGTGTTTCCCCGAAAATAAGACCCAGCCGGACAATCAGCTCTAATGCATCTGTTGGAGCAAAAACTAATATATGACCCAGTCTTATATTATATTATATAAGACCCAGTCTTATACCATAGTAAAATAATACCGGATCTTACATTAATTTTTGCTCCAACAGACGCATTAGAGCTGATTGTCCGGCTAGGTCTTATTTTCGGGGAAACGGTAAGTCTGTCAGTGACTATGACTGAACATACTTCGGCTTAGTTTGAGAGCTGTCTTTTGGATACTAAATAAAAGAAGTAATTTAGGAATTAAAAAGATTTAAAAAAAAGAATGTGAAAAAGAGAAAAGAAAACTAACTTCGGAATTTAAAAAATAAAAATAGAAATCTCAGTCTGATAGAGAATCAAGTGTGAGGCCACTCAGGTCCCCTTTCCTTCAGAACTAGTGTTACCACCTGGCTAATGTTTCTTATTGACCTTTCAAAATGAAACTTGAATTCTGCCTATAGTTATCCTTCATTACAGTCAGAATTTACAAACTACTCTGGCTCACACACATCCCTCTAATTCAAACCACCTTATCTAGTGTGACGGATACAAAGTCTTGACCATTTGTTTTATTTTATACTGCACTTGGCAACTGAACTATTTTTGTGTGTGAAATCTTTTTGGTATTAAATGCCATACCAACTTGTTTAGACAAAACTCTGCTAATTGTCAACATCTGAAAAGCAGAGGTCAAGTGTCTTTGAAGAATATCACATGTCAGAAACTTGGATTGGACTGCAGCTCATGCAGGCTGCCGCAGTCCCCCTCTGACCTCCTGTTTGATTTCTTTACCTTCCTTCAGGTTTCTGCACTCAGCCTGCTGCTGAGTGGTGCCGCTCGGCTAGGAATCAAGCTGGGCATGAGTCTCCACATTCCTAATCTTCCTCACGCACAGAAAGGTTCACACTGAGAAATGATTCTCCAACAGAAGAGAACATGGCGTAGAGGCCTACCAGCCCCACTTGCCTAAACTTAACACAACTCTTTCATTTGGGGGTTTCTGTTTTTCTTATATCTACACAGAATCAAACGGCTAATAATAAGGGAATCACAATTACCCAGAGGGAATATTTTAGTTATTTAGGGAAATACAAAATGGCAGCAGCAATACCAATAACAGCAACCCTCTTCTCCATGGAAATACAGGTACTCTTACCAGGTGCTTTAGAAGGAGAGGGAAACGAAGGGAAGCAGAAAGGAGATGGTGGAAAAGGAGAGGTGGAGAGTGAAGAAGGGGAGAGGAACGCCAGCACAAAAGAATCCATTTGCAACATTGGGCGACTATGCAATGTGACCAGGAGAAATTCAATGGAAGCACCACACCGATCTTTGCCCTTTTCCTGGGGACTGGGACCCTACAGTCTCTGTCCTGCCACCATCTTTCCTATTTCCCTTCCTTAGTCTGGTGCATTTCCCAACTCAATCCTCTTCTTATATACACTGTATTACATTTCTCCTCCATCTTTTATAAATACTGTCAAATACAACTAAAGTACACGAAGCCAAACAATTTGCAAACAGACTAAGATACTGGTGCTCACACAGACAATATATTCATACGGGCTTGGGCCACTTGTGTGGCTCTGAAAGCAGGGCCACACCCAGCATGGCAATTCAGCCACATGATCACACTCAGCTGTCTGATGGAAGGCAAGCCAGCAGGCTAGGAGAAGGGACTTCACAGAGAACCTTTACGCATAATCCTTGAAGTGTTCCGCAGTTGATGCATTGGGTTGATTCATACAGTGGCCTCCTTCCAAATGCTCAGGGCAGTAGAGCACACTTATACCTGTTAATACTCCAAACCTGGGAACAAAAGCTCTTGGTAGCAATAAGCCATATAAAATAATGATTAGAAAGGGCATGGGCAGGTTTGGGTTTGAATTCTGGCAGAATTACTTGCTGGCTGTGTAACTTTAGGGAAAGTTGCTTAATCTTTCTGAGCTGTTCCCTTACTAGACAAGATGATCTCCAAGGCCTGTCTGTTATCCTACTAAAAGAAAAAAATAATTCTATTTAAAAACAAAATTATTCCTGAAAGGAGATATAGCTTTATGAACTGAAAAAGGAGAAGTGAATGAACAAGCTACTACAATAATGGTCCTCATCTGGGTATAGATTTTCATTCACATCGACATTCCCTTGGGGACTAGTGTTACTGTGGTCAAGTCCCTCAGGGTTATTATAGTGATTATTTAACATTTAAAGGGACTCATCTTTATTAGAAATTGAATCAAGATCACTTTTATATTGGTCAATTATGTTTACACAGATAAGCATTTGCCCTCCCCCTAAAAGTGGTTCTGCTCAAATTCAAAACAGTTGATAGAAACGTGGTAAGCGGAGTTTTTTCTACCCAAAATGTTTTTGTGACCTCGTTTTGAAATCGAAGGACAAATGCCTGTAGGAATTGTGATTATAGGAGTGACTTATTTGGGGAAATTTGGAAAGCTGAATGTTTTTAAATACGTTTATTCTTTACTATGCATGGAGGAAATATGAGATGAAAAAGTGGCCCTCAATTGAATGCAGTAGGGCTGAGTCACCTGAGCGCTTTTCAGGCCTTTGGCAGACAACTGCGGAACAGAGGTACCTCCATGTGAGGAGCCCAGCAGATAAACCCTCTGGCTTGGCTGTCAGCTAAGAGGTGGGCACTCTGAGATGTTCTGAGGACCAATGAAGAGCAAACGTGGGACTGGCAGGACAGCCAGAGAGGGAGGTTTGCACCCTACCTAAGTATGGAGCATGGAGCATTCACCTCTATCCTTCCACAAAGCTCTAGATGTACAAAGTATCAGTTAGTCTAGTTACCCTATGAGCTAAGCAAAATAAGAGTTATCTTCCCATTTTCCAATGAGGAAACTGTCTTGTCCACCACACAGGGGGCAGCAGATCCAATACTATACTCTAGGTCCAATCCCTAAGCCCCAGTACGCATATGACATGCCACTTTGCTCTCAGTTAGGGAGCTTTCAGGTAAAAACGTCGGTATCTCCTGAAACACCTTTCTTTCCAGTCTGCTTGCCACGGAGTAAGGCGGCCTCTAAGCTAAGCAATGCCCCCACCACCACCCACTTGCGGTTCCTCTCTGACCACCTAGTGTGATGTGCAGAAGCCAGTGTAATTTTGGAAGGAGGGATGTGCTAAAGGACTGGGAGGGTGTGAGCATCGTACCGGGGCAGGGAGCTGTACTGGCGCTGGGCCTGCTGGAAGCTCTCGCGCTCCTCTTGCCGCTGGCGCTGCATCTGCACCTCCACGGACACCGAGTGCCTGCCACTCTGTGCTGACGGTCGGGAGTTGGGCTGAAGGAGGGAAATGCAAAATAGTTAATGAGAAAGGAATTATGTGATCACATCGTTTCTTGTAGATTGACTACGAGACATTATGCAAATTCTGTGAAATTTTTCAAAAATCAAGTGCAATGTTCTCAAGTTTGAGAACAGAGACATCTAATTGCTCCTCTGAGCCCCAAACAATCATCTCACATTTTGATTATAGCTTTAGAATGGTTTGAAATTGAGAGGTCAACCTTCCTAAGTCTTCCTAATGAGGCTTGGCAAATACTGACGTTAGATACCAGTTTGCATCCCTGTATATACGGCAGATAGAGAGGAGGAGGGATGCTCAGAAAACTAGAAGTCAATGCCAAACAAACACATTTAAAAAATTGTTACAATAATTTACAAAAGTGGGAAAGTTTATGGGTGCACACTTGAAAATTAGCCATGCTGGTGAATGTTTTCGGTAGTTACTTATTTTAGTCTACCAGTAGGATACAATATAAGCTGATCTTCCTTTTCCTAAAGGATGACAGTTAAATTTTGAACCAAGATTAAGCTGAAATGAGGCACCGTTAGCCATGTATAGGTCTCCTCCAGTCCACAGATGGTAGCCAATGGGGAAGAGAAATGCTTATCAAAAGAATAAACCTGAGAGCTAATGGCTACTTGGTTTGGTTATGAGATAAGACATTTTGCCTTAGAGGTTATGAAATGGCATTTTTATCCAGGTTAATTATATCCTATAGAGAAACGTTCGATCCTTCTGGCTAAGTACTTTGGTCAGCAGGTCACCTGCTGGTGGCTGTCTCTCGCATGAATCACACATTGGATGTGTATTGTGTTTCCCCAAAAATAAGACCTAGCCGGACCATAGCTCTAATGTGTCTTTTGGAGAAAAAATTAATAAAAGACCCAGTCTTATTTTACTATAACACCAGGTATAATATAATATAATATAATATAATATAATATAATATAATATAATATAATATAATATAATATAATACTGGGTCTTATAGTAATTTTTGCTCCAAAAGACACATTAGAGCTGATGGTCCGGCGAGGTCTTATTTTCGGGGAAACACGGTATGTACATTGTGCTGCTCAGATCAAGCCCTGAGAATGCTCCGGCTTCTCAGTGGTAGGTTTTCACTCACCTTCTAGATCTGGCCTTTTGAAATGAAAGTAGCCCTGCTCAGAATAGACAATGATGCCTCTAACTTAACAAACACCCAACCATGGTTTATCATAGCATCAGTGGCATACACTCTCAAATAATCCTTTTGGTACATGCTAACCTCTGTTCCTCTTGGTGCTATGCAACAGGCGAATTCTAAGCAAAGAAAGTCTGTTAAAAACAAGTTATTGATTTTCTTTTAGAGCTGAAAGCCAATGGGAGACTTTGACTTGATAATAATTTTCTAAAATAACAGAGTCTTAGCATTCATTTGGAGAGCTGCATGACAACTTGTGGGCTTGTTACTTAAAGAATGGCTCCTGTGGTTGGCTTTTGTGTGAAAAGAAAGAAAGCATTATCTATTGTCCTCTTTCTGCCTAGCCAACATTATCTTATTTGTCAGTAAGTAATAATACGGCAACATACAGGACAAAAATTTCAAAGCGTAAGGGAATAGTCAGTGAACATATTAAAAATATCCCGATACAAAAATAATGTGTGAAGAGATTAGGCTTTACAATACCCCAGTCTCTACTAGTGGATGTTTATAACCACACTCTTTGGAACAAATGTGTGTTCAGAGACCTGCTCCACACCACCGGTCAAATAACATCCGTGGTGCCTTCAGCAAGGAAAACACTTCACTGAGTGAGTTCTGCTTATGCAAACAAAGCATCAACCAAGTGTGCATCAACTACATTAAAGACAGACATTTTTTTCCATTATACTTGATGAGGCTGGCCAAATGGAAAACTGAGCTGTTCTCATGTTTATGGGCAGCCTAGGGAAGCCTGAGAGAAGCCACTGGACACAGGGAAAGCAAAGCAAGAAAACGCTACACAATTTCCTTTACGGCCACAAAAACAATCAGCTTCTCCTTTCCTTTGCACTCAGAATAAAGTATATACATGTGTCAAGCAGTCTTGAAGGATTCTGCAGCAAGATTCAGTAACCGGTTTTGTAAGCTCATGCTGTTCTGTGACACACCGCTTGTGGAGATGTGAAAAGAAAATGCAAGGTCTTGTAGAAATTTCAGGTGTATTTTTAAGTTGTTTCTCCCAGAAGCCTGCAAATTGGATTCTGACAGAGAAAGGAAAAGAAAACAAAAGTTGAAGGGCTTTGGTTTCCCTAACTGTGTTTTCAGACACTGTTCACCCCAGACCTTATCAGCAGCTGGCATCTATTGGATTCTGATGAACTCCAACAATGAAATTATCATCAAACGGGATCTAAAAACTTAAAATGAGTGAATGAGGTTGGTATCAGCAAACGGACACATTTCATACTATTATGCTCACTATGATGAAATGCGAACCTCAGGCTTACCATTAGTATTTTACTCCATTTCTCTTTGCAGAGCATACAAAAGGGTAGGTTATTTTAAAAAATCACCCTTATCTCTAACATGAAACTTCACTGGGCCGCAGATTTCCAGGAAGATTGTATATACATGACCCGTTTAAAGCAATAACTAAATAAGTTCATCTGGAAAGTTTTAAACTTGGCATGAATCAAAAATAACCTGATTCATGACTTCAATGAAGATCTCATAAAAATGTAAATTGTGGGAACAGAACTACAATCGACAATCCTGACTTTTAAATACTGTGGTTTTCCATCCCTACGGCAGAAATAGAATAATGTATCCAGAGCCCCAAATCACAAAAACACAGACAGAAATGAAGAAAGACATAATCTGTAACCCCAGAGAGAAGTGCATGTTTTCAAAGAAAACAGCATCAGTAACAACAACAACAAAGTAACATCTAAAGAGGAAAAGACACAGGTAAAGCATGATTGGAATAATTCTGGAGGTTCAACAGATAACAAGGCAATCACTCTGTTTTAAGAGTGCAAATTACAAATAATCCTGGCCTTGTTTGTGATGAAATTGGGGACAATCAATGACCTTTCAAGTAAAACTATTGCTCAGGTTGCCCAGGACACAATGATAGAGGTTGTAAGATGAAACAATACATGAATAGCTAACAGAGAGTACACTGGAAAACCATGATATATGAATCTCATCGTGGCTGATGTTTAAATCCCAAGTGAAAACTATGCATGTTGCTTTTGTACATGAGCTACAAATTACTGGTCTTTATCATGATTATAAAGAGATACTATTTATACTATCTAAAAACTTATACAAAGCTTGGGAAAGCTACACAGTTTGGTGTCACTTATTAGTGTAAAACAAAATGTAGAAAATATCTTCCATATAGTGTTTCACTAAATTAAGTCATTAAGCATTTATCTCAATGAAATAAAACCATTCTTATTTTTCCAAAATAAAAACAGGCAATATAAAAAAATTAAAATACAAAACCAAAACTGTTAGTAATTAATAGACTAAAGAAAGAACAAAACTAAACATATACAGTAGAAAGTTTCAGTACTAATGAGAACTAGGTAAGCTAAGAGGTTAATATTAAAGTGTACGTGTCACCTATGAAAAAAATTCATTACTGTGTTATTCATATTTACATAAAATATTTGATAATTTTTAAATACTCTAATTTTTCTTCATATAGATAAGAAAAATAGTCTGTAAGCACATTTGTGTAGGTATTTGTATATATTCACATATACACACGCATGTGATATTCTTATAAATGATCATTTCAGGTGGGTTTTCTACTTAAATTATGAGTAATTTTTTTTTTAATTTCACAGCTACCCAAGGGCATGTATAGAAAGCAAAAATAGAATTTAAAAAGTGTGTGTGCTTTGCATGAAAACCTATGATGAAGCACATGATGAGAATGACGAGGTCGATAACAAAAATAATGCTATTATCCCTTTGAGATTTAGAATCCTTATTTTAGCCATTGAAATGTGCTGTAACCCTAATATAAATTCAAAATTTTGATATACAAATGAAAATTTCAAGATTTGGTAGAGGGTAAAAATAATTTTTATGGCACTGAATCATATGAAGAGTGTAAATTGTTTACTCTGTTTAAAAGTGGCCATTGCTAATATTGGTGATTATTTTCTATAGTAGGCTAATTTATAACTTTTAGTGAAAACAAAGTTAACTTTTGTCTGTTGAGCCTGCCTTCCCAGCCCTCCACCTCTACCCCATCACACACTATACTTAGACAATTATTGATTGAACTCTTGTGGGTTCTGAATGTTGAAAAGCTTAATTGCTACTAATGATGTGAGTAATAGCTGAAAAATCTGCAGAGCATACCAATTTCCCTCATGAAGTTTTTATAAATACATGTTTTTGGCTTAACATACTATTTGTCTTCATCTCGTCCTTCCCAACCAGTGTTTGGGTCTGTTTCCTACCACCTTCAGCAGCAGCTGCATTGAAAATAAAGGGGCAGCTCTACGAACAAGCCAGCCCTCTAGTCTGGACGCCTTATGCTTCTCCACCACCCCAAGCCTCTGTGGGTAAGATGGGCCGTGGGTCATGGAGGCCTTGACCAGAAGGATGGGTCCCAGAGCTACAAGGAAGGGGCCTACTTGGCAGCAGCACAAAGGCTTTTTCTATGAGTAAAGAGGTATCCCTTTGCTGCAGGAATGGCTTTTTCCAGGTCAACTTCCAAGGGAGGTGACATCCACCCAATCTGAACTAGAGTAACACTACTGCAAGGCTGTCAACGAAGAAGGTGTATTTTGAGTCAAAGCATGGATGTCCACTATGAGGAAATGACAGCAGATACCCTTGAAATCTTGAAAAAGATGGCAACAAAAAGAAAACCATCATTATCTCAAATTCCCCAGGTACAGGAAAGGCAATCTAGGGGTGCAGGGTGGCTATGTACTGTAGAGCGGTTCTCTAATTAAAGCAGGAGAAACCCTAAAATGGTAAGAGGAGCCATTGAAAGTTCAAGACAGGAAAATGAATAAAAGGTCAGATTTGTTTTGTTTTGTTTAAAGACAGCTGGAAAGAAAGCTTGGAGGAGAAGAGGATATTCACATTGCAGAGGATCAATTTTCTCTCTGAAGGACTAAACTACTTTCAGTCACTACCAACCGGGGATGGGAAGGATTTAGCAATACAGCTATTAAAGGGTCCATTATCCCATCTATCAGGCATCTCAGCCAGCAAGTCTCCTTGTGGGCAACACGCAGGTATCTGCAAAGTTTTAGCAGCACACTGTACTTATGTCTGCAGCCTGCAATTTAATTCTTTTAAAAGCAACACTAAGTCCTCTCCATATCAGAGCTCTGTGATAATAACCCTAACCTCAGCTATTGTTCCATTACCTTAAGAAAGATTTAAAGCAACTCGCTGCTTTATTTATGTTGCACCTGGCAATACGTGGGGAAGACGTTCCTTTTTCTGCTTCTTCTCTTACTCAACTTAGGAGAGGACTCAGTTCAATTACGGAGCTAAGGAAATTTTCTGGGCCTCTGCTCATCTAAAGACCTTTTGTGCCACAAATCAGCTCCCTCAGGACCAAACATTATTTTGAACAAAAGCCCAGGAACAGGTGCATTCTGTATTGCTAGAGTTTAGAGAGAACATTTTGAAAATGGATGAATTGAAAAGGGCTACTTGGATGAATGTTCTGCAGCATCTCTCTCTGTATGTCAAATAATTGGCTGGGATAGTTTTCTATATGACACATCTGGTTGCACTTTGTGTGTGGGCATTTCTGACAAGCATGATGATTTCAATTAATATGGCCGAAGCTGTACACACAGCTTGAAGATGAGCTTGTGGTTCCTTAAAACTAAAATGATTACAAACCATTCCAGTTGGTGAGATCATGGTCTCATCCTTTCCAAACACAGTGACCTTTCAAGGTTACAATATATATGGGAAAAGAAAAAAGATTCCAGGATCCTCAAAGCTCATTTTGTAAAACAAGCAATAAAAACCATAGACCACGCTACATTTTGAACACTCAGCAGCTCTTAGTAGGGTAGGGTGTCAATTAGGATTGGTATGAAAATTAATATACTAAGTAGAACTACAGTCATTTTAAGCTTATTTACATGATCAGTAAAATGCAGGGTATACAGCAAGATCCCACTTGTTGGAAAATAAAATAAATAAATAAAAAGGTCAACTTTTGACCCACAATTTAGGAAATTATTCAATTCCTAAGGCAATCATCCTGTCATCCAAATAATTCCCTGCTCACTCATTATAGGAAATGACAATACAAGCCAAGCTGTTTGTCTAAAGTTGCCATGGCATTTTGCTATACAATTTGACCTATGACCTTCAGTAGCTGAGTTTCTAAATGTACAAGATTTTCTCAAACATTTTTCCCAACATGATTGTTCATATTAAGTAAATAACAGAAACATATGCCAAGCTATTCTGAGCCCCCATTCAAAAAAATAAATAAACAAATAAACCAAAATGGATGTTCAGATCATTTCCACATCTCCCAATGAAAAACATCTAGAGTGAAGAAGTGGGAAATGTTCATTCAGTCTGATACAAATGTGGAAATCTTGTATGTAGATACAGTGTCATCAACCAGAAATCAGTCCAATCAATCTTGGTTCCCAAACATGTGTCTCAAAGTTTGACATTTAAAACATACTGCAACTTCAAAGATGTGTCTTTTCAAGCGTTTCCTGACCACCCACAATTTATTTGGGCCTGGTTCCCCTATGCTTAATGGTTCACGCGTACCCCTATCATAAACGAGCTGTACTGTAGTGTTCTAAGGGAAGCCTTTTTTCTCATCTTTCTTTTCCAGCACGAAACCCAATGGCTTGAACACAGTAAGCATTCAAGAAACTTGATGAATTAAATAATTAAAGAATAAATGGTGTGACTATGCTGGTTTGAAATCCACATTCCCAGGTAAAGTGAAATGGTGTTAACGTTGCCTCTTGTGCTACGGGATGGGGAATGAAAAACCCAGGAGGGATTCTGCAGGTTGGAACAGTGTGTGAGTGACAGCCATTGCCTTGTGTAGTTGCTGTTTTTTCCCTTCAGGTTGCCACTGTACTCATTATTCTTTTCAATATACACAGTTAAGGATGTTTTGCGCATAACATGAAAGAGTCCTGCTTTAAGAAACCTATTAGGAATAGATTGAGTCAATTAGGCCAAACAACATAAGTAGATTAATATAATTTTGTTATGTTGTTACATGGAAATGACTCAATTTACTTGATCATCTAGAAAAATAAGCTACATACTTTATTAAAAATAACATTAATAGTTATCTCGTTGCACAGACAATTAGAGATTTTCTTAGACATTAAATCTGCCGAATTTGTTTTGTAACATCCCAAAGTCAGGTGAGGATTGATTTCAGGAGGAGTTTTTACTCCTTGATGCTGGTCTCGTATTGCCAACTACCTGTTCTAAGCCTTCATCTTCTCACCTGAACTAAGGAGAAGTCCTTCAGACTAGTGCTGCTTCTGTTTCTTCTCCTTTTATTCACAAAATTCATCTTCTACAAACTACAATTTGATCGCTAAATACCACGATCAAAAACCTTTATAGCTTTCTGTAGAGTACATTAAAGCTGTTGGGTTTTAGGACCAAAAAGGATCTCAGGTGATATAAACTCCATAACAGTGCATCTCAAAGTTGAACATGTTTCAGAAGGACGTGGAGTGCTTGCTAAATACAGATTCCTGGGCCCCACCCACAGCGGTTCCGATCTAGTAGGTCTGATGCAGGACCAAGAAAGTGCATTTATAACAAGCTCCCAGACAACACTGAAGATGCCAGTCTGTGGACCACATTTGGAGAAGTTTTACTTGCATCTGCTTTACTTTACCCAATCAGCTTCCTCTTAAGTTTTGATTTTGACAAGGGATTTAATAATGAACACTCAACCATCCACTCCACCTGACGCCTAGAGGGCCAGGTCATCCAGATAGCGGCAGTGTTCCATCCTAATTCTATCCTTCTTCAAACCTTCAATCTAGCATTAAAGTCCCCTACATTTCTACCTTTCTCCATCCTACAACACAACCAACCTCTAAGTTCTATGTTAGCTGGGTCATTTACCCTTCCCCAAGTAAAACAGGATCATTTTTTTGTACTTTAAGACTCTCCTAACACCATTCTTCCTTCTGCCTCTACTCTCCCAAATATCTACTGTAATTATATTCCCAACATTTCGAACTGAACTCATTAACTTTTTGGACACTACTCTCTCCTCTACTTCAGGAACACACCTGCACATATGGCACACCTTAAACTTCCACCTCACCTAGACCTGGGCCACCTCCACAGTCTGGACTGCAAAGAATGCATTGTTTTGAGCACAGCCTCCTAGGCTTTGTAACACCCTAGACTAACGGCCCTTCTTGAGGCTTCCTAGGCAATCAGGGCAATCCTTCCTTGGGCCGTACCTACCACCCTACCCAGACTCGGCGACTGTCACCAGGATTCTCACCAGAACTCTCGAGTGCCTTCCTTGACTTTCTGCCATGTCTGTCTTG
Organism: Rhinolophus sinicus; assembly: GCF_057876585.1. Classification (NCBI taxonomy): domain Eukaryota; kingdom Metazoa; phylum Chordata; class Mammalia; order Chiroptera; family Rhinolophidae; genus Rhinolophus; species Rhinolophus sinicus. Next base: position 132,302,225 of record NC_142501.1, read on the forward strand.
CCAATCCCCACCACAGAATTAATCTAAAAAATTGTTTTTTCTATTCCCAGTCCTCTAAGTATTCTTGGCTATGGTCCCATTACCATGTTGATTGGACTTTACTAATACCCTCAGCTAGATTTTCCTGCCTCAAGCAGCCTATTTATTCATCCCTAATTGACTCTCTCAAGTTTCCAAAGAGATTCTTCAAAATTCCCATCATCTTGAATCCCCTCGTCTGCTCCAAGGTCTCCCATTCCCAGAAGTGCCATTATCTTCAACGCATAACATGAGATGGTAGCATGAATTTGGGGCTGGACTGAGGGGGGTTAACAGGCCACACTGGGGGATTTGGACTGGATTTTGTAGGCATTGAAAAGCCATTCACAGTTTGGCTGTGCGGAAGATGGACTAGAACAGGGATATATGCAGATAAACAAGAGGGATTCAGCAAATACAGAAGGGGGCTGAGGGAAAATAAAGGAATAAGAATTACTAAATACTGTAGTTTGTGGATGGTAGATACACAATAGACATGTGTTGAACTAATTTATTCTGGCTCTGATTCTGAGAAAAATATATATAGAAAAATATTTATTGAACTTAAAAAATGCATAATCAAGAGCAAGAATACTTTTGCTATCTCTTGTCATAAGGCAAATGAAACCTATTGTGCAACGGACAGATGGTGCAACAAGATAGAAAATGAAATTAGCAATGATGAAACCCAGATGGAAATGAGGTAAAGGTCAGTATGTTAAAGGTCAAAGGAATTTGGCTCCACCTTGTCTCATTTCATAAAGGACTGAGGTCATAGCTTACTGGCTTTTACTGCAGGAAGTTGCAGACTATCCATTGTGCCCAAGAAACAGATACTCACCCAGGGTTGTTCAAAGCTATAGGTACGTCTCCTGTCTTCTACATCTTCATCCTGCTTTGCTTGCTGGAATTCTTGCCGTAGACGCTGTATCCGATCATGGTTGCTAGGAGTTGATCTGTTGCTAAAAGAGAGAAGGGGCAACAATGAACACCCATCAGAAATACAATATGTGACTTAGAGTTGCTACAAAAATATGGCCTCTTGCTATGAAATGATGCTATTTAAGAGGAAGATAATTTTTTAAAACAGTATCTGTGCATTTAAAATATGTTTTCATTTTGTTCTTATGATTAAGACTTATTGAAGTTATTTCAGACAGATATTGAAAAGGGTGAGCAGTATTTTTAGACATTCCTTTTTTATGCAGTCTTTAAAACCCTCATTTCCTTTCTGTAATCTGGCAAGGTGTTGGCAGCAATTTTTTTTTTCTTTTTGGAAAGGACATTGCATTAAACATTAGAAATACCAGGGTCCAGTCCTACTTCCTCCACTTTCTTAGACCAAGGCACTTAATGCTGCTGAGCTGCAGTTTCTTTATACATATGAAGTGGATATAAGAATCATTTTTCCTCTAAATATCATATTTGTAACAATCAAGTGAGAGAATACCATACAATATGGCCTCAGAAATGCACAGTATTATTTTCATAATGCCATTATATGAAGTTCCTATTTATGAGTTATCAGACAGAGGGCTATACACAAAATGCAACTCTCACAGCATAAATGAAAAGCATTTTTAAAATAACTTTAGGTGGTAGTTTGCTATACCCAGGTAGTTAATAATGATGGTGCCTTCTTTTATTTTATAGCATTGAATTTATCCTCACAAAAAGCTTATAAGATAGGTGCAGAAGGCAGTCTCTCTCTCTCTCTCTCTCTCTCTCTCTCTCTCTCTCTCTCTCTCTCTCTCTCTCTCTCTCCCCCCCTCTCTCTTACACACACACACACACACACACACTTACAAATGTAGAAACTGACATTCAAAGAATATAAGTGACTTTTTTGAAGCCCCTCCAGCTTCCCACTGAAGAAAGTGAGACAAGAATCCAGATCTTTCTGGCTTTTAGTCCAGCCCTCATTCCATTATGCCATGTTGTATCACTTAGTAAAACCCCTATCAGACTCCAAAACCCCTCCATGATAAAATCATATGAATTTAGAAAACAATATTTTGCAAGAGTAGTATAGGTGACCAAACTTAAACTGATCTTAAATCTCACCCCACTTTTGGTCTCCTCCATTCCTGAGCACTAAGTTGCCTCAAATCAGGAAAGCGATTCAAGCAGCACACGAGGCATACACTGTGCCCCGCACAGAACTTCTGATTTCTTTAGAAGACAAGGACGACGTCTTATATTTATCACATATGCCCTCTAAGCTGCCAGCAGAACGGGAAGCTGTAAGCTATTGGGAAGATTAGGTCTCTTCATTGAAAACACGTTGCCCTGGTTTCTCAGTGTGGATCAGAGGTCTTGTGGCTGCACACACCCCTGGGTAAAGTAATTTGTGAGAGGTAGCTCGGAAAGAGAAAGTCTGTCATAGTAGAGTGTATAAAATTCTCACACTAACATATGTCTTCATATAATTCCACATATCTTGAAGAATTCCAAAGGCTTAAAAGTCTGAAATTCAGAACGTTCTTGTGTAGGACCACAGTAATATCATAACATTGTCCATGTGTATGAGATAGTCTTCCATTTAATCTACTAGGTGGGTCCCTATCACCTTTATGTTTCTCTCGATTTCATTAGAGCTTCCTAACATCTTGTCAATGCATTCAACTTGATTATTTTCCCACTTAATACAAGCTTGTCTTCCCTCTGTTCTTCTGACAAATCTTTTGAACTGATTAGCCGGAGAACATTAAAGGTTACTGCGCTTAAAGGTACTGTAAAATGTGCTACTTGACAATCAGCCCACATTTGGTACGGCTTCAAAACTTGCCCTCTACACGCTTGCTCCAGGCAGGGTCCTAGTCCTGGTGGCTTTTAAAACATATTGGTTCAAACAAATACATGTTCAGTATGGGATTCCCAATGTAAGGCCCAATCTGTAGAACTCCTTACTCTCTATGTGAAAATGTGATGGTGAACGCATGAGGGTCGCTACATTCCGAAGACAGAGATAGGAAAGTGAACATTCATTAATCTTATTGACATCTTTCCAGCTGTGCCTTTTTTTTGCTCCTGGCATACTTCATAGCTTTTAATAGGATTGTAAGAGGCTTGACTGACAAAGTATTTTCCAAGCCTAACTAGAAAAATTTGTCTATTATTTTCACTTAGCACAGACAGTTTCAATACCATAATTATTGGGTTCATGAAGTCCAAAGCAGTGATGAAAACTGACTTCCTACTATTTGTGATTGATCGAAAGTACATCTCCCAATAAGGGAAGTGGACCCAATGTCCTTCATTTTAAATTCTGGTGACTAGTGTTTTTCATGATATAAAAGGCGTTCTGGGAAGTCACTTCTGCCCTTATTTCCAAATTTGAGCAGCTGCTGAGACCACTGTTTCACTTTCTTTTCCTTGCTTCTCTTCCTACACCTAGAGAACACCAATCAAATTGCCTAAGACTAGGAAATCCACTCTCAGGGTTGAAATTGGAAAGTAGGCTGCCGTGGTTTTCATGATTGATGATGGCTTCCAAAGGCTGGAAGACCATCCAGCATCCTTGGGGAACAACAATTGGCAGTCTGAAGGTGAAATCCTGGCTTCACGAGGTGAAGCCATTGCTGCCGCTCGGTACTGTTTCTCAGGCCAGTCTGTAATGGGCCAATAACTCACATTTAGACTTCTCAAGTTCTTGGTTAGGTCTTCTGCCAAGAAAGCCAAAGGAAAATTTAAATATTCATTAGCACTGGTGGCTGCACACCCCAATCAACTCACATTTAGGTTCATTGCCAACTTGAAGTTGCTCATTATTTTTTTGTGAGGAATATAATAAATATACCACCTAAGCTGATCAGATGGGTGAATGAGACAATAAAACTCTTAATGAGGAGTTAGTAAATCATAATTTAACAACAGTCTACAGACAGGAGGGGTGAGGAGGGTAATTATAGAGATGCTTTTGGCATAAAAAATTCACACACAGTTAAGTCCAACACTAACACTTAGCCTCCCCTTATAATTGGTATTTGTAGCCCAACTAGAACTTTCTTTTATACATGCACATGCGCCTGTATGTATGTGTGTGTGTGTATATATATATATATATGTTATGTATACATTATATATAATATGTATTATATATGTATTACATATACATTACATATAATATATAATAGTGTGTGTGTGTGTCTGTGTGTGTATGTGTGTGTGTGTGTGTGTGTGTGTGTGTGTGTATAAACTAAATGAAGAGGGTTAATTTTGGTTCAGTAACAATGTGGCACATTTTCCGTCAGCGTTAAGGAAGGGTAGGTTGGATCACACACATAACCCAGCATGCACATGACCATCCTGAAGTGTGGAACTCTAATCTTTCCCATCCATAATTACCAAGGGGATTGTATCCCCTCCTGTCAGAAGCAGATCATATGATGTACTAGGCTTTAGAACCTTCCGATTGGACTACTGACTGCAATGTGCTTCGCAACGTGGCGGAACATACCAATTGATGCTGACTGCAGCCTTGGTCCTATTGGCAGCTGAGCACTGGAGCCCTTGCACCTGCCCCCACAGGATGACAATCCAGCCATCTCCTTAGGTAGAGGGAGTGACAAAAGAAACTTCACAACAGTGGTTCTCACGTACACACACAATGTGTATGAGAGTCATCCAGAGTGCTTGTTTAAAAATGCTGACTGACTGAGATTCCCCTGGAGAGCTTTGGATTCAGTCAGTCCAGGGCAGGGCTCAGGAATCTGCATATATTCGAAAGCACTGCAGGTGTCACATGGCCAATATGAAAACAATGCCCTCAGGCTTCATAGTAGTTGGGACAAATTCCAATGCCTGCACAGCAATTAACTAAAGAGTGAAGGAGACCCCACTGCACTGGAAGGGCCCACGAACATTCTGTGACAAATGGGAGTAATATCCTTGGTCTAGAAGGGAACGTCATTACTTGGTTCCAGCAGATTGTTGGCCTGAAGGGATACGGGCCTGGTGTTGCCTTCTACTTTTTTAAAAGAGAGATCAGAACCACAGTTCCTCCCCACCCCCAAATTTTTAATGTTGGCTTATTTTATTCTTTTAATCCTAGGTGAGCCCCCCCCGCCCCCCAAAAAAAGTCTGTTGCCTGCTAGCTTGCACTCTCTACTTTATATTCTGCAGCTGCTGCCTATTTTCTATGGTGTTTTTCTAGGCTATTTACTGTCACTGCACCAAGACAAGGCCAGTGGTCTCCCAGTAACAGTCCCAAGAAACAAATATTAAAAAACAACCACAACTGGGCATTGTCCATAGTTTTGTTTCTCCTAAATTGTCAGCTCCCTCTGATCTGTCAAACCCTGAGTATATTGCCCTGCAAGCTTGAGGTCTGACCTAGTATCTTTTTCAGACCCATATATGCTGAGAGAGAGGAGTTTATAATGTGACTGATTAATTCTTCATGGACTAAAAATACTGTAACATTTACATTTTTAATGATGCAAAGGATACCTGGAAAACTGGAATAGAGGGCTAGCATTAAAATCCAGAATTCAATGGAAGGGAGAACCGCATTTTTTTGAACAGGGGGTACCATCTTGGTATATACTCTCCTTTCCATAGAAGGAAGAAAAAATGAAAGGGAATAAGGAAGGAAAACAGAAGGGAGGGAATGAATCAGAGCAGACTTTCAATGGTGTTCAGAGAGGGAGATGATTATAATCTCTACAAGCTACCAAAGGAGAAAGAAATACATTTGTTCATCTCTTTCTTTCTGTAATACCCTCTCCTTTTCTTTCCATCTTGGCAAGTCTACTAGTATGTCAAAGAAATCAAATTCCACAGCCTTGAAACTTTTCCATATATATATATATATATATATATATATATATATATATATATATATACACACACACACACACATATATATGTGTGTATATACATATATATATATATATGTGTATATATATATATATATATATATATATATATATATAGTGATGATGGTATAAATTTAAGATATATATAATATATATAGTATATAATATAATATAATACCAGGTCTTATATTAATTTTTGCTCCAAAAGACGCATTAGAGCTGATTGTCTGGCTAGGTCTTATTTTTGGAGAAACACAGTATATGCATATCATATATACATATGTATATATATAATGCTATGTCCCTGTGGCAGGGTAAATTGTTCAATAAATATTTCTGATGTACAGACTTTAAGGTGGGCCCATGATCCGTGCCTCCTGGTACTCACAGCTTTGTGCAAACCCCACCCTTGAGTATGGGCAGCGTGTGACTGTCTTCTAGGCAATGAAATGTGACAAAGGTCAAAGAATGATTACATTGACATCATTATAGAAGAACAGTATCCATCTTGCTAGTCCGTCTCACTCCTTTCTGGCTTTGAAGAAGAAAGCTGCCCCAATCCTATGGTTACAAAGAATGTTGCCAACCACACTCCACAAGCAGAGAAGTAAACACTGCCCACGGGGGCCTCCAAGTAAGACCCCAGCCTGGCTGACACCTTGATTGCACCTGGATGAGACCCGGAGCAGAGTATTCAGCTAATTCTTTGCCAGACTCCAGACCCACAGAAACAGATATAACAAATGGGTGGTGTTTTCAGCTGCTAAGTCTGTTCCTCTGTTATGAAGCAATAGAAAACTAATATCCACTGATGTTGGCCTTGGCCATGTGACTTGATTTAGCCAATGTGATGTTAGTGGATGTGATGCCAATAGGGCTTTGGAATGTGATTGCATGGGGGGTTTGTGCTCTTGTGTGTCATTGCAACAAAAGATAACAAACTCCCTAAACCTTCCTCCCTTTAAACACACACCTCCCCCCTTCCCACCATTAGCACCACTAAATCACCTACCTTACACAATGTTGGGGGAGGGAGGTTGAACATACTTAATGAAACAAAGTGGTCTAGAAGCCCACAGAACTATGTGCTGCCCACAATTGTAACCAAACAAATATTGCCTGTTGCAAAAGCATGTTGGTTAGAAGAGCAGAAGAAAAGACAGGAATCATATTTTATGACTACATTTTACCATGTATATGGTATCATTTATATGGTTAGTCACTCCAAAGTTCTGATCTCTGAAAAAATTGTACAAAGTAAATACAATTGCAGAAGATGTCACTGAAGAATGTCACTCACTGCCAGAACTTAACACATGAAAATAATCAAATGTGCTTTCCAATGAACACCAGTCACCATAGCCACGAACACCCCATGGAAATCTATCCAGTTGCTTAGGGTGACTCCTTTTGTCAACCCATCACTTCTCTCACAACACCCCACTCTGGTTCTGTGACCTCTGAAAATCAGCCCTCATGAGACCAAAGCAGCAATGTGGGTGTCTTCTTGGAATGTGGTGAAAACAGACCTGCCAACCAGGTCCTTTGGTAAAAACTGAACTCAAGGGCTCACTCCTAGTTTGTCTTTCAGGCAGAGACTGGTGACCTGCTGGGATCTGGGTCCAAACACAACTCACAAGGAGATATTAGTGGTGAAAAATTAGTTAGATTTTAAAACTGGTTGTACTTAGTTTTCCAAGGGTCCATGAGTTAACAAATGTCCTTCAAATCCCCAATTTATAAAAGATTAGGTACACAGTAAAGATTTTCATTAACCATATCAGGGTACATCTTCAGCCTTTTTATTTTTGCCATTTAGTTCTCAGCCCTAGGAATTTACTTTTGTGCCTAAGAATAAAATTCTATTCCAAATGCCAGTGAATTTCACACCTGCATTCGGCATCCAATTACTGGGGATGCAAAAGGACATTATTCTTTTCCCACTTGAAAAAATAACAAAAGTAAATTTCCAAATTATATCTTGAAATCTTGGAAACAATGAAACTCCACACTGAAAGCTTTTTCCTGTTGTACTTCGATTACTGCCCCAGGTGTTCCACGCACAGACCACAGGGAATATTATATGGTCGAGTTCCGCTAACTGCCAACTTCTCTGCTTAAGGAACTCTTTCTCCTTCACTGGCCAATGCTTCAAAGTCTGATGGCCTCCTAGATTCTAGGATTCCACAGTCAAGACTTCTGAAACCTCATTATGGTCTGTATCCCACACACGCAGAAAGGAGAAAGTAGTATATTCAAATTTCCAGGACTCCATTTACTCTCAAAGATCCTGTCTTCCTGAATTCTGACTTCTCCAAGCCTTGATGATGTCTTTAGGGAATGATGCAACCTTCACAGGAGGTGCCTGCATTTTGATCACTTAGCTGAGGGAAATGTATCACTTTATTGACTTGCGTGGGAGTTATACAAATGGAAAGGCTAAAGATCCAGTACATTATGTAAACAGCCCACTCTTCAAGAGTACTATAATTTTTTGAAACATTGTCATGGGAGAAAGCTTAGAGCACCTTTCCCTTCCTTGCCCAATTACCAATTCTTCTTGTATCCTTAAAGGGGAGACTTTTACTGCCTTTTAATTGTATCAATGGCGACTCTAAATTTCAGCTATTTCATGCATGTCATTTAAAACAGACACTAGGACTGGAATACTCAAAAAGTGACACTGGAAAAAACATATGTAGGGCAGACGCAACATGTAGCTTTAGAAATAGGCAGCCAGCAGTGACCACAAGCGTCTCAGATCATTAAGCAATGTCTTACTGTGATGTCATGCACTGATGTACAGAGTTGTAATCCTTTCAAAACAGACAGATTGTCAGCATGATAAAGTGGGTACAAACAAGTTCTTGAACAGTGATGGCTAAAGCATTGGGGGGAGAATGTCACTGAACTAACTAAAAAGGGTTGCCAGCATGACCACTAGGAAAGACGCCATTTCAGAGACAACAGGTAAACAATATTCTTCTCACTTTGGTGTTTTTCTGCACTGATTAGCAATTCCATAAAACATACCTAATCTTGTAATCGCCAAATAGTTATAATCTACAGATGTCAGAACTGAGCTCTTAATTGCTGTAAATTAGTGAGCAAACACAGGTTTCTCATTAAACCCATTACACCCCGTATGTTAAAATGGAGCGTTTGTCATGTGTTTTCTTTCCTGGCACTCAAATGAGGAGCATTCTTTGTAAAATCCTAGGTACAGACAGAGAAGAAGAGAGATATTGCTAGGGTGTGTGTGACAGGTTCCTCTCCCTTGAAAGTGTGCCTGCTTATTCTTGGGGAGAAAATCTTTACATGGTAATGAATTTGTTGCCTACATTTTAATGGTGAGCTACATCGTGCCACCATCTTTGCTTACTTAAGACAGAGTAAAGTGGTGTAAACTCTGTGAGATCTGTGCATCTCTTAAAAGAACCTAGAGCACTTCCTCCCGGGGTGCATGGGTTTGCCTCCAGTCACCTCTGCAGACAGGGAAGTATAAATGGCTAACTTAAAAGGGAAAGAAGGTACATCCTAAAATGCTGTGGAAAAGTGAACTCTGAACTTTCAGATTAGGTAAGCATTAGAGCAACCTGGTTTAAGACTGGGGCTTTCTACCATGGATCTCTTTCTCAGTCTGGAAGATTTATGAGCAATGGGGGAAAGGGTGGGAGGGTTAAACCAAGAAATGTATCAATTACCAAAGTACAAATAAAAATAGCTCCTCTGCACAAGCTTTATTAAGTTTTATCAGCAAGTATCTTGGGGTTTTACACTCAAACTACAGGTCATAAATTCACAGTAAATCCCCCATATGTTCACCAAACACCTGAATTCAATTTCTCTTCTGGTTGTGAAGTAGGAATGCGGAGCTCAAATTAATTATGCATGCAAAGTTAGTTTCTAACAAGGATAGCTTTTTCATCAATCTTAGCATTTTTTTAATATTGGTATGTAGACATAAATTCTGTCTTCCAAGTTTGAACAGTGAAAAAATAAAGTTGGTAAAAAAGAAAAACCTTGTTATAAGGTCTAAATTTTTCTATAGATAATCCCAGACATTTTTGAGATATAACAAATGGTATTAATATTTACTTTAACTTTTTTAGACAAATATTTCTGTGGGCATATAGAAGTCACCTTACAGTATAGAGAAAGTCTAAAGTGAAGCTAAATTCTATATTTATATGTGTCTATGTGTACATGTGAAATGAGCTTATGAAATATCATGTCATTTTCAGTTTATTTTCAGTTTTACTCATCATCTGTGCTATGAAAAGAATTATGAGAAACTTATGCAAATCCCAAAGGCACTCACATTCCTAGGCTAATAAAACTGATTTTCAGATTCTGACACCCAAGATTTGTTGTCCATTTCACACCAATTTCAGTGTAATAAATCATAACAAATTAAAAACATACAGCTATGTTCTCTGGGTTAAAAAGGTGGTCACCAAACTGTTAATACTGCATTTGCTTCTGAGATGATGAGTCACAGGGAGGGTCACCTCTCTCCATCACAAAGACTCAGGGATGGATCTTACTCAGTCCCTCTGTGGTCATTCAGTAACAGGGCTATCATTTTATAAGCAACAAAATCTCAGGAATGCACCCCTCACCCCATTTTATTACTATCATCACTCTTCCTTATTAGCCTGTCACGGGTCTCAGGCAGGAGTGAGAAAAATTTAGTTTTACTTTTTCGAGGGGAATTCCTCCAGCTACAAAGAACACACACGTGCACAGACATACATAATTTCAGGATGCGACAATAAACACACACACAAAGACATTCTCTTGCAAGCCTGAGGTAGCTATTCCTGACTTGTAAATTTCACAGACAATCCAAGTTGGTTTCTACCTGAAAGGATTGTAAATCTATTGCTGTCACACCTCCAATGAGGCATTGGCTTAAAACCCAGCATAAAAGTAGTATTATTTAGCAAGCTTTAATAAACTATTGTTATAAAACTAATTATCAAAGCTGTTTCAGAAATCATATTCTAATAAACCTTTTTAAACAAATGACATTTGAATATTGTAAGAGTGAATGTTAGAGCCTAAAACCCCAGATGGTGGTAAAATCCAAATTGAACTTCCACAGGCCCCTGGGAAGAGAATGGGCAAAAGGCCGGGGCAGAAGCAGAGTTTTGTGCCTCTTGAGTCTTCCTGATTCCCTAGTTGGCTACTGTGTAGCTTTAAATGAATAACGCATGGGACAGAAAATGTTTTCCAGGTATGCCTATGAATTTAAATGCATTCGTGAAAATATAATGTTACTGCCTATAAGAAACCACATATGCCAGTTGTTTGCTTGTTTTTGTTTTGTTTTTACATTGTAAGAAGCAGTTATAATTTGGGGTTAATGCCCAAAATGCACTTACTTTTTCATAGATCGTGTGATTTTCATGCTCTAATATATGGCAAGGACATACGAGGTATTCTAATAGGTTAGAGAGCTGAAGAAAATTTATGCATTATATTAGGTTGGTATAAAAGTAATTGTGGTTTTGGCAATTATTTTTAACCTTTTAAACCGCAATTACTTTTGCACCAGCCTAATACTATTCATTCAATAAAGCCACTGGGAATGTAAAGGTTAGCAGGTTGTGGCCCACAGTTAAAGTCTGTGCTTCAAATGACAATATGCATTTGGGTGTCTGAAGAAAGAGTAAAAGGAATTCAATATTACAGGTGAAAATCTTGAAGAACTGAAAGAAGAGCAAAAATCAGGAATACATTAAGAAAATTCGAAATAAAAAAAAGCACTGGAAATAAAATTATAAAACCGGGTAGGTTTTGATGACAAAATAAAATGATTACCATGTTATTTTTCATATTAGAGAGGTGTTATCAGACAAGCATAGAAACTAACTATGGAACCATTATTTTAATTCTTTAATCATGAAATGAGCACAGAATTCAAGGCTAACATTTTCTTTGTTTTTGCATTCTCTGTCTTTAATGAAAGCATAATTGCAAAATACTATACAAAACTAAGCTATGTTTTTTTAAATATAAAAATTCCAATACAATGAAGTACTTAAGAATCATGTTATAATTCTAAATTATGGCTAAATTCTATATGGCTTTCCTGAAATGACTTAAAATGGAAAATAATGTAACAAGAGACATAGTGCCTGTAGGATTTATAAGTGGCTAAATCTGAAATGTTTTTGAGAACTAGAATAAAAGTAGGAACATACTTTGATTAGTTTTGTAAAAAAAAAAAAAAAAAACCAATGTGGGATGTGCCTAATGAAAAATTGGTATGTATTATTGATTTTTAAATTTTCTAAGATTGTTAGAATATTTTTTGACGGATCATTTTTTAAATTCTATGTATGCTCCTAATTAAATTAATAATTAATACTTAATAATTTTCTAGGCTTTTCTTCTATTCAAGATCTGGCCTTGTCCCAACTTACAAATAATCTATCTGGATAGAGGGAATAAATGAGATAGAAATGTCAATCAATTTAACTTCTCATT